>NC_135770.1:29508761-30708761 GCF_052425735.1 Oculina patagonica | reverse complement strand
TTGAAATAGTTGATTTGATTGGCTTGATTTGAAACTCCCTTTGGTTTGTAAAATGCAGGCAATCAAATCATGTGTCCCCAGAGCCACTTGTTTCTTGTGCACAGGCTTTGCAGACTAAGAATGACAAGCAGCTCTGGGGATAAAAGCTTGTAAGCAATCTGATAACATGCACCACAGAAATCTATGCCCTTTTACATGATTTTTGGTTTCTTAAATGCTCATTAAGGTTATTGATAAACATTTCAATCAACTGATGCAAAATAGTCGTTGTCTCAAAGAGACCTTTAAATTCTTTCAAAATTTAAGACAAACAACCAATAGGAAAAGTTTGAATGAAAATCTATGGGCATTTTACTTTAATGGAATTACCTTAAAAGAAAGTACTTATTAATCAGCAGTTATCAGAACGGCCTTCCTTATAAGGACTGTAAATTAATTTTGTGTCAGTAGAGGGTAACTGATTAACACCAGTAGGGATAACGATGGATTCACTTCATTTAAATATTTAGACTCAGTTGTGCTTCAGCCAGTAAAACTCGAAGGTGGCTGAAATTTCATGGTGAGCCAAGAATGTGGGATGGAGAACTCATAAGAAGACACATCCATGGCAATTCTATTCTTTATTTGCTTGCCAAGGTACAGTGTATAAGTTAAACTTATTTGCTACAGCCAAGCTAATTGTCGCTTTTTTTAAGCTGTTGAATGTTATAATTAATAAAGCGATAAATATTATTTTTTGAATAGGGCATGACTTAGAAAACACCTTTTTTCACTTTCACTTTTCACTTAATTGATACCATAGTTGAATTACGTATACAGTGTATTTCAATTTTATACTACTCACTTGTTTTATTATGAATTCTTTTGTTTTAGAATTTGTTTTGAATTTATTTAAACAATAAAATCAGTAAATGTTTATTTAAAGTATAATATTTGTACATGTATTACAGAGTAAGATGCGAGGTTGTACTTGACTTATAGACTTCCCAAGATGTATAGATGTATAGAGCCAAAAGTTAATGTAAATCAGGGCAAATTCTGTAATAGGCCATTTCTCGATATGTTAAAATTCTAACTTGGTTCCGAGGCTTGGGGGAATAAAACAAAAGATATAACAATGAGGTTCAGGGATGAATAAATTTTTTTTGTTTTATTCCCTCAAGCCTCGAAGCCAGGTTAGAATATTAATATATCGGAATTGGCCTATTGTCTGTTGCCAAAGTAATGGACACAGCCAAGATTTACTATCCATACTGGAAAACCTGGAAAGTCCTGGAATTTTATTGTGGCACTTTCCAGGCCTGGAAAAGACTACCAGTCCTGGAAATTTCTGAAAATCTGTTAAACTCAAGTACCAACTGAATTCTCAGAACTAACATTTAAGAAATGTATTGCAGACAGTAAGGAATAATATTGAGATCTTGGGGGTGAAAGGGTTAATGTAAATTTTGGAATCCTGGAAAAATTAATCTTAGTCCTTGAAAAGTCCTGAAAAATCTGTGTGAAAAAGGGCACGAATCCTGTCCATAGACATCAGCCCCCCCCCCCCTCTCCCCTCTAAACTATTTATTAGCAGTGTCAAAATATTGTTCTGTCACAAATAATAAACATACACATGACTTGTATATTAAGTGAACAATTTTTGGCCTGATAGATCTGCGTGTTATAAGGTTAAAAAAAATGAATAGAACTACCTGCAGTTTCACTGACCCTGATTACACCTTAATGCTACAATTCTTCTTTTAAGGTATTTTGATTTTTTATTATTGTAAGCTACCAGCTTCTCTATTTGTTTGGCAAATACCCAACTTGTTTTTCCTTTGCCACATACAGTACACGTTAACACCTTTCATATAATTACGTAAAACTATATTACTAGATAATCAATATCTAGCATAATTATTTGTTTCATTAAAGGGAAATCTTGAAACAAGAAGGGTGTCTGAAGATTCGATATCTGAAGTGTTACATGCAGGTAAGATGCTAGGAGGCTGCATTTTGTAATAATAATCTGAGAGGTCTTGTAAATTACATGTAAGAGTCCTTTCAAAGAAATGACTTGTCAATCTTTTTCTTTCTTTATTTTCAGTCTATTAATTAAAGAGGCTAATTTAAAATTACAAAATGTACAGAAAAATGTTTATTTACAAAGAAGCACAATGCATGACAATGAATTACATGTGTATGGTCATGTGTTTGTTCTGTGGCTGATTGGTTTCAACCTATCACCAAGTAATTTTGTTGCTACATGCATAAATTTCTTGTGCACGGTGTTGCATACCAATCGATTTTTGGCTAAAGCAGTTGTATTTAATTCAACAACTAACATACAACAATGTTGTATGTTAGAAACAATGTTGTATGTTAGAAAACAAAAAAGTTGAAGACTGAATAGTAAGAGCTAAATGAAATTCAAAAAGTGTTTAAAAAACTGCACTTCTGGCGTAACATAAGTGCGCCCATTGTTTCAATCTAGAGACACTATTTAGTTCAACTTGCTTCCCAAAGAAAGGTAGTAAATGAAGTAAATGGCTCGTGCCTTCCAAATTTTCTAAAATAGAGGGGTGTCACACCACAAGGAAATTCTGCAGCAAACTATGTTATGGACAATGATGTTGGTGACTTTTGTACAGTACTGTATTACTTTGACCTAATTTCTTTTCACCTGTTACATTCACAAGCTGGGTCATAGGACCCTTTGATAATGAAATGGCTAAGACCTTGGTCTTGTATTTTGCTAGGTAAAGGACTAAACAGTGGAGATGAATGGATGGAAGTTTTGTACAGGGCTGGAACAGATAAAAGCCCATCGTTTGAAGTAACAAACAATAATGAAGGTAATTTAACTGAATTTTCTTGGGAAAGTCGTCAACTGACCTGAATAACATCTCCTCCTTTCATTTGCCCTTGTATAATTTTTTTGATATGCAATCTATACATGTAAGTTCACATTATCGGTTTTGATAAAGTGGAGAAAACTAATAATAATTTATATATCTGTACAACTATATCTGTATTAGAATACTCTTATTTGAGCATTTATGATGTGCAGTGGAGAATGTGAAGTAGTTTCTCTATGTTAGTCTAATTTCAAAACACTGGTAATTACTAGGTTTATGCATAATACAGTATATGACCTGTATGTAAAAGTTCTTGCTGTGACTTTCTTTTACCCTAATCACTTGCTTTTAGTTCATGGCAAACCAATAACCTTCTGTTATATTTGAAAACTGAAGCAGAAATGTTTCTCCACAAACTGACGCTTAAGTTGATTTCATGATTGACTTGCAGTTTGGCTTATAACAAATCCTGCCTTGTATTTTCCACTTGATCAAGACCTGCCATTGCTGCCGAGAAATGGTACAAGAGCAAATCCAGTTGTTTACCTGTGGAAAACTTCCATCTCTGTTGCTCCGGATACCCTTATAACAGAGAGGCATCCCAATTTAGAGGGAATTGTTGTGGTTAAACTTAAAGTAAGACATGCACATTTGCTTTGTCACATTTTAACTATTGCTTTCATGAAGCACAATCATAGCAATAGCAACGATTACTAATCAGGTTGGTGAGCCAACAGTTAAATAATTTTTCAGTTTCTCAAAAATCTTGGAGTTTACATGTTCAACTGTTAAGTCAGATCGGCTTGTCTGATAAAAAGTGAAGTTTGGTTTACTCAGCAACAGAAATGCTGCATTTACTTGGCTATAAGCAGAGTGCCATGCCACAGCGGCGTGGTGGGCAGTAAGTAAGTAAGCAAGCAGAATCATTGACTGGAAGTATTTCCATAAAATATCAGATGCTATTAAAAACTAGCCATGGTATATTGCAATTCCTGAGTTTTGATTGGCTAACTGGCATTGGTATATGAGCTCACATACCATTGACCACAAATATGATTGGCATACGCATCAACAAGAACAGCCGGGGAGCTCAAATATTGCAATTTTGTGGGTGTTGTTAATAAAACAATTATTCCACTTGCACTTGTTGGATATGACCTTGTTATAGCCAATTGGGCTTTACGCACCTTGTTGGCTATCTACCAACTCATATCCAACGCACGCTCATGGAATAACTGTTAATTATTCTGGAGGGCAAATGTCATGAGAGGCAGCCAAAAGAGGCCTGCAGAAGAACAGTAGTGAGGGAAAGGGTTGAGTTAGGTTTCAAAGCCTGCTGTAATTCTGGGGTTTGTATGAGATACCAAGAAACATGGTGAGAGATAATAAAGCCTTATTTTCCAGGTAGGGAAAAGGAAACGACGATGATGACGAAAAATCACAAACATGTTAGTCATTAATCACCAACACTAGTTGATTAACTAACATCATTAAGACTAAGACTTTAATTGATAACACAATTACTGGAAACACCAGTAGTTTTCGTTGTGGTCTTAATACAAAAATAAAATACTAAGGAATTAGAATCCACTAGCATCGATTTCCATCAATTATTTCCCAGGGTATAAGTAAAACCAAATCAATTCTAGAGTGCAGTGTTCTTCGGCACAACTCAAAACGAACTGTCCTGAGTTTCATTTTAATAATGTGTTGCGCTTTGCATTGGTAAGATTCAGGTCCATCAACAGTTGCTTCAAAAGTGAAGAAATTGCAAAATGTGTCGAATTTTTATCTCATTTTGCTTTAGGAGCCAGAAAGCGCAAAAGATAATGCAAGGAAATTAAAGGAAGCACTCAGATCAATGAACTGGACAAAATCTACAGTCCCACAGTGTAAAAGAGGAATGTCTCAAATGAACTTTAGTGTCCTTGTGCGCGCTGTTTTAGAGTACTTAAAAGACAACCATCCTACTACTCCTGAAGAATTTAACTTTCAGGCTGAGCTGAAAGCAGCAAGCCACTGGCACTGGTACAAAGATAATGAACCGACGCAGTTTGTGTCAGGCCCTTTTGATGAGGAACAGCTTAAGAAGGTTGCTGAGGTTGCTTTAAGTAGCTGGACTTGTAAATTAAATGAAATAGAGAGTCAAGCTGAAAACTTGCGAGCGAAAATGCAAGGAGCTGGTGAGGAACGTGATTTATCTTGCAACATTGAGGAACAAATCTCAGGTGACTACGACAATTTTTCTGTTAGTTAACCGCTGATGTTATGCTATTATCACTTTTAGAGCAACGGAAAGGAAAAACCGAGCAAATCTTGATTTTGTGGCAGAGGTTGAAAAATTCATTTCTTTCATTTTTGGTTCATAAATAGCTGTTAGGAATATAAGAAACCCACTTATACCCACGGTGTAGCAGAATATACATATTAGACAAATCAATTAACAGAGTATATTCTGTTTAAATTTATGTTGTTGTTTATTCTCAAAATCGCCGTTGTATACTCTGTGTACGCTTTTGACAGTAGATGTATAATAGACGTCTAAAGTGTATGATTATACACTTTATACACCATAGACATAATAGACAAAGATCAAGAGTCAAGTTAGCCTCCTACGCAGACATTCTTTTGGCTTGTCTGCGAAAGAGGCTAGAGTCAAGTACGAGAACATACACTTTATACACCATAGATAGAACAAGCAGATCAAGATTCAAATCCGAGAATACACCCTTTATACACTTTTAATTTTAGACGTATAACAAACGTGTAAAGTGTATAATTATACACTTTATACAGAATAGACACAGATCACGAGTCAAGTCCGAGAATGTACACTTCATACACTTTTGACTTATGACGTAGTGAACTAATAGATGTCTCAAGTGAATAATTATACACTATACACCATAGACAGAACAGACACAGATCAAGAGTCAAATCTGATTCCGAGAATACACTTTAGTAGTGAACATACTTTTTATGATTAAAAAAAACTTTGTAATGTGATACAAGTTACCAGAATGGTAAGGTTATTCCCATTCTAACACAGACTAAATTTCCATTCCTGTTTTAGATCTTGAGGATGCCATTTTCTCCTTGAGGATGTATTACAACATGACGCTGGAAGGTGAGCCAAAAAGAAACAGCAAATACTGTTAAGGTCATTGCCCCGAAATAGAACTGAACATAGATTTTCAACCAAACTTTGCCTACTTGTTGATTGCCTCAAGGGGACTTAAATTTTGAAATTATAAAGTGGGATCCCCATATTTGTTTTGGAGCACGAGGACCTTGTATATTCCACACGATTCCTTAATAATTCCCTTGTGAGTACTGGCAAAGTACACATTTCCAGTGATAATTTATTTTTTCAAACATAGGAATTGATCTGTTTTCATTTTACAGAAAGAACTTGATAGCTACACCCAAAATATGACAAAGAATTGATAGGTCACCATCAGGGCACGAGACTAACTTTTTTGCTAACTAGCCCTGTGGCTAGTGACAGCTTTGATTCCACTAGCCAAAACTGGTTTTCTACTAGCCAGAATTTTCAAGTATAGTTCCGATTTTTTTTTTTACCATGAGGGGGGGGGGGAGGAGGGAGGGGGTGGGTGAAAGGGAACATATTTTAACTTTAACTTCTACCAAAAAATCTCAAACCATCTAGACATGTAGGCACGACTTCATCAGGTATTTATCTTTATAACGAGTATTTCCTTGTCTTTTTTGTATGTTTGTTTATTTTGTTTTCCTCGCTTTTTCTGCTTCCACCTGCAGTAAAATACCTTCGGATATTCATAACATGCGCGTCGTGTCAAACTTCTTACTTGTGTTGCTTCCCAATCACATGTGTGTCACATGCTAGAAGTTTGGCGAATATTATGGTAAAAAACAGTCGCCAAATGCAAATTTTTAGTCGCCAGATCGTAAAATCAAATAGGGGCTAGTTCAGAAGTGTTAAAAGTTATTTGTAGGAATTTAATCAAAAAAGGACTGAATACATAAACACTCAAGATGAAAAACAAAACAATCTTATCACAAGGTCTAAAACAAATACATAATGTAGGATTTTGTGGCCACTAACTTTGTGGCAAACGTAAGGAACCGTAAGGAACGTCGAAGGAGTCAACATGGCGAATAGCGATGCATAACATAAGACACAATCCAAACGCATATATGGCGTACTCAATGTTCAAGGGTTTGCATTGAGCGATTTCTAACACGGCAAGTTTTCGGACGTTTGAGGATCTTTTACGGCAAAGGAAAACGATGGCTAGACTTCTTTTCTCTAGTTGAATGTTTTAGAAGAAAAGATCTTCCAATTTAATTTTCTGAAAGGACCAAATGTCCTGGAAAGTTTCCGTTATTAATCGTCAACACAGAGAAATGTAATTGACTAAACCAGAATTTTTAGTCGCCAAGGATAAAAATACGTTAGTCGCATTGGCGACCAGTAAGTCGCAATTTCGAGCCTTATGATCATCGCCGATCAACGTTACAGTGAAGTTACTTCAATGGCTTCAATGATTTTAGCAGAAACAATTTCTTGTCACTCGCCGCTTTCCTCACAAAAAGGACTCAGAAGAACTTTGAAAAAAGTTACGGTAGTGGTTTGTTCGCATTTTGATACTGCAGCATGTACACATTCTTTTATTATGTCAACAGTTTACTTGTTAGTTCTATTCTCTCAGGAACGATTTTAATAATTGCAGTTTCTTTGCACTAATGCCTGAAATATTCACTAGCCATTTTGGCTAGTGAAAGTCGAAAACTTACTAGCCAAAACTCCATTTTTACTAGCCTTTGGCTAGTTGGCTACCGTTAGTCTCGAGCCCTGCAGGTCCATTCTCGTTAACAAGAAAGAGACAATTTATTTTTCTCGTGGACTAAGCCGCATAAAAAATGCCGCCATTTTGTTTGTGCGTGCGCTAATTACGCGTAAAATTCTGCGCAGAATGGATGCGCAATACAATACAGGGCGATGACCTTAATTAATAGGCAACCTTGTAAAGAGCAGAAATTCGGTTATTTTATAGGCGATTAGGGACTGGTCAATAAGTACCAGGGGGGGGGGGGCCGGAGCAATTGGAAAAGTGGTGGCTCAAAAATTTGTGACCCACCCCTTCCTTCTGGCTCAAAACTGACTGACCCACCCCTGATAGGGGGTTGAAAAACGACCCACCCCCTTTGCTAAAAAAATCAAGGGACCAATCGTTATTTCTTTATCATCTGTTAGGGTTTGAGGTTTTTGATTAAACTTCAGCTTTTAAAGTGGAATTCCCTACATAGACATTTTCCCTGATGGACACTGCTGTTCCATGTACATCTTTTTTCATTTCTTAACACACCAAAGAAGGTTAAATTTATCACTTCTTATACTAAAAACTGAATCAGTATGTAATATTAAGTCATATTCAATTATTGAAGAGTTCATATTTTTATACACAAATTAATAACAGAAACTACAACCATTGTCCATCATTCATATTTGCAAAGTGTTTGACTAAAGAGTTTACTGGTATTAAAAGGCCTTAAGCACAGCGTGAATCTATGCATGTTGAAGAGAGACAGGTAAAACTGATGTTATGATCACAAGCCATCTAGGGGGGTCAGGGGGCATGCTCCCCCGGGAAATTTTTATATTTGGGCCTTCTGAAATCGCTAGAAATTCGTTTAAAACTGCTCACATGGAGAAATTTACAATTTTATATACTGATGAATACAACTTTTCTTGGAACTATAGCAGTTCAAAGTCAGTGAAGAAATAAGATGACCCACCCCTACGTGTAGATCAAAATTACATAACCCACCCCTTTTTGAGGGCTCAAAAACTGATGACCCACCCTCCCACCTTCTTTCTGCTCCGCCCCCCCCCTGTACTTATTGACCAGTCCCTTACGTCAGTTGATCACCTTATGTCATGAGGCGGTGGGCGGAATCTGTACTTCCGTACGTCCTTCTGTACTGCATTCTGTTGCGTTCGACCAATGAATAGAACCAAATGGGACTGGGAACTAGCTACAGGAATAAATGTACGCATACAAAGATCAAGTTAACAAGAAATCGCCACAAAAAACACAAAGCAAAATACTCCTGGAAAGTTAGAAAGGACTGATACAAAGTATAAACGAAAGAGACGAATTTTGTATTTGACAAGTTCTATTGAATTCAGTGGACAGATATGATCACATCTCTACATTTTGTAGTACAATGGGCCTGTGTGGTCGGTCTGTGTATATAAACAATTACGAGACAGCGCTTGACCTTGCATGTTGCTCACGAGAAGTATCAAGATAACACAACTTTTTTTGAACAATCATTCATCACAGAAATTGTCAGGTACTTTTATTTAGTATACCTTAATTTTTTGACACATTTCCTGAAAATTATTTAAGACCCCCTTGGGAAACGTCATCACCTCTGTATGCACTTCATGCCGTTTATTCTAAAGGTTATGCTGTGTTATCATTAGTGACTTAGTAAAATTGTAGGGTTGTTTCTTTTGCAATCTGTGTGTTATGTGTACTACTACTTTTATTGTAATTGTCAATGAACAACTGTTGCAATATTACTCGTCTTTTTCATTTGGATGGTATGGTCTGGTATGGTAGTGTGGATAATAATAAATAATAATAATAATAATAATAATAATAATAAATAATATTTTAAGAGGAGGCCTCCAATCACCTAGGGGGTGGTTTCAGGAGGGTCCTCTGAGAAAATAAATGTTAAACCTTAAAATACATTAAAATCTAAAATACAATAAAAAGACAAAACCTATGTGGTATGCTAACTAAGATTAAAAACTAGGACAAGGATTAAAATACTACTAACTAAGGTTAAAAATGGGAAATAAAAAAGTATTAAAATCTAAAAGGAAGTACAATTGGCATGATGCAACGTGTAGAGACTGATTTATCTTGGAGTTTGGGTTCTATCTTGATTATGAAAGCATTCAATGTTATTTTCTTATACAGAGAATGATGACACCAGTTCTCCCATTATGGATAGTCCAAAACACAGCCACTCTCCAAAAGTCAAGGTAATGTGTATAGAGAGCCCTAATATCTTGGTGCAAAGTGCGCACATATAGTAGTGATGTACAGCTCAGTGCATACAAATGCGTGCTTCATTACACTAGCTCTTACAAACCTACTTTTCGTGGTAGTGTGCTCTGATGCACATGATGCGCGATTTTGGGTCTATGTGTGCTTTGTACACTATTGTTCTTAGGTAGAATTGTTTATCCTTATGTATTCTGTGGTATTTTATGCTACTCTATTGCGTTCTTTTACTTTCGTATATATTGTTTTAACAAAGGAATTAGTGTTAGTCACATTGCGCGTGATATACTGATGAGAATTGTTAGTTGTGTGTTTATTCATATTAGTAACAGCCACTTCAAAACCCATTCAATTACAACTCCTGCCATAATAACTTGGGACACGTGGTAAGGACAGAATACGTTTATCTACATGTCTCCCTTTCCTCTTAACTCGACACTTACTGTTGTCACCACCAATGTTTTCCCAATAAAATGTCATCGGAGTGGTTAGACAGGTCGTTTCATTGCATGTTAATGAAGAATCTACTGTTTAAGTTTATACCGGTCAGTAATGGAGTGAAGAATTCATTAATGGATTTTTTTTTCTTCATGTCAAACCTCCAGTCTTCAAATGAAAAACTAAATTTTGAAATCGAGAGTCGAACCAAATTGCAAACGTTGGTCAAATCTGTAACAGGCCCGTACGAGATTGCAAAAAATCAACAGCATTACATATCATATCTCTTCGCCACTTTCTTTTCTGGAATAGACTGTCAACCTCAAGTACCTGTCGTATTAACCCTTATTATGCTAAGCCCGGATTATTCCGGGATTTGGAGAAATGGCCTTTCAACCACTTGTGACGTCACCGATTTACACGTCAGCAGATTCTTGTGATGTGCAACTAATTGAGGTTGGATAGATCTTTCCATAGGACTGTCCATTTTAAATATTGACTGCATTCTGACAGAGCTAATCGAAAAAAACGTGATCAGTTTTTGGTGTAAAATTGGTGGAAGAACAGGCCAATATACCCGTACTTGATCATGGTCTCCTTTCAACGCTTTTCCATTGATAAAGATCAAAACTTTTCAGGCCAGAAGAAGGGATCGACAGATTAGAAGGTAGAGAGAATAAGAAAGCAGAGAAAAACGAAAAGAAACGGAGCAAGGAAAAAAAATCGAAACGGTTTAGCAAAAAAAATAAAACATAATAAGTCCAAATTTTTGCTTATACCCATGCGCCAAAGTAAAATATTGTACATTTTTACAAAAACTTGATCAAAATCTTACTGCAGTGCGAGAAAGTGCATTCCTAGCAAAGTTTAGAGAAATTTAGCACCGTAGTGCTAAAAAATCAGTTTTTCGGTTTAAAAAAGCGTGTTTTTTGGAGTAATTTCAGCATAATATGGGTTAAGAGAATAATCGAACAATTTAATCCGACTTGAAGATGACTTAGTTTAGGTCGAAAACGTTTAGTGAACCTTTTCAAAGTTACTTGTAAATATTTATTGTAACCCAAAGAAATATTAAGGACAACCTAGATGTACTTTGTTAACAAGTTATGTCTCTCCAATTTTGTCCCTGACTTACAGCCGGACGATTTACCGACGTTGACAGTGTTAATAATGAGAGTGTCACCCATCCCTCATCCAAGTAAAAATGAAATCAAGTTCAGCAAAGATGGTTTTGGAAGCAATCAGAAAGAGTTTACTAGGATACCTCCAGGCATCCCGCAACCACTTGCAGCTCATTGATGTATGGAGTGCAAGAGTGAAAGAGATAAAAGTCCTGTTAAATTGATGGCAAAGTTGCTGTCAAATTTCATCCATTTGTATACAAGGCCAGTCGTGCGTTGATTATATGCAAGTAAATCTTAGTAAAAAGTTTCCTGTTTTGCTTTCAAATGGGTAATTGATTTTTTGGTTGTTTTGCCTTTGGTTAACAGGCAAATACCACAGGTCAAAACGGTATTTATCGTAATTCGAGACAAATTAGCTCAGTTTTTGAAACGGGGTATCCTGTGTTTTAACACACTGGAGTTGGGAAGGGATCATTTAACAACTTGCATATGTCATGCAACACATGGAGTTGTTCGGGGAAGTCAATGTAGTACAACTGGTTATTTCATGTTTTTGTAATCCAGGGAGAGATTTAGAAAATTTCTATGCTAACTTTTATTTCGAGAGAATCACCCTAGTTTAGGTGATTCCTCAGAAATAAAAGTTGCCAGACTATTTTTTTGAATCTTTCAATATGTTGTCTTCCAAGTACTGTTTAGAAAAATACATTAAAAAAGATAGGTTGCCATGCTCGCAAAAGAGATATGATGGGCCATTATGCCTGTCCTGGTACTAATTACGCGCGTTATTTCATTGGTCCACGTTACATTTTCTGGTTACTGTAAGCAAAGGTTATTAAAGTAAAACTTAGAAAGAAAATTGACAGGTAGAAAGTCTCTAGCATAAGGAACAATGTAATATATAATTTATGAAAAATATCACGTAAATCCAAACGCCATGTAGAAATAGCCGCCATTTCGTTTATGTGCGCGCTAATTACGCGTAAAATTCTGCGTAGTGCAATACTTACGTGGCTAAAAAGAGGTCGTCTGGTCGAAACAACCTGCGTCTTACGAAAAATAAATATCGATCCAAATTTTAGAATTGCTTATTAGCGCAGTGGCAATTAGTTACGAATTTGCCACTATTATATAAGGGATAAAAATAAAAAAAGATTACGTACATTTTAAATAAACCAGTAATTAGTTGTGCATTTGCAACAGCTTTGGATTTGCCATTATAATATAGATGATAGAAATTATTTTAAGGTTGCGTAGATTTAAAATTAACCGAAGGTACGCAGTAAGAGAATCTGTGTAGGCAAATTGTAGAATGAAAAGGAAAATGCGATAAGTTCAATTTTTTACATATTTTTGTATATCTTAGTATTTTAGTTTGTAAATAGGATGGATAGTAGGGTAATTACATGTTGAAAAGCCCTCTGATCTGGGAAGCATATAATAGAGTATTATGTGTCTTATATATCTGACATCTTAATTTTGAATCTGCAATCCATTATTCTTTTTTATTTTTTTTTTAATTTACTTTATTCTTTATTTTTATTCTTTTTTTAAGGTTTGACCGTATGCAGAGCCCCTTAAAATACGTCTCCAACCTTCCTCCCAACCAACCTATTTTAGAATAGAAAATTAAACGAACGCTTTAACAAACACGAGAGAACGTTTTCGGGGGCTTTACGGGCCTGAACAAAAGCTCCGATGGCAAAATCTGTTTACTCGGGACCATTGCTTTCATGAGCGTCTGTTTGGGTTTGTTTGAAGGGGATCAATTTTCCTTCGCTGAAAAATGGTGATTTGTTTGTTTATTTATTTATTTTTGAGACATTTATTACAACACCAAAACGCCACTACAATACTATTGCTTATAGGGACCGTTCATTTTTTATGAGGTGGGGGGGGGAAGGTGGGATTTGCGGGGGGTTATGAAAAAAATATGGCTTCAAAGGGGGGGGGGGCAGCCAAAAAAATATGGTCTGTAAAAGGGGGGTCACTGAAAATAATTATACTTTCAAGTGTTGTAATGAGGGCTTCTATATTAGTTAAAAATCGTGCCAGAATGCCCAAAATAACATTCCTGAGGTTCTGAAAATTTTAAATTTTCCCGGGGGAGCATCCCCCCGGACCCCGCTACTCTGTTATTAACTCAGTCCAACAGATTATTGGTTTCAAATGCAGTCAACCCATACTAACAAACGACATCCACAATAAACATATAAAATTACTTACAATTGGTAATGGAATGACGTGTGTTTTATTAACTGCGCTGCGCAGTTCTTGCTCTGGACGTCCTTTTTTTTTTAACTGCGCACGCGCACGCAGTTCATGTTCTACCCTTACTTTTTTTTTCTCAGTGACTAGACTGATGCCCCCACTCGGCCGGGCTTGTGTCACGCAATGTTAAAAGGCTAGAAAACACTTACTAATGATAAATTTTCAAATGCTTTGGTCTTAGCTAAGCATGTTTAACGTGAGATTTCAGATTTTGAAGCGTTTCACTCAAAGAAAATAATACATTTTCATGCTTTTAAAGGAATATACATTTTAGCCGGCTAAAATCTGTAAATAAACAAATTCCATTACGTTCATGTCAGAGAATTTGCTGACATGACAAGTTTCAATTTCGATCTGCTAGACATCGAGTCACGTATATAATGTTTTAAAGCTATTAATTAGCTACCTTTCAAATCTTTGCGAATCCTTTGGTCTTTACTAAACCAAATTTATTGTGAAGTATTTCTCTTTTAAGCGTAATCTATTTTTTTGCTCTGTCTTTGAAAGGATTTTGGAGAAATGAAGAAAAATTCCCTTCACAAACTTGCCCTGTCTTGTACCGCTTACGTCATTCGGTAGGCTAGGGAAATTCCCAATACCATTACGTTGGTGTCATAGAATGCTTTAAGTCACGCAATGTTTAGCAGCTACAAATTAACCACAAATGGGAAATTTTCTCATACTTTGGTCTTTACAAAGAGTGTTTAGTGTGAAATATTCGATTTTGAAGCGTTTGAATCAAAGAAAATACTAAAATTCCTTGCTTTGAAAGAAAAATACGCTTTAGCGGGTCAGAATTTCCATTTATTTAAAACCATAACATTTGTGTCGTGAATCGGCCAGAACCATGCACTATTTTAAAACCTTTAAATCTGCTACAAATGCAAACTAAACAAATCCTTAATTGCAGATGGAACAAGTCAACCACGAAATGTCACACAAGGGGGTTACGTCATTGGTAAATTAATTCCCCGGGGAATTCCCATTCAGCAAAACACAGGTCTAGTGTTCTTCTCAAATTTGATTTAATTATTTGCTCCAATATTCTATTTTCGGAGCTGGTTATTCAATCTTTAAACGGTAATTCAATGCAACACTGGATGCTGATTTAAAAGATTTTTTTTTGTTTCACGGATCAGGATCGTGGGAATTAAATTTGGCCATCATATGAGAAAAATATTTAATTTCGGATGGAACTAGTCAACCATGAAATGTCACGCAAGGTGTTTTCTTACCATCTTGTTCGTCAGTCGTAACATTGTTCGATGCAGGTAAAGGGGATAAGAGGGGGGGCGGTGCATTTTTTGTTCCCCCCACATGGCTCCCCTAAAGTGCTCAAGAGACCAGCGCAGTTGTAAGCTCTAAGAGCTCTTGTTAACTGCGCACGCAGTTCATGTTTTACCCTTACTTTTTTTTCTCAGTGACTAGACTAATGTCCCCGCTCGGCCAGGCTCGCGTCACGCAATGTTTAAAAGCTAGAAAACACTTTCTTATGATAAATTTTCCAATGCTTTGGTCTTTACTAAGCATGTTTAGCGTGAGATGTCCGATTTTGGAGCGTTTTACTCAAAGAAAATTCTAAATTTGCATGCGTCGAAAGAAAAATATATTTTAGCGGGCTAAAATCGTAAGTAAATACCATTACGTTGGTGTAAAAGAATGTGCTGATATGACAAGTTTCACTTTCGATCGTCTAGACCTCGAGTCACGTAATGTTTTAAAGCTATTATCAGCTACCTTTCAAATCGTTGCGAATCCTTTGGTCTTTACTTCAAAAATTTAGTGTGAAGTATTTTGAAGCGTTTGAATAAAAGAAAATCCTAAAATTTCATGCTTTGAAAGAAAAATACGCTTAAGCGGGCAAGAATTTACATTTATTTACATTACGTTTGTGTCCTGGAATGTGCAGGCGTTAGCAAATTTTTACTTTCACAAGGCACTGATCGGCAAGAATCACGCAATGCTCTGAAAGCTTTAAATCTGCTTCAAACGAAAACTAAACAAATCCTCTGGTCTAAACTTAGCATGTTAAGTGTGAAGTGTTCGACTTTTAAGCGTTATTTAATTTTGGAGCTGTGTCATCTAGAGGATTTCTAAAATCTGATGGAAAACCACTGAGACAAACATGCCCTGACTTGCAAGGGCTACGTCATTGGTAAATTAATTCCCCGGGGAATTCCCATTCAGCAAAACACAGGTCTAGTGTTCTTCTCAAATTTGATTTATTTTTTTGCTCCAATATTCCATTTTCGGAGCTGGTTATTCAATCTTTAAACGGTAATTCAATACAACACTGGATGCTGATTTAAAAGATTTTTTTTGTTTCACGGATCAGGATCGTGGAAATTAAATTTGGCCAGCATTAGCATATAAGAAAAATATTTAATTTCGGATGGAACTAGTCAACCATGAAATGTCACGCAAGGTGTTTTCTTACCATCTTGTTTGTCATTCGCAACATTGTTCGACGCAGGTAAAGGGGATAAGGGGGGGGGGTGCATTTTTTGTTCCCCCCACATGGCTCCCCTGAAGTGCTCACGAGACCAGCGCAGTTGTAAGCTCTAAGAGCTCTTGTTTTTTCTCAGTGACCAGACTGATGCCCCCGCTCGGCCAGGCTGGGGTCACGCAAGGTTTAAAAGCTAGAAAACACTTACTAATGGGAAATTTGCAAATGCTTTGGTCTTAATAAGCATGTTTAGCGTGAGATGTCCGATTTTGAAGCGTTTTATTCAAACAAAATTCTAAATTTTCATGCGTCGAAAGAAAAATATATTTCAGCGGGCCAGAATCCGTGAATAAATATCATTACGTTAGTGTTAAAGAATGTGCTGACATGACAAGTTTCACTTTCGATCGGCTAGACCTCGAGTCACGTAATTTTTAACTCGGAAAATTCCGAGTTTTGGTGAGGAGGCCGATTTCACTCCTTCCCTCGATTCCTGTAAACATTTTAATTGAATTAATTAATTAGTATCAAATTGAATTAATCAATTAATCTTGTGAAGCGGGTAGGGGGTTGGCTAAAATGCGAGTTATATCTGTGTTACTTTATATGAAGTACACAAAGGCTATATATTTGTTTCTGAAAATCCAATGTTCTCCTTGTGGTATGCATTCTTCCAGGCGTAGACCCAAGCACACGGAATTTTGTGCTGAACGCATGCGCATATATGAAGTACACAAAGACTATATATTTTCACCAAATCTTACTGAGAACTGGTTAAAACTCAACAAAATTGGGGGTTCGATTTATCGCCGAGTATTTCCCAAAAAATTGACTACAAAGAGTTCAATTTGAATGAAATATTCATCTATAAGCCGAGCGGTCATCAACAACGAAACTTAACAAGCGTTTGTATTTATTCTTGGTCATTACCTTTTATTTTAGTGGCGGCTCCTAAAAAGCCATTTGGTTTAATGACGCAACGTTAGGAATGAAGTTTTTATTCGTCTTTTCTTCGCTATTTAGGCTGGAACTCGACCTCCATCGGCTCGCTCTGGAATATTATTTGTTTTGTCGGCGTACGTGATCGTCTTTTGAACCGACGAGGGCATTCGAAATCCCGCATGTCTTAAACAATTTCCTCGCAATCTCTTCTACAATAATTATTTCTGCCTGAGACTGTTTCTGTTCCTTTCTTTCTGTTCCTTTCTTTAAGTTTAGTTAATTTGCAGAATTACTGCTAACGTGACTTTTCAAGAGAAGAAGGGTCAAGAAGGAATCGATCTATTTGACTTGTTGTCGCGACACCAGAAACTGGCCAATCAGAATCGGTCTTTCCCACGCGCTTGGTAAACATTGTAACACGATCTGACAGAAAACGGCTGCATGTAATATTTTTGTTCAAAAGCGAAAACTTAAAATACCACGACTTCTCTGCTAAAAGAAACCACTTCAGAAGAGTTTGACTGGATTGAAGATACTCGACAAATACTGGTAACAGCACGTTTCGTTTTGATGACATTTAAAGTTCACCCGCTTGATCTGCTTGATCTTTTCGCTAGCAACTTGGCGAATTGCGACGAACTGAAGATTCTCTGAATCATCAGGAATCATCCCGTATTCTCTGGCGATTTCGCAGTTGTTCTGAACTGTCTCTACCTCGGCAACAACTTTCAATTTGAAGCTTTAGTTGTTTGAAAACCAGTAGCTTTTGGCATGATGATCGATAACTGCTTAATCTTCAGAAGAATGCGTGATTGTTTGAGATGGGATTCTGAACTCAGGTGAATGTTTTGTCACGCTTGTGTACGGTTCTATTAATAAATTCATTCTTTATCAGTGATTTGTTGTTTTTCAATTACATAGTTGTGATTTAACGAATATGTTGATTCGCTGCACGTGGATTGTTTTATAGTTTGGAGGAAAAATTGGGTCTCGGCTTATAGCCGAGTGATGTGGGTTTATTTTTTGTCAGAGTCTAACTGGTTCCAAAAACTAAAAGTCTAGGGTCTTGGCTTATAGCCGAATAAATACGGTACATGCATGCTTAACTACCAGCCGAAATATTGTATTAATGTCAGTTTTCTTGAAATAAACCAAAACTTAATTTTTCTAATGATATTATTATTTTGCCTAACCTTCAAAAAACAAAAAGGAAAAATAAGAAAACAATTTGCAACCAATGGGAACTCTATCACTTGCCCTTTCGGCCTGCTCTCGATGAGCAGCTAGATGACAATGAAACTAAGTGAAGTGAAGTGAACTGAATTGTGGAAAGTTTAACATCATTTGTTTTAGCAAATCTCTATTTGTCAGTTTGTTGTTTTCGATTCTTGTTTCATAAGAAATTTTCCGAGTTTAGTGGCTCATAGCCACTTTGAATAGTTATTCAAAGCTATTATCAGCAGCTACCTTTCAAATCTTTGCGAAGCCATTAATCTTTACTTACAAAATTCAGTGTGAAGTATTTTGAAGCGTTTGAATCAAAGAAAATACTAAAATGTCACGCTTTAAAAAAAATACGCTTTAGCGGGAAAGAATTTACATTTATTTTATTTACATTACGTCTGTGTCCTGGAATGTGCTGGCGTTAGCAAATTTCTACTTTCACAAAGCACCGATCGGCAAGAATCACGCAATGCTCTGAAAGGTTTAAATCTGCTACAAACGGAAACTAAACAAATCCTCTGGTCTAAACTTAGCATGTTAAGTGTGAAATGTTCTACGTTTTAGCGTTATTTATTTTTGGAGCTGTGTCATCTTTTGGATTTCTGAAATCTGATGTAAAACCATTGAGACAAACATGCCCTGACTTGCAAGGGTTACGTCATTGCTAAATTAATTCTCCGGGGAATTCCCATTCAGCAAAACACAGGTCTAGTGTTTTTCTCAAATTTGATTTAATTATTTGCTCCAATATTCCATTTTCGGAGCTGGTTATTCAATCTTTAAACGGTAATTCAAGACAACACTGGATGCTGATTTAAAAGATTTTTTTGTTTCACGGATCAGGATCGTGGGAATTAAATTTGGCCAGCATTAGCATATAAGAAAAATATTTAATTTCGGATGGAACTAGTCAACCATGAAATGTCACGCAAGGTGTTTTCCTACCATCTTGTTTGTCAGTCGCAACATTGTTCGACGTAGGTAAAGGGATAAGGAGGGGGGAGGGGGTGCATTTTTTGTTCCCCCCACATGGCTCCCCTAAAGTGCTCACGAGACCAGCGCAGTTGTAAGCTCTATGAGCTCTTGTTAGAGAAGAACTCAGAAAAAAGTTCTGAGTTCACAGGTAGGACTTGAACCCCCGACCTTCCGTACACTAGTCGGACGTTCTAACCACTGAGCTACTGAGAACTCTAGTGGTGAGCAGTGGTCATTTGTGGGTTGCTAAAAAACGACTTAATGGTAGTTGTTGAAGAATACGGTACTTTAAACTAAGGGTTTATTGTGTTGTCTTGCTATCGTTAAAAGGAACTCAGAACGAAAGAAAAGTCCAACGAAATTAAGTATCAAACTAATTTAGCACTGCTGTACTAACCATGGACACAATATTAGCAAACAAATGTTTCAAGTACCTTATCATAGGAAATTAACGCTCGTGTTAATTAAGGTACTTGAAATATACGCGAATTGGGGGGAAACTTACCCTTAACCCTAACCCTGAATAAAGGAAATTAACGCGAAAGATAAGGTAAATTTTTAAAATGAAGGAAATTAGCGCGATCACAAGAAAGCGCAGTTTGTGGCGACAACAAGAACAAATTTTATTTCAACATTGAAATTTTTCTGGCTAAATTCATAAGAACTTGATGCAAGTTCTGATATTGAGCTGCCCTTCGTAAAGCAGACACGAACTGGAAAAATCGTAAACGATATACCCGTAAGATTTGTTATTGCAAAAGATTGGAATACAGTTTGCAAAAAAGAAAAGGTCGACTATGTCTGGGCAGGATCCGGAATTTGGGGGAATGTTAATGGAAATTAATTAACGCAAATTTTTCAAATTCGCATTAATTTCATGGAGCGTTAATTTCCTATAATTTCTATTTATTATTTAGTGATTGTCAAGCTAGCCCTGGTATGAATGTGAATCAGTCCCCATGGACATTCTATTATTTAAATTAGTTTAGCTATCAGCCCCTTTTTGTGGTTTCGGCGAAGCTCGAAACCATTTTGTCAAGACCTCTGTAAGTAAGTTTGTTAGTTTGTGAGTTTTTTATTCGTGTAACCGCTGACCGTCACATATTTTACACGGACACTTCAGACACGTTCCTTTTTTTCTTTTTCTTTTTTTTTTCAATATGGCGGCTTTATACAGCTTTATTTTGATGTGGATCGTGGATGTTCACGTCGACCATAGAAATGCCAGCACTTGTTTACAGGAGGACCAGGCTGCCTGCCTTTGGCATTCCTTGTTGGGATCGTTTCTGTGTTCATAACTTTTTTGCACAAGATCTCGAACATGGCGGCCGGAAATCAATGAAAACATCTGGGACCCCATCTGGCACTAAATTCTGCTGCAAGAGGTGGTCAGATCACCCTCGTGAACAAGTAAACATTCACATAAACACTTGTCGCAAAACCTCAACTGTTCAGATTGTTAAAAATCGCAGGTGGGAACAGTAACCCAACCGGATTTTTCCTAGAGATGTTAAGCACCTAATGTTTGCTATCTTCTTTTCTCATATAACTAGGCACAGTATTCACTGAATGTGCAAACCGTCTTCGTATCGATAACATGAAAAACATCGAAGCGTAACGTTTGCGATGTGCAATATTAAGACCAAGCTTGACGTAATCGAATCATCCGTCAAAAACATTAGGGCAAAACTAGAGAGCCTAGAAGAGAAAGTTTTAGACAAACAGCAGCGAAGGAAATAACTGATCTCAAAGAAGGCGCAAATTTCACCAGTACGCGCGCAGTTGAGTGAACAGAAGAAACATTTAGCAAAAGCACAAGTAGCCTGCGAGCAGGCTCTCTATTCGGGGGCAACGTGAATCTCTTTCTTCGAGAGCGCCGAAGGCGCGATGCCGCGAGTTCGCTTCGCTCGCCGAAACTCGCGCCTTCGGCGCTCTCGAAGAAAGAAATTCACGTTGCCCCCGAATAGAGAGCCTACGTTGCCCCCGAACAGAGAGCTTGCTCGTAGGCTAAAGCACAAGCTGAAATTTCCAAGCTCGACGAAACGGTGAAGGCGAACGAAGAAGGGCTGAGAGAAATGAAAACAAAGATCCTGTACCTAGATGCTTATTCTTGAAGGACGCGCCTATTACGTCTCACCTTTTTATTACTAATGGTAATTACAGGTTAAAAAGTGCGGGCCTTGGCGCACTTAGGGCCTGTTTATATGGAGTAGAGTTGTCCCTGATAGAAGAGTTATTCTCTCCCCCGCGCTATCTTTTACCGAGCGTTTATATGAGAAAGTTGTCCCTGTTGACCGAGCCAAAACTTGGCCCTCTCGGTTCAAAAGACTGGCGAGAGTTATTTTGAAATAGCTAAAGAACCCGTTAAAGGGACGTTAAAGAACCCACACACTATTCGCAAAGAGTAGGGCACGAAGTTCCCGGTGTTGTGGTCTGGCCTTTGTGTAGTAAATTACAGTATGTGTACAGCGCATTTGAACATTACATATGAAAAATGCGCTATATAAATTGATTATCATTATCATTATTATGGCGGCCTTTTCTAAAATCAGGAACGCTGAAACATCGGCGAAGACCATTTTGGACAAATTTACCGCCGACTTCGATGTTGTTTTGGCCGATTGCAGCATTGACACATTCTCCGTATGTGTCAACTTGTCCCTGGTAGGCGAGGCAAAAATAACCAAACTGTTTATATGGAAAAAAGTTGGCTCGCTCCCCAGGGTCACCCTACCTTCAAAGCGAGTGACCCTCTACCCAGGGTCACCCTGCCCCCCGAGCCAACTTTGCAATTTCTCATGTAAACGGTTCGCAGCTATTTATAACGAAACGTATGAAAAGCTCTCTCGCCCGGGGTGGCTCGGTTTGGAGGGTAACCCTCCTACCAGGGACAACTATCCTCCATATTAACATGCCCTTAGAAAAGGTACTGGTACGAGAGTGCGTAAGTTTAGATGGCAGTGTCGAAAGACAATTATTCCGAGTAACGCGTCACGCAAGGAATGCATGTTTTTATAGTTTCCTAATGCCGCGAACCAATCAAAGTTGTTTTTTGCTTGACAGTTTTGGGAAGTGTAATCGTGCACGCGGTGTGAATTGAGATGTGATTTTTCTCTGGTAAGAGGGTTACCCTCCATACCGAGCCACCCCGGGCGAGAGAGCTTTTCATACGCTTCTTTATAAATAGCTGCGAACTAGTAAAGAATATTATTCTACATGACACGAGCGTGGGACAAAGAAAAAATCTGAGTCCCCGACGGGAATCGAACCCTTGCCCTCCCAGAATACCGGTTGGGCGCTCTAACCAACTGAGCTACGTGAGACTCGCTGTGAGCTAGGCCATTTACTAGGTTGATATGTGACACGCGTCCTGCATACTGCTAGGATCAGCAATGTCGAAATCATCAAATTTGTAGTAAATAATAAAGATGGTAGATTTTAAGCTCGGTGATAAATAGTAAAGAATATTATTCTACATGACACGAGCGTGGGACAAAGAAAAAATCTGAGTCCCCGACGGGAATCGAACCCATGGCCTCCCAGAATACCGGTTGGGCGCTCTAACCAACTGAGCTACGTGAGACTCGCTGTGAGCTAGGCCATTTATTGAGAAATTGCATGAGAAATTTACATGAGAAATTGCAAAGTTGGCTCGGAGGGGCAGGGTGACCCTGGGTGGAGGGTCACTCGCTTTGAAGGTCGGGTGATCCAGGGGAGTGAGACAACTTTCTTCCATATAAACAGTTTGGTTATTTTTGCCTCGCCTACCAGGAACAAGTTGCGCATATGGAGCATGCGCAAACGCTATATAGCGCCAAATCAAAATTGCAGATAAATTGAAATCGAAGTCGGCGGTAGATTTGTCCAAAAAATGGTCTTGGTCGATGATTCAGCGTTCCTGATTTTAGAAAAGGCGGCTATAATAAATGTTTTTAAAACAACTCTCGCCAGTCCTTTGAACCGAGAGGGCCAAGTTTGGCTTGGCCAACAGGGACAACTTTCTCATATAAACGCTCGGCAAAAGATGGCTTGGGGGAAAGGGTAACCCTCCTACCAGGGACAACTCTCCTCCATATAAACAGGCCCTCAGTCGATAAACTCGCTATGTTGTGCTCGCCTTTTATTAACGTGGCACGATTAATGATAAGTCACTGGAGAAAAGACAATTATTCCGAGTAATTATTGCCGGTAATAATTGGTTAATAATTGGTTATTAATTAATTGGTTGTTAATAATTGGTTATTATTGCCGGTAATTATTGCCGTAAAATTGCCGCGAACCGGCCGCGAACCAGTCAGAGTTGTTTTTTGATTGACGGTTTTGTGAAGTGTAGTCGAGCACGCGGTTTGAATTGAGATGTGATTTTCCTCAGTCGATAAACTCGCTCTGTTGTCAGTGTTATAACGAATTTCTCGAGAATAACCGTTGTTGTAATCATTCGCTTTGCCGTGGTTTATCTGTAATACAATCACAGCAAATTATTTTAAAAAAGCAACACCTATAAAACAACGTCTGCAAATATTGTAATGTTTGCAATCTTCCATGTGACAGAAGCCTAGATCTGTTGAGAGATTGACTCATTTTTCGCATTCTTATCGTTCTTGGAGAACAGATTTTTCTCTTCCGGTTTTACGACAAACTGTCGTGATTGACACATTTTTCGCATTCCGATCGTTCTTTGTGGAAGAACAAAATTTTCAACTTCCGCTTGCTGTTCGCCTTTTATTAACGTGGCGCGCACGCGTAAAACGCAATCCGCTGGTCACTGTCAAGATTAGGGTTGCGGGCCTCTATTGGGCCCGCAATTACTCTCCCCGGGGGGAATCTCGGGTTTTAATTAGCAATAATGGAAACGTGAGACGCAATAGGCGCGTCGTATTTACGAAGCGGCAGACAAGCTAATATTTGAAGCTTGCGAGGTCCCGGTGGGGCGAACTCCCATATATGAGCTACATAGGTATGTGCCGCTGTGAAGGGTATGGTTTTCAAGCAGTTTAGTCTGGGATAGGGTATAGAAAATCAGCGCGTTTTGGTCTAGAATAGGGTATCATTTGCTGGAAAACTGAGTGGTATGAAGAATTAAGTCCAGAATAGGAATAAAAACTCGAAAGAGGAAGAGGCGTTCGTAAACACAAATAAAATCATTGCGGAAACGTTGTTGACAGATGGTTTTCCATCAAAAACAAAAATAGTGGTACAGTCCTGAAAACGGCATGTCTGGGATAGGGTGGGGATTTTCGGTGTTTTGTCTAGTAAAGGGTTGCGAAATCAGCTGAACAGGGTCTAGTATTAGCTTTCACACATTTTTTACTGCGTATTTTTATTGTTCATTACTTCTTTCGCACGTTTATTGCTTATATTTTTAATTTCGCTTTCTATTTTAGTGTTCGTCAAAGGCTACAGACTGGTAGCCAAAAGCTCATCTAACCATAGAACGTTTTAAGTTTTTAACTAATTGAAAACTTGCCACGCACTCAGCGCGCTTGTTTTAATCCCATAATATGCAACTCAACATCCACACACACGTCACACATACAGTACAAAGATCAACTAATTGCAATTAACATACAAACAAAGCATTTTGTTGCGAAAAACGTTTAAGGTCTTACTTTGATTCAATATATAATCAAATCTTCACTAAACTGACGGGTGACATTCCATCCGTTTCATAGCAACTATTCTACAACGAAATATATATACCTTGTACACATATTACGGTTATTTTTAAATATTAAAATATGTTAGAAGCCCGAATATATACTCTGAGACAGAAGAATCCGGTTATTACTTTACAAATAATGATGTATAAACACTGCTGCTATGTTTCAACTAATTTAATCATATACTTACATAGAAAGTTAATGAAGTTTTCTATTGACACTAAATTATCACTTATAGATTGTAAGAGACATTTGCAAAAATAATGTTGAGGGCTTGACGCGGTTGGGATCTATGTACAATGTTCTAACAACTGAGTTTACAAGAAACTAAGAGTTGGTGAACATGAAATTTTAATAACATGTGGGCAATCTATACTAGAGACACACGGATGCCTGAACTTCTTTACTTGTTACAACTGAACTCTGCGATTTTACAGTGATATTCTACAGAATTTGCCTGTTCAAGTGTAAGTTGGACAAAACACAGGCATTAGCCATTATTATACAGTACTGCATGGATATTTTAGAAGAAAACTGGCAACATGCCAAACTCTTTATTTCAAACCCCTGCTATCTTGAATTTTTCTTCTGCCTTATGTGTTCAAAACAGCAGGCTTCAACTGTATATTTATTTTGTGTACGTTGTTGCTAGGACTATTGACGTGATGTACAGGCTAAAATATAAATAGTTTTAAAAAAGCTGAAAGTAAAAAACGCATTAGAAAAAATTGCTTTTGAAAAAATATTAACTGAAAAAAAGGTTTCATCTCTACCCGCGAGATTTAATTTCGCAAGCCAAACCGACTGTTGTCCTGTTCTGAAAAAAATATAGCAATACCACTGAAGGTAAATTTGTTTTTACCTATTTTGTTTTGTTCACGAAAGCTCAGTGACATTTGTTGTTTTAAAACAAATAAAAGTTCCATTTGCATTTCATATTAAGCTGATCACTAATAACCTCTCTTTTAAAACAAAACAAATAAGTTTCCTTTAGTACTACTAAAGATTTGGAGTATATGCAAGAATTTTTGACAAAACTTTCATTGGGGCTACATTTCACAAATTAAATTTGTCAGTTCAGTACTAATTCAGTTGCAGGCTCAAAGCAAAACACTGAAACGGCTTACTATGTAAAATTTTAAACTCTGGAATTTCTAGACAATTAGTAAATTATTGAATCTTGCTGAGCTTTTATGGAGAGTTAAAAAATATCCATCATTGCAAGCTGTTATGTTTTTTGTAGAAATTTTCACATGAGTGACCTTAAATAGGTAGATTAAAATGTTGTGACATAACTACTAAGTAAAAGTTTGCAAATATGATGCTTCTCTTAAAAAAAAAATCTTGTATCAGAATCATATTACTTAATTATCTTCAGTTGATAAATAATCTGATCACGATCGATTGCGCGTAATATGCTATTACGTAGCTTCTTCATTCAAATGTTTCTTGAAGATCCTGCTAGGTGGTCGAGTCCATTGTTCGTCAGGTGGAATGTCCTTGGCTTTTGGTAAAACTAAGGCTTTCTATTAGCAAACAGCTGCATCGTTCAGCCCAACTTTTTCAAAGTGAAATCAACATTCCAGGTGGATTTTCATGTTTAGGCAGGACCACGACCAGCGGCTTTGTCCATGTTACAGACATGCGCGTCGAGCATCATTTCCAGCTGTTCTCGCTCTGCTGTAAGGTAAGCAATCTCGGATTCCAGCTGGCTATTGGCAGCTTCCAGCTCATCAGAGGCCTGGGAATTTAACAGAATTTTGGTAAACCCCTTCAGCAACAAGTTCGAAATATCAATAAGTACAAATCAAAATAAATCAATTTTTAAGGATGACTCTTAACAGTCTCGCGACTATCAACTGACCCTGTGACCCGCCGATCGCAAATACCGGTAGAATTGAAATTGGAGCAAGGCAAGAACTGACCGCAAAGTCAACCCGGATTCCAGACAGGAATCGAACCCGGGCCACATTCGAGAACACGTCTTGAGGAAAAACCTTTCCCCGACTCTCTCCAACCCAGACTTAACTTTAAATAAAACCTTTCTATCAAATCTAGAAGGTTTCATCAAAGCAACTCCAAAAAATCGATTCCTTACTACAAAAGAATATAAAAAGGAGTAATGCCATAACATCTACGTAAAGCGACACCACGTCAATTTCCCAAAGTTAGCTAGAATCGTCGGTAAGGTTTAATACTACCTTCAGGCCTAACCTTGTTATACAAAATATGTTAGAGTAATCACACTAAACGCCGATTGTCAAGTGTAGCCAGTCGGGGCGCGTGATGCTGGCTTCAGATCAGAACGGTTAATTGAACGAGCACCAGAGGGCAATTACCTTTCGTAAAGTGTTTACATGTTCCTTCCTCTTCATCCGGCATTTTGAGGCAGCGACCTTGTTTCGCTCTCTTCGTAATTTTCGTCTTTGTTCTTCGTCTGGGGTGAGCTGCATGAGTGAAAAAAATGATGCGCGCAAGAACATGTATGTAGACGAACAACAAAACACAACTCAAGAAATACAACAGAGTTAGGATGTTAAAATCACTTCATTCACCTTAGAAAGCTTACGATAAATCAGATAAGCGCTTCTTACATAAACATAAGTAATGAAAAGATCATGACAGGTCATTTTCCGGGGGGTTACAGCCATGATTGTTTTGCTAATCCGCCATAACACCGTTTTACAATTGCCTTAGTTAGCTTTGGAAATTTCTAACTTTAACTACACCCATAACTTTTAATAGCATAAATAGTACTTTATCCCCAAAATAGAACCCTCTCCTGCTCACAGGATATAAAATTAAATTGGACGTTTCGCTGTGTCATAAAATCCTCTACACTAGGGAGGATATAGAAGTTTTTTGTGGTGTTAGTTCCCCCCTGAACACCAGTCGGGGACAATTGATGCAAAATATGTAAACATTTTACGGTGTTAATTTTGGCAACAGGTAGAGGCGCCCCATCAATGGCCGCCAGTCGTTTTCTATTTAAAACTTCTCAAGCGTTAAAAGGATGTTTTAACCCCTATTATCAATGATTCTTTGAGATAGAACTGCATGCGGGGAGAAACAGAAGCGTTTCATTGAAGCGTTAGCCATTGTTCCTGTTTATGTTACATGATGATTGAAAGATGTTTGAAAGATTTTTGTGATTCGCCATGAGTAATGAATTCTCTTTGAATAGCGTCTGTTTCTCTTCGAATTTGGTTTCCTCTCCTGAGGTTGGGAAAAGATCCTTAGTAAAGTACACATAGCCTTATTGAATTATATTTTTATTCAAGAAAAAAATGTTGGTCAAAATTATTATGAATGGCAACGAGTTGGCAACGATTATTTTGTAACAGAATTCTTATATAATTGCAACCTCACATATAGCAATGATTCTTGAACTACTTCAGTAAATAACGATTTCCATAAGCTCCTCAGGTCAATTGCTGCTGAAAAGTTTTGACCCTGAACGCCGTTTAAGTTCTCTGGCAATTCACTGTCCCATCCACGTTTCCAAACACGACGTTTGTTCTTCCCGCGAACGAGAATAGTAAACACGTGACCACGAATTTCCCACGGTGGCCGTTCACCTTATTCAGTTATCAGTTAATGCATCGTGCGATTTATGCGGTGATAGTAACATAAAAATAAACCACAGCATTTCGAGGGGGAGATTTGTCCACTAAACGTCAATGACATATGTATGGTTCTTACACACTTCCTATGATTGATCAGCTGCGCCAGATGGCCGAACCCTGACTCGTGTCTCTATAGTATGTACATGTAGTCCCCTGGATTGCATGCTAGTCCATCAATGGTTATTTAATAGCATTTCCGTCTGGTTATACCTGGCAACAAGTATATGATATTTTAATATTATACTCCCGGGTGAAGAAAGACACTGTGGGAGTCAATTGTGTCTTGCCCAAGAACAAGGCCGCAACAAGGGCCTCCCACGAGGGTTTGAAGAAAAGACCGGTTTGTCAGTCCGAAGATATGCGAGACTGCCCCGAAAATCGCTGCAATTTCACGCTATCATCATCATGTTCGCATATTTTGTACTATTATTTGTGATCGCGGGATAACTACTAGCTTTATTAGGCGATAAGGGATCAGAACGCCAGTTCTTTTAGTTCAGGGACTTAATTGAATCGAGAGATTGTTTTAAATTCCTTGGAAGCGAGATGGACAGATGAACCACTTCCAAGAAAGTGCGTGATGTCATGCATTCACAAACAGAAAAGTCGTTTTACCCAGCCAGCGCGAATAATAATTTTTCTGTCATCGATTTATGTTTTTTCCATATCAAGCTACCTTTGCAACCTTAGGGGTTCACATTCAACTGATAGTTTGATTTTATCTTTTTACTTAAGGGGCTAGATCACCCCCCCCCCCCCCATTTTGGATGCATCGTTTTAAATTTCGACTTCCATACTAAACACGCGAGTGGAACTTAAACAAATAACACCCAAAATGAGTAAGAACGTTTGAAGAAGGGGGTGACATGGAGCTATGAAAGAGACAAAATCTATCTTAACTGAATCATAAGTCAGCGAGCGCATAAAAAAATAATTTTTAATGTTTAACCTATTTGGCTGGATAACACATCTTCACGCAAACAGTGACAATAAAAAGTAACTGGGGTGGATGGATACCTTCAAATCATGCATCCTTATTATGACAAAGGATTGACCTGTTTTCATGTCCTTGTATGTCTTCCTTGTGACTCATGGAGGTGTCAAATTATAGATAGGCCAGACACTTTATTCTCATAGTTCCTCTCTACACCCTGGTATATAAATGGATACCAGCGAATTTAATGCTGGGGCGTAACCCTGCGATGGACTAGCATCCCGTCCAGGGGGGATTAGAAATTCTCATGGTCGCTTCATGCTACTGAAACCGGGATAAGCTCCGGCCTGATGGGCCACTAGGCTCGAACGCAGACCTAACCTTTTACCTTAACCATAATGTAACTGTATCTTAAATAGCTTGATAAAGCTCTTAAGAAATTTCGAAAGAGTATAAAATACTTGTTGTTTCTTGAGATCTTTCGAACGGTGGTCGATCGTTGGGCAGTCCAGGCCGTGAGCAGCGCGTTTTGATTCTATGACGTAACGCAGTTCAAGTTTCACTGGTAGGTCCGCGATCTCGAAGTTGGGGTCCACCACTATGTTACCGTCAGGGACTGGGTTCCCAATACTTCGAATGACGCCCCCAGGTTCCATATACACTCCATTGCTAGCCTGCGAAACGAACATCCATTGAAGTTAGTTTAATTATTAGAAGAGAAAGAAGTACGCTTTTGGTACATATGCGGACTGATTCGCGTTTCAAATTACCCTGGCACAAAAGGTGGCGACTGGTAGATGTACCCATAATTAGTAGCACACAAAGACCCTTAAACCGCCCATCGTTGTCAGTACAGGGATCTTTATATGCGTCCTAGCGGCTGTGTAAGTTTCGCAAGGTATTGTGGTAAAATTTATAGCCGCCTTTTTTCCTATTCGCTTTTTCACGATACCATAATACACCTTGTTTACTTCCAAAAATGTTTGCAAAAGCTTGGTTTTCAAAAGGTTTTCAATTTCTCTGGGGACGATTGAAGGTGATTGTAAATCCCAAGAGAAATTGAAAACAATGCTTATGCAAAAATGGGGGGGGGGGGGGTAAACAAAGTGTATTATGGAAACAGTGAAAACAGCGAATGGTAAGTTGGTTTATTCAAAACTTACTAAATGAATAAACTAACAATTGTCTAATCCATAAACGGTAAGGTGAACCCGGCAGAAATTCTACAGGAACCATAAAGGACAGGAAGGCTAAATACAATAAGTATAATTTCAGAGGTGATTATAAGAATTGGGGCATTCTGATTGGTCGAGAAACTCGGCTTATTTAGTAAATAAACCCCTTCAAGCGGCTGGTATATTGGAGGATAATGCCCGAGGCTGAAAGATTGTTACGAAAAATAAACAGTTCGCTTCGAGGGCAACTGTGAAATTTTGAGGACAATCTTTCAACCAAGGGCATTATCCTCCAATATACCCAGCAAGCTAGAAGGGGTTTATTTATTTTATAACCCTCCGATTAAGTTCTACAACGCGCTTTATCACAGTAAATTTATAGGAAAAATCTACAGTGATTTTGTGGTTGAAACAAATGTAATTGATTGGTTTACGTGATTTTTTAACTCTGTGATTTTATTAAAAGTTAGAATTGAATAAGGTGACTTCATTCGTTTGTTTTGTGCTTGCCTACAAAATCGGGCGACGGATATCAAATCGGACGGGGTATATTCGCTGATACCTGTCGTCCGATTTTGTACCACGTGATGCGTTTTATCCAATGAGCGCGTGCAAAAATTACTGGGTGGGTTATAAGAGGCTATAATCACCCCGCGCGAGGTGACTATAGCATTTGGAGGCTTGGTTACTAAGCCATGTCACCTTTGACATCCAGGAAAGCAAACATGGCTGCATTTGTTGAATGAAATTTTCGTTCATTTAAAAAAAAACACTTCATGTCATGGATATTTAAATCGAACGGGGTATTTAAAACTATTGGAAAACTATTGGATATTTAAAACATTGGAAACTATTGGATATTTAAAACATTGGAAATTTTGCAAATTGACTACCAAGGCTTTTGGACCGAAAATAGTTTCAAGAGATTGTTCTCAAGGCATTACAATTGATCGTAATCACGAAAGGTTTTGGAGGTCGCCCGCGGCCATCCAAACTCAGTCCTGATCATAGAGCAAACATTATTCAGTTCTCTTCTGACCGGAGCTTAGTCAACGATAATCACTTCGCCTTCGGCGAATAATTGTTAAATAAACCGAACAAGAACCATCACAAGAGCTCACGTGACACTAGCACGTGAGCGAGTCCCAGTCTCCATGACCGCATTTGGCATCGTTTAGTATTGCGTGAAAGAGTCTTGTGAATTCCTTTTATTTATGTACTAACTGTAGTTCAGTTTTCTAATTCAGTGTTTTCAGCCATAGAAAACAATAACTGCGGTCGTCTTTGATGTGGCTAGCTCAGAAAATATTGCTTTCCGAAAAGTAACATTAAAATGGAAACATGAAGAACGTGTGGAAACAGAAGAAAATTCCTCGACTCTGTGGATATTTTGTACGATCAAATTCGTCTTTTTGATGTACGTCCCAATCCGAAATCGGAAGTTTACGTCCGCTTCAATTTCTCACCCTCATTGTCAGTTTCTTTTTACTTGTTTTAAATTGAAGTAGTCAAACCATGAGGATGAGGAAGCTGCTCATAACACTTAGCTATACTACCAAATTCTCCCCAGCATTTTCCTAAAAATGCTTCAAGAGTGTAGAGAGAATTTACACGTCGAACTTTCAGAGAATCGAAAGAGGACTGGTTTGTGTTGAACCATTCATTCATAACACCCCAACGCTTAAAAAGTGTAAAAGAAATTCTCAATTTCGTTTTGCACACTATTCAACCGAAACAAATAACGGCACATTATGTATCATGTTGGATTATATAAATGGCAACGCGCTTTTGTTTTTATCCACAGTATTGCACAGTATATAACAGACTCTAAACTTTTGTACAGCACAGTTAACAGTAACATCTTTCAATTGAATTGTCACACACTGATTAATTTTTATCCAGATCGACTTATAGGTTAGAACCGGAGTCCGAAAAGGGACCAAGACATTGATTGTTGAGTTGTTGGCAAAATTTTGAAATTCAGACATTCCAGGGCGTTTTTTTGTTAACTCGCCGTTATGACTGACTAGGCGGTCCGTTTATAAAAAAAACAAAACCACTGATGCTACTCATTGGTTGGCTTATTAGATTTTAAACTAGGACTGGAGGGTTAATAATATGATTGTCTACTAATTAAATTAACTTATTGACTCCTGCCGTTAGAAAGGTATGAATAATGATCCGTTAGACATTTGGAAGAAGGAGCGATTCTGATTACGATTACTTCTTTGTCAGGCGTATTGTCCATTACTGCAAAAGTTCATGAGGACCAAACAAAAAAATTTACTGCTCGAAACCAAGAAACTAAGAGAAATTTGCATGCAATCTATTTTTGTGTTTCGTTGTCATCATGCGACATAGGTGAAGAAAAAAACAGTTAAGTCCCTCCGAATGCTTTGATATTTGTGAAAAATCGAATGAATATTCTGTGGTCGTGAAGTTTAATGCAGGATGTTGATATTAAATTTTTGTGCAATAAAAACTGGTATAGTTTCTAAGAGAAGACTATCAGGTCCCCGGGAACAGGTTGGAGTCAGGAGATTGTCATCTCTCATTGTTTACAAACAGGTGGTCAATTGTTTCATCCACAACGTACCTGAATCTGTTAATTCACTTTTCTATGAAAACTATTCACCGTTTGTGTTTAAACTTCGAATTTTCTTAATGTTACACAGCAGTTGACTGTTCTGTATCGAGAGTCGTAAAATTGACTCTGTTTTAACCACTTTTTCTACACAAACGTCTGACATTGCTTGTTGACCTTGTCAAAATACTACCATAACAGTCAACACTAAGTGTCAATTAACCCCGTATGGCCCGGCAAATAAATACGGCAGTTAAAACACGCGTAAATATCCTCGATATCTATTGCAAGGTAAGTAGATACTGCCTCGTGCTATTCCACTGCAATAATTTCCAAGAAGCTTACTACACTTGTTTGCCTTAACTTGTCCTTTAAAAGCAATTCGTTGGAAGTGATGCCGTAAAATTCGCTTTGGAGAAACATCTTAACGTTTCCATGCTTGCTTATAATTGTATTGAGGTATTTGTTAAATATTAGCTTTACCTGCGAACTAACTGGAAAGTCCATGCCAAAAGATCCTGCTTCCGTTCTGCACCAACCCAGACCTTACCAAGCTTCTGTGGTTCTCTGCTCTGAAACTTGGTTTTATCTAAAGTGGTACTGACGCCACCTTAGAGATCTTCCAAGAGTTCTACAAACACTTATTTGGGGACTGATGACATTATTAATATTAAATAATCACCTTGTTCATTTCGGCTAATTGACGCCATTCCTCTCTGTACAGCTTTAAACTGACCAATCAGGGACGAGTGTAGTCGGCAGTCATGTTTAAAAACAAATAACAACAAATCAAAATATACTAAGAAAACTCGTGTCTAAAAAAATCGAAAAGGTTTCCGATAAGTTGATTGGGAGGAAACAAGATGAAAATATAACAAAAATATCTGATACTATGGAAATCCCAGTGAACTTCGTACGTGTAGAATTCTTGTTGAGTAACCATACTTCAACTAATTGAGCGAGAACAAAAGTTAAATGAATTTGTGCGTAAATATAAGTATCGCAACTTTTTAAAGAAACAGAATTTTTTGTTCTAAAACTAATTTATTTCAGTTATCTGATCAAAGAATTTTAAAGGAATGACAAATGTTATTTCTTTCTCTTTTTTCTTTTTTTCCGGAATTCTAAGTGTCAATTTCAGCAGGTGCGCACTCTTCATTAACACTTCAATACTTATTAGCACGCGTATGAACAAAAACGCTGAATTTGCAAATTTCGCAAAATTAAATTCAAGAAGCGCGATGCATGGAAGATCTTTAATATAACTTTTCAAAAACTAGGGTTCCAAAAATAGGAATCCAAAGGGGCTAAACTTTCTATTACCTTCTGTAGAAAGAGAGGTTGTTTTCACTTCCGTTTCTCATTCTACTTCCGGTACCTGCTGTTGAAAGATCTTCACAGCAAGTGGCCTATTAACACAACCCAAATTACCAGTTACCGTGTTTTAAATAATATTTGACTGCTTGGTGCTTCACGCGGATAGTTCTGGGACGAATGTTCTTTGCCACGAGCTTTAAAACGCAGTATCTTTAAATAATACCGCTAAAATATTAAGGTTTGTTGGTTTGTGAATTGTGTTTTGGTGACTTTGTCTGACGTAAGAGTGTCTGATTTATAAAAGTTGTCCCATGTCTTTATTTATATCATGAACTCTCCAACAAAGCCATAGATGTTTTTGAGGATTTAATTAAAAAGCCAGGGATTTAAATTCGTCTTTTTTTGTTTCCTACGCCACGAGTTTATGTTTAGAATAAACCCTCCATTCTTTTTTTTTTTCTGTTTATAATTTGTCATTTTTAAGTAAAAAGAATTCTTTTACTTGAGTGAATTTAGCAAATTGTAATGGACCTAACATTAATATAATATTGCTTAGCGATTTCATCTTTTCTTTTTTTACTTCATTAAGGATCGTTACTCGTATCTTAGGAACCTTACGCTAACAATAAACTTCTAAAACTAGCTTTGCTGTTTGCTTCAAGATGTTGCCATAGCAACAAAGCATTTCAACAGTTGATATATATACTCAGTTAGCAATACATAATCTTATCAACCTAAGCCGTTGTTTAAAATTAATTAGGAACGAAAACTTATTATAGCAGGGTCCTGGGCTACTGTCATTTTATCATGTTTTTCCTATTAAGTCTCATATTTCTGATCGTTATTTTGGTCTTTGAGCCTCGATCTGATAAAGGTTTTCTTTGTGTAAGAAAAACTGCAATTGTAAGGTTTCTTTTCATTTCTTCTTTTCTTCTGAATGACCCCGTAAATTGCAAACTGTAGATCAGATAACAATGCAATTACATTAAATCAAAGGCTAAATACGAACTTGATTCATTAATGAGACCTCGATCTTATGCAACCGGGAAGAGAGAGACCCTGAGAACGAGGATAGATCATATGCGCGCGTTATACGCCGGGGCTGTTAACTGTGGTTGTTCTTTCATGCGATAACATTTTTTGTTAACTTTGAATAATACCTCTGGGAAAGGGTAGATCTTTAGCAGTACTTTAGTTTCTGAAACGACAGGATCCTTAATTCTCATGACGAGCCTCCGTAAATTTGTTTAAAAACGTAGATTTTTAAGTGAGAAATGCATCTCTGTTGACGATAGCATGGATAGCCTCAATATTTCGCCGCCAGTGCCCGCTATACACACCAAGATTACGATCTTAGTGCTGAACAAAATATAATAACCACCAGACACAGAGCAGTGTCAGAGAACAAGTATACGTTAAGTTGTGAAATTGGTAGCGTATAACTAAATTAGTTGAGGTTTATAAGTGAGTGAGCAATAAAGAACCTCACACGCCAGTGGAAAAATTTAACAGCACAATATTTCATCCGGGGCAAAGCTCACGGGTAACAGATAACTAAGAAAACGCGGTAACATTTCATCAGGCTAACAACAATCCACGAGCAACAAAGCTTTTTAATATAATTATTCATAGATGCTGCAATATGAAAAAATAACGTATACACCTTGCTTAAAAGATTCGCCGCCTTGCTAACTTGGTTTAGTTAAATAGAAAATAAAGTAATTGCTGGAGGTTAATTAACCTTTGTCAAAACCGCCAGGAATTTGTTTTAATTTTAAATTTCGTTAATTGCTGTCTCAGTTTTATCACAGCTGGTCGCGTCGAGAAGAACAACAATAAAAATAAAATTTATTTGCAAGATTTTGCAGATTCACAGTATTAATAGTTCAAAAGCAGACAATTTACAAATTAAAAATAGACGAGTAACCAGGGTAAGACATTTGGTAAAAATTAAAAAACGATCGCTGGTTAAAAATTTGATAAAACAAGCTTTCGACTACAAGTCTGTTGTCTTTTTTGATCTTTAACGAGTATTTTCGAAAGCTTGCTTTTATCAAAATGTTAAGCAGAGATCGCTTTTGAATTTTTACCAATTTACAAATTGTCAAGGTTTATATATCAAAGAAATATATATGGATAACAAATTCAAGCAAGCGGGAGTTGATGTTGTTCTCAAAATATAAATTTTGCTGGAAATTCATCAGCTGTTATACTTTAGGTCTTTGAAACACTTTGTAACAAAAGAAATTCATTTGCAAATCGTTGCAACACACGAAAGGTAAAAATACGAAAACTTGCCTTTATCCTTTTCTTAAGTTGCCAGCCACTGAACGGAACATTAAAATAAACGAATTGGCGTTTGGACTGAACAACTTTAACAAGCCTCAGTCCAAAGCGAAGACGAACCTTTTTTTTCTTTACATAGCAGATGTACCGCGAGAATATTTGTTTTAACTAATCGCAAAATTAATTGAACTGTTAAATATTACCACCGAAGACTTAATCGACCGGCGGCAAGATATATAGGCACTTTAAGTCTTTTGTATATGGTTACCTTGCAACGACCGAAAAGAGCAGCGATTTTAAGGCAAGAAGATATCTGTTTCCGGGATTCTACAAATTAGTCTCGACATATAGTATGCAGCAGTATTCTGATAAAGAATTTCACAGGAAAAAAAAAAAAAACGAAAAACGGCAAAACAAAATCGAAAAATCAGAAAACGGAAAACCATTTCAAGGCACTTTGAATTCTCGTGGGAATCCTAAAACAAAAGAACACTTGCTCATTTCAAATCCTAAAGTGTTCTTCCTGCACCGCGGTTATTAAATTCTCGATGAAAAAAGCTTAACCAGCGAAAAGAAAGCTATTTTTAAAGCACGTTCCCGAAAGTTATGCTCAAACTCATAAATTTTTAAGAATTTGCATAAGATTGTAATAGGCTTGCATCTGGCACCAACGTTCAGTTTAATGTTGACCCTGGTGCCAACTAGACATTCTTCGAAAAGCTTATTTCAAACAGCGTTTTCGATAGCCATGGCCAATTTCACGCAAAACGATTCAACGGCCGACCTCCCTACCAGTTCAACGAAGTCTCAGAGCACATGCGCAGATCGATACCATGACGGTGTCCAGAACGGCGAGCTAACAGCTCTGACCGAAGCGAGTTTCGTCCTTGCCATAATTGTCAACAGTATTGCTTCAATCTGTACTGTCGTGCTCAATGTACTGGTGATAGTAGCAGTAAAAAGAAGACCAAGACTCCAGAGCAACACCAACATTTTACTGGCCTGTTTAGCAGGGGCTGACTTACTCTGCGGACTTGCTGTGCAGCCAATGTTCGCTCTCTGGAAGGCGTTTCAGCTTACGGCTTTTCCTAACGACTGCATGATTCGTGACTTTCACAACGCTGTGTTCGGGCTCGTGTCTGTTGCGTCGCTTCTGCATTTATCACTGGTAACCGGCGAACGGCTCCTTGCCATCAAATACACCATGCGATATCCTTCGGTGGTCACCGTGAAGAAAATTCGGGTGGCAGTGGTTGCAACTTGGGTCTGTTGCATCGTGAGCCAAATTGGCAAAGAAATATCTGACATTAAACAGTACTTTTCCATTTTTATAGCTGTTATTTTGATAATATGTATTTTATTTATAGTAACTTCTTATGCGATTTTGTTTCGAGAAATTCGTCGCCACCAAGAAGCGATCAAAACGCAACAGCTACCTCAAGATGAATTGGAAAGACACGTCAGAGAGGACAAGGCCTTCAAGACTACCGCGTACATTGTCAGTGCTGTACTGAGCAGTTTTATACCCATGGCTTTGGCTCTTCTCTTCAGGCCAGAGAAAGGTTATGGTGGATTATTCGACGTGTTTCTACCCTGTGTGCGTACGTTTGCCATGCAGAACTCTCTTTTCAATCCTCTGATTTACTGCTGGCGACAGAAAGAGATGAGAAACATTATTACTAAGATGTTTAAGACAACTGTTAATCCATAAACTGTCACTTGTTTAAAGATGGTGACTATAGTAACCTGCCTTGTAGATTCAAATAAGGTCAAATAAGTACTGTAAGTAGTAAATTGGCCGATTCCCTTCAAACTTTCAGCGTTTTTTCTCTATCGGATAAGATTACGATCGGTGCTATTCTTAGTAAAATAAAATAAATTCCTTTGGATTTTGACCACCCCCTAGTTTTTGGAGCAAATTAAGCAAGAAACGGTGGCAAATTTATGTCAACTTCCACGGCTAATTATACTAACGTCGGATATCTCTTGATCATTTTTACGACTGTTACGTATTGTCCGGCATATAAACAACTCATTTCTGTAATATAAACGATTTTGGATAAAAAGCTTTACCTTGGCTCGACTCCAAATATTAGCATTTTTTGGTTATCAGATGCAAGGAAATTTTTTGCAATTTTTAAAACCAATTTTCTCCAAAGTGCGGTAGTCTCTTTTGAAACCAAACACATCTTTTATGAGTCCGTCCATAAGTCTAAATAAATCCGCAAACTCTCATTTGGCAAGTCAAAATCCCGTCGCGTGAACTTCCTTACGAATTGACCTAATTAGTATAATTTGATCTAATTTGCATAATTGTTGATTTCCCAGAAAATTGTCACGCTTTTTTGTTTCATGTTGAAGGTGTTTATTAACTTCTTTTTTAGTATTATTAAGCACAATAGACTGCTTTCTGAGAATAGTAGGTATACTTAAACGAATTTTCCCACTTACAAAGTAAAAGTCTATCCTACAGGCTTCCTAAGAATTTGACCAGACTTGCACTATGCCTATTTCAGTTTTTGGGAAAACTTTACTTATGAGCTGTTCAGATGCAAACGATAATACACATCATCGTATTTTGTTTATTATGAAACTGATTGGTTTTTGAGGCGTAAAAAATGTCCGAACGTTGGGACTGTTCGGTGTCTGATCATATGCTATATAGAGTATGCGACTGAACTGAAATGGCACTTATAACTAACATCGTGTGTTTTATTTAATCTACAATAAAGCAACAAGATTGACAGAACTAGTTAATCTTCATAACCAAACTTCATGCCAAAAAGGTGGCCAGTTTAGTTACGCGTTGCATGCAAGAAGCTTGTTACTAAACTTAAACCAGAATTTAATACACGTTTCAATATTGTTTCAATTTTTTTGTTTGACAACGTAACAGTATATAGAGATTGTGTCAACAAAGCTGATTAATACAGCTATTTCGTATTTACTTTTGTTCTGTCGGGGACGAAAAATGAAATAGTTTTTATCCTTGATCATGTCTATACAGTGACATTTCTTACAGCATGTAGAGCTATAGTCTAAATAGTAAGATTTTCACCTAACTAGTAAGATAAGTTCAGAGCTGAGTCCGAATGATTAATTTGGGTACGAACATCGATAGGGAATAATAGAATAAGAATGACGAATTTTTACTATGGAATAATAGAATAGGGCACCAGCAAGGTATAACGTAATTTTAATAGAGCTGTGATAATGAAGATGCTAGAGCTGGTGAATGAACACTCAATTATTCCTCTTCACCCTTGCGTTTTTAACCTAAATGGCAGTAGATGTTTTTGGTAACTACATTTACACAAATGGCATGAATAATAAAACTTCGCAAATCCAATTTTGATATCTAAACGTAGCTGGCGGTTTGTTGGCACGCAGTGTCAAACACGGGCTTAACTAGCCAATGGGTATCCTCGCGATTGTACATGTATCAAAAATGCCTGTCATCTCAGAGACTCTGTGTACCTAGCTTACAAGCCTTAATGGAGACGATGGGTTACAAAAACCGACATAGGTGCTATTGGGACAATTCAGCTTATGTCGTAGGTTCCTTGGCTGAGTGTCCTCCACCACCCCCACCCATCCCACATCTCCTTTCGACGTCCTTTGTGCCAAAATTATTAGTTATTAGCTATAAGCTTTTAGTTAAGTTCCTTTTGAAAGCATGTACAAATTTCGGAAACTGCTTCAATAGCCTCGATGAAAGTCTTTTCTTGATAACGATCCGCTTGTCATCAGATGTAGCTGCTTGCAGATTTCTTTCAGGACAACTAGTTTGAGATTGTCAATTTTGTTGGTTTTAACAAGGTGCGCAAATAAACAAGAAACAAAAATTGATGGCTTCGCTTGCCCATGTCATCCATCACCAAACTTTTGAGAGTGTCCGAGGCCATCTCCGACACCGCGGTGAATGTCTTCCTTCGTGGTTTCCTCAGGGTCAATACCCCTATAGCGCTGCATCATCATCATCATCTTCTTCTTCTTCTTCTTCTTCGTCGTCGTCGTCGTCGTCGTCGTCGTCGTCGTCGGCGTCGTCGTCGGCGTCGTCGTCGTCGTCGGCGTCGTCGGCGTCGTCGTCGGCGTCGTCGTAGTCGTCGTCGTCGTCTTCTTCTTCTTCTTCTTCTTCTTCTTCTTCTTCTTCTTCTTCTTCTTCGCATTTCATCAACATCTTTACCATTATCGTACCACGTTTTAATGTGATTTGCGTTTGCAGGTAACCCCCATGTAGTATAATTTAGCCTCCAAAATGGTAAAAAGGAGGCAAGGGGAGAAAAAATCCGAGCTGTTTCCGAAACGCTTTTCCTTCCAGACCTCACGCCGGCTACCCACGTAATGTTTTTGTTCCAGACCGCCTATTAGTAGAACGTGTTTTAAATTCAATCATAGGGTAGAATGCAGGGACATCATATTATTAATTATTTAAAATCAGCGAAGCGGCAAATTTGAATGAAAGCGCCCCAAGAATACGACAAGAAAGAGCCTTAATCGGCCCAGTAGAGAATCTTATTCATTTGCCATTGAGATTCTCTTTAATATATATAATAAAATTTCGACCTCTGAACCCACAGCAGAGTACATTATCCCACCTACCTCCCTGTCACGCTCACCCTCCCATCAACAAGGTAAGTTTCCCTAACAATTGGCTCCCTCCCAACGTAGATATTGGAATAAATATAGAAGTAACAAACAACAAATTATATAGGTTCCAACTATGTATGTATGTTTACGCCTACCCAGTTCCTTATATTTGGAGCACATATTAATTTATACTTACCAGAGCCAATCGGAACAGTGGTGAATTTGATTTATTTTTCCGAGCATTGTTTGCTTACGCGGCGTGGCATCTTTATGCTTTTCCGCGGTCCTTGATGGGCTTGATACGAGCATGTATTACTCTTTCTGCGTACCCAGTTTGCAGTCAACTTATTCTATGTCAAGGATAAATTATCATGGGCATTTATGTGCCATTTGAAATAACAATGTGCCCAGCTCGATTCAGGATAAGATCAACCTTGCTAATGAGCCCTAAGCTGACACCCAGGCTTATAAGACGTGAGTCAGATAGCTAGGTTAATCATGATAGATGGATGGATGGATGGATGGATGGGTGGACGGACGGACAGAGGCTCCTTATTTAAAGATTAGTCACCAGTAAAAATCTGCGATTGTGTGCCCTCTAAACTACAATTTATTTTAACACGTTGTTCCTAATTAGCTTTCCCTCTTCACTTTTAGTATGAAAAATATAATTCGGGATTATTACATTCTTGGTTACAGAAAACGCCACAGCATACTAGTCACTACAGGAGCGGCGGAAATAATTATACATTCCATGTTAAAAAAAGCAAACGAACAAACAATCGAAAAAGCTCTATGTAAGCATGCCTACTAAACTGAAAAAAAGAACTGTTATTAACACTTGGAGAGAAAATAGACGCCTTCAACATGTAATAACACAAGCGTGACAATTTTTCGGGGAGACATGAATTTCGATGACAAATCAAGTTTGATCAAATTTCTAGGAAGTTTGTAGGAAAGAATTTTTGGTTTGTAAGTGGGAAAATTCTTTTAAATATACCTTCTATTCTCAGAAAGTAGTCTATTGTGCTTCTTAATACTAAAAAAGAAGTTAATAAACACCTTCAACATGAAACGAAAAAGCGTGACAATTTTCTGGGAAATCAACAATTATGCAAATTAGATCAAATTATGCTAATTAGGTCAATTTGTGAGGAAGTTCACGCGACGGGATTTTGACTTGCCAAATGAGAGTTTGCGGATTTATTTAGACTTATGGACGGACTCATAAAAGATGTGTTTGGTTTCAAAAGAGACTGCCGCACTTTGGAGAAAATTGGCTTTAAAAATTGCAAAAAAATCCTTGCATCTGATAACCAAAAAATGCTAATATTTGGAGTCGAGCCAAAGTAAAGCTTTTTATCCAAAATCGTTTATATTACAGAAATGAGTTGTTTATATGCCGGACAATACGTAACAGTCGTAAAAATGATCAAGAGATATCCGACGTTAGAATAATTAGCCGTGGAAGTTGACATAAATTTGCCACCGTTTCTTGCTTAATTTGCTCCAAAAACCAGGGGGTGGTCAAAATCCAAAGGAATTTATTTTATTTTACTAAGAATAGCACCGATCGTAATCTTATCCGATAGAGAAAAAACGCTAAAAGTTACCAAATCACAAAGTTGTCAAAGGAAAATAGTCCCAAGCATAACCAAGCACATCACGCACTTGGATTGCCCATCATCGCAAATACGAGGGAGGATTGAGACGTGGAATTGAAAAGCCACGACTCCATGGCTTTTTAAAAAAGCTAAGCCGTTCGAATATAACGATGCTTATGCATGGTATATAAGCGACCAAAAAATTTGAGGAAAAGAACCGCAATGGGCAGGATTCTAAACATTTCAGAAGTTTATTCAGAGGCAACAATAGTTTTTGGCCACTCTCCCCAAATCCATACAAAATCTTTGTCCATTTATTTTTTCATTTTTAAAAAGATGTCAGTTGGTTATTTTGCTTCCACATGCTTTAAAACCAGAAAGGTTATGTGTCTTTTCATAATATTTTCTCACTAAGATAAATGAAAGTACACTGGCTTATTTTAGTTAAAACTGTTTGCATATAGAGAGAAAGGTGTGTTGGCAGACGCGTGGCGAAATACGGTTAAATCCCCAACGTGCGTTATGATTGGTCGATGGTTTCCATGGGAACAAAGAATGAATAAGCAGCTACTGAAACTCATTCTCCTTTGTATGATTGGTATGACGCGTACAATTTTATTAGGGGGCGTTATAAAAGGATTTTGTAATAAGATGAAGGTCAAGAGAAGAAAAAATAAATAAAAAGGATTAAAAAGCAAAAACCATAAAGCAAGGCTTCTTCCAAAACAAGAATATTTCGGGGGTTGATAGCAGTCTATCTTGGTGTCCATCTATAGATTGTTAACTCAAAAGTCTTGAATTGTTTTGAATAGTCATAGAACGTATTTATCTGAAGTCCAATAATGCCTCATCTCTTTCTCCTCCTCCATATACATCTTTATAACTCGTCACAAAATTAAGATTGCACAGAACGTCAAAGATATTATGAGAGAATAGTACTTAAACATATGAAAACATAACTCTCGGATATAACACCCCCTTAAATGTCATGCTAGGTGCGAATTTGTCATTTCCTCAAAACAGTATCCTTAGCTGATTATTTTTCTTTTTTCTCGTACTTTGTCCATTTGGCACTTGTCTGTTTGTGGAGGCAGTGTGGCTGGGTACTGGTGTTGTAATCAGGAGGTCCCGGTTTTAAGCCCTCCATCCTGCCACTAACTGGATTTGTTCTCGATAGTCTCTTGTTCAACACGGTGGTCTTGCTTTGTAAAGAGAACTGGTCTGCCTCCTGCTGGTTAGGATATCTAACCATGCTATGTTACTTGAAATATTTGTTTGGTCTGTTTAAGTGGCATTCCTGGAAACTAAGTGTACGATAACTAATATTGCTAGGAGAAAATACATCTTTTAAGATCTATTAATATCACTCTGACACATTAATTTTTTTTTCTTTCGCATATTTTAATCTCTTAATTAAGCATCTATACAGGCTACACTACATTTAATGATTATATACGATGAACAATATGTCTATCTTAAGGAAACTAAATCAGTTTAACTCACTGCATCTGAAATAACAATTGTAAGTAACTAACCTTATTTTGTGATTCACAAAATTCACTTTTCTTTCACCAACCACAACCACCGCAATAATTTGTTAAAAGTTCTTCCTCCAAGTATAAATTACCAATATGATAAGCTCATCGAAGGTTTTTCTTGGATATAATTATCCTTTATATTGTGCAGGTTTTCAAAAGCAATTTTTAGCAATTTTGGTTTTTGAGCTTCCCAGAAGCATACACTAACGCGCAGCGTTGATACAACGCTCCCGAACGTTAACACAAATAACAAGTTATAACGCGACATCACGCTTCGCACGGCGTCTCAGCAAAGCTGCGCGCACGAAGCGGCGCGCTTAGAGTGAAAAGCGCGCGGCTTCTCGGTATGCTCCGTGCACGCGCGGGTGCTATTTATAGCTCTTCATCGTAAATCAGAATAATGGAGTTTTCTTTCTTTTGATTTTGTCCTCTCTGTGTTGTCCCCTTTAACTAATTAGCGCTTAATCCAAGCTCCTGATCATCATGTTGACCGTGGCAATATTTAGCGCAACTGTGCGAATCTAACATGAACTCCAGCTGCTTGATTTCTGCCTGTAGCTTGCTGATCTGACCCTGAAGATCATTGTTTTGGTGTTCCAGCTCCTCGGATGCCTGCAAAAATAATATAAACGGTTTGTTCCATCAAATGAAAGTCTGCTTTCAAACAGCTAGGTGCCTATTCATGTTGTCGCGTTAAACCTTCCTGGGGTATTGCTACTCCCCCTTCGATGGCCGGGAAGCCTCTCCATCGCGGGCAACCCATTCTCGTCCCCAGAGGCCGCGATTCTTTTGGTCAGCACCAAGATTACTGACCAAACAGATCCTGACCTCTTGGGACAATAATGAGGCAGCCCACCAACTTTTCGTTGGTTGCCCTAACAAAGCTCCCGCCACCCCTTTATACCCATGGGCGCGGTTACACAAAGCACGTCTAGATTAATCCAGGATTAGCGACATTATTCATTTCCGTTTTCTAGCTTTTTAGTGGAGGTTTCTGTTTACACTTTGGTAAATGAGAAATGATGCCGGTTTTTTTCTCATTATGGCCGCCTTACCTGACATTGGTAAGACAGAGCCCTGCAGAATGAATGGTTAAAAGCCTTAAAATACCTCGACTAGTGTTTTGACGTGTTCCTTTCTTTTCTTGCGGCATTTAGAGGCGGCCACTTTATTCCTCTCTCTTCTTATTCTTCTTCGTTCTTGTTCATCGGCGGTCACCTGTCGGGAGAAAGGCGTTCAGAAGTCGACTGAACTGTTTATTGACCAAAAGAGAAAACAACTAGTGTCAAAAGCAGTATATTAACACAGTGACAAAGGGCTACAGGCAGCTAAGGCAAGTGGTATGAAAGAAGCCACAAATGAACTGCGGACAAAGTGTGTGAGGAAATAACCATCGCAGTTACAGTTTGAGCAATTGCAGAGAAGAAGCTCGAAAACCTATTGAGCTAGCGATAGCTATGAACTTGAACCCAAGAACTTTGCGTTCAGTACGTTGCCGATGCGATGCTCTACCAACTGAGATGCGAGGGTTAATACATTTATTTGAGCAAGAGAGTTTTCCGAAAAGGGCGGCTGCTGTAGCGTGAAGCGGCTGGAATGCTAATCTATTACAGGTTATTTCCGACTGACTTTGTCAAATTGCTACAACATTTTTACGGTACTTGAAAAACAAACTGCCTTGCGTAAAAACACAATAACAGACGATGAGTTGGTTTCGAAACCAGACCTCTAATCCAGTGTGCAATACACTTACAATTTCAGGAACAACTAAGCAATTCTAAGAAAAGTTATAGAAGGAATATTTAGCCGCGACATTCGACTAAGACTTTAAAATCTTCTAGTACTAGTGCTTCACACTTCAAACGGGAATATCAAATTTTCTTTAAAGCGAATGAAAAGATTGTTGCATTTGATTATTTATTTATGCTCCATTGTTAAGTTGTTGTCTGCCTGTTAAAGCGTTCAAAATGTATTTGCTTTTCCCTAGCTTTTTTTTTTTTTTTTAAATTCATATTTTTTTTTTTTTTTTTGCTTTTCCCTAGCTAGTGAGTGTTAGAAAGGTCAAAATGTTGTCCAAACAAAGCTTTGAGTGACCGTACTGGGTCGTATCAAAAAGATTAAACCTACATCACAGTTCAGTTTCCCTTATTTTTAGAGTGCTTTGGATCGGTGAAAATAAAAGCCTTCGATTCCACAACAAGTCGGCTGAACCAATCTTGTCTTCCTTACAATCTCTTTGCTTAATTTAGAGTATAAAGGAAATTGCTTTGCTTCTTTTAATTAAATAACAGGTCAGGCGAAACAAAACGACGCGGTCTGTAGCAGTATAAATAACTAGGGCAACAGTAAGTTTGTCCATGACGACAAACAAAAAAGGTCAAATATCAAAGCCACATCAAAAAAAAACACAAATATTGCCTTCTTATGACTTGGTAAACGATTCAGAATAGAGATTATGCTTGAACACGATTATATCTACAATATCTCGAGTTCTCGCACAATGGTAAACAAAAATCTTCACGAGGAAAATTCTCGTATCAAGCCATCAGTGTTTTATACGAACACAGAAACCATGTAATCCATGACCCTCTAAATCGATATCGAGAAAAGAGTGGTCCTGACTTGCGAACAGAACTTGACAGAAATCGTTGAACTTTCATCGATAGCTTGTTATTGACATGTTTTATAGGTCTCACTCTTATCGACTGCTTTATTCCTCACAGCTAAGAATATGTAATCAATATCTAGCTACCAACCACTTTTTTACACCTTAGGTGACAAAATTAGCTTGTCGCCCTCTTCTTGCCTCGCCATACCATTCAAGATCTGCTAGAATATTTTTGTTTTGAGAGTTATGAAAATCGATTTTCGCCAAGAGAAAAGGATAGTAATTTTGGATGTAGCTTTTATCGACCGAGAAAAAGACTGCAGTTGCTGCTGCTAATTTGTAGGAATAAGGTGATCAAAAAATCTTCATTCACGGGCACCTGAAACGCGCAGTTTATAGGTGAAGTCAGTCAATATTTTGTTCGCAAAGTGACTAAAGGTCTAAAAAAGTAAAACGTTTGCTATACTTGTGGAGGTTGGGTGAAGCATAATCGATTTTTATGATATTAAGTTTTAAATTTTTCGTATATCTTGGCATTTTCGGTTGTTGCTACCATAAAAAGAAGACCTATAAGTTGAATTCGCAACCGACATTACTCCTGCATTGTCGTCGATCTCTTGTTTTGCAAAAATTTTACCTGGAAAGGAACAAAGAATCTGTTGATTTAACTGAAAATGCGTGCAATGCAAAATTTTACTTTTGACCCGTAATATTTTAAAAGGTTAGAAGACCTTCCTTGTTATGCTAATGCTAAGTTGGTGGTGGCTCCTCCCGTCGTTGGCTTCAGACATTGAAACATCAAAAAGCAGCTTGTTTAAGGATTAGTCGTATGAAATATGATCAAATGCAAGGGCGGTTGAGATAGCTAGTATTGTGATATTGAGTTTGACCTATGAGTTAAACTCGCGACCAACATTACTCTTGCCTTGTTATATTTTGTTTTAAAACAATTTCACCTGGAAAGGAACAAAGAATCTGTTGATATAATTGAAAATGCGTGCAATGCAAAATTTTACTTTTGACCCGTAATATTTTAAAAGGTTAGAAGACCTTCCTTGTTATGCTAATGCTAAGTTGGTGGTGGCTCCTCCCGTCGGTGGCTTCAGACATTGAAACATCAAAAAGCAGCTTGTTTAAGGATTAGTCGTATGAAATATGACTAAAAGCAAGGCCAGTTGAGATAGCTAGGCCATTTGTAAGGAGGATTTCGGAGGAATAAGTCAACGACACCAGTCTCACTGGTACCAGCCCTATCTGCCTTAAAATTTTGCAGAGGGCACTTCAAGGCATGTGCCAATGATCCAGACACAAAAGAGTCCCAGGCCAGCTATCGCCTGTCTGTAGAAGCGTTGCAGAGTCTTACAGGCGAAGAGAAAGCAGCACCTTATCTTACAGGATCTTAGCAGCTGTAGTGTCTCTCCACACAGAATTGAGATTTGCAGCAACAAGAGGTACCTCCCTGCTACACAGTAACTTCAACGAGGCCAGATAGCCTAGAGACTACATTGTTCAGGGCCGTATGCAAGATTTTGCGAGTGTGGTTGCGAGTACCGGAGGCGTGAGCATCTAGGGGGTCCAGGTGCATTTTCTGCCCGGAAATTTTGAAAAATCAAGTATCTGCATTCCACTTCCCAATTAAACGTTTTTGGCCTGTGGGGGGATGTGAACACATCCATCGCACCCCCCTTCTCTGCCTTCGGCCCTGTTGTTATCCGTCAATTACTAACTTGACGCTTAAGATTACTACTTTATAATATAAGGGTTTAACGTCAACCGTCATAGCAACTATCTTCTTGACACGCTATGCAATTCAAAAAGAATTTATTAAATAATGTTGCTTAAATTTTTGATTCATAAACTCCGTAACTCTAGCTAAATGATAAAATACAACTTCTCAAAGGGATAACACCATTTTGGGAATTGCAAAGAAGCACTAGCCACATTTGAATACCCGTCCCAGATGTTCCCGTTGACTTATTGTTTTCTGTTTAACTGGGTTTATATGTGACAAATTTCTATAATAGCTGTCTATTTTTTTATTTGAAAAAGTTTTTCATTAACTTTTAACAACTTTTTGACACCCTTCTGATGACTTTCAATCAATTCTGGCCAATCAAAGTGTGATGGGCGGAGTTGACAAGTTCCACGTGCGCGTTCTGACAGTTGTCAACTCCGCCTTCCTCTTTCTTGCATTTTGAATGACCAGTTTGACAAACAGATCAACACCATCAGAAAGTTGTCAAAGCGTTGTCAAAGAATTGCAAAAAGGTTTATCAAAAACATTGCCAAGTGACAAAGGTACGATGCGTAAGGACCTGTTTATATCAACAAAAGTTTTTTCCTGTTAGGAGGGAACTACCCTCTCCCCCGAACCATCTTTTACCGGGCGTTTATATGAGAAAAGTTGTCCCGCCAGCCAAGCTAAAAATTGTACCTCCCGGTCTTACGCATGCTTTGTATGTCCAGACTTCTCTCTGGTTAGCGAGTCAAAAATAGCCAAAGTGTTTACATGGAATAACGTTGGCTCCCTCCCCCAAACCAGATATTACCATATATACCGTCAAAGCTAGCAACCGTCCACCTAGGGTTACCCTGCCCCTGAGCCAACATTGCAATTTCATTATTCATCAAGGTTCAAGAATAACAAAATCATCTTGTGAGAATACTGAAGACAGAGAAAAAAAGATAAAAAGATAGAAATAAAAATGGATTGAGTTCCACCAATCACAACCCACGAATGTGACTTTTGAACCCTTTTTAAAAAGTAAAATTTGTTTCCTGAGACATCTGCAAGTAACCTTTGCTTTGTTTTTTTGAACTTAAGAATTCGCCGGTTATAATTACCAAAATCGCTCTATAAGAGGCTATTAAAGGCGAGAACCGCTTTTTATGAGGAATATTTTGTGAATCCCTTAATTCACATTGACAAAACGAGTTAAGCCAAACCAGTTTTAATAAAAGGAAAACCAGGAACAGAAAATATTTAAAGCTGTAAACTTATTTCATACACGGCGAGGCTGCGGATAAAAGTTATCCGAAGAGTGAACTTCAGTCATGGTGATATTCACCGGAGTTAGTAAGGATCAACTTCAGGCAATATGTTGGTTTTAATTTAAACTGTCACCATGCTAATCAATAAGAATAGAAAGTTGAGTTTTGCAGATTTTGAACCGTCTTTAGGCCAGATTAAATTATAGACTGCCTTGTTTTTACAAAAAAGCCTCCTTAAATAGAACTGTGTAGTGGTAAAATTCTTTGGTGTTAACATCTCTTGACACAATGGTTACTGAGATAGCATGGAAAATTGCAAAGCGCTAAAAGATGATTAAAGTTAGCGCAACTCTTGTCTTAAGACGAAAAAAAAAATGAGCTGTAAGTATAAAAACCCTCGGACATCAAATGCCTGCAGGTTTCACTTTCAGCAACATTCAGATTTTGCTCAAAAAAGCGCGATCTTGAATCCACCAAAATCATGATTCATATGGAAATCAAATAGATGTTGTGAGGTTTACAGGTAAACAAGAAACGAATAAACAATTCTAAAAGTTAATCATCGTTTTCCTGTGGAGAGGGAATCGCTTACAAAGAGCACACTATACTACAAACCGCTTCGTTTCCATTGTCGCAATCAAAAGACATGTCCATCATGTAATCCATATCGACATCCTCGCCTCCATCCTCAAGTCCGCATCTCAGCTCCGGCTTAATCTGCATTTCAAACAAGTTGAAATTTGTCTGCGGATGGCAATCACCCAATCCAGGGAAATCCTTTGGTGCTTGAGAGAATTCATGTGTCATAGACGCACAGTTCTGCCGTGAAATAAATCAAATTATTCTTAATTTGAAGATCGAAAACGACAACCGTGCAAAACGCTGTAATCAGCGTTTTTCTCTTGTCTGCCTGTCTTAACCTTCAAACTTCATTAACGGAGGGCCTTCATTAATGATGAAAAGATTTTTTCTGGTACCGGACGACTAACTCCATCAAAACATTCTGTCAAACATGGAACACTTTGTGAAGTCAACCGTGTAATTAGCGCCTCCCTTGTTAAAAAAACCGAGGCCATATTTCTGAGATACCTTATCGAATTTTCTGAGACGGCGAAACAAATAGATTTCGAGGAAGAAATCCAATGTTCCGCCGTTCGTTTTTTCGACACTAACGCTATGACCTAATCATAAGGCAAGAATAAGCACTTAACATCAACGGCCCGTTTGCGTGTTCCCGCTACCATTTAATTAACCCTACTATTCTCGAAAACTGCAGCAAAAAAAACGCCATACCTCGTCAAACCCCGGTGCAACAGGAACCCTGGCTTCCATAGGGGTCTCTATCCTTCGCCAGGCCTCCGCTAAGGGAAACACGGAGGCCTAAAGCTGACTTGCCCGAAGGTTCTACGATGTTGTCCCATCAAAGCACCACGAAATGTGCTAAGTGTCCCTGATAAGGTCAACTGTAATTTGATTGGTCAGTTTACCGCTACATAATTGCTCCTCTGTTGGGTTACGAGATTGCAAGATGATCTAATCTCAGTTCCCCTTGTTCAGCGCAGAACGTTCTGCGGACAACTCTTAAGAACGTTTCATTTTCCGGCTGCGAAACAAAGAAAGAAAAAGCTCTGCAGCTATTTTAGGACGAAACAAAGGGGAACCAGTGACAACCACAAGAAAGTGTAACGAACTCAGTGATTACATGACGGGTACCAGCGACGTTTATTGACACTTTTTACACTACCATCATTAATCTTGCTCCCAGTCCCTTGCAGTCCATTTACGTTCTCCTCTCGGTTCTCACAATGCGAGTGACAATTCAGCACTCGGCTGATGAAGCGAGACAATAGCGAGACACTTTGTGACAACTTATACAACCTAGTATAGCAAAGAATGTATATATCTTCTTGTGTGAGGCATAGAATAGGACTTCGGTTTGCCAACTAGTGAATCTTCAAAAAAAGACGAGGAGATTTAATTTCCATGGAATTCTTATCATTTTAAAAGTGTTTTAAAGAAGTAGGTTTTATCGAATAAACTTTAGGTCGGAATTGCGGGATAAATATTTCGTCGAGTTCCTTTACAAAAAAAAACGGAGCAAACAAGCTACTTGTAGTTAAGTTGAGTATTTCATTTACAACTTTGTGCTAAATTCTCCGCAAATTCACCAGTGCGATGTTGTTTAGCGAGAAGACACCTGATGATAACTTACACAACCTAGTGTAGCAAGCAATAGCTTCTTGTGTGGGGCCATAGTTAGTAGAGGTGAGGCGGAGTATAGCACTTCGGTCAAACAATATTTGTCACCTAGTGAATCTTCAAAGATTGAATGAATTTCCATGGACTTCTTATTGTTTGAAAAGTGAATAGAAGAAGAAGGTGTTATTGAATGAACTTGAGATCGGAGTTGGGGAAATATTTCGTCGAGTTCCTTTACAAAAAAAACAAACAAACAAACAAACAAACACGAGGACGTTGCCCAAAACACGGACCGAGCAAGCTTCTTGAAATACAGTTAAGTATTTCATTTACAAATAAATTTGACGTTCATTCTCCGCAAATGCACCAGCGCGATCGATGTTGTCAAGCACGCACACGTCTTTTTTATCTTTTATGTCTTTTTTGTTAAGTCATGACTTTAAAATTCATTTTCCTAGATATTGAACCAAGTCGACCAGACATCATAGTGAAAAAAAAATTGTGTTTAACAGTAATAAAGAAAACGGTTTTATTTGTTCAAGCTACGTAAAAAAAAATCACTGATTAGCTAATTTGTTGGTGGTCTATTTGTCTTAACGGTCTGTATTAGAAAATTCTGAACGGTCAAAGAACCAATCAGAATACCCCATTCTTTCATGGACCAGTCGACCTGCCAATATAACAGATATTTAGTAAATAAACCCTTCAGGCGGCCCGGGGGGGCACTCAAAAAAGTTTTATACGGGGAGGCTCCGCCCCAAGCTCTTACCCCTTACCCTTTTATATACCATTTTTACAGAAATTGTACCCCTTTCGTATACCTTCTACTGAAAAAAGGTACCCCTTTCATATACCTAAAAGACATGGCATAGCCTTAGAACAGGACGTTTTCTTGTCATTTTTATTTAGCGCTTAATAAATTAAAATAATACAGCCATAAAGTGCGTCTGTTCGAAATATTTTAATTAAAGGCCTTTTTAAAAACCTAAATGACGGATTTTCATACCCTTTCACATACCTAAACTAGCAACATCCCTACCCTTTTATATACCTGAAGCCTGAAAAAGGTACCCCCTTTCGGGTGGAGCCTCCCCGTATAGGCCATTATATGGAGTACCCCCCCGGGTCAGGCGGCTGGTATATTGGAGGATAATGCCCGGGGCTGAAAAAAAAAATGAACAGTTGGCCGAGAAGCAAAGCTTCGAGGGCTTCGAGGGGTTTATTTACTAGTTATAACCCACCCATTAATTTTTGCGCGCGCTCATTGGACAAAACGCATCACGTGGTACAAAATCGGACGCTTCTCGGTCAAGAGGGTCTCAATGGGGCTAACCGTTAGTCGTAAAACGGCCAAAAATTTAGCCGTTAGGCGTAAAAATTGAAATATTTTAACCGTTAGCCGTAAAATATGTTTATCGTAAAAAAAACGGTTAGTTATAATAAATAAAACAGACTAGATCCCTTCATCGTCCCAGTATGGTCCTTAGACCTAAAATATGTTTTTCAATAATGGAAATTAATTTTTAACTTCCGTTAAGGCCAACCCAATAAAATGTTTCGTTTCCCATCGCCCGACCGACCCATTTTTTTCGAAATGTAAAAAAAAATTCCAGATTCACTAGTCAAAGAGGCAAGTACTTTAATTTACAAGCACACGATCTTGCTTTATTTACAACAATTGGTATGATGTGATGCCCTTGTCTTTAATTAACATCTATACTTAAGTTTTTCAAAGGCTGTTTCGTGCCAAGTGCATTAACGTTGACATTCTCAGCGAGATCGACTGAAACAAAATCTTTCAGTTCTGCATCTCCTGGCTTCTAAATGAACCCAGACTCCTTAAACTGTTCATACTTTTTTTTTTTGCCCGACCGACCGACCCACCATCACAAGAGACGGGGCGATGGGAAACGAAACATTTTATTGGGATGGCCTAGCCGTAATGGAAATCAATTAACCGTTAGCCGTAAAAAAGCCAATATTTTAACCGTTAACCGTAATAGCCACTACCCCACACAACCAGCCGCCTAAAGGGGTTTATTTACTTATTATAACCCACCCATTAATTTTTGCACACGCTCATTGGACAAAACGCATCACGTGGTACAAAATTGGACGCTTCTTGGCCAACTATTTATTTCAGTTTCGGGCATTATCCTTCAATATACCAGCCGCCTAAAGGGGTCTATTTACTAATTATAACCCACCCATTATTTTTTGCGCGCGCTCATTGGGCAAAACGCATCACGTGGTACAAAATCGGACGACAGGTATTTAGTAACCAAACCCCTTCAGGCGGCTGGTATATTGGAAGATAATGCCCGAGGCTGAAAGATTGAAAAAACTGTTATGTTGCTAAGCTTTACATATTATTCAATCAAAACCAGTAAATACTCTTTTTCGTTTGAAGTTCTCAATTTTTGTCAATGATTACTAAGATAACTCCTTAAGGGGTAAAAGTGAAAAACAACCGCTCCCATTAAACATAAACTAACGAAATATACAATCTTTTTACATCCTGCATTTTTTGTTATTTTTCTTTTCTGTTTTGACTTACCGAAGAAAATTATTGCTATTTATCTTTGCCATTTGGGTCAATCTATCAATTTATACCTTATAACGTGTAAGGGAAAAAAGAAAATAGGGAAACAAGCTAAGTTGCATGTTAATTTCGACAGCCGGATGTTGCCAGTTCTTGTTCGTGGGACCATTTGAGTCACCTGCACATAGCGAGGCCAGAACACAAGTAGCGCTTAGGCCCCGCCGGCTTAGAGAATCAAATGGCTCTGGGAACGCAGAGAGTAAAATTCTCGTCCCCATAGCTCTTTTTGTTTCTCTTGGTCGGCAGGGCTTTGGCCATTCTCGTCCCCAAAGCCATAGCCCTTTTGGTTTCTCTTAGCCAGCAGGGCATTGGCACGAGAAAATTAATTGGCTGTTTGACACAAAGATATTTTGAACAGAAGTCAAAAACTCTTTGACTCTCTCACACAGTTTATAAAATAAATGGAAACGTCACGACGACTGCATACATGAAGACCGCATGTCCTAGAATCTAAGAATGGAAATCCTGTGTCCCCAGAGCCCTTTGTTTCTCGTACCAAGGCCCTGCCGGCTAAGAGAAACGAACATTAAGGGCTATGGGGACGAGGATGGGAGAATGATTGCTGGCAAAAGCTTCTTCCCAGGTTATTCTCGATCATTCAGACCGTAAAGCCTCTGTCGAGGTAAAGGTTGTATGTTGGCGAAACTATAAGGAGGTTTTCGCGATGACAAAGTGGTTGAGAACAATATTTGCCTTCTTTTTATTCGAATTTTCAACTAAAAGGAATGTCCTGCTTGTACTTTGGACCATATACTTCAAACTTCTAATGCAGTGGAGGAGAATTCGTTACTTTTTCAACAGGAAATTTGGCACACAGTTTTGTAGGTAAGCTCATATTTTTTGTAATCACTTCCGTTTAACTTTTTCTACTGATGCAAAAACTACGTGTGTTGTGATATCGCTACAGGCGCCATTGCCGAATACAGTGCGGATACATTGCTGAATACATTGCCGTTATATTGCCGAATACATTGCCGTGTCTGTAAATGTCCGGCATTCTGTGAAACCTCCAAGATAACTTAACCCTTTTAAGCTCAAAACACACTGTCAGATTCTCCTTGCTCAGTGATAGCATTTTTGCTTAATGTTTTTATTTTAGTTTTGAAAGAGGCAGTGCTAAAATTTAGAAAGATTATTTTATGCGGCACTGATGCACAGTGTTTCGTATTTGTGAGGAGATAATTGATGTCAAATCATATTTATGAGGGTTAAATCCCGCCTAAAACTGAAAATGAAAGTGATGAAATCACTCAAAATGGAAATCGAAAGTTCATCGATCAGAATATTTATTAGGGTCTTAAAAACATTCTGCCTGAACAGATGCAACGGAAATTGTGTTCATGCGTGGAATATTTATAAATGTGGTTAGCTTTTATTCGTTTGTACTCATTTGTTAGTATATGTACGAAATCGCTTATTGTTTCATTGCGTTTTTCAAATTTATTGGTCTTCTGAGTGGGAATAATTTCGACGAAAAAAATGTCTGACAGGACTTCATTCGCAAAGAAGAATCTGGACCACAAAACGAAAATTAGCAATTTACGCAAAAGCGGAAGTTAGGCTGACCTGGGATAACTTATTTCGACCCTGCAAAATTGAAAACCCTGAAATCTAAAATGTTGCAAACATTGGTAATTGAACTACTCAAAAACTGGTGAAATGTTTAACGAGTTCCTACATCTCAGTAGTGATTCACTTTCATTTTTTTCTTGGAAGTGTTTGTCGATTTTAGCAAACTTTTGTTGAACAGCGCTTCCAAAGATCTCGTTCGTGTTTAGCCTCCTCCGTAATTTTCTACGACCGTATAAAGTCGATTTCGAGTCCCTTGAAGTGATGTTCTGTTAGATGAGAGTTTATTTCTTATTGTTGTGAGTTTATTTCGACTTAAAGCCGTAAATTCTCTCGGCAGAAGAAATTCATACAGTATAAGTGACGTTTTTCGAAGTGCTGAGCGACGACAAAGCAGAAAGCTCGAGCAAAAAAAACTAACTGCTTAATTGATGTTCTGAAAATCATGTTTAGATCGAGAGCGCGAACTGTGAATATAAACTGAATAATATTTTCAAAAGTAGTCCAAACAATATTTTTGCTTTAGTGAAGCTCACGTTTACACTGAATGACTACACTGAATGGAGATGATTTAGTGTTCGTTAAAATTTGTTTAAATTGTGCACACGGTAGGAAATTAAAATAGCTAAAAAATGAACTCCGATTTGTTATTATTAAAGTTTTAAATTTGCGAACGTAAGCAACCCATTTGAGTGCACCGATGTTAAGACAATAAAAGCGAGACGGGAATATTTTTCCACGAAATATATTGACGTATCTTTTATATAAAGCAAAAAGATAAGAGGATCGCGAAACTATTTTCTATTCTTAGAAATCAGAGAATTAACTCTTAAATAATTTTTAGGCCATGAGTTGTTCTTGAGATTATTATTTTTGTTGTACCGTATAAAGACATTCATTTCAACCATGATCGATTTAATTAAAGCTTTGAATGACCGCATATTTATCAAATGGAAACATTGTAAACTCCAGTGAAAATTTAATAAATGGGGAGCTCCGCTTTTAGGCTTGCCTAAATCTATATTATTTTTTTAAGTATAGTTTCATGAATGGTGCTTAAAATTAAAGGGGCTTTGTCGCGGATTTTACCAGATTTTTGAACAGCCAAAATTTATATTTGCGTCGCAGGAAACCTAAAAAATGATAGTCTATTTTAAAAAAAAAAAACAATTGCTTTATTAGAGCACTGAAACTGTTAACGAGCGTCTTTGGCTGCAGATGGCTAGGATGGAAATGGATTGCAATTTAACTAAGGCTTCACTATTCAGGTTGTTTCCCCTCGTCTTCAAAACATAGGCACGCTGAGCGTGCAGGAGTTATTTTTTCAATTTATGGGGTGGCTTGGGGTGAAACTGGGCGATTGTCCTGTTGGGATGGTTTATACCATGGGTTGAGCTATTTGTGTATGGCGGCCCACGAAGTCACTTTTTGCACAAAATTTGCTTGCAAAAAAAATAACTTTTACGTGCATTTTGATACATCAGAATTGTTTTATTCAATATGTAAATTTTCATCATTTAATTGAAAAACAAAAACTAATTCAATTATCAAAATGTCACAAAATGGCACGTTCTTATTCTGTTTAAGCGGTTATTTTGTTGCTAGCTTTGTAGCAACCGTAACGTGTTACTTTTGTTTGTTACGGAATACTTTTGGCTAAACACTGAAACATGATATTGTTGTTTTTCTCACTTTTGTAACATGAGACCTTTGTTTTTTAAAAACGAACGTAACACGATACCCTTGTTTTTCTCGAAAAAGCCACGATTCCATATAGACATTGAACGAAAAGTACTATAATAAACGAAGTAATAAACGCATCAAATCAAAAACCACTTTCTTCGGGAAAGTTCTTTAAAGCGCAGTACACCTGGAGTATTTGTTTTCTGTCAGAACTGTTCAGGGGCACCCATCGAGAATATAGTTCAAAACCACTTAAAGATAGCACCGTTGAACGTATTTTAGTATTTAAACGGTAGATATAGGCATATTTTAATCCCCTAAAATATTTTTATCTGTTCGGATTTCCTAGCTGAAAGTCTAGTGATCCGAAAGTTATAGGGATCAAAAGTTACCTTTTTGAAAAAATTCCAGCCAGAGAAGGGCTTCCGAAAATTCTAGGTGACCTTTTTAGAGTAAAAATCCGTTAAAAATGAACAATTATACCATTTTTTAGATATTCGAAAATCCTAGAAAAGGCAGGCAAGCAAAAAAAATTACAATGAATGTTCCGAAAATTCTAGATCTCAACTCGTCTTCCGAACAGATATTTTAACGAAATATTCCGTTGGGTGCCCCTGACTGTTCGACAAAGATTTTCGTTCATTCACAACCTAAATTCTATGAGGATACCGAGCCAGGATCCGAGCCAGGATTCGAGCCAGGATTCGAGCTAGGATCCGAGCTAGGATCTGAGCAAGGATAATTAAGAATGGGACTAACTATTAAGCGCTCCGGTTAGCCTGAATGGCACTCCGGTTAGCCTAAATAGCGTTCGGTTAGCTTAACTAGCACTCTGGTTAGCCTAAATAGCGTTCGGTTAGCCTAACTAGCACTCTTGTTAGCCTAAATAGCACTACGGTTAGCCTACTTAAGCTAGGGTTGCTTGCGGTTAGCTTTTATTGCCAACGAGACATACAGGCGGGCGAAAACGCGAGCCTGCCTCGGCGGCAGGATATAGAGCCGTGCGTAGTTCGAGGGCTATGCAGAAAAAATCTCAGAATCTTTCTGCTCGATTTTCGCGTAATCCGGTTCCGGTAGTGAATCTGTAGAATCTGTTCAGCACGTGCACACTTTGTTGTAGTTTGGCCAATCAGCGCGCTACTAATTTGTTTAGCACGTGCATGATGCATTGGCAACTAAAATTCCCAAACAAGATGCGTCTCAGATAACAAAGAGGTTTCAATTTTCAAATCTGTTCGCTTCAAAAAGCCAAAATTCCCGAACTAGAGATTGAAATACGAAAGAAACTTGAATTAAACTTTGTTTAGAATTTAATTTCATTTAAGATGACGGCAAGAAATGCATTACAAAGCTTCAAAATTTTCAAAGCTTCGAAAATTTCGAAGTCATACAAATTTTGCATGCGTAATTAAGTTAGGTCTGGCTATGAAAACAACACGGAAAAGCGGAAACGGATTTGGTGTCGTGGATTTTTTCGATCAGAAGAGAGCTATTTAGAGTTTTTTTTCGTTTCTCGAATTTATAAAATAAATTCCCTATACTTAATTTTTTTACTGGATTGTCTAGCTTTTTTTTTCTCGGACAACCGGGCCTTGAATTTTCCAAAAAAGCTGTCTCAACAACAACAGTTTAACGTGACATTTGAGACGCATTGCGCGTGATGAATTATTCTCGGAACGGTGGTAGTAAAATGAAATAAACTTGTTCCATCTTTGGCCACAAAGATGGAACCTAGAATTTGTTGGATACTTACGTGTTGAGTGGATTTAACTGCAGCGTGGAAAGTTTGAAATGATTTGTTTTGGCAAATCTTTGTAAAAGTTTGCTTTTTGTTTCGTAATGTATTTTTCCGAGTTCAGTGGGTCATAGCAACTTTGATTAAGACCTTTAGGACTTTAAAACAGCTAAGGCCCGGTTCGCCGTACTTTTCATGAGCCGAACTCAATTCGAATTTGGACCGACCCAAATTGACAAAAGTACTCCTCTTGATTCAAACGCCGTACTTTTTGGCCGTTCCGAGGCCGTTCCTAATACAGTTCCAATAAAACCAGTCGAAATACATTATGATAATTTATGAATTAGGATCGGCACATGAAAAGTACGGCGTCTGAATCAAAGCCGTTCCAAAGGCGTTCCACAGGCGAAATTCTCGGCCAAGCCAGGTGGGAAGAACGGGTGAGCCGTTCCAAATTGAAATAGCCGTTCTAATTTGATTCAGACGCCGATCTTTTCATGTACTTAATTCAAGGAATTAGGTTCGGCTCATTAAAAGATCGGCGTCTGAACCGGGCCTAAAACAGCAGAAACCTTTCCAAAATAGCGGCATCGAACAACAATGGCTGGAAACTCTCAAAAAGCATGGAGTTTGCAAGATTTCTCACTAAATCTTCACTTCTTTAGTATTATTTTAGAACTTTTTCCTCATTTAGCCTTCACAAAATCGCATTTTGTTCCAGAAACATTCAAGATTTTCAAAGAAAACGCGCAATGTTTACATGATCGGACCAAAATCATAAAGTGTACTTTCAGCCAAACATTTACAATTATCCTCCCTTCTTCTCTCCCGTTGTACTCGTTGGCATTTCTACCGATAGGTACCACTAGTAATAGGGCTAGGATTTCTATCTGAAAAAGGGTGGATCCTAGCCCTGATTCTAGCTCAGATCCTGGCTCGGATCCTGGCTCGAATCCTGGCTCGGATCCTGGCTCGAATCCTGGCTCGGATCCTGGCTCGGATCCTGGCTTTATCATTAGTTTATCTCAAATTCTATTCAACAAACAAGATTGAGTTATCGAATTGTCACGGAATGGCACGCTCTTATTCTGTTTTTGCTCTCGATCGTAGTTGCTTTTAACAGCAAAGTTAATACTTGTACCGGTTCATTAAATGTTTGAACGAGATGTTTTACAGTTGATTTCAGTTTACTTTGGCCGCCCGCTTTGCGAAGTTTGTTGGGAAATTGGAAACTTTGTTATGAAGTTGCCAATTACGTTGCGAGTTTGCGAATCAAATTGCGAACTTCGATAAGTTCCCAACTTCGGCCCGACTGAACTTTCGAAGTTTTGGTAGTTGAGGAGAAACAAGACATGTTGCTCGAAAGTCATGGCGATTTCTGAACTCGAAGATTTTAGAGCTTGTCAAGGAAAGTTGAAGTAGCTTGAAGTGCAAGACAACGTTTCGCATCAGCGATCACGCAAGTGATTTGAATTGGCGATAAATAAATTTTATGCAGGTAGAAATTTGGTCAAATTTTAACTTTTTTGTATGAAAACACATAATTAACGATTTCTGTGAGGCATAATCTTCACTGTCTTCAATTTCAAGTCTTCTGCGTTTGTAAACCGGATGAAACTGGATGGTTTATTGATTTTAATCGAAGCCGACGCGACGCGACAGACTAATTTGTTCGAGACAACGTGTTTACGGCTCGCTGAACATAAAAGTTTTTTTATTTTTATGACATTTGTTTCCAACAGTTTAGCGTAGCAAAGCCCTTTTTGATAACATAATTATAGAAGGTTTTATGAATTTCGGGCCGAAGTTGGGAACTTTGTATCGAAGCTCACAATTTGATTCACAAACTCGCAACCAATTTGGCAACTTCATAACAAACTTTCCAATTTCCCAACGAACTTCGCAAAGCGGACGGCAAAAGTAATGACAACATTATTCTTCAAATCTGCTTTGTGCAAATGTTATATGTTATTTTTACTACGGTCAGGAAAGCTAGCCTCTCCAAACGTACGCTCGAATAAGACGAATAACAAGTTAGTGTTGGGCCTTTTGCTCACGGCGTGTGCGTTGTAAGCAGGCGGGCGTTACGAAAAACGTTTTTAATCCAGGGTTAAATCACAACTCACCGATTCCGCCTCCTTCTAATCTAAAAACTTCGAACAAAATTGCTGACTACGTCAGATTGCTTCCCCTTTATAAACTACAATTTGATTGGTTCCTATAGTACCTGAAATCTGATTGGTGTGACAAACAAACATACTTTGCTGACCCACTGACTGATTCACGGGACATCGCGGCGACTAACTGGAGCTATTTTGGAAAAAATAACTCAAAAACGATAGCCGTAGCTTAATTTCTATGCGTAAATCATGGTTGTATCTTACTTTAGATGTTAAAAGATAATGTTTTTTATGGGTTGAGTTGCCTACCACTAATTTCACAACAGTTTAGACCAAAAACCTGCGAAATCCCCATAACGTAACCCCATTAAAATATTGTTGCATGTTGTCGTAGTAAGTGCATATTGTTTTGAACTTCTCGCCCTAAAACGCAAATTTAAATACCTTTTACTAAGATATGGACATCAAGTTTTCTTTTCATGCAAATTAATTTAGCAGAGATCAGTAGTTTGTTTCTGCAAAGAATTCTAACTATTAATTAAATGTAAAAATGACAGTTTAAATCGACGTCTTTGATTTGTTTTGACAGAAAAGTTTTGTCCAAAAATGCACCTCAAGAACAACTGTCGGTATTTCTTTATGCCGTCGGAAAATGGCACGACATATTTTGGCAGGAAAGGAAGAAATTCATGAACCCTTACATCGCCTTCGAGGAGCATTTTGTCGGAGATGTCTTCGGAATGGGCGAGGTCGAGGTGAGATATACCGGCAGTTTCCGTGTGGGATTTCAGACCCTCGGAATGTCTTTTGGTTCGGATAATGATATCATGTACATTTACAAAGCCATTCGAGTGAGTGACCAGAAAAATGCCACAACTGAAGACCATTTTGTAATCCAAACGTCGGCGTTTCCTCGTCATGTGTATCTTCAGCTCAACGTTCCTAAAACGGTGTTCTTGAAGTTGTACCATACAATCGCTGTCAACGTGTATGCCAGTAGGTTTGGCTTTCCTGTTATTGAAGAAATCGATGAGATTCTGGACGAATCCGGCTTACAAACGCCTGAGACTTTGACGGGAGTCTTCTTTTCATCTGAAGTTTTCACATATCTCCACCATCGATTCAACTCTTTTCGTTTTGGCTCGGGATGGGTCACCTTCCAGCCGTCAGGCCCTGCAAGCACCATTCTCAGAAACAAATCAATTTTGCCCAACGTGGTCAATTTTGGGATGGTGGATAATGTTTTTGCTCTTCATTGCCCCTGTTGGCCTGAAGATGCTAAGGGTTGGCTGCGCAGAGAACGTCAGAACGGCTTCCCAAGCTGCGATGTTGTTAAGGCAATTTTGGATTATGGAGTTGACTTGGTACCCAAATCGAAACTAATCTTGGACAAAAGATCCAGTAGAAACTACAACTCCAAGTTCTTATGGAGAATTTCTTTTTCCGTTGCTGAATTGCTGCTGGTCAATACCTGGAACGAAGCGCAGAGAATTTGTTACAGGTACTGCAAAACGTTTTTAACGTGCGACCTGCGGTACTTGGAAATTTCGACCTACGCCGGATTAAACCTTATGCTCTATCTTATCGAAGAAACGAGTCCCGATGTTTGGAATGACCGTAACCTTGTGCTTTGCGTAAAAATGTTTTTTGAAAGGCTCGAGAGATGCTGTTTCACGGGTTTCTGCCCACACTACTTCGTACCTTCCAATAACTTGCTTGCAGGCATCCCTGTGGATAAGCTGTTGGAAGGGGCCAGAATATGTCAGAAGATTCAAAGGGACTTCTATGCTCACCTGTGGCTAAATGAGGGGATATGGCGCTACCTTAAGGGAGCTCGAGAATCCTACTGGATTGCCCCCAACCTCACATCAGTGTTTTATGCCATTTCTGATGACAGCACCTTCACATCATTCTTGAAGAGATGGTCTGCAAGCTTGTCGGATTTGCAAAAACATTGTCAAGAAGCTTACAAGATCTACTATTGCCTAAAGGTCTACAAAGATGTAGCTCGTTGTTGGTATTCAGCGAACACTAGTTACCCTCTGCGAAAAGAAAGAATCCTGAAGACCGTGGCGACGTTTCTGCAAAGATCGACGACTTGTAAAAACAAAACAGATCATATGGAGTATATGCTTAACTGTGTCCGGTTTGCGCAGTTGACTTTCTTGGAAACGTACTTTCGAGAAGCTGCCGACTCCAGTTCGGAATGGCGTGTTTTCCATCGACACGAAATGACCCACCTCCGACGTTACCTTTCTTCCCGAGAAGATCTTCAAGACGACGTCGTTAATGCACTTGAAAGGTACAAAGATGGCGATTTTGAAGCGGCAATAAGAATATTGGAAAAGGACCCGCTTAAAAGAAGAGAAAGTATTCAAAGGTTTCCCGTATTCTCGGCATTTGACAAGAACTGCAATGACCCCGTCATAAAGTTATTTCCCTTCAAAGGGCATGCGTATTACTGCCCGAAGACCATTGTTGCTTGGTACGTGTTATGGCAATCCTACGTTGCCTTGGAAAAGGACAAAGAGCAAATTGCAACAGTGAAAAAGAAACTTAAGGAATTGGATCTTGCCGTTTTGTACGCAGGGCATCTAAACTTGATGAAACCTCTGTTTGAATTGTTTGGAGAGCGTTTGCAGAGAAGGGCTTTCTCTTCCTAGAGTCGGTTTCACTCCCTTGAGAGCGACAGACTTATCTGTGCCCATGCAGTATCTCCAGTCAAAAAAGTAATCCTTTCGGGCATGAAGTCTTACTTTCAAAGGGAACTTAGCATATATTTGGAGAATTTTCTTATTTAAAAGCAACGTTTTGGGTTTTTTGAAGCAACTTTCAAGCAACGTTTTTGATTTTGAAATTTCGAAAACTTTTTGAGAAATTTCGAGCATCTTTGGGACAGCCCTAGCCTTCACAGCGGTCAAACGCAAAAGTTGACGTCACATCCGGTCTTCGCCGCCTCGAACTTTTGACTCGAAAGTGGGCAAACTTTTGTAAGAAATTGTTAAAGAAATAGTACGGTGAAAGAACATTTCAAGCTGGGACACTTAGTGGAGATGAATTATCAAATTTCCAATCCATAAGCGGCGTATAAACCTTAACTTTTCAGGGACGGGGTTAACTTTTGACTTTAAAGCGAAAGTTTTCGAAAAATTTAAGACTTTGTATGGAAAATTTTGGCGGGAATTGCGCAGGAACTGCGCACGCGCGCTGCGTTTGAACGCTGTGTGGCCCTAGCCACAAACAGGCAGACACAGGCATGTGCTTTATCGTCGGTGTATTAAAGGAACTTGGTCAGCGTTCAGACCGCGCTGACCTGGACACTAGTTTTCACGTTTTTTAAAATAAAGTCCACCTTAACCCGAAATCAAAACTAATACGCGTAGAGAACCTTCAGAAATCTGCTTCAATCTTCTCAGTGTTTTTTTTCTCTAAATTTTCCCATTTAGTAAAAGACTGAGAAGATTGAAGCAGATTTCTAAAGGTTCGTTTTGAAAAAAGTCACGTGAAAACTAGTATCCAGGTCAGCGCGGTAAGAACGCTGACCATGTCCCTAGAAAAAACAGTTCTTTTGTTCTTTTCCTGCCTGGCTCAATTTGACTTGTGATAATTAATTAAAAAAACAGCTATTGAGCCATACTCCCTAATGTGACACTGCTTAATATGTGCTGTACAAGGTGGCTCAAATGTGAGCAGTGAGAGCAGTCTGTGAATGAAACCCTAGTGAACGCATGACCATTCAAATGAAACCTATTGAACAGTACTGTACAGTGTTACGCTGTTTAACCGGGTTTTTATAATGTTGTAAAATTAGAAAAACCTGTCGAGACGCACTTCCGTTTTTTTTTATTTTGTAACAGGAAATTTTAAATCTCCCTGTGTAGCAAACTCACATGAATGGTGCTTTGGAGGAACAGCTCGCAGGCTAGGAGGTGTGATGTGTCGATACTACATCCTGTGATCCGGCTGAAGGAAACTGAAAGGAAATTGGAACTCAAGCGATCTAGGGAATAAGTGTCTAAAGACACATTGTACTTTCCTGTTGCTGACGGCTGATAAAAACGTATATCATTAAGGAGATAGCATCGTTTGAGTACAGCAAACCAGAATTAAAACTTCCAAACTCCTGATATAAATGATATCCTCTAACTACCCTGCGAGCAGAGCTACCTTCCATCTTCCTAGAAAAATCGAAAATCTCCTCCGGGTTTTCTAGGAAGATGAAAGGGAACTCTACTCGCAGGGTATCTTTTACACTGCTTGAAGCTTATAGAAATATACACCGGAACAATGTGATTTGTAGTTTCGCTGGACATTATCTGTTCCTCGAAATTTACAGTTTCAGTTACAGCCGGCAGAATCCCGATTTCCCAAACACTAGCGGTTTATCGAAGCTTCCGATTCCTCGAACCAACTTTCGTTTCGATCCGTTGGATAGTACTTCTTTGTATTTAACCCCCGATTTCTCAAGCAATTTTCGTTACCTAAAGTTGCGAAAAATCGGATTCTACACTGTATCCTTTCCGAGAAACAAAGACAAATTTGACTGATACATATTTTTACACATGCAGGGTCGCGCAACAAAGAAATTTTGAATTTAAGAAATTTCTTTTCCTGTGCTTTCTAAAATCATCCACAACCGAATTACACAAAATAATCTCAGCTAATCTCGATAAGCTCTTTCACCTTAAGATAGAAGGCAACCCCAAGAATAAACCTTATGCTCAAAAAGCTTAAAAAATACGCAATGGCTTATTTTCGGCAGCTACGCTTATTCTTGATATTTACGGCCTTTTATAAAATTGCTTTATTTTGGTGAAGTTCACAGCCTTGGGAAATGGACCGAAACAGTCCGCGAACTGTAGTTGCGCTGGACATAATATCTGTTTCCAGCAATTCACAGTTTACCGAAAAGGAAAATGCCTTTGATATATTATTATTATCTTTTCCGAGAAACGAAAACAATCCTTTGTGATATATATTTTTACACAACCGTGCGCAAGGAAGAAACTTCTAGAAAGAAATTTAAAAATATCCATTCTTACGTTTCCGTAATTAGCACTGAACTACGCCTTAGAGACAAAAATTCTTGTGATGACAAGCTCCCACGTTTAACTCTTATTAAATATTTTAACTCTTAAATAATATACACAGTGAATTTTAAATAGAAACTCAGTCCCACAAAAAGCTTTAATTCGGAAGTTACACTTTAAGAGACCGTATGTTTATGGATGAGTACATTATTTTGAGACAAAATAATTATGGGAATCCTAGAACCGGTACCGAGAAAGCACAAGAATTTGAACATTTTGCCTAAAAACTTGACTCTTATGACTCATAAATTGATGCCCACAGAATGGTTTGAAGAGACTGTGATAAATCAAATGAGGTGGTCCTCAGCGCTGGAATTCGAAAGGAGAGCGGTTATATGTACTCCAATCCTTGAAATGACATTAGAAGGATTGGAACAGCTAATCCGCTTTCTAACCTTCGCAACTAGATTCGAGATAAGATCAAAATGTCGTTATCAACGAAGGCTAAACTTCGTTCTGAAATCGAACCAGCCAATCTTCTTTTTTATTCGCAGAGAATGCTGTCAGTGAATGCTATACGGTCCTTCTCTCTCAGTTTATTGTCATAAATCACAAAATACTGTATCTTAATAGACCAATATCTTAATTGACCACTCCCGGACGGGGCGCTTCAAGACCTTTGTAAACAAAACTAAAAGAAATATCGCCGTATTAAAAATGACGCGGTGAAGAATCTAGGCTGGCAGAAAGGAGACCAAGCGAAACCGATGTTAAATATTGGGGCGTTGTAACATTTTAAATGGCTTGATTTAATACATACATGAGCCAAATATAATAAACTTTTACTATTAATATAAATTCAAATTTAGCAATTTCTAAATGCTTCACTTCCTCTAATATTAACACTCACCGCACTGAATTTTGGTCTGCCTACCTCACCTCTGTAATTTTTTTTCTGTGTTTTTATAATTTTTGCGTTGAACATTTAAAGGAGCTACCTCACGGGGATTTCGCAGATTTTTGATCAAAACTGCTCTGAAATTAGTGGTAGGCAACTTAACCCATGAAAAACATAATCATTAAACAACGAAGGGAAGATATATAGAAACCAAACTACGGCTATAAATATTGATTTTTTAAAAAGACACGCGGATACACCTTGAAACGTTTAGCCTTATTACTCAAGGTGTAATCCATTTCCCAGCGATCCGCGGCCAAATACGCTTGTTCATGTTAAGAGTTTCAGTGCTCTAATATGGCAATTGTTAATAAAAATGGACCATTACTTCTAGGTTTGCTACATCACAAATATAAATTTTGGCTGTTCAAAAATGTGTTAAAATTCGAGGTAACACGTGACTTTTGGTGACATCATCGGACGTAAAATGCGGGGCGGATGCACTTTCATGTTCCTTCATTTCTGGTACTTACGACAAAGCCGGATATACAAAGTGCATGAAATCGATCGTTGTACGTGCTGGGTAAAATGTTTAGAAACCGACAAAGTGTTTGAAACGAACTTTAAAGGATGTGAACACTAACTGAAGCAACGCTGTACGTGCGAGGGAAAAGGATTTAGAAACCAACTACTTCTTGAAACGTACTGAAACAGTATTGTAAGCGCTAGGAAAAGGATTTCAAAACAAACTACATCACAGTGAAAGAATGTAATTAAACTTCCCACGATCGAGTTTAATTTTATTCTCTAAGAACTGAGACAAACAATTCTTAACATTTCACGCTGTAACGCTCAAGTAAGTCATCATTGTCTATATCTAGCTATAATTTTAAGGGTAGTATAAATCAAACTCAAACGTCCGTAGACTGTTTGAAGAGAAAATTGGATAAACTTAAACTGTTAATAATTTAAAAATACTTCATTTTTTTCGGCGCTTGAACAAAACTACCTAGTTTTGTGAACTGGCGCACAACGTTTTGATATAACTACAGTTAAACACTTAAGAAAAATGCACGTACTTTAATATTTGAACGACATGTTTCGGATACATCAGAATGTTTACAAGTTGTATCAAGTTGTATTTATAGCGTATCTTTTTACAACCTATGTATTTAACTAGGAAAGCTCGATCCTGCAAGTCATTCGACTGTTTACATGTTTTTATATATCTACTACATTGTAGCTAGAAAATAAAGTCACGTCACATATCAGAAGACTTTTTTTATCTGATATACTCGCGAAAAATCTCTTCTCTTCGTCTATTGACTTCATCTTCCTTTTTGTTTGCTTCTAAGAAAACATTATGTTCCCGAATTGGAAACCCTCACTAATTACGAAACCCTTATTTGTTCGCCTTGTTCTTGCATCATTCTGTTATCTACCCGTTCAATCTTACAATTCAAGTGAGAACTAACTGACAAAACTAAAACATATCTAACTTTGTCGGGTCCCCTCTCCTTCTCCTCGGGAGGAGCTGGGGAAGAGGGGAATTTGGCTTTGCTTTGGTTAATTCAAAAAATGTTTGAAAGGACGAGCGAACAGCAGCAAAACGAAAAATTTGCTTATCCACAGTCCAAAAGAAATTGTTTCTCTTCTACGAAGAACGATAAAACAGAACTTTATTTTTTTACGCTGGAAAAAAACTTAAATTCCCACCCAAAAATTTGAACAATGAACAAAAAAATATCGTACGATCACTGCTCTCTTTAAGCAAATGAAAGATCATCGCAGTAATGTACTCAACTTAAGCAGTTGAGAAAAGCAAGCCTGAAAAAAATTCAGGCTTGAACGGTAACCGAACCCATGACCTCTGCGATACTAGTGCAGCGCTCTAACCAACTGAGCTATCAAGCGAACTGGGAGCTGATCACTTGTGAGTTCGTTATATACCCGTGGATAGAGAATATGTATTGATAAGTTAGGGCCGAATCGCACTAGCGGACAAATTTTGTAACAAATGGTAGATTTCATCATTAATGAGTCACTTGTTGCAGAACACAAGTGCGATTACGTTTTTCGAGACCTACAACTTGTCCAACATTTTAGGAAAACAAAGAAGCAGCTGTCTTATGATTGGTCCGCATTGCACGCGCGATACATTTTGTCAAACAATTGCAAAAACAAGTGCGTACGACTTGTTGGACAAGGGCAAATTTTGTCAAAACGGACAAATCATCAAAGGGGCCGAAGTCCTGCCTCGAGGCAGGACATTTCATGACAAGTCGCATTCCCATGCCCTCGTAATGCCAGATAACAATACGTTGTTGATTGGCTATTGTGTTTGGCCCAAACTGGACCTAATAACAACACGCACACCAAAATGTTTGCGATAGTATGCACCGTGATGTGGCTCTCACTATCATAATTCAGCCGCAAAATCTTTCCGCGATAGGCAAGGCATGTTTATAAGCGAAGTATTTGCCCAATGTAAGAATGAGAAAAGAAAAAGTTATCTTGAGACGACTCATTATTCCACTGCATGAGAACACGCGTGCTCTAAATGCAAATTTTTTTAGAATTTTTTTACCGCGTGGTACTGCATATTAAATGTTTGCCCAAGACGGCCGTGCTGAGAAATGTACAGGGATGCCAGAAGCACGTGCAAAGCTATTGTACTAATAATTTCACCTTTTGTTCTCTTCAAGATGTCTCTGACTTGTCGCGACAATTTTGTTTTGTCAAAAATGTCATGACATTTAAAACTTGTCCGCTAGTGCGATACGGCCCTTATTGACATTTTACTTCAAACCTCGAAATGTACTGAAGGTTACAGGACCTTATATATAGTTGAAAGAACTTTGACTTTTCCCATAAACAAATTCTTGATATTTATCTTGGTTCATTATAGCAAAGCTCGAAAGTATAAAATATTATCTTATAACTTTATCCTTGGGAAGTATACACCGGAACAAAGATTTGATCTGCAATTTCGCTGAACATTCTCTGTTTCTCGACACTTCAAAATTTTCCTGGAAAAAAAATGCACTGGATATTATTTCCTTTCCTAGAAAAAGGAGCGCAACAAGTTAATTTTAACGACAAAAGAATTTCAAAAATTCCTTAGCTTTTCTTGCCGTTTCCGAAAGCATGCAATCGTGACTAGAACGCAAAAATTCCTGTGATAATAAGATCCCACGTTTAGCTTTTAAATAGTTTAACACTTAAATAATTTACACAGACACCTCAAAATAGACATTAAAGCCTTTGAAAATAAAAGATATACACTAAGACGTATTTGGGAACTTACGCAGATCACATATTTCTGAGACTTCTGAATTAAAAAAAATTATAGGCTGATCCTAAATCTGGTACAAAGGCACAGAAAATAGTTTTTGTCATATTCCGATATATAGCTATATTGTCAATAAATTGAGAATTGAACCAGCACAGGAATTTTAACAGGTTTTCCAAGAAAAATTCAATTGTTTGTGACTTATGCCGCACTTCATGCGAAGAGACAAGCGACTATGGTTCTTCTTATCGAAATTTTTGATCTTATAAATAATGAAAACTGGAATTCGAAAGAGGAGCGGTTTTTGCAATCCTTGAAATGGCATTCCAAGGGTTGAAACAACGTTAACTGACCCGATTAAGTTTGACTCACGTTTTGCGATTACATTCAAGATTAGATGTAAATGTCTTTATCAATAAAGTGGGAGCTTCGTTCTCGAATCGTACAGCCAGTTCTTTTTCTCGTAAAGAATGCTGCGAATGCCAAACTCTCCCACTCTCCCAGTTCACTGTCATAAATATCAAAATATCTTGATTGGAATTGACCACTCCTGAATGGGGCTTTTCAGAAAAAGGTCTAGTGTAAACAAACACTGAAACCAATATCGCAAATTCGCAATATCGAACATAGCGTGTTTAAGAATCCAAATTGGGAAGGCAGACCAAGCAAGACCCGAGGTTGAATATCGAGACAGTTGGAAATGTTTTAAATCGCTATATTTTATACGTAATTGAGTCCGATATACAAAAACTTCTACTATTATTATAAATTCAAATTTAGCAATTTCTTTATGTTTCATTTCCTCTAATATTGGACACTTTGCATTGTGTTTTTAATTAAAATTTTGTTTTGTTTATTCCATCTCTGTAAATTAATGTGTTTCTAGGTTCTTATACTTTTTTCTCCCAAAGTAATTAACATTACGTGCTCGGAATTTAATTTCACTTGTTTATCTCATCTCCGAAATTATTTTCTAGTTTCTCATATTTTTCTTTTAAAGTATTTAACGTTACATCATCTTCCAAGGAGTCATTATCTCGGGCCTTCTGTTCTAGTAACACGTGACTTCTGATGACATCATCGGCCAATTACAAACACGTTAGGAATGTAAAATGCGCGAGGTTCGCGTGAAACTGCATTACGTAAACCTTCATGTTTTCTACGCGCATTTTTGGTACACTTGCGATTAAGCCGGATGTGCGTACTGAATGAAACAGTGTTGTACGTGCGATGGAAAGGATTTAGAAACCGCCTGCTTTTTGTAACGTACTGCAAGGGATGTGAAACGACATTTTGGTACGTGCTAGGGGAAGGGTTAACAATAGGCTGTTTTTTTTTTTAATGCATTGCAAAGGATGACACCTGTGCATACTAAATGGGTCGGACTGTGTTGTAATTGCCAGAAAAAGGATTTTGAAAACAACTACATCACAATGAAAAAATGTAAACTTCAGATATAATTCACTTTTAATTTTCTTCTCTAACAACTGAGACAAATAATTCTTAACATTTCATCACGCTGAAACGCTCAAATAAATTAAATTTACATCGTCTATATCTGGCTATATAATAACGGTTATACAACTCGAATTTTGATACGTCCATAGACCGTCTGAAAGGTAACTATAACAAACTTAAACTCTTAATAAATTACTACGATTTTTCGGCGCTTTTACGGAACACTCTAGCTAATTTTGCGAACTGAAACTCAACTGTATATGAATATGATAACGTATGAATTTACTTATCTGATAAGTTACTGTTTTCTGCATTTTGACCTTTTTATTTTACTAGGAAAGCTCGAGCCTGCAGGCATTCGTCAGTAAAATAACTAAATAAATACTTTTATGTTTTATACTAGCCAGAAAATATGGTCATGTCAAATAGAAGACTTCTTTTCCTCTCTTCATCTGACTGATTTATCTTCCTCTTAATGCTTTTTTTGCTAAACAAACAATATGTTCCCTGAAACGGAAACCCTTTCATTCATCTTGTTTTTCGATCTTTCTGTTTTCTACCGGTTCAATTCTAGTAACCAGCAAACTACAGCGAAACGAAAAAAACTACTATCACACAACCCACAAGAATTTTTTTCTCTTCCACGAGAAAGCAAAAAGAAAACTTCTTTACGGAATAATTTAAAACTGCGCCACCACAATGTAAAACTATACTTCATTAATAAATGTCCGAAATAAAAACTATGATATATTAACTACCCTCTCGATATATATAAGTTAATAAATTTCACTTAAAACCTCTAAAAAAAATTGAAGTTAAAACAACTACAAAAACGAAACTTGAATCTTGCTATCTGCTCTTCAAATCTTTTACCATGCGACTTTCATCCAGCTTAAAATTTCCGAGAAAAGCCTGATAGTACTTTGGAGATTTAAGTGAAGATGAAAACTTAACTATACTTAAGTCACACTTGTTATTAAAGCAAACACTGCTAAATTAAGAATAATTATTAAGCATTACATCTAGGTTATTTTTTGTCCTCCATATAAAATCTTGCATGGGCTGTTGTATCAGTATTCTCGCCCGCCTCACGTGAGACGGACGAAAATTTCGCCAAAACTTTTTCGTCATTGCCAACCTTGTTGGAAAATATCTGACAACTGGAACTTGATGGAAGGTTGGACGGCGTCTACGATTCCATAGTTAGCTAAATGCTTAACGTATCTTGACAATTCAAGCTTTCACAGAATCGGGGCTTGTTGGAGTTGTTGGCTCGTTCGACTTTGCCACTTCTGCTGAACAGGGTGATTTGGCTTCGCACGACTCCGCCGCTGTGTTCTTATTTCCGTTTGATTTCGTATCCTTCAAGACACAGGCATGGCTTCGGAACATCTTCTCCAACTGTTCTTTTTGTGCCTTGAGCGCCACTAATTCTCTCTCAAGAGAGCTATTTTCAGAGTTTAGCTCATCGCTTTCCTAAAAGAGACAAAACGAACAACAATTTGTCAACTATATTGGTTCAGAATCTATCCACCACACAACTTGTTGAAACACACCAATACAAACAAAACTTCAAAATAGTGCGGTTTGAAATAGTTGTATAACACAAAAGACGGCTCCAAAACTGAAGGAGGTCACAAATAAGACAATATCAGTTGAAACCCTTTTTACTATATTTTTGGGCTACCGACAGTCAAAGTTGAGCTAAATTCATTTCAAAACATAACATATAGTCATAGAAATTGCCCTATTTCTTTGATTCGATCGCCAAACTTAATTATTAAGAAAGAAGGAAGATTTTGTCCAAAAGAATGTCAACTAGTCTATTGTTCTAATCTGAATAGTTTACCGGTACTAAAAATGCCTATATTTTCTCTTTATAGTTCGGAACCAAATAGCTAAATTTCCTCTCTAAAGTATTTTCTAAAGAATTTTATCGAGTGCACAGTGGCCACACCTTTCCGCGTGTTTACAGGTATGATAAAGATGAAGTCCCACCCACGGGACCAGTCTCACCAAATTTGGTTTGCTATCGGAAAAGATGTTGGCAAGCGCTTAAAGTTCGGGATTTTCGGAAATGACGTTTGAGTATTTTTGTGGGTGTTGTGCATGTGATTATCAAAGAAATCCGTTTCTTTGTCTTGTAAAAAATTTTTTTCGATTATCTCTCCTGAAACGGAACTAAAACGGAAGCGAGAATGAACTACGTACTATCTCAGCTCATGTGACGCGCGTGACTCGTCAGCTTATTTCCGGTTTGATGCGTGACAAGAATCACAAGTTTGAATATTGTTGACATAATAAAATAATACTTACGTCTTGAAGTTTCTGCATGTGCTCTTTCCTCCGCTGTCTACATTTAAAAGCTGCGATCTTGTTACGCTCTCTTCTTATCCGTCTTTTCTCCTCTTCCTCGAAGGAGAGCTAAAAGAAACAAAATTTGGAGAAAAAAATGTTATTGCTTGCTACGTGACCTTGAATGACACACGAGAGAGTCAGCCGGATCTTGACAAATTAGCATACCAATTGTTTGGCAAAACCGCAAAATAACAACGTTTTCATTCAAAAATTAAACGCGCGCGATGATAATGCAATGAATTGAAAATAAATTTACGTGGGATAAAATCGCTCGATCGACTTACCACTTCGACCTTGGGTCTTTTCGCTTCGAGATGTGGCATTCCTTCTAAACCCTGGGCGACCCTTTTTTTTGTTATCGCTTCTCGAAGACCAACTTTTACTTCTTCTTTAGCACCACTTGTCATGGGTGTAAGTTCGGTGTAGCTCGCTGCATCTTCGCTAGATACCTGGTTTTATCGAGAAGAAAAAAAAATTTGATGAATACTTAACGGTCAAAATAACTAGAGCTTGCTATATTTATACAAGCACGAACGTAATATTAAAATATCTTGCCTTACATTACGAAATCATACGTGCCACAAATTACCATTTATTTGCGTTGTCGTTATTTCTTCAAGCGCAATAAGAAAATCTAAGCATAAAACAAGTCCAGCTTGTATTTATAGTGGTATCGCGACATAAACTGAAATTGTAGAGTCATGTAAATACAGAACTTTTCGTTACACACTAATAATAGAATTCTGACATGAAAAAACATCGATCGATTCAGAATTTTTTTATTGCTACTGAAATCATGTTTCTATGATGGGTTAAAACTTAGGGAATTATTGGAATAATGTAATTTTTCCCTACTAGAATCTAGCCCAAGTGGGAATATTACGAACGTGAACAGGAGTGATCGATGAGGAGCACACGATAAAATTTTTAAAGTCGCATGTCGCTCGATTCGAATATTATGCAAACTCGGTCACATCTGTAAACACGTTCATAGAGAAAATAAAAATCTGATGAAAATTTTGAGCTTACGATGGAATCGCTGTCTGATTCATCCAAATGATAAGGCACTGGCATTTTCGCTGCTCCAGATAGAAAATTTCTCTCGTCGCCAGAGTTTGTGTCCATAGGCAGTGGCAAATTCAAATGTCGCATCAACATTGTCGACGCCGAGGTTTTATTCAAATCCAACACGTGGGTGTAATTGAGCATCAAACAATGGTTCACTTTTCGCGCGTGTCCAGTGGTTCTTTCCCAGATATGGCTTGTTGAGATCAGCTTTATTCTGGGAAAGCCCCAGCGAACGCAGTTATATATTATACGATGGGCTCCGATTGCATTAAAAGTATTACGTACCTTCTAAAATTAGCGATCAACGCATTGGCGTCATCGATTATAACCAACCAATCACAAGTAAGGTTTATTCAGTGTTGCTAGGTAACTTCAAACAAAGAAACCAAGGACAAAGGCCAGAAGCGACTAGTAACACGATCTGTTTTGTACACGAAGCACCATGAATTCTTTATTTTTTTCGTCTGGCGATCTTTCGTGCGTTTTTTCTGACGAAATTAAGCAAACAAATCCATGGCAATTGCAAATGGTAACGTCTGGAAAAGTTTTATTTCGGTTTGATTCAAGTTTCAGCGATTTTGGACGTAACATTCTGAACATTCTAGAATGCGCGTGACGTAAATTAATTATGCATCAGATCGGGTGCAGCTCGCAGAGTTTAAATTGCGAAATATTAAAGTAAAAGAATAAAATTCAAGGCACGATTTGCCCTAAGCATGGAGATACGTGCCCTATTCGATTTCGAAATAGCTCTATTGCCAGATAATCTAATTTTTCAGTCATCTCTCGCTGGAAATGTTGAAAACTAGATATTTTATAATCGAGATAAAAATGTAAACAAAAGATAATCGGAATAGTTTGTCGGCGGAGCGGCCGTTCCGTCCGAAGAACTCGGCTATCAGACAGCTGTTAAATAAAAGGCTAAAAAATAGGAAAATTTGACAGTAAAAAGAAGAAAAATGTTCTACAGCTAAGCTATCTAAATGTGAAAAATAGCTAGAAAGGTAGAAAATAATTTTGTATTCAAAAACCACAACACCAGACGCGAGCGACATGTGGAGGCAAGCACCAACTGCAATCTGAATAAATTTTATCGCTAATGTTCATAATACAAGAGCTACCTTCTCACGGATTTCGCTACAATTTCGAGCCCTTTAGCATTGGGGGATTGCTGGGGATTTTTTAGCGCAAAAAACCAAGGGTCGTCTATATTTTGGCGGTGCGGGGATTCCTTGGTGAAATCTATCGAATTTAGGGACAAACCCGGAACCGGCTGCGATGACACCAAAATAGCGAAATGCGTCGGAGTCTGCAAAACCCCATAACATAACCCCTGACATATTTCTGCATGCAGCAGTGATTCAGCTATTTGTCGGCTTCCATTTGCAGAGGGGGAGCTTAGAACATGCCGTAAAAGCTATTTTCTGCAATTGGAGTTTTCCATATTAGGCACATATTACGTCAGTAAATTAGATTCCAGATGTGAATGTCATTGAAGGTGACTATAATTATTGAAGTGTTTACAAGGGTCATGGCTATCGAACGATTTACTATGGAATGATTGCGCAGTTTTTCGTTTGCTGAAAGCTGCTTTTTATTTGCATGCTTAAACAAGCGTCTTGGGTTTACAAGCTGGCAGATTTAACCAGTATCTGACGGGTACAAGTTTCAACATTGCGAAATCTTGTTTACAGAGCCCTAGTGTGACGTCACAAACGTGACTTTCTCTTTGAGGTTTTTAACATGCGAAATAAACCGGTTTTACGGTCTTGTTTCACTTACCGGGTAGATTTTCGGCGCGAGACAACAAGCGAAAACCCATCTTCGTTCGCAGACGACTGAAATAAGCAGAAATACACTGCAAATAGCCTGTATATCGCAGGCTACACTGCAAGCAGCCCATCGCAATCCTGAACAGAAGCTAAAACGTGAGATGGTCGACCCTCTTTTTCTCGCCAAATGTACAGCTACCTTTGTACACAGAACATTAAAAAGAGAATAAGGAAAAGCACTAGCGAAACGATTGTAATCGAGATTCTTGTACCCTGGGAGGCCCTGGGACGCACACTTTACTTCAGTGCAGTCGCCGGGTCGTGCTATTTTTAGCGCGAATCTTGTCTGCCTTCTTTAATTCCGTCTGAAGACATGATAAAAATCAAGATACGCCGAACTTTTTGCAAAACTAGTTATATTTTTTGCTATCGGCTCCTCGAACCTTAATTCAGCAGAGGTTTCCGGCATCAAACCTGCTTTGTGTGTGTAAATCGCATAGCGTGACCTCTCTAAGATCTCTTGCAAAATTTCTTAATCGCCAGTTTCAGGTTTACAGAAGACAAACGTCAAACTAGCAGTAAACAATTGCAGATAATTACGTAAGTTACAGCTCTGTAACGCATCGTTTCAGCGACTGCATTCGTTAAATGCGTCAATATCGAGGGTCATTCAAGGTTTCACAGCATTTACGAGATCTGCGTTGGCTGAATTTGCACGTAAGAGTCTCTAATGGAAATTTTTGGAGCTTTACTTTCACTCGCTTGCGTCATAATGTACGTTATTGCTAGCTGACAGCAATAATGTTATTTAACTAACTGAATAATTTTAATACAAAGATTGCAAAAAAGGGGTGAATCGTCAAAGTTGTTCCTATCATTTATCCCATGGCCGGCCCAGGGATAAATGAGAGAATGTAGATTACATTGTATGATACTAGGTGGGTGATCCGAGGGGACACTGCTCATAGCTAAAAGCATTTTCGATCCAGTATAAACATTTGTTCTGAAATTTGGCGCCTGTTATGCATTCACGTCAGAACTACGCAAAACGTATCACCCGAAAGCAGTTAATAAAGTGAAAAATTGTGTAAATTACTGATGGAATTGTTTTGATTGCTTAGATTTCTCAACTCTTTCACTTTTGTGACGTCATTACAAGGTTCGGCTTGGCACAACAAAAGCACGAGACATGCCATTCGAGGTCACGACATTGCGGGGGATAACAAACTGGAACTAAAGACTTTTTTTCCAAAAATAGTTATATTACTTAGTGCTTGTATTGTTTAGTCTTGTGACCAAGTTGACAGTATTTGAGAAAAAAAATCATTGCACTGTCATGCTAGCTTCGCCCATTTTAGTTACATTACAAACTCGTACGAGCTTACAGTTCATTGAATTGCTTTAGGGTTTAATTAACAAAGAACTGCAGGTGTTGATAAAAACGTCAGACACTCAAGCCGCTAACAAGACTATCCACATTCCAGTTAGTTCAAGGCTATGCAATGTTTAGTGTAGACTCGATACTTTGCAATAAGAAGCAGATAAAATTTAGAGACCGGGACAATTGTAAAATTGAGCCAGACATTTCGGCGTCATCGGCGAAGAGATATTGTTTTTGGAGCTCGAATTTGGGCGATCTCTTAAATAGGGTTTGATGCTGGGGTTTTCAAACTGTAAACTGAGAATTGGCTAAACGAATCTTTCACTGTGAGCAGATAAACAAGGGTTTTGCAATTTGCACTGATACCAGAGAAGCCTGAATAAGGCTCACAACGTAGATAATAAAAACTTTGTTTAAGTGTACTAATTATAAAACATTTGAGAAATAAGCACTCCTCATTCAGATCTTTCCAGTGTTTTGGCGAAATAAGTTGTTTCAACAAGGAAAAATCTCCTGAGATCCTTACAACAGAGTAACAGTTTGTGTCAGCGCGGTTTTGCACTGAGCTGATTGAAACGCATAAATACATATTTAATCGATACACTTTGTTCCGGGTGAAAGTCACGCTGTAGACAGCGTGGGTTCCTAAGCTACTCACCGCAGGGCAAAGTCTAATTACCTTCTCTTTAGGGACTCTTGTTCATGAAAAGCGAAGTCACAATATAATTAATAAAGTACTATTAATAGATTCGGCCTATGTTCCTAAAATTGCCATTGCCCTGAATTTGCTTGACTCGCACGCGTAAAGCTCGTGCAGTCCCGCCTAACTTGCCTTGCAAAAACTTGTCATGTCAGTTTAACTTATCTTCCGGAAATGAATAAGTATGGTTTTCGAAAGCTGAAAGAATTTCCGATCGCAAGCAAGGGCAAAATAAGTTGTTTCTATCAGACAACAGGTGTGATATGCATATTGTTTGCCTGCATGAGAAAATATCGAACAGAAAAGCATCGACCACAACTGGTTACCGCCGGGAAAAATTAGGCACAAAACTCATGCAGTCTAGAACAGTTAAAGAACTGGTCTTTGCTACCGATTTTGCTACAGCCCTTACTGATCGGTTGATCCCGGGATTTTTTATGTAAATGCTTAGCTAACGAATCATTCAGTGCAAATGTTTATTTCCCTTTGAATTATTTTTCGGTCGACTGCATCAGTCGCTGAAACGACGTGATGCCGTTACGGTCGACCTCAAAACACTTTGATAATGGGTAAATTGTGAAGTAGTTGTCGTTTCAGGAATTATGCCTGTTATGTGCTTGTTTTTGTATTTCCGTACTGAAGAGTGAACTATAAAGTATGTTTTTGTGTCATGGTTAGATGCCTTAGCACTCAGCTGTCTTAGCTGGGTCCAAGCAGGGTCGCGCTTTGTGCAAGCTTTACATTTGACTAATTTACGTCAATCGTACGTAATTGCAAACCTCGACAGGTTATGGTAACATTCATAACAAAGCGTGTTTGATGGTCAATTATGCATTAACACTAATTTCTAAGCAGAATGACCAAAGTTGCATTATCTATATACGCCCACACAGGTAAACCGTGTTCATTTGTGACGTCATATATCCTGTTTCAATTGTCTTTTTGCAGGGACAATCTTTAGAACATTCACAGCTTAAGTGTTCTTATCTTCTCTCTAAAAACCTTTAAGACTACTGCACTACAGCGGGTCTCAACTGGGCTTTCGAACCTTGTTGTATGTTTGCTTTCGCTAGCTAACTAATTAGTGTATTTTGTTGAACCAAGTGGTTGATCTCAGTTGCACATTTTATGCATTGTATTAAATTGCAATGCATTCACAGTGTTACTGGGCTGGGCTAGGCTATGCTAGGTTAGGCTAGATCGGTCAGTACCTACTATTTCTTCTGTCTGAAGAGTTTTTTTGTAAAGCTTTGATACCGTAACTGTTTGAAAGGTAAGTAGAAAGTGCGGTTTAGCCAAAACCCCGTCGATTCCAGACGTTTCGAATTACATATGAAGTGCGCGGGAGTAGTAATCCTTCCGCGGGAAGAAATGATATGGCTTGTTATATAAATGATAAGCTTCGTAGAATTGTGAGACAGATTTTATATATTTAATCGCCCAATGTCGCAAGCTTCCCGTAACATAATTTCCAAGATATTTCAACAGGCCTCTACTCCTGAAGCAATCTTTCAGTTTTCAAATGAAACGAACGTGGCTAAAATCATTCCACAGATTCCTGCTGTTTTTTTCGCGTAGGTGGAAGCTACAGCCCCACCTTTATTGCTCAACGAAGGTTGATACCATGCACTTATCAAGGCCAACGCAACCCACTTATTTTAATTTATTAACAGTAATGTAGAAATAATAGCAATAATTGCAGATAATTACGTGGGAAGAGCTCGTGGGAAGAAATACAACAGTTCTGCAGTCTTGTCGTTTCAGCAACGTTCGTTTAATACTCCCGCGCGTCAATGCCAAGTTCATTTGCGGTCACGGAAGTGTTTGTTATTCTAGGACAAGGTACGGGCTGCCTTAAATTGAAATTGTAGATCTAACATGCTCTGCTTTCAGGGTTTGCGTCATGAACTGCGTTGTTCTTACGGTGATTAGCCCACGCACTTAATTTTCACTATTACAAATCAAACCTTCCTTTTCGTTCCCCCGATCGACGATCTTTTAATTTTTTCAAACGCCGAATAGCCAATTTCTGCCAGTTTTTCTTAAGTGGTGATTTTCAGGGATTCTTGTTCTGAAATAATGGTACCAGACGAATCTGAGGGAAAGTGTCCTAGATGATATGAAGTGGTTTTCATTCCGGTAGCACTTGACGCAAAAACTTTTATTTGTCTTGTATTAAAGGCGAGATCAGTTTCGATAATAACGCTTATCTTCGAGCTCTATATTACAAACGCGTCACAACTTTATTTCTACGTAACGCTTCACGTCTGAAGGTTCTTTGTTACGTCAGATATCATATATATAACGTTCGTCAGAGATTTGCAGACGAAATTCTTGCGATTTTTGAAATGTCCATTGCCCACGATCAGGCAAAAAATCTTAATTATTTCACTTCGGTGCTATCACATGATGATTTGGTTCATTAGCTACATTACGACACAGGCCTAGCGCCTGGGGCATGCACAAGAGAGCGGGGGCAAACCCGAGATTAGCTAATCTCGCTGATTAATTACGTGATTATCTATTTTTAGATATATTAGTAAATCTGCATTTATTAGCAAATCACATGTGCTTGCATTTTGTCTTGTAATTGTGGTCAATTTTCTTTTTTTGAGATGGGATTTCTGCATCGTCATGCCGATATGCGCATTTTTCTTTCGTTTAAAGATATACTGGAGATAGAAAGATTAGCTTGTTACCAACTCAAGCCGATAATGCAGGTGACGCCAGCGACACTCAGAGATTTGCTGTGACTATGGGTCGGGTCTGACCCTAAGACATCACTTATGACTGTCTTGGCTACAAACATTTCAATTTCCTTCAGTCGTTTAAAATGCATTTTTCCGTTTTATGCCTGTGATAACTAAACAGATATTTCTCCTTCATTATCATTTATTAGCTACAAGTCTAGTATAACCTCGACTGTTTTAATTTAAAGATACGCTTTACCTTCAAATAGTTATTTCGGATCGGCCCAGTCACCAGATTAAAGGGACTCTGTCACGGATTTTAGTTAAATTTAAGCATGGAAATTGGCCATCAAATTCGTTGAAATATAAAACTAACCGCTTAAAACAGTGGAGGCACATTTCATTAACACAGCAAATACAAAAAAGGTACGGATGGCCAAAAGCGACGAAGATTGAAACGGATTGCAATAAGGAGTTTTGCAATATTGTTGGGCTGAACAGATTTCAAAATTAATCTTGCTTGCTTATAACTTTTTTTTTTTTGGTTTTTAAAAAAAAAAACCTTTTTATTTCAAAATTATTCCCTAACAAAAAACAACAATTTTAAAAAATTTTTTAGTTCTATTTCAGCAATACCAAATTATAACTCCTGGGAGACAGATTTGGTTGTAATAAAGCTATGGTTTTGTCATTTAGATTTATAGAAGTTTTTTCTTTGCAAACATTAAGTTTCATAGCAAGTATTTGACAAAGACTTAATAAAATAAACTGTACTCAGCCGTGACACAGTCCCCTTAACTGTTAATTATAGTATAATAATATAATTGTGGTAAGTCTTTTGGTACAAATAAATTGTTGTTATTTGTGGTTGCATGAATTGATTTCCCATTTATCTGCATGACAAGCAGAAGCCGCTGATTTTGAAGTTTATAAGGCATCAGTGATTCCTCGTTAAAAGCTTATAGAGCCGCCACATGTATGCTGCAATATGATAAATAATTGTAGAACACTATACTAGCAAGTATTTATGTCCAATCCAGAATAAAACTGTATGATGAAACGCTGAGAGACCTTTCATCTGACAAGGAAAAAAGTTTTCTCAACTTTCAGTGTGCCCAAGTGATCTAACGAACAAATATGACATGATTAAGCTTATAAAAGATTAGAAAAAAAAAACAATACCTCTAGTTTAGAGTCCAAATCACTTATCACACTATCTGTGCCTTTGGAGTGCATGGGATCTTTGAATTAAAGTGGTGATCTGATTCGTTCTTGCTCTTGGTCATAAAGTCACTGACTCAATAATGCCTTCTCATTTTATCTACAATGCTATTTATAGACCAGGATGTATGTAGCTAAAATTGCAAATCCATGCAAATTTTCTTGAATGGTAAATAGCTGACGAAAGCAAACGAAAACTTCACGTATTTCTAAGTCAGCATTTCCGTAGGCATTTCCGTCCGGCTTTTCTAGCTACAATCGGAAAAAATAACGCACAAAAATTTCACAATTGTGATAATACAGTAAATCAGTAAAGCATAGGGATGTGATCTATTTTAGAGCTGTTCTAAAGGCCTAATACTGCCGTTTTGCTGACTCCTCGCTGTAACGACCTGTTATGACTAATAAACTGCCCGTACATGTCTAAGAGACCAGAAATTTATAATACAAAAGAACCCCAAATTGAATTTCAATTTGGGATTCTACCTTCTAGTCGTCAAACTGCCGTTTCAGAGGTCGTATTTACTAATAAGCACGAGCAGTCCCTTTAAGTAAGTTAAAAACTGTTCGTGGTGTAATAATACTTCATTTATTTCACTCCTGAAGTGGGAAATAACTTCTCCTGCATGCAACTTGGTGTTATGTTAGGTTCTATTAGATCATCGATGCCTTACCTAGTTAAGTTATGTTTTTCAATGCCTTTAGTAATTGCACAGTTCTACAGGTTTAGTATTATTAAAATTCAAGAAAAGTGTTTCCCATGGTTGTTTATGAAATATAAGATTTCAATCAAGGCATAATATCCTTGTTTATCACGGCATACGGTGTAAACTGCTTGTTATGACGTCATTTCCTAGTACTTGTGTTTTCACAAACCGGAAAGTTTCAATATAGCTTTTCCGTCGTTTGTAGTTAACAAGCACAGCAGTAAGGATAGCTTATTTTACACAGTCAGTCCTAGAATACCTGTTTTACTAGTAAGTTATGAACGGGAGCGGACTTTCGAAAGTGCTAACCGGATTTTGTGGTTTCACGTAAGCAGAATTGTGTTATTGAGTTCCGGAAAAAAAAGGGAAAAAAAACAAACGCCCGACGTACCACCTTAACCTATCCCCAAACATACCGTAGAGAAGGGATCGTTGTTGTTGCTTTAGCTTTGTGGCTGTATTCGGTGCAAAACCAAGTCTTGCATGTGTATTTTCCTTCGTGTGTCTTAAGTTATGGTCGGTTTTAGTTTTCGCGTTCTGCGTCGTCTATCACACCATTCTTGCAGCAGCTGTAATGATTGCCTCTCTCATAAGTTTAGTTTAAGTTTTTTTTTCCTTTTATGAACAAGTCCTTTCTACATCGTTTTAACAACAAGTTTTCTTGTCAGTGAAATATACTGATCATTGACACCCTCCAGGGTTTACCCTAATACACTCCCCTTTTTTTTTACCCCCCCCAAACCAAAAAAAAAAAAACCAAACACCAAAACCGACGGCCCAGAGTAGCCTTACACGCATGCTCATGCAAATCAATGGTGGTGGACACAACTTAACGCATGCCATCAGAAGCACCATCAGATACCCTTCATGATTACAGTTTATTAAGAGTTCAATATACATATTAAAAGAAAGCTACTGAGGTATCTGTCTGTGGAGAAAAATAGCCTTGAAGAATCTGGAAATGGCAACATACTAAACACAAACAAAGATTTCACACTTGAGTGCAGTTTTGTGCTATATGTATTGTTCTACCTTCGATCGAAACCGAACTAACAACCGTATGCTGATTTGATATATGTTGTCTACCATTATAAATTGTATTTCTGTGAGCAGAAATGCTTTTTTGAAAGTTATAGATCTTCAGTTGTAGCCAGGCCAAATAACTCAAACAAACTTGTGGACTGAAATGGCAATTTTGTTACGTATACCTAGTAATAAGTCTTTACTATTAATAGGACTATAATTCAGATCATATAGTTTACTGATATTGTGACTTCATGGACGAGGGTCCTAATATAATTAAGTAATTAATCGTTTACCACGTCACCACAAAATCACACGCTGATAACGTGACTCTAACCCGGAAAAGTAACTATCGTTTTAACATAATCTTGCTCTATATTTGTACGCTTAAATCATCTCTGTGTTAACTTGACAAAACATGCTGTCTAGTTGTAAGGTTTTAAGGATATGTTATCTCACGCTTCTTGGTCGGCCTTGGGAGTGAAACTTAGTTAACTTCTAGTTGTTCGTCTCTAACCAATTTATCATTACGTGTACCCTTAGAATTTGCTTAATCTTGCAAGACCTGTAAATTTCACTGGGAAAAACAAAACGATCATTAGTTGAGCTTGGTGCAAATTTCCCTGAGAAAAACCAATTATTAGTAGAGCTTTGCGCATCCTTTTTTGACTTAAAATGGCAGCCACAAGATCCAAAGCTCAAGAAAACACTCGTTAACGAATGAAACTTTTCTATAGTTTGTTAAAAGTTACTGAGTTCAACTGTGATCGATCAACCGAGGTTATAGATTTAGGGAAGTTGGATACCTCAATAAGCTATAAACAGTCAGACTCGTCGGACACCTGAGGGAAATCTTACAGTTAAAATATCGACTTAGATGTCGTGCAAGAGTAAAAGGGACCCACCTTTAGGCTGCAATGCTTTATAGTGACGCTACCACATGCATAGAATCAACTTCCGGGCGGTTGCAGAGTCAGTAATTACTCAGTAAGACACCTGACGAATTGAGCGGCAGGCGTTTGTCATCTAAAAACCACGTGATGGTGTTTGTCAGTGTCTCGTGATATTTGGCTCAAGTTAGCAACTATGTAATGTAACTAATTTTGAACGAGGCTGATGAAATACCAATTATATTGGCATGTGATGCCCGGATATCCGCCACTTGATTAATTGGTACATGTGTATAAGGGCCTAGACAATTCACACAATACAAGTACCAACTGCAAGTTTCTAATGTAAGTAATACATAACTATTAATAGAATATCATGAGTTAGCTATGCCTCGATTTCCCGCGCTATCTTGTGATGCCATGCCTGGAGTGCACGACTAGCGAGCGAGTTGGTGACGTCACAAGAAGAAATTTCTTTTTTACGTCAGTCATGCTTATCGAAGGCGCTGACGAATCTTAGAAGTAGAGAGAATCCCCTTCGTGTATCCACGCTTTGCACATTATATATTAACAACCTTAAGATGTGGAGTATTACGTAGTTAATGACACTACAGTGGCTCTTGTAAATTGATTGCTGCATATGTTACCCTAGAAAATTGCTTGGAAACAAATTATGCGTGCACGCAAGCGCTTTGGGTAGTCATTCTTCCTTCTGAAGATGGTATAATTATTTCCAAACGGTTCGTTTTTTTATTTTAAAAAGTACTTTAAGAAAGGACTTTGTAGCCTTGTGAATAGTTATTTAACCGGCTAAAGCAATAATTATGGACACCAGCTATGCTTCTCATCAATGCAGTCATTAGCAATAATGATCGAAATGACGCACTTATTTTATACATCAGCGGGACACTGTGCACATACGATAAGTTATGTAATATCAGCGTATACTGTATCTCATGCAATATATAAAAATCTTAGGGCACTCTAAAGAAGCTAAAGCGGTCCTATTTATAGCTTATTTTATTGCCACAAGACACTTCAGGTTGAGAAAACTCAAGAACTGGGCAGTAAAACACTTACACTCGCTCACGGCTCGCTCTTTCTACACAGTAATTGTCTCAACCTTGTTTTAATGCCTTTAAGACGGACTGACAGCCTCTTTTATCTAAAAAAATATTAAATATCTTATAAATATAACAATATCAAGGCTTCTTACTTTACCAAACAGGAACTGTAACTGTAACTACCTAAATTTAATGGTATCACGTACAAAGGCTATCTTCTGCGTCACCGCTCTACGAAGAACATACACTTTGACGTAGGCCACCGAAAAAGAGTCTCCGCTTTCGATTGAAATGACCTGGAAAAGGAAGAAGAAATCCTAAATGAACTTTGATTAATACGCATGTAGTAGTATTGGTTACAGAAGCTGTTCGTCGACGTCGGTATCTGCGACAGTACTAGTACAATAACAGTCGGTGCTACAGTAAAAACCCGCAAGAACCGGCCATTTTTTCCACGGTTAGCCTAAACACTGGTTCTTACATACATATACATATACATATACATATACATATACATACTTTATACATACTAGTTATGCAACGCTTTCGAGTGGTATACTATGGAATATCCCACGAGTCACTTGTATTTTCTCGGTATACACACGAGCCTTTAGGCGAGTGTGTATGCCAAGAAAATACAAGTGACAAGTGGGATATTCCATAGTATACCACGAGAAAGTGTTGTGTAACTATTTTATACCATGCCATAGAAAATACGCTTACTAAATTTCGTCAAGAATACAGTCGCAGCGCACTATGGGAAGGTTGGGTTGAATACCGTCGAATATACAACGGCTTTCCTGTATTCTGATTGGCTGTATTTTCTATGGCATGGTATAAATATACATATATACTTTATTGACGCTCCCTAAAAAGGGTTTTTCAGCTCAATACAATACAATTAAAAATACAGATTTAAATTTAGATTAATTAAGAATATAAGTATAATTATAACTACAATAAATATGTCAAAAATATTCTAAATGTAAAAAATTAACCTAATAATACATTTGCGAAATGACGCCTAAAATTCCTCGGGCATTTTAAAGACTTGATGTTATGGTTTTACTAGATATGTCTAAAGCATTTGACAGTATTCGACACGACATCTTATTATCCAAGCTGCAAAGTCTCGACTTTTCCCAGTGTGCGTTAGATTGGTTCCAGAGTTACCTTTTTACAATCTAATAGGCAGTTAAGACAAATTTAGGGTATTTAGGTTCTTAAAAGGTTCTTATTTCCTGAAGGAGTATTGAACCTATTCCTCGTACGAAATTTCCATACCAAAGAAGTGTTTATGTAAAAATGAAGCACTTATCATTCAGAACAAAACACTATATACATGTACAGCAATGCCTTGTCCAAAATTATTTTCCCAATAGTAAACATTTTTAATCGATTTTAAAGAAATAAAAACCTGTTTCTAAAGTTTAGGCAAAATAGGTTCTTATAAAAAATGGTATCTAATTTGCAAATTTTAGCCTAACAGGTTCTTTAATGTTAGGTTCTTACTCGCGGGTTTTTGCTGTATTACATGTAACGTAGTACAAGGATGTGCTGACAGCGCACCTAATAAACCCTAGGAAAGAACCCCGATATAACGAACCTTCATTATAACGAATACCAAAAAAAGAAAGAAAAAATTATAACGAATACATTTCCCCAATCCCTGTACTTCTCAACGTCCTGGCTCAAAAAAGAAATAACTTGGTCACGGTAAAACCATCATAAGAATACATTTGTCCATGTATCTAATGATGTCCTTAAATAAGTAGTTGCTGGTTTTGCTGACATGTTTAGTCATTTTACATGCAGTGCCAAGCCGTAAGGAAAAGAATTGGACCATTTTGGTCTGAAGTAGGACATAGTTTGTGCGCTCTGGTCTGAAACTGAGTATGACTTTTAGAAAGTTTTTTTTTTAATCATTTATATATCTCTCTCTTGATAATGAGGACAGTGCGGTGAGATTAACATCTAGCCTGCGTAGCGGGCGTCTGTGTTTTTTAAAAGAGTGCGTGATCGCGAGAAGGCCGCGCTCCTTTCACGTTTCCCGGCCCATACGCGCGCTCGAAACTACGGCGCCTGGTACGCAGGCTAAATAACATCAGGAACAGAGACAAAATTGGTAAAGAAACAAACATGTTTTTGTCTAGCAAACGGTGAGAAGAGGGTCGCACCTTCGGCCCCACCGTATTTTTGGGAGTGGTAAGGCGAGAAAATACAGGCGACGTTGTTGTCATTGATTTCACTTCCATTTCAAGTTGTTCAAATCTTAGCCGAGAAACTAATAAGTAGTTTTAATTTGGGAACCCAAAACTAAAGAAAAACATGTGACTTTTTCCAAAAATCTTTAGAAAGTCGTGCTGACGCAGTTAAGTTTTTCAAAGAGTTAGTGGTTTTACTTAACCCGTGAAACAAAAACTGTTAGTGAGTGTGTAATAGTGCCATTCTCGAGCCCAGAGCTCTTGTCTTTTGAACGTGACTGTCAGTCATGCGCAAAAGAGAAGTGCTCTGGGGTACTAGTTCAATGATTAGTGCGTGATACACTTAAGACAAAGAGTAAAAAAAATAATTACTAATTACTGCGAAATAATAAGAACTAATACGAAGTAGTAAAGTGTACTATCCCTCTCAATTTCACAGGTTAAGAACGGTAAAACCATTCTAATAGCAAGGAGGTGCTATTGAAACTAGTCCATTGGGCGTGAAGCCAAAACTGAGAACGCGAGTGGAAAAATGGTCGTTGGAAATCTGGGAACGAGACGCGCAATTTCCCACCGTCATTTTCCCACTTGTGCATTTTTTCGCTTCACGCAGGACGGAATAAGAAAAAAGGGAACTGCTTGTAGTCGACACAAATTAATTTCTAATAGCTCAATGCAAACAGATGGAGACCTGAAAAATAAAGGTTATTCTAAATTGTCATTATAAGACTGTAAAGTAGTCCCATCCATTAATGTGGCCAACATAAAAAGTAAAGAGCTGAAGATTAGAAAAAAAATTCCATTAAAAATCCCATTAAAAAACAGAAAGTACACCGTACCACCTGGGGAACAGGTGGATGGGAGGGGATGGGGATCCTACATGATTAAGTGAGACTTTTTCTGAGGTAAACTAGTCCCTGTAACAAAAATCTTTATTAGAGCAAAGGTCAAGCAACAGTAAAAATATATTTACACAAAAGTGAAAATATTTTACAGCTCCACTTCAATAGCAGCATAGGGCATAAATATACAAAGATAATCCTATGAGAATTCAACAAACCGCTCAACATGTAAATGGCGTAACACTGGAAAGACCCAATATGCAGGGAGTAAGGAAACACTTTCTAAATACCGGTAATTATACTTTTTACAAAGCTGTAGAGTACAAAACTGTATTAACATGTGTTCTTAAATGTTTATAATAAAATAATGATAAGTACAAATAGAGTGCTACATGTATGTCCTGGTAAATGTAGCATGCCAAACTCAACCTTGTGCAAATCAAAAGTCATTTGCAGCATTGAGCAATAATTATGGTACACCACTGAAAGATGTTAAGGTGTAATGCATGTTTTTCTCAAGTTGCTTTTTCCTTACGCAGTAAGTGGCCTGTAGTTCTCAAGTCCTCCTTGCCCTCCCCATGTCGTCGATTGCTGCACAGCCCCGGCTTGAGCTGCTCTGCTTTTGCGCTGTCGTAATTCTTCATGGTGACATGTTAGGCATAAAGGGCGGTCTTCATGATGGTCATAGTTGATAGTTGAGCAAAATGAGCAGAACACTCCAAAGCATCTGTCACATTGACGCACGCACATTTCACAAACATTGTGCTCACAAAATGCACACGGCATAGATTCACTTTGTTGATGACAAACCCAGCAAGGAGATGAAGTAATCGTCGCTGTTGGATGCAGAAGAGGAAGGCCAGAGTCTGTTTGGTTTCTTTGGCTGCTCATTAGCATTTCAAATGCACAACCTGCAAAATAATTTATTACCAGTAAGATATCAATTATCAGTATCTACTAAAAAAAGGACTGTCACAAACATGAAAAATGGTAACAGACTAACACCTGTTTATAAATCAAATGAAAAGGACAAAGAAATTAATGTTTGATAGGAATCAGTCAACAGAAACAGAAATACAGTAGCCATGAATATTAATTACCTTATTGTTACTAATTTTTGCAGGAACTGAACTTCATTAAAGTGGAAGAAGCAAATTTAATGAGACTAAAATTCAATTACGTTGCAGAAAAATCATGTTGAAAGATCTACATTTCATGAAAGTGTTCCACTAGTCTTACAATCTGCACTTAATACATATTTGTTTGTTACACATGAAGCTCACATGGTTAGCAATTCAAGGTTGTCCAGTTGTCCTGAAAAACCAAAATATATGCTGGGACAACCAAATCTTATGGATTGGTTGCCCCTTAGGCAACCTGAAATAGCAGCCCACTGCCACTTATAATAATCCCAGGAAAGAAAACCTAGAAGGTTTTACATGTGTCAGGACTTGTGGAAGGATGGAAGACCATGATTGCAGTTTAGGGGAAAAAAAAGAAATTTCTCACAGTTATTGCTTGCATTTTGCAAAGAATGAATCTGCTTTTCGCAAAGTTAATTGAATTCGAATCTAACAAATTAAGACAAAAATTTATGTTTAGTTTAATCAGGCTACTTGCAATAACATATCTTGCAGGAGTTGGCTTGTTAAAGGTTGAGGAGCTGGGAACCAAAATATTCTTGGGGCAAGCAAACTACATGTAAGTTCTGTGGTTGCTGCAGGGTGAAGTACATGTAGACAAAAAATAAATTTTGAACCCTGGCTCCACATTTTACTACACAGGTTGACATTTAAATTTGCATGATGTATCTACTCTCTGTAGCATGATTCCGAGAAAGAAACTGGATTTTCTGAGGGTATTTAATTTCAAATTCATTTATTTTTTTGTGGTTCTTAAATTTTGCAATTTTTTTGAAATTGGGAGAATAGTTACCTGTGAAAAAAAGGTATTGCTTGGATTTTCTGGTCCAAAAAAATTAATAAATCAATGCTGCTCACATACAGCCTCTGAACAGCCTCTCTACTGGGGTACACATGTAGAATAAAAAATATATACAAGCAAGGCAGTCTGCAGTCTGAGGGAACATTTTGCTAGGATGAACATCATCACTTCCAGGGCAAAGACGTGAGTGAAGCAAGCCCTCTCTTTGGAGCCACGAAAGTGCTTCAGGGGCAACAACGCAAGCACAGAAGGTGGAAGTTTTCAGGGGGTGAAGCGAGCCCGTGAGCAGAAGAAACATTGTTTCCATCTCATTTCTTCTGCATAGGCGCTCGCTTCGCTTGCTGAAACTTGCGCATTCAGTGCAGTCATTGCCTCTGCCAAAAAAAAAAAGAAGAGCCTGCTTGCAGGCTAAGATGAACATCTCTCCCCACTTGCTTTCTTACCCTGAGCTGGGCTCACTTTACCTCCTAACCATAGATGGGCATCATGATTATCGCTTAACAACAACTGTAGTTATTTGTTGTTATTGAAAATTCCCACATCATCACCTGTTGCAACAAATTTGCAAGGACTCCAAATCTTGATTTGGTCGTGAACTTTGATATCCGAATTTCTTTAAACCAGCCTGTGGTTTGATTCCCCTTACAAGCATTAGGGGGCTAAGGGCCTGATTACATGGTGAATTTCAGCCCGGGCTAAAATTTCAGCATGGTTTGCCAGGCTGGGATTTTGTTGTTATTACATGGAGAATTTCAGCCCGGGTTGAACACTTTTAAAACTGAAAACTAATCGAGGCACACTAATTGGATACGCCGGGAGTTTTTCAGCCCGTTTGCCCGGGCTAAGATTTCCAGCCCAGGGCCTCTTCATATGATCCCTGTTGACTGGGCTGGCCCAGTTACCGAGATCTCGGCTCACTCCTATTTTCTTTGTAAAATTTTGGATGTGTTCATATGAGAAGGTGGGCCAGCTCGGTTACCGATATCTCGGTTTCTGCAACCGAGATCTCGGCAACCGGGAAAAATATTTCCCATAATTATGAACACTCCAGCCCGGTTGCCGGGACACAACTTTTTTCGAGAAAATAGCTTCCCTTTCGTAACTGGGTGGTCAAAATGGCTTTATTTTGCCTTGTATCTATTTCCACTTCAGAAATATGCGAATTAGCTTTATAATAAAGTTACAAGGGTCAATAAAGCTACGATAGTCACGAAAGATGCAACTTTATAGCAGTCAGAATAATGACATTCTCAGAATATAATTCCCACTCTAGTCCACTCTTTCAGAAATTAAAAATAAATACTTAAAGTAAGTGACTTAATATATTTGTATAGTGCTTTATTTATGTACGACTATTACTCTAATAGTCTGCCTCTAATTTTTGACAATTTCTTTAAGAGTATCAACAAAGTGCATCAATATCAAACCAGACTGGCAAGTAAGATTTCATACTATCTGCCAAAAGCAAGGACTAATTACGGCAAATTTAACATTCGTTTTCTCGGTGCTAAAGTTTGGAATTCCAATGATGACTCACTTAAATCTAAGAGTCGTGCTTGTTTCAAAAATCTCTTAAAAGAATTGATTATCTCTAACTACTAACTGGTACATTGATGAACTTTATTTTTCATTTGTTCTCTGTCTGTGTGTGTGTGTGTGAATGGAAATCGTGTCCCGTTTTTTTATACTCTGTAACTTTATTGCAATATTTTTTTCTGCTTGGCCCAGCCACTTAGCTCGATTAGCCTTAGCTATTTCTAAGTGGCTGTGCTCTTTTTTATTGTTAATTTTTTCTCTTGCATGTATTTACTTATTGTAACTCTTCTGGGCACGAAATAAAAGATTGTTGTTGTTGTTGTTGTTATTGTTGTTGTTGTTATGTTGTTTTGGCTTCGTTTCTTGAATTTTACCCCGTCAACCGGGCTAAAATTTTCCATATGAACAGACGTCAAAATCCGTCCTGGTAATTGAGACGGTCCGCAAACCGGGCTCATGTGAAGAGGCCCCCAGTTTCAAAAACCGGGCTGGAAATTTCAGCCCAGGCTGTAATTGGCCCGGGATGAATCTTTCTTAGTGTAATCGGAAACGTCTTTTCAAGAAGATTTGTTTTGGAAGCCGAGCTGAAATCTCAGCCCGGCAAACCGGGTAGAAATTTCAGCCCGGGCTGAAATTCGCCTTGTAATCAGATCTGATTACATTACTAGACCCTAAGTTCTGAAGGAGATTCGTATTCACTGCACCATTTACGATCAACATTACAAAACTTTCCAAGTTTACGCACTTTGCTACCTATTTCCATTCAGTTGTTTGCAAGGAGTTTTGTTGAAATCTCGCTGTACCTACCGCTAGAATCTTGATCAACAGCGCAAACATCACCGCGCGCCATGAAACTTTCAGTTGCTGGGATCTTCGGCGGCTGAGGGGACTCTCCAAATGGACACCGCCGCTTGGTTACAAGACGGCTTAGCTCTGGCGATGCTGGAGGTGTCCTACATTCCAAAATCGGTTCCATTTAAACAATTAAAATCAGCAAAACACTTCCCACAAACAAACCATGCAAACGATAATCGAAAAATCGTGCCAAAAAGAACGTTTCAGAGGAGGCATGGGTCGACTGAGTTCCAATCTCCACGCGTTCTATCGACTCCCGAAAGAGGCTTTGTTTGCGCGAAAGTTTTCTGACAACATTACATTTATAGAAGCGAAAGGAAAGTGAAGTTTAGCGGTTGTGTGGGTTGTATTGCACCGTTATTTTCGGCCATAGGTGTTTCCGAAACAGAAATGGTGTCCTTTGGAGTGGTGGAAAGATCAATGGTAGGGTGTATTACGCGTTACGGTCACTAAATGAGGCGAAAGACTGGCTAGTATCGCGCAGGAAACACGAGGCGAGAGATACCCTGTGAAAGAGAGCATTTCCGTGACACGAAATATCTACGATAATCTCAGGATTTTTTTTCAACCTTCATCCACAGAGATTACGATAACAGCTCAGGATTACGTAGGGTGTTTTTGGTGGAACATCTGGCAAACCGAGACACCAACTACATTGTTTTTCTTCGCCCGAAAGTGAAGTCTCTACGCCTTGGATTTTGAACATTTTCGTCTTTCGCTGCCTTTAGAACCACTTGATCTACATTTTTTAGAAAATTAAATTCGTATTTTGCTAACGTGGTTGTTGAATTGACGCTTATTCTTGGCGAAAATGGTGGACGTCGATCCCGACACACTTTTAGAATGGCTAAGTATGGGACAAGGCGACGAAAGAGACATGCAGCTCATCGCTTTGGAGCAGTTGTGTATGTTGCTTCTCATGTCCGACAACATAGACCGGTGTTTCGAAAGGTTAGTACCCTTTTGTATAAAATTTCCCGTTCAATCTATCTTCTATTTGATTTTTAGTCTTCAAGCACTGCTTACATTGTTGTTTAGTGGTTGGCAAAAGTGCTAAGTAGTGAAAAAAAATTCAAGATGAAAAATAATTTCCAAACATGTACATGTAAGCATTATAATTATGTCTCGGAGTGGTTTACCCTGCCAATAATTGTTTGATGTTGTGGGTCCCTGATTAGTTCGCCTGATTTTTGCGAGCATTAATTGAATATCAAAGCAAATAGCCATTTTCTTGCTATGATAGCTTTTTAATCAATATGACTTTTGAAATTGAAAAGTCGTGACATTGAAATGGGTTTAATTTAGAACGTGAATTTGTTTTGTGCAAAAGAGGCGATGATCTAAAGTATAGGCCATTGACGTTATAAAGAACCGAGAATTTATTTTAATTTGTGTTCTGTTCGTCACATAAAACTAAAATTAAGTTTCGTGGAATTTGTAGAAGTGGCATACACGTACATGTATGAATGTCATAATATTTGCTCTACAAATTTAATTTTCTGAATTGAAGACTGAAGTAGATCGAGAAATAAAACGAGATTTTAGTGGTGTTTTGTTTATATTGCTACAGTTAATTTGGCATTACAGGTACATTGTATGAGACACAGTTTTGTAAAAATTCTCATTTTATTTTTTTTTACATTCATTTGTACATAATGTTGTCAACTTCTTTCATGTATATTTCCTCAGAATTGGAAAAGTATAATTTTAAAACAATTTGTAAAATTTAATGCCTTCTCATTAATGGGCCTTTCAATAGAAAGAACTCTCAAAGTTCAAAATTCAAACTAGCAATATTGCATTGTACCTCTCTTCACCCAGGTAAAAGGAAAAGCCCGCTGTCAAGCCAAGTGGCTTATCAGGCTGGAGCCTATCAGGGCTTGAGACTAACTTTTTAACTCACTGGTTTACTGGCTAGTGACATGTCAGATTTTAGTAGCCAAAAGTAATTTTTCACTAGTCAGGTATATTGATTTCTATCAAGAACAGTTGACTTTTCCGAGTTTTTCACTAGCCAAATGGCTAGTAGGAATGCTAAACCTGGTAGCCAAAACCTAAATTTTAGTAGCCTTTGGCTAGTTGGCTACCGTTAGTCTCGAGCCCTGGCCTATCCCAGTTTCTGAAGCATTTAGCGGCTAGGAGTATTTCTACTCCCCCCTGGATAGGATGCTAGTCCATCACAGGGTTACCCCCAGCAGTAAATTCACCGTTACCCATTAAAACAGCTGGGTCTCCACCCAGGAGTATATGTAAATGGGTTCCAGCATTATGTTTGGAAAGCCTGACAAAATACAAGGGGAAAACCTGCAATGGACCAGTATTACATCCAGAGAAAGTACATGTACCAGTACTTGTAGTCATTTCATGTGGGATAAGCTCCAGTCCCAGGGGGGTACTCTGGCTTGTAAATGACGGGGATGATCGAATGGAGGCAAAACTCAGGACCCAAAAAAATCCCTAAGTCTTCCGACATTACCCAAAAAAAACCCTGGACCAAAAATAACCCCCCAAAAAATCCCTTGTCAAATTACCCCTAAATTGCCTGGAGGGGCAATAATATAACACAAAGAAAACCATAAAAAATTGAATGCTCGCGTTTGTTTATTCATCATACCATAAATACGCCAAGGCCGCGCCAAGGCACTTTAGTTCGTTTTTAATACCCAAAAAAATCCCCTATTTAAATTAAGTCACCCAAAAAAATACTTGCCAAATTTTCCAACGCAAAAAAATCCCGGAATTGAAAATTTCAAACCCAAAAAAAATCCTTCCATCATCCCCGTCATTTACAAGCCGGAGTACCCCCCTGGGGCTCCAGTCATGTGGAAAGTGATTAGTTTCTAAAAAAAACTGTTGTGCTGCATTGGCAGAAACACTTTCTGGTTGATTGTCAACTGGAAGTTGATAAAGGTAAATAAATCACTGTAGGGAATTTTGAAAAGCTGATGTTTCAAGCGTAAGCCCTTTGTCGGAGGGCTAATGCGCAATGCCAGCTTTATCAACTTCCAGTTGATAATCAACAAAGTTTAGCAATGCGGGCTTGTACATGTACATTAGTCCAAGTGCAACTTCAGCGTAGATTTATCAGACTAGCATACACTGTGTATGCATCTTTATACCATGCCATAGAAAATACAGCCAATCAGAATACAGGAAAGCCATTGTATATTCCACGGTATTCAACCCAACCTTCCCATCATGCGCTGCAGTTGTATTCTTGACGAAATTTAGTAAGCGTATTTTCTATGGCATGGTATAAAATAGTTACACAACACTTTCTCGTGGTATACTATGGAATATCCCACTTGTCACTTGTATTTTCTTGGTATACACACTCGCCTAAAGGCTCATGTGTATAGCGAGAAAATACAAGTGACTCGTGGGTTATTCCATAGTATTCCTCTCAAAAGCGTTGCATAACTAGTATGTATTTAATGGATGTAACTTAGAAGTTATTATGTGTTTTCTTCTCACTAAAACCTGTTAAACTTACCTTTCATTTCAGTTGTCCACCACGGACATTCCTTCCCGCCTTGTGTCGGATCTTCTTGGATGAGTGTGCACCTGAAAATGTACTTGAAGTAACCGCAAGAGCCATAACATATTACCTTGATGTGTCGGCAGAGTGTACTAGACGGATTGTGGCTGTGGAGGGAGCCATCAAGGCCCTGTGTAGTCGGCTGGTGGTAGTTGATTTATCGTCAAGGACAAGTAAAGACTTAGGAGAACAATGTGTTAAAGTGAGTTTGCATGGGACTCAGTAGCAAATCCTATATAATTATACAAGTCATATATGTTATACATTGTACTACATGAACAGACCCTTTAAGGCTGGTTTTTACTAGCAACATCTGGAGTCAGAGTTGGAGTTGTGATAAGAAGCTCAGAGTGTTACTATGTTAAAATCAAACTGACAGAGTCATAAGCAGAGTTTTGATTCTTCTTATGACTCAGTTCCTTGTGATCAAGTGAAAACTAGATCCGTCACAAGCAGAAAGGAAGTACTTGGAGTACTAGCATCGTGATTGGTTTGTTCTTCTCCTTCTCTTTGCAACTCCGACAATTAAGTTTTTTTCTAGATTATAAGTGTCAGAGTAATAAGCAGAATCAGAAGGAATGGAAACCTTCTGATTCTTTCGACTTTCATTCCGTCGAGCTTATGACTCTGCTTACAACTCCAATTTTTGATCATCATTTGGTTGTAAGCACTCTTAGGACTCTGATTGCAACTCCAACTCCCAGTTCGAGGCCAGTGAAAACCAGTCTTTAAAGGCCCTGTTACACTCCGTTAAGTGTACAATATGATTATTTACTAATAAGTACCGTAAATAAGGTACCCTACATTCTGTTTATTTACTTACAAGTTATAAAAATAAAGTTAACGAGACTGAAATTGTCACGTTATAAAACACAGACAGTCATAATTTTCTGTACTGACTAGTGACAATGTTATGATTTCAGGTTCTGGAACTGATATGTACACGAGAGGCTGGGGCAGTGTTTGAAGCAGGTGGTCTGCAATGTTCGTTAACATTCATCCGTGAGTTTGGTAGTTCTGTGCACAAGGATACCCTTCATTCTGCAATGAATGTTGTTACCAGATTGTGTGGAAGAATGGAGCCACAGGATACCAACTTAGAAACTTGTGTCAAATCACTGTCAACCTTACTAAAGCACGAGGACCTATATGTAAGTGCTAATTATAACTATATAATTTAATTACTAAACAAAGAAAAATGTAAATGGTTTCACACAATCGTACGAGTGCTCGATGCAAATACATGCAGAGCGGGATACTATAATTAAAAGATTGAGACTGCACGGACAGTTACTTAAAGTTTCACGCACGAGGCGATCATCAGACTGTGCCGTTAATAGCAGTTGAAAGAAAATTTAAACTACACTCATGGAGGGCGGTTTGAGCGATCCTGCTTTTGATTGGCTGCATAAAACTTGTTTTCGTGCCTGCACTTGGTGATTAATTCAGATCTCTTATTGAGGAGAGTAGATCTGTCAGCGGATAGAATGCAGAGCTTTTCTGTCAGACACAAATTGCAGCGAGACGGGTTTCCCCTGTAAGAGCTTGCTCGCGTGACAATTGACCACTTGATTGAGAAATCGGTGTTTTTGTCTCTTTGGTCCCAGAGCAAGCTCTTACAGGGGAAACCCGTCTCGCTGCAATTTGTGTCTGACAGAGAAGCTCTGCATTCTATCCGCTGACAGATCTACTCTCCTCAATAAGAGATCTGAATTAATCACCAAGTGCAGGCACGAAAACAAGTTTTATGCAGCCAATCAAAAGCAGGATCGCTCAAACCGCCCTCCATGAGTGTAGTTTAAATTTTCTTTCAACTGCTATTAACGGCACAGTCTGATGATCGCCTCGTGCGTGAAACTTTAAGTAACTGTCCGTGCAGTCTCAATCTTTTAATTATAGTAATTTAATTACTATAATTATAATACATGTACACTTTATAATGCTTTGCAGCTGTAGTTAAAACTTAATGTGTATGCTGTATATATCATTACACTGTATTATTACAAAAAGTCATGATTCTGCATGTAGATGTATTTAACAATTATCCCGCAAAACTGCATGAAATATCACCTGATACTTAGCCGATGATATCTGTTACATGTACATGTACAGGTGACAGATGATAACAATAGCTTCCTGACCTTATACAGGCATTGTGACAGTGGCTGAATAATAAGTTCAATTGTACATGACTGTACATACTCATTAAGGAGGCTCGATGTAGTTTTTTTAGCCGAAGGGTGGTTGTTTTGAAAATTAAAATTATCTAGGAAGCCAATGTTCGATTTTTGTCAAAATACACCATAATGATCAAATATGACCAAATTTTAATTTTTTACCCGTCACTTTGTCACAAAGGTTACCATAGCAACCATTGACGTTTTCTTTTGTTCTCAAACAAGCTTGATTTTCTCGAAATCTAGATTGACTCTTGGTATTCATTTTTTGATATGTTCAAGTATAGTAGATTTACTACCTGTGCACAAAATTTTAGGAAAATCTGTAAGAGTGTTTTAGAGTAAATCAAGAATGAAGTTTTTGGTGTTTTCTTATAATTTCTTACAATCGGCAGTCGATATATTTTAACAAATTAAAGTAAAAAGTCTTTTGCTTTTAGTTAATGGTCTTTGATGGTGTAAGTATTTATATTTCAGTGAGAGTAACTGTGCTCAAATAATACGAAACAATTTTAAAGCGCCTATTTTATATTAAAACGGTGTTTTTCTGAGAATTTCATTCTTGATTTACTTGAAAACGCTCTTACAGATTTTTCTAAAATTTCGTCAACAGTTAGTCAATGTACTAAACTTTAACATATTAAAAAATAAACACCAAGAGTCAATCTAGATTTCGAGAAAATTGAGCTTGTTTGAGAACAAAATAAAACGTCAATCGTTGCTATGGTAACCGTTGTGACTAAGTGACGGGTAAAAAATTAAAATTTGGTCAGATTTGATTATTATGGTGTATTTTGGCAAAAATCGAACATTGGCTTTCTAGGTAATTTTAATTTTCAAAACAACCACCCTTCGGCTAAAAAAACTACATCGAGCCTCCTTAAAGGGACTATGTAACAGATTTTACCAGATTTTTGAACAACAAAAATTTTTATTTGTGTCGCAGTAAACCGTAAAATAATAGTCCATTTGTATTAAAAATTGCTATATGAGAGCACCGAAACTGTTACATGTAGCTTGGATGGCTCGGATGGAAACGGAAATTGCAACTTGAAAAAGTTAGGCTAAGGTTTTCAAGTTGTTTCTGCGCGTCGTCAAAAAAATCGTTAAGAAATTAATCCACATACATGTACACTGTATTAAAGTTATATCTTACTTTAGATGTTAAAAGATAATATTTTCATGGATTTAGTTGCCTACCACTTATTTCAGAAGAGTTTAGACCAAAAATCTGTGAAATCCCCGTGACATAGCTCCTTAAAGAGAACACCTTTGGGATCATACCGGAATTTTTCTCTTTTTGGGAGATGTTCCTTTATAGCGGACATTACGTTGTATGCTGTCAGTAATAAATATTTTCACTGTCGCCTTGTAATATTAATGATCATTATCACCTCGTTGTAAAATTTACATGTAGGTTCCTAAAATACATGTACATGTAAATACCGGTTTGATTGTGCTATTCCCCATGTTTGCAGGTATCTGATGGTGCTCTGAGGTGCTTTGCATCTCTTGCTGACCGATTTACCCGCCGTGGTGTTGACCCTGCCCCCTTAGCTGAACACGGATTGAGTGGCGAGTTGTTAGAGAGACTAGCAAGTGCTGCAGCTTCTGCTGGAGAGAAAACAGGAAGCAGTGGAGCCACACCAGACTCGAAAAGCAACAGTACATCAGTGTCTACTATTGTTAGTCTGTTATCAACACTGTGCAGAGGATCACCCAGTGTTACTCATGTATGTAAACATGCTCATTTACTGTTTCATTAGACTTTTGCTATATGTGACTTTGTGTTAGGGAGTGAAATGTGTAAATAATATAATTGTGAAGCAGGGGTGGTGCAGTGGTGAGAGCGCTCGCCTCCCACCAATGTGGCCCGGGTTTGATTCCGGTCCGGTGTCATATGTGGGTTGAGTTTGTTGTTGGTTCTCGTCCTTGCTCCGAGGGTTTTTCTCCGGGTTCTCCGGTTTTCCTCCCTCCACAAAAACCAACACTCCAAATTCCAATTCAATCTTCGATGCACGTACACGTCTCAACGAGCTCTAACCTCTTCGGTGTTACGTGGGTAAATAAATTACATTTACAAAAAAAAAAATTACATTTACATTTTTTACATTTTTTTTAAAATGACATTTGTTTTTTTTATTTTTTTACATTTTTTACATTTACAAATTACATTTACAAAAATTACATCCTTTTTGTTTTATAATCATGACTAAATGTACCAACTTACTTCTGCAACTCTGTGTTTGAAATAAACATGCGTGTACATGTACAATGTAGCTTGCAGTCTCATGGTCAGTACAAAATATGATATTATATTATATCAGATGCACTCCTCCTCCTCAAATGTTTACAAACAATTATTATTGGCATTAAAGGGACTTTTAAATTCTGTCACAAGGAGGTAGTATGGACAAGTACATGTACATGTACGTGTAGTCACAGAACTGAGCATCAAATCTTGGTAGCTTGGCTTTATGTTTAAATCTTCCATTCTTCCTCCCCCCCTTTTATAAGTGCATTTGAATGTATTGACTTTAATTTATTGTGGTGTACAATATTATGTGGTTTTCAGCGCATGTATCTCGAGACTGCAGTTCAAAAAATGCATCAGTTGTGACTTATGTCTTTATAGTTTTGTTTATGTAAACATACTCATTTTTTGTTTATCATCACAGGATTTGTTAAGAGCTGGGCTGCCAGATGCAATCCAAAAAGCACTCCAAGGTGATGAGAGATGTGTTCTTGACACCATGAGACTGGTAGATCTGCTCTTGGTTCTTTTGTTTGAAGGACGAAGAGCCTTGCCTAAGTCGTGTGTCAGTATTCCCAAGGGAGGAATTTCTGGTCTTCGGAGGTTTGACAGTTCAAATGAGAGGTCACACAGACAGCTTATTGACTGCATCAGAAGCAAGGATACAGATGCAGTGATAGATGCTATTGAAAATGGTGAGAGTTACAGACTGAAATGGTCAAAGGGCCTTGTAGTGTTCACGTATACATGTACATTATAATTATGTAAACTGTATACATACTTGATCAAGACACGTCACTGTCAGTAAATGATTTCATTGAATTTCATTTAAAACAAAAAGATCACCAAGTCTGTATAATTGTATGTGTTGGTACAGTGTATGTTGACTATATGTGTGAATAAGTAAGTTACCAATATTACTGGACAATGATAATCATTAATAATTACAATACTAATTTTAATTATACAAACAGATAGTTATAAAATGACTATGATGTCATACAAAATGTCTGACTTATAAATTGCAGTGGAGACTGTTGTGAGACAGTTTTTGTTTTAAATTTATATGTTTACAGTGTTGTAAATGATTTAGCACAGTATCAAATAATTATTATTCCATTACAGGTGGATTTGAGGTGAACTTTATGGATGATGTTGGACAGACATTGCTGAACTGGGCATCTGCATTTGGAACCTTAGAAATGGTACATTACTTGAGCTCCTTATTTAAGCTATTAAATTTCTTTTACGTAGTCTGAGTCAGCAATTTTTGGCAGTTGCAAGTATATGTTTTACAAGTGAGTTTTTGTGATGATATTTTAGGTGGAATATCTTTGTGAGCGAGGTGCAGATGTCAATAGGGGTCAAAGATCCTCATCTCTTCATTATGCTGCCTGCTTTGGAAGACCAGCTGTTGCAAAAGTAAGTTTAAGTGAAATATTAACATTACTTTCCCCACAGAAGGGTTTGGAAATTCCTGGGGGTGGGAGGGGTACCAAAGGCCAAAAACTTAAAGGAAATGTATGGAGCTTAATTTGAATTTCCAGAGGGGTTGGGGGGTCTTAGGAAAAATCCCTTCTTTGGGGGAGGTATGGATAATTTATATAACGTTCTACACAATGCTGCTCAGAAAAAAGTCACTGATATTAGTAGCCACAACAATAGTAACTTTAGGCTTGTAGATCATTTTGTGAGAACAATGCATATGGAAATAAATGAATCCTGTGTAGCAGATGCCCATTTTGTGTTTGAGCATACTCAGTTCCTCTGTACTGCATTCCTGGTCAAGACACTTTACTCCCAGCCTCTCCACCCAATTTTAATAGGTACTGAAAAATATGATTAGGAAACGTTCAGCAAACTACATGTACCTGTAGCATTTTTCTCAAAGCGACTTAAAAATACTGCATCAGTTTGTTCCAATGAAGTCTGTTTACTTCTTATGTATGAGAGGGTACTTTGCTAGTTTCAGTCTCAGTCTTCAGGCTTGATGACTTGAATGCAGGACGAAAGAACATTTTCTTATAATTGATAGTCAGAAGGTTATAAGTGCTGATTCAGAAGTGAAAAGTGTTGGAAATGAATGAATGAATGAATGAATGAATAACTTTATTATCGTGTCTAAAAATGTTTAGCTGAGGGGAAAAGTCCCCTCTACTAATTGTGGACACCTGACTAAGAAAAAACTTTAAAAAACTTAAACCTATCATTGTACAGCTATTACAATTAATAATTTAAAGTTAAAATAAGTTAAAAAAGAAGCTATTTACATAATAAAAACGGGTAAAAAAGTAAATCTATTTATGTGATAAAAAAGACTATATACATGGCTAGTATTAATAGTCACAGAGGCGGCAATTGCAACGTTCATTGTTTAAAAAGTTATTGAAGTCACGTTTCCGAATTTTTTTCAGACTTTGCTTCGGCATGGTGCCAACCCAGATCTTAGAGATGAAGATGGCAAAACTCCAATGGACAAAGCTAGAGAACGAAATGATGAAGGCCATAGAGAAGTTGTACATATTCTACAATCACCAGGTATGCTTGCTGTTAGTCTATTGTTTCCAGCTGCTTGCTAAAGAACTCTAGTCAGTCACACATTGTGACATTGGTTTTGTTGACATAGGGAATATTTTGGTATTACATTTCACGTGGAGTATGTGTCTAAATGAAAGAGATTGCCGTGAAATTGCTAAAGGTTTAACAGACTTGCAGTGACAAAACTTATGGCAATGCACTTAGATTTCACTTAACCATACAAATATTTTCATAATAATTATTACCATGGCATAAAAAATGGCAGATTTCAGGGATTTCATAGTGTAGGTGACTGGGTTCCTTCAAGTGTTTTCCTTACAGGAGTCATTTAGTATTTATTATAGAATGTTTGAGGAATTGTGATGCTATGATTGGTCAGTTCGACTTCATTATAGCTCCATAAAGCACACGGCTTACGTCACGCACATGTATGCTTTATCTAGTTATGCACTATATAAGAAATAAAATATATATTAAAAAAAATAAAAAACTTTCTTCTAATGCAATTTTTGAATTAAATAGGCACTTGGGAATTTTTAAGAACACTGAAGAAGTGTGAGAGGCACTCGGCTGTGCCTTATATAACTGAACAACTCTGCATGCTTATATACTCAACAACCCAGGGGGCTACTTGAAAAGGTTTGATACGGGGAGGCTCCGCCCCGAGGTCCAACCCCTTACCCGTTTATATACCATTTTGACAGAAAAAGGTTTGATACGGGGAGGCTCCGCCCCGAGGTCCAACCCCTTACCCATTTATATACCATTTTGACAGAAAAGGCACCCCTTTCGTATACCTTTTATTGAAAAAAGATACCCCTTTCACATACCTAAATGACATGACATACCAGTATACCTAAAACAGGAAGTCTTATCTCATTTTTATGTAGCGTTTAATAAATTTAAATGATACAGCCATAAGGTGTGTCTGTTTGAAAATAATATTTTTATTAAAGGCCCCTTTAAATTCCTAAATGACAGATTTCCCTACCCTTTCACATACCTAAACTTATGAAATTCCTACCCTTCTATAATAAATAATAATTAACTTATATTGCACAATTATTGCGCATTACAATATAATATATATATATATATATATACACTCGTTTTCAAAAAGGTTGACATTTGAAAAATATATATATATACATGAAATTTATTGTTCTTATGTCATATTTGACATGATTACAAAAGATATATATATTTTATATATATATAAAATATGTCAACTTTTTTGAAAACGAGTGTATATATATATATATATATATATATATATATATATATATATATATATATATATATATATATATATATATATATATATATATATATAAATATATATAATATATACCTTATATACCTTAAGTGTGAAAAAGGTACCCCTTTCGGGTGGAGCCTCTCCATATAGGCCATTATAGGGAGTGCCCCCCCCCCTCCCCAGGTCAACAATGCACTCGGGTGCGTTTTATGAAATTATAAAACATTGATTTCTTTATTTGGTTTATTGGGTTTCTCTAACATGCAGTTTGAATTTGTAAGGTGAATGGATGGCACCTGTTGGAAACAGTGCGTCTGCTTCATCCTCTACACCATCAGCACAACCAGCGGCCACTCAAGATTCCACCAATACCGAGGAGAAGAAAGAAGAGGCAGAGGATGTGAAGGGAGACCCAGAAATGGCTCCTGTGTACCTCAAGAATTTACTGCCGCTATTTGCCAAGAACTACAAGGAGACAATGATGCCAAGCATAAGGAAGGCAACCTTAGCATTGATGCGTAAAATGATCCACTATGCATCTCAAGCTCAACTGGAGGAGCTGTCGCAGAATTCAACGTTTGCCTCAGTTATTGTGGAGGTCCTGTCAGTTGTCTTGGGTCATGAGGTGAGACTGCTTTAAAACATTCTTATCAGTCATGTTTAATATTACAGTCAAACACTGCAAGTTAACAAAAGTGCAATGTTTTGTGTCTGCACTGAGATTTTTGTCAAACTTTGCCTATTGATCGTTTATCTCATACGTACAATTTCCTTTTAATAATATTATCATATGATTATGATTATGATCACAATCGCTTGCTAAATTCTCATTATTTTTCAACAATTGATTCTTTTTCTACACTGATAATTGGTCTAATTTTACAGAAAGAAAGTTATTACCCATTTTAAAACAACAGGAAAAAAAAACTAACAGTAGGTCACCATACTCATTTTTGAGACAATGATGATGATTTACGTCTTTGGTAAGGTCCACCATGCAGAAAAAAGGTGCCTGTTGATCTTTTAATGCATGCACTAATTACGCATGAAGTTATGTGCAGTAGGAATGTGCAATGCAATTCTGGGTAATGACCTCAACTGAAGGTTAATTCAAAAATAATTAATAATTATTTGTTTGCTTTATAGGATGATGATGATGGCCATTTAACAGCCCTGCAGATCATAGAGGACTTGTTAGAGAAGTGCCAGGAGACATACATCAGTCACTTGGCTCGTCTGGGAGTCATCAGCCATGTGGCAGAGCTGGCAGGACCACTGCAGGAGGTGGAAGCAGTACCAGAGGAACCAGAGGTGAAAGGGAATGAAGAGGAGACTGAGAAAAAGGTATGGTATTATTTACAGACCTAGAAATTAGTCTTGTCTGCAAAAAGATAATCATGATAAAAACAGAAAAAGCCTGGTAACTCGAACTCGGATAACTCGAACACCCTGCTATCTTGAACTAACTTCTTTTTCCCTTGGATTTGACCCCACTTTTCAGTCATTTTTACTCACTCCTCCCAGTTAACTCGAACTCGGATAACACATACACCCTGCTAACTCACCACGGTTGCCCATTAATTAGAGCAACGAACATATCACGTATTTGACAGTCATTTTCCACTCTTCGTAAGAATGTATGATCGTGTTAGAGTTTCTGACGAGATAAGTTTAGTCGTTGTACTGTACTGTATACTGGATTGCAAAAAAATTAGTAAACTATCAATTAGTTTACTATAAAAATTAGCGGATATAAGCCACGACGTTTCGAACTCATCTTGAGTTCATTATCGAGTAGATAAAAATAACGGTTGAGTTTAAGTTCAAATAGACCCTCGCTGATAAATTTGAAACCCTGCTACATGTAACTTGAACTGTTTTCATTTCCCTTCAGAGTTTGAGTTACCTGGGTTCTATCAGAGTTTGAGTTACCTGGGTTCTACTACACACAAAAAGTTGAATTTTGATTTGTTGTGCTATAATAACCAGCACAAGCCACCCAATAACAGCTAATCAGCTCATGGTTTTTATTTTTCTTATTTTCTTACCACCATGTAACTTTAGGAAGAAGAAACTGTCCAGGAAGATGCTGGCGAGATAGAACAAGGCAAGCCATATCACTGGCATGACTGGTGCATTGTGCGCAGCCGTGACTGTCTTTATCTGTGGAATGAATCCTGTGCTTTGGAGCTTTCTAATGGCAGTAATGGTTGGTTTAGGTTCATTTTGGATGGAAAACTGGCCACCATGTACTCTAGTGGAAGCCCTGAAGGGGGTTCAGATTCGTCTGGTAAGGGTCAGACCTACTTTGTACAAACCATCAACTATGTACACACCCTGACACTGAGATTTAATTTTTTAATTTTTTTTTATAAAAATAAAAAAAAATAAAAATTACTTTTATTTTAAATTTAATTACGTTATTCTTCATTTGAACAGGAAGCCAAAATATATTGAGTATTCCAACTGAATGTGCGGTTTCAGCACACTTGATTTGAATAGGTTTTTCTTTGAATGAATTGTGAGATTAGGGAAAAGGATTTTATCTTAAATCTCTGAATTTGACGATTTCCTGGGATAGTTAAAAGGTAAAGGTAAAGCAACTTTATTTATACACGGTTTGTGTTTAAAGCTAGAAGCTTGTGGGGCCGTGTATATGAAACAAATACTGAACAAATATAATATATTAAATAAACATAACATGGTTAAAAATCAACTGGCTGGAGGCAGACCAGTTGGCTATTTACAAGCATGACCGAGGATTTGAACTCGGGACGACTGAGAACAAATCCAGATAGTGGTCAGAACGGGACTTGAACCCGGGACCTCCAGATTTCAAGTCCGGCGCTCTAACCACTCGGCCACGCTGCCTCCTCCTGCCTCTCTTTAATTTACCTAACTAAAAACAAAGTGATGTCTTTAAAATGGTTCACTTGCTCACTGTACCCTCTAAAATCCCACCTGTTGTAAATCTTTAATTATTACACCTGCATTTGGATGAGAATTTCTGACAAAATAATCTGATTTTTCATTCCAGAGAGTAGAGGAGAATTCCTTGAAAAACTCCAAAGGGCACGTGGTCAGGTGAAGCTTGGAACCCCAAGCCAACCACTTCTATCTTCAGCAGGCTCCAATCGACTCTCGGTAGGCAACTGGTCTCTCACATGCACCAAAGACAAGGAAGTATCTGTACACAATGCTGATGGACAACAAGCGACCATTCTTCGTGAAGACCTAGCTGGCTTTGTCTTTGAATCAAACAGAGGGACAAAGCACACCTTCAATGCCGAGACATCCCTGGGACCCGAGTTTGCTGCTGGCTGGTTGGGAAAGAGAGGAAAGCGATTTGTGTCGAAGGTCGAGGCTCAGAAACTGAAGATCAGAAACTTAGCTGCTGAGATTCAAGAGAAGTATCTGCTAGCCGCACAGGCAGCACCTCGTGAAGTTGTGGCCAAGTTACAGGAAATTGTCACACAACTGCATTCAGCTTGTTTGTCTCAGGAAAATCTTACCAAGGTACAGGACTTTAAAGTTTACTTTGTGTCATTCACTGAAATTATCTTAATAAAAGTTTTTGTCATGATTACTTTTGATTCAATTTCTACCTGATTTAAAAAAAATAAAAAAATATCTGGTTTTAATGTGTATTTCCACGGTGAATAACCATTTTCTGTCCCACCCGCAGAATAATTTCTTCACTATTTGCTGTTACGTACATTACGGTTAACAGTAGTGTCTTTAACTGGAGCTGTGTGCATAAGATAAAATAGAGAAAATGCATAGATGTCTCGTTTGGAAAAAGTTGATTGTGGTTCAACTTTTGGTTCAAAGATGTGAACAGAGGCAAGCTGTCCACATTTTTTCTCTATTTTTGTAACACATGTTAAGCCAGTTAAATTTACGCCCGTTAACGTACATGAAATTATGTAATGGAGTAAATCCACCTTTAGAGAGGAAGCCACATCAGCTGTAGCTGGCTAATGCGGGTCTTTTGTTCAGGTTGAATTGGAATTTGGAAGTGTTGGACCTGGAGCTGCTTCATGAAATAATTTAAGAAACGTTTGTTACTAACTACCACTGATTTGTCATGGTAGGGCGGAGAAAGTAAAGAATCTTGGAAGGAAGAAATGTTCGGTGCCTTGAAAGGCTTGCTGCAGGTACTTCAAGATGATGCCACTGTTTCATCCTACGAACTACAATCTACTGGACTGGTTACAGCTCTTCTACGTTGCCTACACCAGGTGTGATGCATTATATTATCAAGATTGGTTTACTTTAGGCAGCCAAATGTAGTTCAGACAGCCCAATCATATGGTGCTGAGCGTAGGGGATATGGCTTATGTGCATGTACTCTGTTGTGGTCCTTGTAGAAGCCTTGTTACTGTTGGTGCATGTTCTTGTTCAGGTTTGATCTCTTTGAGAAGAAAAGAAAGGACACTTAAATAAGAAATTAGATATTTAGCTGTAGCCCTTTTGCATTTATTGTGGACTTAGGACACAACAGATACTTTTGGTGGGTGATATATTGTACAAGAAAGATACATGTGAGTCCTCTTATACTTGAAGAATATAAACAAAAGACCTTTTGTTTATTTTTCATAATCAAAATACATAAACTGGGATGTCCCTAAGGGCCGGCTGAAAAAGCACTTAAATCCGGCTGAAATTTCACATGAATACAAAGACTAAAGTAAACTTTTAGAGCTGCCAAAGCCAGAAAAGCTAGAACTTTGGGCTTGCCAATGAGCCGGCTCGGGCTTAGCTATATCCCTGTTAGCATAATAAAGTTTCCTTCTCACACTTGACTGAACTCTTCCTCGTTCTTACAGACTGGCAAAGCAATATCTTCTGACAATGAAAACACCAGCAATCGTGCTGCAGAATGCATTGCTGAAAGAATTGAAGTCTTCAAGTCAGCTTTTGGTGAAACCGAGGAGCAACTGAACCAGGAAAAGTATGTGAACTATATTGTACAACCTTCCAAGTTAAAGCCAAGTTTTGGAGCTGGCGACTAAATTGGAACCGAAGTCGCCAGCCTGGCGACTAAATTTGAGAAGAAGGACTCAAAGCATGAGCTTAATTTAGTGACTAAAACTTTTCACTAGCGACCAAACTTAAGCATTTGGTGGCCAAATGGCCACTAAGGAAAAAATAACCTTGGAGGGTTGATTTTACAGTGATCAAACCTTAATTCTACTCAAACGGTCAGAGAAAATTGATGCCATTTTTTCACCCTTGTTTGAGAAAACAAGTAATTTGAAGGTCGGAAGGGTCAGAGAATTTTGTATCAAAAAAGTTTAAAGTGAGAGGTTTTTATTTTCTGATAAGTTATGGGTTTTGTTGTCTGTTAATTTATTGTTCATATCAATTTGGGTTATCTTAGAAAGAAGGTCAGCCTTTAGCTACATGTATCTTCAAAGAGATTATGTAAAAGCAAGGCATTCATGAACTGACCTAGCTTCTCTTTTGGTCACAGAAGTGGTGAAGTAACATCTGCCTCGATCCTTGTTAAGAAGCTTGTGGCTGTTTTAGAGTCAACAGAGAAGTTGCCTGTTTTCACTTACGAATGCCCTGGATCAGGCCTTCAGGTGAGTTTCAGTTATTGCTAGTTATGTAAAACTGCATAATCTTCCACCCATGATGACAGATCGATAAAGATCACCAAAAATCGAACGCAAGCTACTTTACAACCATCGTCAAAAGTGTTGGCACGATTACCAAATTAATTCATTCTGTCCTCCTCCCCTTCTTAATTTTGAGCTCCCGAAGATATTGCGCAGACAATCCTTAGCCACAATGGGTTCAACATTGAAAGGGGGGAGGGGGACCTCTTAAAATGTTTGTATGCGCCATTGAGAAAGTTTAAGCGTCAAGTATCTGCATTTTTATCTTCTTACCGTAAGCGTTCCAACTTCTTCTGTGTAGGGTTGTAGATCACGTTTGGTAAACTTGTTTTTCTTTTTCCTGGCTTTGACTTGGTGGAAAGACAACACTTGTAAAATGCAAAACGTCTAAAAACTACTTGTAAATTATTCACAAGCTAGTTTCTGTGGCTGCAAGGCAAGTGCCCATTCAATTGCCAGGGAACTGTTGTTTTAAATTTTCATTTTAGACGATAAGAAGATACATGTACTGCAAGGATTCGTTGAACCAATTTTACAAGCTCAAGACCTTAAAACCAAAGCAAAAATAATGCGCAGTTAAAACAGTCATAAGCGAAACTTCCCTGAACAATCTTTTATTTGTATCTCTAGGTGTTGGCAAGGCGACTTAGGTTCCAATTAGAACGAGCTCCAGGAGAGAGTTCTCTGATAGATAGAACAGGAAGAACGTTGAAAATGGAGCCGCTGGCGACTGTAGGAGATTTAGAACGATACCTTTTAAAAATGGTGAGTTTATTTTTGTACAGAACAAAAACGTCCTTGTGCCTTGTTTGTGTCTGTCTTGATTTGTGTTGCAATACGGTAAACTTATGAATAGATTATGAGCTCCCAATAACTACAAAGAACACAACATATTGGCCCGTGTTTCGAACCCGGACTGCTCAATCCAGAGTCCAGCATGTCATAACCATTACAGCTACCATGCCACAGTCAGGGCCATCGTCAGACTTTTGGCATAGACAAGGCAAGATCTGCGATAGCCAAAGGGGCAAGCCACTGCGGCACGCCCCCCCCCCCTTCCCCCCCCCCCCCCCCACAAAAAAAAATGAAATCAGATCTAGAAGACCTGAAACGCTATTTAAGCATTTTTCGTAAGCTATTTCTTCAGAAAAATCGATCTCGTTCATTTGGGGATTATTTTCCCAACTATTAGTAAATATATATTTTTTTAAATTAAATTTTTGGGTTACAATCTAGACGAGGCAAGTGTCTCGCCTTGCCTTTTGCTAGTTACGGCCCGCACAACGTGGGGAGAGTTCATTAATGTTATATTTTGCCCGTTTTCTTAAGGTTGCCAAACAGTGGTATGACTACGACAGAAGTAGCTATCACTTTGTGCGTCTCCTCAGAGGAGGCAACAAGATCACCTTCACGCACATGCAGGACTTTGACGAGAACGGCATCCTGTACTGGCTCGGCACAAACGGCAAGTCTATTCCTGACTGGATCAACCCAGGCTCGGTTGGAATTGTGTCAGTAAGCACGTCAGAAGGCAAGGGACTGCCGTATGGAAAGGTTGAAGACATTCTTAGCAGAGATGCCGCTGCTCTGAACTGCCATACAAATGATGATAAGTACGTGAAGATAGTTTTTACATTCTTTAAATTGATGAGGTTTACTGATGGAATTGTTGATGGAATAGAAATTTTGTCTGCATTTTTGTTTTATGCCGCATTTTTGTAGCTTTAATTTTTACGTCGCGTTTAAGTTGCGTCGAATGTACATGTAATTCGAGCTGGAAAAATCTCTGATAATACTTGACTCGACTGCGTTGTTGTATTCTGCACCATGGAAGCAGCATGTTCTTCTGTGCTATTTGGGTTGCCATTGAACTGATTTACACCCGTTTTTAGTGTAGTGTTTGAACTACACTTATGCGGTGGTTGTGGGTGAGGTGGAAGTGCTACCGGGATAACGCTAGGTGTGGACTAATGCGCACTGAAGTAGAACAAGCGTGCCATTCATTTCGAAAGATCGGCTTTCAAAAGATCGTATAATTATATGCAAGATTCAAATCCTCGCGTTTCCCAGTATGAATTGCAAGAATTTCTTGCCTTTCGCCGCAAAAGAAACAGCAAATACATGTCAAAAACTTCGAGTTGCAAGTAGAGTTTATTTGTCAAACATGAAAGCGAAAGTTTTTTAATGTACCACGAGCAGCATGCTCTTTTCCTAAAACATCAACAATCGGTCACGCAAATCGAACATGGAGAAATGTCAAGTATTTCCTTCGTCTGAGAGCGGAATGTTTCGTCACAAGGACTATTGGCTTGAGTTTTCTCGCCTGCCTTGCAGTAGGACTTGTCGCAATATCCTCGATATAGTCCTAAACCGGCCGTTTAGACTGTGTTACGGGGGCTTATGTTTTCAGACCGCGAGACAATAGATTTGACCGTTTAGCGGTAAATTTTTCGCGTGATGTTAAATATCATGTTCGGCAAGCTGCCAATATTTGTCGGCATTTACTGATGATAAAAATAAATCCTGCAATTGGTAATCCAAATTTTAAAGACAGCGATTTTGGTAGCGTTTAAAGTACTGAGAGCAGCTGTTTCCACTGTGCGTGCTAAACTTACAAAGGGCTTTGAATGGCGTTTTTTTTGTTCTTAAACAATATTCATTTTGGGGCTTTCAAAGGTCGCACGCAATTAAATATAAAAGATTCAAATCTTTGCATTTAAGCAAAGTGTGTTTTGGAAGACTTTCTTGTCTTTCGCCACGAAAATTTTTTTTAACACAGCAAGCACTTGACTAAAACTATAAGAATTGAATGTTTAAAACAGTAAGAGTCAAATCAAAAGTAGCGAGTAAAGTTTATTTGTCAAACACAAAAGCGAATGTTTCTAAATTTACAACCACTGAGTAATTTAATAGCCTGCGTGACGCATTCTTAATAATAAAAACAACATCCCGTCACGAGTTGATCATTTTCTCATGTTTACTCGCGTGAAAAGAAGAAAAAAAATCAAATTTCCAGTTCCTCACCCTTTACAGGAACGTAAGATGAGCAGACTTGAGCAGAATTTCGTTGTCCTCGTGGAAATTTGATTTTGAGCAGAAAACTTGATTTCTCACGGGCATACATTGCCGCGAGCGTCATTTATCACGTGATGCATTTGTCTCTTCATCGGCCATTTTGGAGTTTGTAGAGTAGTTTGTAATAGTTTTTACGTAGCTCGAGTGGTAGGAAGCGATTCATTGCTAACCTCGCGAGATCGTGATTGATTATCTCGAGTATTTAACTGTTCGCATTTTATGTTGAACACTGACAATACAACTTCTAACATTCCTGTGCAACCCATGATTTTTTTCTTACTTGCTTGCTAACCACATTTTATTGTGATTCCAGAAAATCTTTGTACCCACCCCACAGAGGTTCATTGGAAATTCTGATGGGAGAGGGGGGAGGGGGTCTCACAATTAAACTTTTAAAATAAAGTATGAAGATAAACCGAAATTTCCAGAGATGTAGGATGTTGAGGTGGGGGGGGGGGGGGGTATTAATAGCACATTTGTATCAAACACTACACTGTCCGTACGGACCGCTCGTTAGTGTTACGTGCATAGCTGTCTTTCTACATCCATCTTTCAACATGCTGTTTGAAATGAGCCAATCAAAACCGATGCATACAGTTGTTGGTTTTATGCTCATGAGCCAACAAGTTCAGAGAGTCATGCTAGTGGGATGTGATTGGCAGATTTCGTCTTGTTTGCTTAGCATGTCGAAAATGGATGTCGATAGAAAGCCGCTATGCATGTTACACTGTAAGCGGGCGTAAAAGTTTTCTGGGAAGTAGATGACATCTCATTAGGCCTCAGCAAAATGACATCGTAGGAATGTAAAAATAACAATTGCTCTTTGCGCATCGGAAAACTCACATCTCTATGTTTGGCTTAATTTTATGAGTTGTGTCCAATATATAAAATTCTCGATTTTACTGTTTTCTTTGCAGAAATGCATGGTTTGCCATTGATCTTGGCGTGTGGTTCATACCAACTTGTTACACTCTTAGACACGCTCGTGGCTATGGAAGGTGAGTTAGTTTTTGTCCCGTTACATCAATAACTCGACTAGAGAAAGGTCAGGTCAAAATCTTTTTTTTTTAAGAATTCACTGAGCCTGTGGCTCCTCCATCCGTGTGGTTACTACGATAATCATATTTTGATTACTCCAGAAGGTGCTGATCTTCGGGTTCAGGTGCTTGTTCTCAGTATATTTCCTTGCTTGTTTTGAGGGTCATGTTTCGAGAAAGGGTTTGTGTTGATAACACAGAGCAGTAGTATAATTTATGATAGGTAACGCCTTAAAAAACTATTGCATATACTTCTATCTGTCTGACTTTCCTTTATCTTGTAGGTCCGCTCTTCGTAACTGGCTTTTTCAAGTAAGCAAGGATGGGAAGAACTGGACAACACTGTACACACATACAGATGACAACTCTCTTAATGAACCTGGGTATGAAATGTTATTACTGTTTCCTTTTAAACCTTGAATTTAATGCTGTAATCTCTCAGCTTCAAGGAAAAAAATGTAAGGCATAATCCTTACTCACCAAGACAGGCCTCAAGGGTAAAAAAATACTCAATAAACTCCGATTCCTACACTTCTGCCCAGCGCCATGTATGCCAAGTTCTGCCTGGTGAACCATTCGTGCTGCCTAGCTAGATTGAGATTTTCTGCCAGAGTTTGAATTGAACAACCTTTCATTCCACAGGTCTACAGCATCCTGGCCGCTAGAGCCTCCCTCAGACCAAGAGGGTTGGCGATATGTTCGGTTGCAGCAAGCTGGTAAGAATGCCAGTGGTCAGACTCATTATCTGTCGCTGTCTGGATTTGAGGTGTATGGAACAGTAGTAGCAGCTGTGGAAGAACCATTAGGTTTGTTTTCAACTTTGAACTTTACTCACCTTGACCTTTTAATTCTTGGCCCATTGCAGTCAGGAAAGGATAATATTGTATCTGATGGCTACAATGTTTGTTCAAAATTAAGGATCACCTGATAGGCCGGCTTCAGAGAGGACAGCTTTTTAATGAAAATTGAAATGACTTCCTGCTCTAGTTTGCCCATTCTAAACTTCTCGTTGTCTCTTACAACCCCTAAGTAAAATCTCTTTCTCTCTTGTAGTCTTAAAGAAGCGTGACACAAAATATGTTTTGTGCCGAATAAAATAATAATTGCGATAAACAATCTATTCAAATTGTTTTAAAATCATAGAAAACCTCAATAAATTAATAGTTCATTACTAAAAGAGAAAAACACCAAAAAGGAAACAGGGATGGTTGAAATTGCGAGAGATTGAGAAGGAATGAAATCTGTTACTCTTCCAGAGTTCATAAAGATACTAAGGGTAGATGTTTTGTGATGAACAAAATTATTTTCAAATCAAAGGTGATTAACTCAATAATAGTTTACTAAGTTAGAAAAACCGAAGAAGTGATCGTAATCCAAAAAGGAACAACGATGGTCTAGACTCGCGAAGATTGAGACATAACATAACGTAACGTATCTTATCGTAACGTATCGTAACGTAGCATAACAAAAACTTTATTTTCTCTCAAATTTTAGAGTAGCTTATAGTTAATATTATTAATATTAGTAGCTAATATCTTTGAGGATACAATAAAATAGATTAAAATATGCTACAAAAATTTGTAACACACTTAGAAGAAACTAGTATGTATATAAAAGCAAAAAGTGTCTAAACAAAAGTAATGCCCTGAATGTTCCTCTTAAATTCTGTAAAATCACTTGTTCGCGTAGTGTCTGGCAGCGCATTCCTTTGCTTAGCTGAGAAATACGAAAATGAATAAAGGCCATAGCTGATCGTTCTAGGCTTACTGAGGGACAAAATGTAATTGCCTCGAAGATCATAAGAAGAGGTCCGAAGTGAAAACATATTTCTCATATAAGCAGGAAAATGTGGGAAAAACAGGCTCTTATATAATAATAATTATAAGGAAATTCTGAACGCGCTTATTAGCTAAGAAGGATTACAGTCATCGAACTTGTGGCTAATTTTATCATTGAATTTCCAGGCCCAGAGCAGTCATCTCCCAAGGGTGTCACTGCCGGCGACAAACTGGCCAAGTCACTGAAGCCCTGCTGGTCTCTGTGTCCTGGTAAAGCTGCACGGGAGGTGGAGGCTGCCTTACGCCGCCAACGCCGCCTTATTCGCTCGCAGATGCTGAAGCACCTGAATGTGGGCAGTAAGGTGGTCCGCGGCATGGACTGGAAGTGGAAAGACCAGGATGGAAGTCCCCCTGGTGAAGGCCTGGTGACTGGAGAACTGCAGAACGGTAACGGTGATTAGCAGTCTCATGAAGTTGTAGAGCACAAGGGGCGGGGTGGATATTATTGTTTATAAAGTAAGGTAAAGTAAGGAAGACCAACCGAAAGATGTCAAGAAGTTGTAAAAAGTAAACCAGTGGTTCAACGCGTTTATTTAAGTCAATTTAAGTTACGAGTCTCAAAAAATCGTCACTAAAAGCAGGGCAAAGAGCCTTCAAGTCACTTGTAGCCAAGGAATAAAAACGTAAATTGACTTGAAAGGTAGCGCAGCAGGGTAGAGAGACTTTCAGACAGTTGCAGCCTAGAAAAAAAAAAAATTGGCGCATTAGTGCAAAGAGACTTCCAGTCACGTGTAGCCTAGGAACAAACTTAAATTGGCTTGGAGCATGGGGCAGCCAAGTGGTGCAGTGTTGTAGATAAGCGGGGAGTCCCTGCTGGGTCACAGACCTGACAAGGTTTGCCTGTTCCAGGCTCTCGGTAGTTCTCGGTAGTTATGGGAGAGCGAAAAACGCGGGTGAGCGAGGAAAAAATGAGGCGGGATGAAGGCGATGACAAGGTCAGCTACCTGGCCCGTCAGTGCAAGTTGGACCTGTTGGAATTCCTTACCTTGAACTTATCCTTATTTATTATATAAACTGCAGTGGAATAGCGAGTGGTAGCAAATCGAGAAAAATGGTATTACACATGCAGGCTCGTAACCAGGATTTTGCATGGGGGTGCGTATGAGCGCCTCCTGCGTGAAATCTTTAGCGCCGCAGGCGCGATAACGTAGGGGGTCTGGGGGCATCCTCCCCCGGAAATTTGGAAAAAAATAAGTAATCTGAGACAGCATTTCGCGCGTTTTGAAGACAGTTGGTTAAGAAAAAAGGCAGGTAAAAGTGAATGTAACAACGACAATAATCCTGGTCATTTTAAAATTCAAATCATATTTTTCAAAACAGAACCTTGAAAACGTAATTTACGATTTATTTAATGACGATTTTTTTCACAATGAGCGGACTTCCAAGGCTCGTTGGGGGGGGGGGGTGCGGACGCACCCATCGCACCCCCCTCCCTAGGGGCCTGCACATGTGTGGATAAAAATGATATCCACACATGTGTGATATCATTTTTGACCAATCAGCCCGCAGAGTTTGCCGTGTTTCAATGCTCAATCAGCCAAATTTTATCGACATTAAGTCGAAACATCTTCGGATCCTCCTCGGCAATCTTTGGTAATCTTCAGAAAAGGTCGGAAAGTGGTCGGAATCATTCGTACGACCTTCAAACAACCTTTTTGTCAAATCTTCAGAAATCTTCGGGAAATGGTCGGAAATATTCGGAAAATCGTCAAAAACATCGTAATTAGTAGTAATAAACAGAATAATACATTTTTTTCTTGGATATATGAAATTTATCTTCTCGTGTTCAAAACTGATATCTCACTCGTTCGCTGCGCTCACTCCTGAGCTATCGGTTTGAACACTCGAAGATAAATTTCATAACCCGCGCACAACCATGTATTATCCTCTATGTTTGACCTGGTATTGCTTCATTGCAGGTTGGGTCGAAGTGGCATGGACAAATGGTACTTCTAACTCCTATCGCATGGGGGCGGATGGCAAATTCGACTTGAGAGTGGTAGAGCCTATTCCTTCTTCAGAATCGGCAGGAGAATCTTCATCGTCGACCCCTGGCGAAGAAGGACATTCTGAAGAGGGACCCTCCACTGAGGAGCCTGAAGTTGTCTCACCCGAGAAACCTCAACAGGAAAGTTCCACGACGTCCCAAACTGCTGATGTGTCCAGCGAAGTGTTAGTTGAAGCCGTACGAGTCGAGGAGATCCCGGATGAAGGTACCTTATTATAGGAAATAAATGCTTCGTGAAATTAACGCTAATGAAAATATTTAAATCGCGTTAAGTTTTGTTAACGTTAATTTTCACGCCGTTAATAAAGTGAAAAGTTAATTTCCATGACCTTAACTACCATTATTTTGGCCCCAATTTCTCGTTACAGTCCAGACGTTCAAGGCTCCTAGGAAAAGGCATTATTTCATCAGGGTGGAAATCTGCCGGTATCACGAAAATGTGAAGAACGTTCGAGGCGGTCAGATTCCTTTGCTTAACCCCTACGTTTAGGTTTATACGCCTAGTGTTGAAATAGACCCTTTCCTGTTGTCTCAACAAGTTTTTTTCTTTGTGTACGTCGCGTTAATTTTTCTTTGAAATTTTACCCCTTTTTCGCGTTAATTTCATTTATTGGGAAGTGATTTTCCTTTCGTTTCGCGTTAATTTAAGTCTCGTTAATTTCAAATACCTTAATAACACAAGGGTTTATTTCCTATAATAAGGTATATTTACCTCAGATGACATCATTGACACGCCTGGCAATGTAATGGTCGTATCAGAGACATCGGCGGGCAGCGCGGAACCAGTGCAGAGTGCTGCTGATGAACCGAAAGAGACTGTGGGTGAAATAGTAGAGGTCACAGAGGACGAGGCAGTCACTAGTGAACCTGCAAATACTCCATCGGTGCCAACTACGAGTTCCAACACTGAGTCTGTTAACATTTCTGTGGGAGAGACAGCCAGAAGGTAAAAGCATTTTTAAGTTCATGTTCGCGAGAATTTATGATACAGGTCAGATACCGTATTCACTCGATTAAACGGCGCCCTCAAATATGGAATGCAGCCCTCGATTAAACGGCGTTTAATCGAGGAAGTATAAAAAACCAACCCTTTATGATAAGGTACTGTATAGTCGTCTTCACCGGAGACAAGATTCCGTGCTGCATGTGCTTTGATTGGCTAGAAAACGTCTTTTTAAATAATTATGGCATGGCTTCAGAAGTGACACATTTAATCGCAGAAATAATGTCTTTTTGCGCGCGCGTGAGCTGCAAAAGGTTAAAAACACCAAGATCGTCTGCCAAAAGTGAATTTGTTGGCAATAAAGTGAAGGAAAGAGTTCCCACCGCCCTCTGGTTTTCCTTTTATCTTTTGCTTATAGCAGGAAAGCGACGCCATTCTGCGCGCGAAAACTAGTTTAAAAAACAGTTTGTTTATTCGCAAAAACGAAAAGAATTTGTCACGATTATAAGTGCCCCTATGTTATAAATGTATAAGAGAGCGTTAAACGCGTTTAAAGGCTCTTTGGTTATAAAGTTATAAGGCTCTTTGGAAGACCCGAGCTAACGAAAGAAGCATACAGGCGAAAACGGTCCCCAAAGATCGTTTTTTAGCCTACAGCTCTTATTTCGCTTTTGTGTTCCCGTCGCTTCTTCGCGTGCTTTGTTACAGTACAAAGTATGTGAAGAAAACCTAGCTGCTAATTTATCAGTATAAGGAGTATAAGGTCTTACAGAGAGATTCTAGTTAGTGACGTTTGCACGTTTTTAAACAGGTTATTAAGCTCAGCCGTGAACGCTGCCAACTCACCAGGCAGCAGACTGTCCAGAGCATCTGACCTGGACATGTACGTGGCCATGAGAGGCTCAGGACTGCTGACAGGACTGGAGGATGATTACGACCTTCCTGAACCAGATGACGATGATGATGACGACGACGATGATGACGATGATGATGAGAATGACGAAGAGAACGAGGATGATTATGAGGTGCGTGAATTGTTATTTGCTCTATTATTACCTGTATTTTTTTTATTTTTGGAACTTGCTTTATTTCATGTTTTTGGCCTTTGAATGACATCTGCGAAACTTTTGAAATGGTACTGCGAAAATCTTATTCTTTTTTAATTTACATGTATGATTTTTGTCATATTTTACCATCTTTATTATTTACTACAAACTTGATGATTTCGACATTGCTGATCCTAGCAGTATGCAGGACAAGTGTCATATATCAACCTAGTAAATGGCCCAGGTCACAACGAGTCTCCCGTAGTTCAGTTGGTTAGAGCGCCCAACCTGTATCTGGGAGGCCATGGGTTCGATTCCCGTCGGGGACTCAGAATTTTTCTTTGTCCCATGCCCGTTATGATAACGGCTTTTTCAACGCTTGTAAGAAACGACCTCCGAGTGTTTGATTGCAATGGCATTAAAATTAATCGTGTAAGGAACATCCAACAGGAATGTTACATTGTTGAAATACACTGTTGTTTTACGTCGACTAAGCTTGAACGAATCCCTCTTTATCCCCCGTTATAACACTAACCACGGCCACATGATAAAATCCTGAGTATCTTTTTTTTTTCTTAAATTAACCCCATGATACGGCCATCTCAAAACTGTTAATATGGCCATTCCAGAACTGTTGTTTGCAAATGGACTAGTTAAATTGACTAGGTGAAACAGTCGGCTTACAGCAAACTACACCACATTGGGACCATACCAGCGGCGTGACTGTTTGTATGTTCGAAATATAAAGAAATGTATGGGGATTTTGAAAGGGTGTTATTATCGTGAACGTATTTAGAGTAATGTCTATGTTAAAGGTCAAAATAAACGTACACTTACCCCAGCTGATGTCTTTTGTCGTTACTGAGCCTCAGAATGCCGAATTTGAGAGATTTGGAGGGTTTTGCGTTGAATGTTAACAGTAGACTACATCGCAAAAACCCTCAAAAAGGCTTAAATTCGCCGTTTTGAGCTACAAGGACGACAAAGCACAACGATTAAGGTAAGTTTTCGTTTATTTTGAGCATAAATATAAATATTACTCGCTACAGTTCATGCTTATAGGAACGATCGAAAGTTTCCCATACATTTATTTATAAGTTTGAAACATCAACAGTCGCTCTATTTGTGTGGGCCCCCTGTGACTACACTCTAACTGTAACGACTAGCCACGTCTCTGCAGTATTGCCATGCAGTGTTTTTGTATATTCTGTAACAAGGTACAATGTACAAAGGTCGTGCTTGTGTGTCTATTCATTACTCCCTGTCTGAGCTGACTCCATGTTTACACGCTTTCTCATCCATCAGGTTGAAGAGGAGCCCGAGTCACGTGGTGGGCGTCGCCGCACGTGGGATGACGAGCACGTGCTTAAGAGACAGTTTTCAGCTCTGGTGCCTGCGTTTGACCCGCGACCAGGAAGAACCAACATTGCACAGACCCAGGATATTGTCATTCCCGCACCAGGTAAAGTGTTTTTGTGAGAAACTAGGTGAACGATTCGCGTAACCTTACGGGAGAATCCTTACTGATCACACTTAACATTCTATTAGGATTTTTGTAGCAAGACGTTCCACTAAAAAGGAACTTGTAATACGTCATACATTTCCAGCCCTTTTGTGTGGAAAAAGCAGACTTAAAACTCTCTTTGCCTTGGCACAGTGTGGACGCAAGCATCTTACAATGCAAACTTCACATTCTTCAAAATCTTAAGAATATTATTGTAAAGTTTTTTAACGAAATCTTCTTTGAAAAATTGTTTTGAGTATTTTATCGGCAAAACTAGCATTGGAGTTCAGGTTGTTTCTTAGTTGTTAATGTTTTGTTGGTTTATCGATAACTTGAGGTAAATATGATTAACTTAGCAGGACCATTTGTACGGGATTATTTTATGTTTGTGTTTCAAGCGCCCTTGTTTTTTCAACAGGATCTCAGGAGAGTTCCTCGTCAGAGATGACTGCCACATCTCTGGAACCTCGCCTTGTGTTGTCTCTCAAGGGACCCGCATCGCTAACGGTACATCCTTTGTTTGTTGTTTTTTTGCAAAATAACGATCTGATATTAAAAAAAAATCCCAGTTTAAAAACGTGATCGATCCAGAGACTTCTAGAGAAACTAAACTAGTTAATCTTTCATTCAACAAACCTTTTGAATTCGGATAGTGTAGAGATTTGTCCCACCACCCTTAACCATAGCCAGCTTCGGTCTATTTTGTGCATTCGATTGATTTTAAGATTCGGCCCAGAGAAATGCACGTTGTCCGTGCTTTTGAAACGAAACTCTTTTTTTCTGATCATTCCGAGGCAGTTTATGTAACAGGACTCCATGTTGTGGAAAATGGGATATCTGGTTAAGTTGTTTAGCAATCACTGAAACAAGCTACTAAGAACAAATTCCGAATTAACCGCACACCATTTGTCAGAACTGGCCGGCCAGACCAGTATATTCGAGAACAGAATTCCGTTGTTAGTCAGATTTGTCCTGTCAAATCAGTCAATACATAAATATTAGACATTGTTATAGTGGATTTGTGGGAACATCTCGTGGAAAAGGCCCATTTTACATTCAAAACCACCGGACCGGCCGTTTTTAACGTGACAAACATTTGAATTGGATTATTCGGTTTCTAGTTATTTTAGGCAAGTTTCACTATGACTTAACCTCTTGTTTTCTTACTTGTTCTTACCAGCAGTCAGAGGTCGAGGTTTATTTAGATGATCCCAAGGCCACGATTTTCTCCTACGTACAGAGGGTCGCGCTGGCTGCTGGGATATCTAAGAATGAGCGAGTGAGAAGAGTCTGGGAACCAACTTACACGTAAGTTTCATTTGAGGAATATGTTTTTATAAAATTCAAAAGGTATTTAGTTTCCAGTGGAAATGGGCTACATTTTCGCCTGTAGTCCTATATTATGTCGTTGTAGCGTTTTAGGCTTATGGCAAGTTTACATTCACCTGTTTTCCTCTCATCTAGCATCAGCTATCGAGAGGTGCACGATCCTGAACAAGCGGAAAGCCCAAGTGAAAGCAAGGAACACTCAGAAACAACGGTAACTACCAATTTTTGACTCCTACTGCGTGTAGACGTTCACTTTTTTTCTCTATGACAGGGACGTTGGCGTACAAGCTACTTTTGACGCACATCATATTCAAGGAGTTATGTCACGGTTCAATAACATGACATCAGTTATGGCGATGCACAGTGCTTTGCGATACTTTCTTGTTTGCTTGCTTGCTTGCTTGCTTGCTGTCTTGCTTGCTTGCTGTTTGACTGACTGACTGACTGACTGACTGACGGACGGACGGACGGACGGACGGACGGACGGACGGACGGACGGACTGACTGACTGACTGACTGACTGACTGACTGACTGACTGACTGACTGACTGACTCACTCACTCACTCACTCACTCACTGCTTGCTTGCTTGCTTACTTGATTGATTGATTGATTGATTGATTGATTTGCCAGGTTCACTGGACCATATCATACGTGGAGCGTTATCTAGGCACTGATGAGCTGCCCAAGTCTGAAGTCATCTCGTTTCTTCAGAGGAATGCTGATGCTGCATTCCTGAGAAAATGGAAGTTATCAGGGGTTCCTAAGAGCATACGAAAGAACAGAAACTGCTCTCAACTCGTGGCAGCCTACAAGGTACTTAAGGACACCCTTGCATGAAACTGAAAGTGAACTGACCTGACTCCTTTCCTTTCTTCCTCCTCTCTATTCCCTAGCTTGAATACCTTTTAAATCACCCAATACCTTTCGTCCCTTTGTCCCTGCAATTTTCCAAATAAATTTACCGGACGTTTTCCACATAAGTAATTGGTTCGAATAAATTGAATTTCCTCTTTTCCAGTTGCTCGTTATATCCAAATTTTTGACCCACCGAGCTCGTTTAACTGCTTTCCTGCGCTGTATTCTGTTCTGTATTCTCGGCTCGTCTGCGTAGCCTTCCTGAACTTCATAACAAATCGATAAAAAGTCTTGTTACACTCTCTTTCATGTTTCGTTCTCTTTTCTCTTTTCTACAGGAATTCTGTAATACTCTTGACTCGTCTCCGCCCACTTCTCCTACTCTTGACAAGCCGGAAGTCAAGGAAGTTAAACCGGAAGTGACAAAGGACAAGAGCTCGACTGTTCCCACCCCGGCAGGTGTAAATGACATATCCGCTATTGAAGACATTCTGCAGCTGCTGAAAGCTCTTTATAGTATATCCACAAGCTCTGCATACGACTTTGGGGACGGTAAGTTTTTAAAACTTTTGGGACTGGGTGTTTCGGCACTTTGCAAGAGACCCAGAAAATGAAATAGGCTTTTTTTTGTAGCCCTTAGACGGACGAGAAAACATTAAACCATGTTTTTTGCCTTTCTCTATTCAGGTAATGAGAAGTACGGATTCATTGTAGGAAATGAAGACTTTACAAGTAAAAAACTGACAACCAAACTAGTACAACAGATTCAGGTAAGACGGACTAAGCATTCATGTTTCACTAAATAGGGCCTGCATCATGGCCTTTGTTAAGGCTGGTTCTCATACATGTATAATCGCCCCGATCGTTTCTTTCGCCTCTGTCACTTCAAAAAGTTTTTTTGCGATCGGGGCGATTATATGAGAACATCACACAGACGATCCCTAACGTCTGCGTCGATTGGGGTGATCACGGTCGCTTGGATTGCCCGTGTTCTATCCTTCTAGCTTCTCTTTCTCTTCTTCGCCGTAAAACTGCAATAACTGAGAAGATAGGAGCCACGAGTTGCACTCTTTCATTGAAGGCTGCCATTGTGTTGGATCTAGGGCTTAAATGATTGTTTTTCGTAGGTTTTTGCTCATACCAGGCGATCGGGACGATCAGAGAACCCCGATCGCTTCCAATCGCTTCGATCGCCTACGATCGTCTCAGTATTTGCAAACGATCGATGTCGATAGAAACGATCGGGGTGATCATATGAGAACCAGCCTTTAGGAAGATATTCTTCCCGTAATACTCACTTAAATCGAAGTTCTAGTAAGTGTTTTAACTAGTAAAGAATTACTTTGTGGAGATACTCCGTTTATTCCCTTACTTCTGGTTCACAAAGAAAGGAAAGTTTTATTCAATGAAATTATGCACTTCCATTTTAAAATCTCCTAAATCGACAAAAGCAAGAATACGACAAAATTGCGACGAAATCGCAGCAATATTTCGCAGGCATTTCGCCTTTCGTCTCTCTCCGTCCCATGCATACATACATACATTTATCGCGCTCCCTGAAAAGGGCTTTTCAGCAGCAATGTTAAAAAATACAATTAAAATACATGGTCCCTCTTGCGTCTCCTCTGCACTTGTTAAAACCAAAACTTTTGACTCTAATTTCCATTCGCTTGTTTTGCAGGATCCATTAGTGTTGTCCAGTAACGCGTTGCCGGAATGGAGTGGACTGCTGACTAGCACGTTTCCATTCCTGTTTCCTTTTGAGACTAGACAGCTTTACTTTTCATGCACGGCTTTTGGCAGCTCACGGTAAGAAAGACACACAAACGCCACCTCCTTCTGACAGTGTCAAAATTGAAGTTTGATATAGTTAGCAGTTTTCGTTCTATTTTTTCGTTTTATACAAGTAGAAGACTACGTATTTCTATATGAAAGAGCGTTGGCCTTATTTGAATCAGCGCGTGAAAATGTTCCTTCAAGTGCGATAAGTGTGTGTAGGACAGGCTCCCTTTCAAAACCTTCTTCGATGTTGGGCTTTTCCTATAGCGAATCTCGATCGCAATTAAATGTTTACATCAGTTTAAATTTCTCCGTTCTGTAAATTTGTTCATAAGCCTCCTGTTCCCTCCAATCTCTCACAACCGTTCCGCTCAGGTTCCAAGCCTAAGTATGTAAGTCTAAGTATAATTTTGCTCAAGAAACGTTTCCCGATTCTTTTTTATCGCAAATTCTGATTGGCTGAGTATGTTATTATTAGCTTCAGTGAATGGCTGTTTGCGTGTGTCGCAATATACGCTGTTCTACTCTATCATTCCACGTCTAAAATTTCTTTCGCGTATGTCTCTTTAGGGCAATCGTGTGGCTTCAAAACAAGCGCGATGTAGCGCTGGAACGAAGCCGTCCCCCGAGCCACAGACGAGAAGAACAACACGAGTTCAGAGTGGGGCGACTGAAACACGAGAGAGTGAAGGTACCACGAGGAGATGAGGTAAATATCGCTTTGAAGAAATTGGGAAAACCTATAGAGGGTTTTCACTCATGTGACCAGCGCCCGTATTGGTTTACTAAAAAAAATCTTTGAATGGCTTTAGGAAGCAGGGAAGATCGTCCCCGCGGATCTTTTCCCCTCTTTTTACCACACTTGTGATTCTCCAGTTGGCGTGTCACATCACTATTGCAAGCTCACCCTCTCTCGTGCTCTGGTGGCGCCCCCGGATCTGGGGGTCAGGCGCCTCGGCCTTTCTTTGTCCCTCTCGTGTCATTTTTGTATCTTTTTTTTTCCCGCTTCTCTTTATTTTTTGAGTTTTTCGGCTGGTTGGTCACAATTGCCGCCGTTCCTTTTTTTGGAACACCAATATCTGCCGTGACGTCATATAAAAACGTCCGATATTCTTCAAAATGAAGTCTAAAAATAATAATGGAAAATTGTTTGTCTTGAATACTTCCTCTAAGAACATCGCACGGCAGAATTATATGAGCCCGCGGTTTTCCTAAAAAAGATTGCTTAGTAACGTGTCGTAACGTTATGACGTAAAGCTGACACGTGTCAACGTTCGGTGCGCTCGCGTGTGCTCGTGCAGTTATCTGATTGGATAATAAGAATCGGAAACGCTTCGGAGACTTATTGAAGGTTTAACAGAAGCTGCTTCATTAGTTTCTCAGACTGTACTAAGTAATCTCGTTCTTATTTGCCTTGCAGTTGTTAGATTGGGCGATGGGCGTGCTGAAGTTCCACGCTGAACGCAAGTCTGTGTTGGAGGTTTGTTCTTGTTTTGGATTAACTTCTGTCTTCCCTCCAACTTATATACCAAATTCAACCAGGGAGCTAATGAGAATTAAGGAACTGAACGTCTAAGGAAAACTTACTGATCAAAAACCCAAACTCCCCCAAGGAGAGTAATAAAAAATGTACGAAAAACAATAAGGTAAATTTGAGGCCGATGATGAAACTTCAAAGAAAACTGTAGTGTTCATAATCGGGGTCTCGGCTGCTCTTCGGGATGTCACACAACACAAAGGGACCGCGTTAATTTTTCGCGTGATGTCCATGAGAATGATCAACATATAACGCAATCTCCTCTTTTAGGTCGAGTTTGAGGACGAAGAGGGTACAGGGCTGGGCCCATCGCTTGAGTTTTACGCGCTTGTGGCGGCCGAGCTTCAACGTAAGAGCCTGGGTATGTGGATTTGTGATGACGTCATCGTGGATGAGACTGCCAGAGAGGTTTGTTGAAGGCAAATTGTTCTTCTGAAATCCTTCACGTCACTCTTCCCAACGCTGAATGCGACTGAATTCTTTTTTTTTTTTGAATTTTCAGGTTGATATTGGACATGGAATCCGCCCGAGGGGTTATTACGTGCAGCGCGCCGGGGGCCTTTTTCCAGCGCCCCTCCCCCAAGATGCCCCTGACACGGAGAGGGTAGCAAAGCTCTTCTACATCCTGGGTATTTTCATGGCTAAAAGCTTGCAGGACAGTCGATTAGTGGACATCCCTCTGTCGCTCTCATTTCTAAAACTCTTGACTTGTAGCGCGTCAACGTCGAGCAGTAACAACGCGCTGTCCCACAGTCGAAGCCCGTTACAAGTAATCGATGACGCGTCGTGCTCGCTCGAGGATATTGTCGATTCCTCGGACACGTTGAACGAGCTTGATCAACCCCAGCCGAGCTTAGAGGAGAACGAAAATGCGATTAATAAATTGGACTGGGAATCCAGCAAAGAAAGAGAACTCATCGAGGAGGAAGAAGAACTCTCCAAAGAAGAGAATTCTGAACTGAGTAAAACTAAAGAAAGTGTCGAAGACTTACCATTAACGCCATTACCGCCATCTTGGTTTGCGGGTATTTTGGATGATAGTGATATGGAAGTTGTTGACCCTCACAGAGCGACTTTTCTAAAACAACTCCAAGAGCTGGTCGCCAGGAAAAATGACATTCTTAAAGACGATTTGCTGACAACAAATGAAAAGAGAGCCAGAATATCAGAGCTTAAGTTGAAAACAGCTCATGGTGTTGAATGTAGTGTTGATGATCTAGGGTAAGTGGTGTATTCCAAGTTTTTTAAAACCGACCGGGTCACCCTTTTTAAAAATTCAAGCTACAATGGGCCCCAAAAGTGTTGAGACACACGGCACTTTTTGAGTAACCGTAGACAAAATTTTTTTACCCCTCACCCCTTCGATATTAGCCCCTCCCCCCGAACCAATGTTGGATTTGCTATCTTCAAGACTTGCCCCGATTTTGTATACCATTGAAAGCGGGGAGGGGGAGGAGTTCACAAACTGCACCGGATTTAAAGAGAACAAATGGGAATGTTAAAATTGAAATTCATTTCAGCCAGCTGTCTCAAGGACTTTTGGCGCTCATTGTAGAAGATTTTGGAGCCATGTATGACAAAATAATATTAAACAACGTATTGACGAATTCCCAATGACAGTTCCAATTGACAAGGTCAGCTCATTTACCAAGAATTCGGGATCACCGTTTAAACACAAAATCCGTCTAGTGACAGGGAGGGAAATCCGTAACTGGGACCTCTGGACTACATAGTCCAAGCTTACGATTTTATTTCGCTGTTGTATTACAATCAGTAGTTGTTAGGCCCGATATGCATAGAAGCACAGTTTTGTACCAAGTAGCACACACGATTAACCCACAGGTCTACTTAAGCTTAATACAGTTCTAAAGGGTGCCTGTGTCTTTAGAAGGCAGCGTGGCCTAGTGGTTAGCGCGCTGGATTTAAACCTGGATATCCCGGGTTTAATATCCTCCTCCCTGCCACTAGATGGATTTGTATCTGGGAAGTCCCGAATTCAACTCCTCGGCTACGCTTTAAATAGCCAACTGGTCAGCTTCCTGCCAGTTGGGATTTTTAACAAATTCCTGTTCTATTTACATTATTTGTTTATTCCTATTTACAGTGTCCTCAACTAGCACAGCAGTGCTAGTTGATACTTGAATAAAGTGATCCCATATTTTTTGTATCCTCTTTTCAGGTTAACTTTTCAATTCTCGCCGTCTTCCAAAGTGTACGGGTTCAGTGAAGTAGATCTGACACAGGATGGCGGAGAAAAGGTACAAAATTTCTCATCTTCTATAATTTTGCTCGCTCATCCCAATGAGATAACAGAAACCCGTGCGAGCTTTTACTTTCTCTTGTTTTAAATAAAATTCAGTTTCACTGAATAACAGTCATATGTGATACTTATCACAGTGCAGTGAGAATTCTGCATTTTTGCAACTTCGTAGCTCTCCCACAGGTAGATTTGTTGGGGCCAGTTGACCCTTTTTATGATGATTATAAAATGAACTTGTATTCCTACCTCTCATCCACCTTAGCTCTTTCAATAAATTATTTGAACTCGAGTTTGGCGAATCTCTTGAAAAAATATATTTTTCTACCTGTTAATACTGGCTACGGCAGCTTTGTGGCTCTGTTTTAATTTTATGGTGAGGGTGCAAGCGTACCAATCTAACTTGCAGTAGGGAATTTTTTTCCCCACAACTTTCAACTCTTTGGTTGTCCTAGTTTGGGACTTACGCGAGATCACCAGTTAGAGCAACCCACGTAACACCCCTTTATTATATTTTTAATTATCTCAAATGTGACTTCTTTTTTTGATGATATTGTTTGTAACAGGTGTTAACAACAGAGAATGCCGAAGAGTATATCAAGCTAGTCAAGGAATTTTGCTTATATACCGGTGTACAACGGCAGTTAGATGCATTTAGAGGTAATACTCCTTGTATTTACCTTATTAAACGGGTTTTAGTCAATATGGTAAATGTCTGAAAATGGATTAATGTTCATTTGGGATAAAATGTAAAACTAAGGTTATTGGATTGTAAAACGTTTTTATCTGTCAATCTTGGGGTACTTTTTTCGTTGTCCAATAGTTGAAACGTTGGACAGATATAAATGAGGAAAATGACTGTTGACATTTTATGATTCAAAGGTCACGCTAATCCTGTGTTCCCCAAGTACGCTTTGAACAACCTGGCCCTGATGGTACAAAATACTGCCATGTCAAATAAAAAATCTTTTATGAAGTGTTTTTAGGTAGTTTTTATAATTCCTTCAGAGCAATAAACGACAACAATTTTCTGCACATCCCTGCACAACCATATGATGAGGAAAGTTTACTGGTGTAGCGTTTTGTTAAAAGTATTTTATTCTTCATGTGAAAAAACTCGCCTTTGCCTATGAAGGTATCCATGCACACTTTATATTTTAGCGAGTCGACTTGTTTTTTGACGGGGTATTTATTTTTTGCAGATGGGTTTAATTCTGTGTTTCCAATGGAGAAGCTTGGTCCATTCACTCCAGACGAGCTACAGTTGATGCTGAGCGGAGAACAAGTTCCTCAGTGGACCAGAGAGGACATCATGAATTACACCGAACCTAAATTTGGATACACACGAGACACGCCTGGCTTTCAGAGATTTGTAAACGTGTTGGTCAACATGAATGGCGACGAGAGAAAAGTAAGAAACTTTCGCTGTCACTTGTTCGTTCGTTCGTTCGTTCGTTCGTTCGTTCGTTCGTTCGTTCGTTCGTTCGTTCGTTCGTTCGTTCGTTCGTTCGTTCGTTCGTTCGTTCGTTCGTTCGTTCGTTCGTTCGTTCGTTCGTTCGTTCGTTCGTTCGTTCGTTCGTTCGTTCGTTCGTTCGTTCGTTCGTTCGTTCGTTCGTTCGTTCGTTCGTTCGTTCGTTCGTTCGTTCGTTCGTTCGTTCGTTCGTTCGTTCGTTCGTTCGTTCGTTCGTTCGTTCGTTCGTTCATTTGGTAGTTCGTTCGTGTGGTCGGTCGGTCGTTTCTTGTTCGTGTGTGTTTTTTTTTTTAGATAGTACAGCCGTTTACGTTTTGTAATCTGGCCAGATAAGTGGGCCTTGTTAGACATGGTAGAAGATTTTGACACTTAAAAAAGTTTATGATGATGTATAAGGAAGGTTATATATCAAACACGAGAGAGTGTTTCATCACATCTTCATACAACGAGAAGAGGGTTGAAAGTACGACGCGCAGCGTAGTATTTTTGACGAAATTCGAGGTGTTTGGATAGCCGATGAAACACTCTCTTGAGTGTTTAATAAATCTTCTCAGTCGAAACTAACACTACGAAGAAAACATAGAAATAAAATCGTAAAAATCCATGCTAATAGCCTTATGCATGATAACGTCATAAGCTCAAAATTCGCCACCAAGCCTCGTTTACGCAAATTATTCGCAACCTTTCGCCGCCTTCAGTGCAGTTTTCACGTGGGTATTCTTTTCCTTTTTTGCTGCTTTGGGAATTCGTTCATGATAATATTCACAAGTTTGCAGTTTGAAAGCGAGGCTTGGTGGTGAAACTAGCAAGTCTGACGTAAACATGCATAAGGACTATTCAGATCACATATCCAAACCTCCGTCACGGTTCTGATTTCCTTTGTTTTAACTTAATGAATAATTTATGAGTTAGAGAAGGATGACTGACAGGGCGAGGACAACTCTGGTTAAAATAGGTGGATAGACGTGAACTCGCGTGTGAACGAAGCTGCTTGCCCAAGGCTTTTAATTAACTGTCCTTCCCATTCAGTACAGTAAAAACCCGCGAGCAAGAACCTATTGTTTTTAAAGTTTCAATGATGTTATGGAGATTTTAGTGGTATTCGGCCTTTTTCTGATATAAAATCTGCATACCACATAGTGTTTATGTAAAAATGAACCACTTATCATTCAGAACATAACATTATATACATGTACAGTAATGTCTTGTCTAAATTATTTTCCCAAAAGTAGACATTTCTAATCAATTTTAGAAATTAAGAACCTGGGCCCGGTTGCATAAAATACTTAAGATTACAGGCTATTTTCTGCAACAGCTCTCTGCGTTCCGGTCAACGTTTTCAAAGCGTTTTGGTTTTTCCAGTGCTCCTTAGTACATTTTCTCCCGATTTATCGTTATAAGCACGGGAGAAAACCCTCAGAGCACAGGGAATGGCTGCAGAAAATCTCACGCAATCTTAAGTATTTTTATGCAACCGGGCCCTGTTTCTTATACAAATGGTATCTAATTGCAAATTTTAGCCTAACAGGTTCTTAAATGTTAGTTCTTACTCGCGGGTTCTGACTGTACTCAAATATGTCCTTTATCTTTTCAGGCGTTTCTTCAGTTTACCACCGGCTGTTCGTCTTTACCACCCGGTGGCCTTGCCAATCTACATCCTCGCCTCACAGTTGTGCGCAAGGAGAGCGACGGAGATGGTTCGTTTCCTTCGGTCAACACGTGTGTCCATTACTTGAAGCTGCCTGAATACTCCTCAGAAGAAGTGATGCGAGAGAAACTGCTAGCGGCCACAAGGGAGAAGGGATTTCACTTGAATTAACCGAAGCGCGCGCCTTGCATCGCCTGTTATGTCAGCTCTAAACTTCACATAGCGACTGTCTGTTGAAGATGAAACTTGCAGAGGCCTTACATGTGATTTCCGTCGTTTTATTATTCAAGGAACTGCGTTCAATTTTATAGCTTAATCTCCAGTTAGGGTAGCAAGATGTTTTCTAACTGGAGGTTTTAAATGTACCGTAATGTGACCAGGACTGCAACTTGTTGTCCTCTTACTCTTTGCAAGGTGTCCCTGGAAATCGGTTTTGTTCGCCGTCTACTTGATGCCTTAGAGTTAAGTTGCTTTCTTGTTAAATTTTGCTTTGTAAATGTTTAGCACGGCGGGAATCACAAAATATGATGAATTTTCTTAGTTTCTTTCAAACCAGCTCAGAGCTGCAAAGTCGCCCTCGCTCACCAAGAAAACCTTGTTTGTGTCTCGTAGAAAAATGAGTCAACAAAATGCAAGTTTGTAATGGAGCCATCCCAAGACTGTTGATGTTTTAAGGCGACAAATCGGATTCGAGTATTCGTTGGAACCTAACCCTCTATTTAAGAATGCACCAAAGATCGCCTGTAAGATCAGGGCTAAAATTATGTTGATCGCTTAGTTCTAGTTAGGCATTTTTGAAACCGCTTTTTTGTTGCATTAAATAGGTAAATATGCAATTTAATTAAAAGAATATCCAAACAACTTTTTTGTAGTCGCTGTCGTCTCGCACAGACAAATCAAGAGGAGGTATGAGGAAGAAAGAAATTGGGCTAACATTGGAAAGGAGAAACAACTGGGCGGGGTCATTTGGCGGGGTCTGGGTAGAGAGGGCAAATACCCAGTGCAATCTCTTCCTTAATTCGTGATGCCTGCGAAGGACGCTTGTTGTTTCTCCATAGTCCACCCGCAATCCCCGGGTTAGCATTGGCAGTCCTTGTTGAAGTGCTTGGAATGTGTCCAAGTCTAGACTGTTCACAGCCCTCTTTTTTTCGTATTTATTCGATCGATGAGCGCGGGGAAAGAACGGCGAGAGAACTGGACGCCAGCGCAAAACGGGAGGCGCGAGGGGGCGGCGCTTTTTTGCGTTGAAAAAAAGAGAGAGGCTGTGGACCAGTCTAGTCCAAGTCTTGACGGCCAATCACAAGTAATGCAAACATGTTCTCCTTTTCTTATTCTCGACGAACTCTTGGGGAAAGAAATCTTTTTTAACTGACAAAAGAAAACGCCGAGACTCTACGGTATTCAGGCTAAAATTAGATGCCTGACAACCTTGCTGTGGCACAAGCTGCGGTGCATGTGATAGCTGTGTCTGGTTCCTGCGTTTTAGTTTTCACATCACATCCCTGGGAATGGGGGTCTCCGGTCCCTATTTTCTACGAAGGGGGATGTATTCTGAAGGACAGGAGATTTTTCCCCCTGATTTGATCTGAGTACATTCCCCCAGGCGGTTAGCCATACGTTCCCTTGTGGCTTCTCTTTTGCATTCATTTGTGCGTTCCTATTTGCGTTAAATTCCCCTCCCCCCCCCCCCCCCCCCCGCCCCGTCCAAAACTAATTTCTTTATTATTTTTTTTAACTTTTCCATTTCTTATTTCAAAACTTTTTTTTTTTTCCCCTTATTACCCCCCCCCGTTTCGTCCCCCCGTTTATAACCCCCCCAAAAACCCCCACAACTTATATAACCCAGGGCTTATAACCGAAAATCTACGGTATGGGTGTGTGTACACCCCAGCATTTTTTTAACAGGAGATATCCCAACAACACCTTGCGGGTTTAAATGAGTCCTTCAGCAGAGGCATAGTTAATAGAGAGAAATGGTTATGAAGCCCGGCAGTGTTCTTTGTTATAGGTTTTTGTTCGCTATTTTGGGGGTTGACGGTGCACAAAACCTGTCAAAATACAATAGGTTGTTACGTGTGTTCATGCAACTAACCAATTAAAATATTTCGATCACTAACTCATGCATAGTAAAGTATAAGCTCAAAAAAGATGTGCACTGTCATGGACCTTCCAACCTCAATCTAGGCCTCTTTGTTCGCTCCTTTGATGTTTGCCTGGCTTCCTAACCGTTTCCCTCTATTAACTATGGCTAGGGGCTTTCCACAAGTTGCTCGGCAACTTTTTGGCAACTTTTCATATTTCGAGCAACTTTTTCCCCTTTAAGCAACTTGTTGCATTTTGAGCAATTTCTAAACCGAAGATCTCCGAAGATTGTCCGTGTGTTGTCTGAAGTTCATACGAACGTTTCCAAAGAATAACGAAGATTGCCGGTGATTGCCGAAGACGTTTCGACTTTCGACTCATTCCTCGTTAAAACATTACAAAACAGTCAAAAACATACGTATCGATAACTTCACGATTTTTCTGATGAAAGAAATCCTTGATTTAGTTTTGCAGTGATTGTATGAAGCTGCTTAGGAATCTTACCTTCAAAGGGAAATTAGCATATATTGGGAGAAATTTTCGTGATAAAAAGCAGCGTTTTAGATATTTGAGGGCAACTTTCGAGCAACTTTTTTAATCAAAAGCAACTTTTTTGGATTTTTGGAGCAACTTTCGGGCATCTTTTTCAGAAATTTCGAGCAACTTTTTGAATAATTTCTAATTATGGCAGAGGCAAGTAGCCATGCACACAACAGACAAAAAGATCTAGTCTCACTCGTTTATTTCACTAAAACAAATCGACGCGATGTTTCAAAGGGTAAAATGATTCTTTGGATTTGTGAACATCCATTTTTTTATCAAGTGAAATGGAGAAAAATCTACTGATAGCCAATTAATGTTATTACAACTAAACGCATGCCCTGTATTCATACTTACAAAAGTTTGAGAGAAATATTCTCGGAGCTGTAATAATTAGTATTAATAGTAAGATTTCCGTTGATTTACGGTAACAATTTACAATAAGCTAATATTAATTATAATTTTGTTTTTCTTTGTTGTGTACATATACACAGTTTCTTAACTCCTTAAGTACCAAGCTCAAAATCTCAATTCCCCCGCTCAATGCCATATATTTCTTTAAATGTTATAACTGAGAATTTGGAAGCACAAGGTATTTTCTTAGGTGGCTCGATACTTCTTAAAGAGGCAGTGTCACTAAGATTTGGTATTACTTGAAAATCCAATTTAAGTGTTGGTATTAATTGGGAATCCACTAATAGTGGCCTGTCTTTGCAGTACTAGTCACGAAAATTGTTAAAAAGCTAAAACTTAAAACTTGAAAAAGTCAGGCTGACGTAGAAAGGAGATCACTGATTATGGTTTATTCACATCTTGGAGAATGAATTTATTCCTTTCTTATTTCAAGGTTATTTTGTTGGTCAATGAGTGCACCCTTTGACTCTAGAATAGTTTACACAATAACTTAGAAGACTTCTCGTGACACTGACCCTTTAAGACTTTTCTGTCTTTGGCATTTTATTGCAGCTAGCCCAGCGGTAGTAGGCTGAGGGGGTGTTTTTTTCCCGTCTTGGGAAAATGAAGGGGGAAGGAGGAGGGGAAGGAAGAAAGATTCCGTCCGGTAGAGCGAAAAGACGGAAAAAGAAGACTGCGGACAAGTCAGAGCTGAGGAGGAACTTCTAGAACAAATCTCTCAAGCATTTACCAAAGAACAGGATAAGGTCGACGCTTAGTCAAATGTACCCTAGTTTTAAGGTTATTTGCCTAAAAAGGTTAAAATAGGGTACATTTGACCTCTTTTAGTGTTGCCTAACAATTAATTTTGACGTTATAGAGTCATTCAGGTTTGATAAAATATTTTTAGGATTATAATAAAAGTACCTTGTCAGCATAACAGGATTAGCTGCTGTAAAATACCAAAGGCAAAAGCCCTAAAATACTGTGAGCCACCTTAGTATTATTTTTCCCCTACGCATAACCTGCAAATCAAAGGTGACACGACAAAACCAATCGCTTACCAAAACAAAACAAAACAAAAATCGTCTAGCACCAAAAGTGTGATGATAAACCGACACGACACAAAGATGAGTTAAGAATGGAAAGGATTACAAAATGTGACATCCGTAACGCGACTCGTTTAACGCCGTATCTTATGGAGAATTAAGATTTTGATCGCTCTTTGGGGTTGACAATCAAATACTACATATAAAACAGGAGGCATACAAAATTGTTTTCAACCTTACTTCGCCCTTAAAACACCAGTAAGGTTCACCAACCTGACCGCCGTTGTAACGGTTGCGTGACTTGGATTCTTTGGAAGCCAGTACGTCACGCAACCACCCACAACGAAAGCAGGGCTTTGGTATCGTGAATTGTGATTTGACTGATTTTGAACCGTCTCGTAAAATTAAACTTAAAAATTAATCTTCCCATAAGATCAAAATAATTTCCCGGCAAAGCACATCGGGGAAAATGTCGCATATCTAGAATATTTTCCATGTCAATCTATAAAACAAATTTGTTAAAAGTTCATAGGAGCCAATAATGAAATGCATTTTCTTTTTCCAAATACAATATTCCAGGCGTCAAGCCATGTCACTAAATATTGCGAATGAGCCACATCCATTCTCAGAACTGTTCATCTCCAAATAAATTGTCTTTTTAGAATTCCTCTATTAACTCTGTTCTAACCGAGTAGGTCTGCAGTGTTACAAGCACCAGTTGGAGACACTGTCGAGGGAGGGGTCGGGATATTTGTTGCTCCTTTTACAATACCGTCCATCTGATTGCTCCAGAAATCTGAAATTAAGATAAAGAAAGATGAGAAAACCAACCCAAGACAAACAGAACGAAACTGTGCTAAGTCACGTGACGGCTGATAGTGACGGTTGGCAAACAAAACAAATATCCCTGGATTGAACAGAACCAGACCGACAAAAAAAAAAAAGAAAACCAAGAGGGAGGACTACGCGAGGGAATGAGTACCAGCAAGATTTGATGTCAGCCCGCGGTTTTTGGTCAGAAAGTTTCTAAGTATCACTAGGTTTTTGTCCCCCCCCCCAAAAAAATAAAAAAAACGAAAAAAAGGCCGCACGCGCGCTGCGTTTGACCGCTGTGAAGGTCTGCCCGGAAATGCGCAATCTTTTGCTGGTTATCAGAATCGGAAACACTTCGGGGTATTATTTCATTTTATTTTTTTTTCAGTGCTGACACGTACTCTGATTGTTCATGGCGTTGTTCAGGAGCGGATCGTAATTGGCTTCCTTCACAGTCAAACTGGTTAACAAGTCCAACTCCTTTTCAACTTCACCAGGCGAGTGTGGAAACTCTAAATAATTTAAAAAAATAAAAGAAATATTGTGTATTGTCAGTAGTCTATGACTAAACTGCAAAACAGCTGTATTATTAAGTGCAGAAAGTGCCCGCGCTGATTTCAAACAAATGTAGCAACAAACACGGTCATTCATAATCACTAAACATTACGAATTTTCCCAATTTAGCGGAGAGTATATTGTTTTTTTTTTGTCAGCTCAGTTGACATTTCCATGGCAACCATTTTCTTGACAGGTTTCCCCTCCCAAATTTGGCGTTTTCGATTTGATTTTCGTCTTTAACGACACTTTTGGAAAAAATATTTAAAACGGTGGATCCAAGATCCCTTTTAGCGCGATATGAAACCACAATCGACACACGATCGCCACCAAAATGTACATTTTTAGATGTTTAACACACTTTATTCGCCCCATCATTTTAAGCTCAACAATAATTAAGGACCAATAGGTCGATTTAAGAACTTGATTCATACCTGTAATTTTTCTATCAGTCTGTACGGGCGCAGGAATTAATGGAGCCGTGCTTGGCTTTAACAATGAACCAACCGAGTTGTTGGACTCGTGTAAGTCTACAAGAGTAACACTCGACACCTGGTCACGCAAATCACCAGTCACGCTCGCATCGTTTACATCCGAAGAACAGTTAGAATTTGATAAATCCACAAGGGGCACAAGATCATCTTCACTCGAATTCGAATCCTGGTTCGTGTGCTGATCCTCATCTGACACGGCAGTCACCGTGAATCGTGACAGGCCAGGATAGTCCGCTGTCAAAACTTTAAGCTCTTCAGCAATATCCGGAGGATTCTCCAACTGAATCAGCTTAGGCGAACCCGATGTAACCTCGTTTTCAGGTTGAGACTCGAGATTGGTCACGTGTTCTTTGACGTCATGAATGATACTGTCTGTTTCACTAACCCCTCCCTCCTCAGTCTGGCTTTCGTTGGCTAGTTCTCTCTCTTCGCGTTCCTTAGCTAAAAGTTTGTTTCTCTGGCAATAGCCGTAAATGTCGGCGAGGAGGATTCGCTGCGTTGTTTCCATGCCCTGTAAAAGGAAAATCGCAGAGAAGATTAGATGTGGGCATTGCCACTGATATCTCGAGAGGAAAATCGAGACTGTCTATTCTTTTCCATTGTTATTTTAGCCAGTATAACTGAGAAACCATTTGACGTTTTCTTTGGTTTGTATTTCTACACTTAGTGATTGGATTAGAAAAACCCGTGCCACTTTCTCAACCAATCAGAAGTAACAAAAACAAAACTAATCATGATTCGTTCACACAAGTTTTCCCGCGCTTTCCGCCGGCTACATGCACAGTATTTGCTTCGAGTTTTAATTGGCTTACTAAATTGTCTGTGTCCTTTGTGATTGGCCAGAGCGACTACTACTTTGGTTTTGGTTTTACGACACTCAATCGAAAATCGCTCTAACACAGTAAGTATTATGAGAATTTGATGCTAGAACAGTTTTCATTTGAGTGTCGAAAGTAATTCGCGTTTGCTTCGGTTTTGCATTACTACGCTTAGTAATTGGTTTAAAAAAACTTGCGCCACTTTGTAAACCAATCAGAAGTAAAACCAAAACCAGTCGTGACTCACTCGCGCATGTTTCCCGCGCTTCGTGCCGGCTTCATGTATTTGCTTCGAGTTTTGATTGGTTCACTGGATTGTCTGTGTCCTTTGTGGTTGGCTAGAGTGATAACTTTGGTTTTGGTTTTACAACACTCAATTAAAAATTGCTCTATATCAATTAAAACTCCTCTTGTAGCTAGTTGATTATTTTGTTGATTCTCACCACCTCTCCGCTTGACAATGTATCAATATTGTAAGGAGAATCTAGACATTGATACAGTCTTACCGGCTCTTTTTTGAGCTCCTTATCCAGGTCTATCCGCACAAGGGACTGATTGACCTTGAGTGACAGTGACAGAGCCATCAGTCCGCCTACATACGGGTCATTTTCACGCAGATCCATTCTTAACATGGTCTTGCTTTCTGCTATTACTTCGGCTAGGGCAATCATCCCTACAACGGAAACAAGGAAATACATAGAAGTAACATCAACTTGCCCATAGGGTTAGTGTTTTTCTCTGTCGTGATCTCGTCGTTTCCTGGCGCCCTTTACAGCAGAACAAAGCTAAAAAATAAGACGAAGACACGACAACCTGTCATATTTAAAATTCTCCAAAAAACAAAAAAAAAAAAAACGGCAACGGGAAAGGGGGGCTTTTTTTTTTCCGAAAGCGCGAGAAACAAACAAAAGCAAAACATCAAAACAAAAAAACCAATTACTTTCAACACTCAAGTGAAAACCGCTCTAATAATTAAACAATCCTCCACTCCATAGATCAAGGCGCAGTAACAAGGAAGTAAACAAATAAAGAAATAAAAAGAAATATATTTCAACTTTCTATTTCTGATGTCAATTGTTTTTTTTTTTCGCATACTAAAAGTCTGGAAAAAAGCTGAAAGTCACAAAACAATTACGATCCATACAAAGTGCTAATATGTAGTTACTTTTTCTGTACCTTCACTAGAAAGTCTTGTATTTAACAGCCCAAGTCTTTGTAGAGAGTGATTTCTTAGGAGTCCTTCTTTGAGCGTGTGTATTCCCTCATTAGTCACTCGATTGTGTCCAAGGTTAAGGGTTTGAAGAGATCTGGTGCACATCTACAAAGACACACAAAAAAATATCAAGGTATTAATTGGGAACTTTGAAACGTTTACACCACGGTTTATGGCCGGAAAATGTCCCTCAGGTATACTCCTGGATGGGTGTGCCATTCAGGGCCACAAATAGCCAACTGTCAAGCGGGGCCAAAAGGGAACTGGGATTTGGGCAAATTTCCAATGGAAAAATGGGATTTAGGTCACTGGGACTGGGAATCACAAACAAATAAACAATAGAACTGGGAATGGGAGTCAGGAAAATCGGGAAAAACAATAGGCTGGGAAATGAGATTTTATATCGCCTCACCCCACCCTTAAGGACCCACTGTCAAAATAGGCTCTTAACTGGCTTACTTAAAACTTAACCATCAACTAATGATACACTAAGTTTTAAGTCACTTTACAGAAAGATCAATGTCATGTTTGGGGTTACAAAAGTCCATTAGCTCACCAGTGCATTAGCCAGGTAACCGACTCCATGGCTTGTAAGTTGAGTGTTCCACAGCACAAGTGTCTGCAGTCCACCATTCTGCTGTTCAGCAAGGCCTTCACATATATGACCTATACCCATGTCCTGTAAAACAAGTTCATTAGAGGTATTTTAGAAGGCATTCAGAAGTAAAATACAGATGAACGCAATTACCCACTTTTGATTACAACAATATACCTGTTGTGGTTCAGTTATGCCCTTGGTACAATCTGGTATTTTACTTTGTTTTATGTTCATTATCATATATCACCAAATACCAGAACAAAGGAAAATACCAAATAATTGTACCACGGGTAAAACTGAACCACAACATACTGATTGCGAGCAATATTTGTTTTGGCCCAGACATCATGTCAGTTGTATAATTTAGACCAAGACCTAGTACAGTAAGTAAGTATCTTTACTTTCAACACAGTTAGAAACATCAGACCTTATTTATAATAATTACTTATAATAATCTATTATACATTATAAGGAAAATTAATAATTTTTAATATAAAAACAATTATAACAATTACAATGAAGAGAAAAAAAGCCTGCTGTCCATGAATGCTGTGTATTTAACTAGAAAAGAAATCGCTGCAGCCAGATTTAAAGCTAGAGAGTGTTTGTGCTTGCTGCAGTTTTACAGGTAAACTGTTCCACAACACTGCACCCCTATAGCTAAAGCTGTTTTTTAAAAAAGTTAGTGCGGGGCAGAGGAACAGCTAGTTTGCCCTCGGAGTCCCTTAGTAAATAAGTGGATATTTCACTCCCTGTTTTTAAGTACCCATTTATCTACGAGTTTGATTTGCTTGAAATTAAACATGCAGCTACATGTAAAACTCATTTTCATAGGAATGGTTTCACACGAAGACTTGTTTTGACACAGAGCCAAAAGGCAATTACAAATAGGCCTGCAATACGTGCAGAGCGCTAGAGAGTTTATACTAATTAATAATTATAAGTCAAGAGTGATCAACACTGGATTCCTCCTTACAATTTCAATACACTTTTCTACAAGACAGCAAAGGAGAATAACAAAAATCATCAGCTACAACATGTGGTTTTGATCTCAGGGTCACTAGAATTACCATTAAAAGAAATGCATCGCTTAGTTTACATGTAGGTTTTACCTGCAAAGGGTTATTTCGTAAGTCTAGCAGCTGAAGATGTTCATTGCCCTTCAGCATGGCACCTAAAGACTGTCCATCTGCTGATGTTAGCTTGTTGTCCCCAAGGAACAAGTCTTTGAGATTCCGGTTGAACTTCACTGCACTGGCTGTAAAGTCAGACCATGAAAGAAAGAGAAAGAAATCAATCACCATAATTATTGATTCCACATATTGTCACTGCAATGAAACATCATCAATTGAGATGGTATTGTGTTGTTGTGGTCACACTGCATGTCACCCTCATTGTAAACATCTGCAAGTCAAATGCATGTAGTTTTTTCCTTGTGTCACAATCTATTCTAAACACATGACACAAGGATATGGAGGGGCTTCTCTGCTTTCCTTATTGTTACGTACTGGAACAATCCGCCATACGGAAAAAGATGGCGCCACGCGCGGAACTCTGGGTAAATCGACCAAATCAGGTCAAGGTTATGTCAACAAATATGGCTGCGGGTCAAAAAGGTCAGCGCGTAGCGCCAGATGAAAACGAAATTTACGGGGCTAAATCAGCCAAAGACATCGACCTTTTAACTAAGACTGAAGCAATAAGGTCGTTGAAGTGTAGGACTTGTCGAAATGTGAGCGGCCTGACCTTGAAAGAGCTGAAAAGCAAGTAAGTTTTCAGATCGCTTTGCGACTTTGGTTCACTGTTGTAAATTCGATCACTAATTAGGCATTAAGTACACTTGAATTTAACAAGGTTATACTTATTTGTGACCACAAAAAATTTAGGTATACATCAAATATGGCTGAGACAAGAAGTTGCTGGTGGATTCAGACGGGAGAGTTTCCGAAGTCAGAAGAAAACAGGTCCAAAGCGAGCTCGATAAGGTTACGCAAAATTTTACTAGCTCAATGGTGAGGGAATCCCCTCCTGGACGACCTCATTACAAGACATTCCTATCTTAACGTATGCAGTTGTTGAAGATTTCTTCAGGCAGACCAACGACAAAAAGCATGTCACAGAAGAGTATCCATTGTCAAAGACCAAAAAGTTTGAGATGTCGGGGAAAACCGATTAAACTGAACTTTCCGATTAGTACTTTAGCTTCGAACGCTCCACCCCATGTGCTAAGCTTCAGAAGACTGGTTGTGGCTTTCAAACTAGGCTCATGTAACATATATCCTTCATACTGTAATGATTTGAATGTCGATTTGATGCTTCAAACTTTTATTTTAGCTTTAGATCGCTCTGACAAATTGCTAGCCCTGCACAATTTGTCTGCAAGCAAGGTAATAAATTTAGTAAATATGTATACAAAATATTTTGATAAACAATGTCACCCTTCAAAATTTATGAAGATTGCCATAAAGTGTTTGCACAATATTGGATGTCAATATTTCAGTCAGTATCTTCTCGAATAAATTTTACAAGGCAAAACGTTGTGTGGATATCAGGGTGAATAATCTAAATCTGAATGATATTAAGCCCCAAAAGTTACAGGTCAAGACCTAACAGAGAGCCAGCACAAAGAGAATGTGACTGTTATTGTCAAAAAGAGTTATGTTTCTGTGTTTGATTCAATGCCAGTGTGTCAAAATAAAGAAAATGTAACTGAAGTAGGCCCACCCGTTGCTCAAAGAAGTTCTGAATGGTTCTGGTAAGAGATATGAAAAGATGAGATCATCAAATACACCTGCTGTAATTACTGGTAGTCTACAAGGGAAGAAGGAGTTTCAAGAATTTGGGACTTCATCAGAAATAAAAAAAGCAGAACCTTAAAAAAATTCAAGAACTAAGACAGGTGCATTATTTTTGAAGCTGACAAGTGCTTTGCAAGTAAGAAAGCTGCTATTGTGGAACAATGTGGACTTAACTTTCTGGAAAGTGAACAAACTTATGGAGCTTCTACAGATAGAACATTTCTGGAAGAAACAGGCAAGAAGCTTGTAAGGCAAGTTCCCCTTTCTGGACTGTGTCTGCTACCTTCAGTAACAAGGTAAAGGCTGCCCAAATACTTGTGTTATAACCTAAACACAGTTCAAGAGGAATGTGCACAAGACAGTGTTTGTATTCTCCAATCCTATGTTTGACATGTTACAGAGAGTAAGAAGTCAAAATGATATGATTTTTTAATCAGAAAGGACAGTAGTTTTATTTATTTGTTTAAGCTACGCTGCAATGCAGAAAAATAGACTATATACCTGTATATTAAATATCAGATTTTTAATACATTTTTTAAAAGTAAATTGTTTAAAAATAAAGTCTGATAAATATTCACAAAAATAAATTCCAATCCTTAATTCACCTCTTAAATATGCTTCAAATAAACTAGTACATGTAAATATATTTGCAGTGCTTTAAAACTCTGGATATAATGTTGTTAATTTAATTAATTATTTCAATTGTGAACAGTTTCACTGAACTGAACTGCTTTGCAAAATCCTGTATTCTAACATTTCCAGCATAACTAAGTCTGAAACATATCACCATTGTATGTTCATGTACACCACCAAAGGAAGATAAATTTACTTATTGCTAAGGTAGACTAAAGAAAGCATGCTCAATGTGTGGTTGATGTGTGCCAGCTAGCTGTAAAAATATTATTCGGATTGTTAGCACTTTATCATTACATGTATGTTCCCTTATACACCCTGAATATCCACAGAATTTGTTGTTTTTCAAAATTTATTCGATAAGATACTGCCTGAATTGAAATATTGACATCCATGCAATAATTTATGTGGGAGGCCGGTGACATTGTTTATCAAAATATTTTGCATGCATATTTACAGTGCGGCTACTGTAACCGGGGTCACCCAGACAAAGTTAACCAATCACAAAGCAGAACGGAAACAATAAATTTCAGCATTTTTGTGTTTTGCTGCAGCCGCAATGGCTGCAAGCAAAACACATTGAGAGCTGAAGTTTGTGCCGTAAGGTGTAAGGTGTAAGTGCCGTAAGGTGTAAGTGTCGTAACAGAGGAGAAATCTGAACTACCGATGTCAATCAAATCCATGAACAAACAAAATCGAAACCAATGAACCGTAGCGCTGATCGCATTCGAAGTTACGGGCCAAAGTATTCGAACGCAAACCACGTTGGACACGTTGGAAAACAGAAAACCGATTTAAAAGTATATCGCATTGGGAAAGAAAACAAACTGTGGCGCGACCACTCCAGTTTTATGAGAAAATTATTCAGTTTCCATCATTTACGAAAAGAGCGAAGACTTGGAACCTCGCCGAAGGTCATAAATATTTTCTCCGAAGGACCGGTTAGTGCACAGTTTGTAAACTTTCGCTTTGAAAATAAACTTACCCTCACCTTGTCTACACTGTCTACAGCGTACTAGTACTGTATTAACTCTGAACTTCATATTTTAAAATAAAATGTATGAACGTGTAACTTGTCACGCAAAGACAGCTGGAAAGGAATATAGTAACATCATGCTGGTCTGCACCGCTAATTGTAGCTGTATTCGAGCTATATAAAAGACAGCTAGAAACGAATTAATACTAGTAACATCACAATGGGAAAGAAACTTATTCAGTGGTTCACACCGTCGAAAACAAAGAAATATTAAATGCAACATTCGTCAGTTCGTGTTTAAATGCGTGCGACCAGTTTGTTTACTAGTTATTAAAAACACGGTATTCATTTAATAAACAGTTCATCCTTAAATTTCAGCTTTTCTACGACTGACAGGTAGGTACTATAAGCCCCGCTAAAAATAGCTGGAAAGGGAAAGTTTTTTGAAAAATGAATTTTTGACTGCCAGACGCGCTGGCGCCACATGTTTATTTTGTGAAGATTACTTAAACGCCGTGAAAAATAGAATTTGATGTCCAGCGAGCCACTGCATCTACGGCTACGCAGTCCTCAGTGAATCCTCCAACTTCACAAATTTCTAAAACTTTAAGAAAACGAACTTTCGAAGAATCAATTCGATTATTCAAAAATTGGTCCTTATCGATCTTCCGATCTTGTTGTGAAGACACTGCAATTCGACGTGTGTTCATGCGTGAAGGGATGACTGACGAATGATAATAATTATTTGTAAACTTTCGCTTTCAAAATGAACTTTGCGTTACGTTCAACCCCGTCTTTCTGTTTTTTATCAAAGAGACAATGATTTCAAAGACATTTCGTTAACTCACTGGTAATTAAATTATGTTTGCTGTGTTTGATTTCAATTTGAATTCAATTTGAATTTGTTCAACCCCGATTCTCTTCGGTAACATTTGGCAAACACTCTCTTCGATACCTAGGGCCCAAACTTTGGAATGCTCTCACACCTATACTAAGAAATTTACCATCTTTAAAACAATTCAAATGCGGTATACGTGGTCGGGACCTCACTGCGCTGGCTGCTAATATCAGTGACTGTCGGGGATGCAAACTATGTCAAGAATGACTGGCAGCCATGACATAATTTTTACTTTTTAACATAATTTTAATTTTTATATTTTAATATAGATAAAGAAACAGAATTTTAATATATTTGTACTTAGGTTTTTTTTTTTTTTTTTTTTTTTTGTATATAAATATTTTCTATTATATATATATATATATTAATTACGTTTTTTAGTTAGTCAGGTTAGGTGTCCACAATTAGTAGAGGGGACTTTTCCCCTCAGCTACTACAGATTTGACACGTTAATAAAGTTATTATTATTATTATTATTATTATCATTAAAATTATCAGGATTGAATTAACACAAAGTGAGTACAATAAAGTGCAATTATTAACCTGCACACAAGTGACAGATAATAAAAGACGTTGGATTTGAATTTCTACTCACTTGTCTTTCATCAACATGTTTGCTAAGGCTTTGCTCTAGCAGCAAAACACATGGACCCATAGACTTGCACCAAGTCGCCCTCTATTGGCGAGCGAAGCGAGCCGAAAAGCGTCGCGAAGCGACCCGCAGCGAGTCGCGAAGCGACGACCGCGAGTGACGAAGTCGCGAGAGGGCGACTTGTCCCGCTTGAAGGATTTTGAATCAAGTTTCCCGCCGAAAGCAAGAGGTATCAATTATCAGGGGGCGGTGTTTCTTCGAGCGCGTGACTTTTCTAGCAGGAGTCAAGTTTCAATAATTCTTGTTTGTGATGTCGGAAAGTAGCGCGGGGTCAACTCCGACCTAAACGATCACGCGAATTTCGATTTCTCCTCGCTCGAAAGAGCAAATTTGTATTCTTTGCGCTAAGGAAGTCGTAAAAAACGATTACAGACGAAGATTGATCGGCCCAGGGGGAAAAAACAAGGTTTGCTTAGACCTGGAAATCCTCGCCGGACGGCAATTCTTAGAACCTGAATTAACTCGACTACAAATATTATTTGTAGAAACTGTGCCGACAAAAATGAGAAGATCGTGAAGAAAGCAGAAGAAAGTAAACGTTGAATTCGTTGAAGGCTGGTCATGAAGCGATAGCTGAACATTACTTGAATACACAATAAATCGCTTCCTAAACATAGATTGCAAACACTTTTAATCGGCGAAATATGTGATGGTAAATGTTGTGAAGTGCTTCTGGACTTCCAAAAATAATTCTGAACTTTAAATCAATTATGTCCTTTAACTGTTCGTCGCTGCAGTCGTCTCCAACATATGAGGCCGCAATCGGTTTTGCAAAGAGTAAACTTGTTCTTTCATGAGCGATACTAAAGGGACAACAACAAGGACTATCGTCGTGTCGCCTCCATTTCGCATGTAGTCGAGTGCAAACGGTGCCAATTCAAACGTTAAGCTTTTGCCCGCTTCCGTGGGCACAGAAACGAAAACATTTTTCCGCAGAGATACGCTTCTATGGCCTGTTGGCCTGTTGTTGATATTCTTTTAACTCATCGTTTCCAATTCCCGTGACCTGTTTAGCAATTTTCAACGCTTCCTTCGCTGTTCGCATGATGTGACCTCGACGTGACAAGAAATGACGCGTCAAGAAGCATCGATTTACATTTGAATGACACTTTCTTTGAGATCTCGACTCTGATTGGCCGAGGTTATAATTTATTCACCGACCCGTTTTTGGGTCGGTAAAATTGGCGCGCTGCAAGTTGGAAAAGTCCTTCGTACGTGACATACCTAAACCGCGCGTCGAAGGACTTTGAGAAAGTCTAATGGACCCATTGGGGCCCTATTTTTTCACTTCAGCTAATGAAATGTCGAGTACAGAACAAAGAAATTTCAACTTCTTCGTTCGCCACGAAAACACATCAATGCTAAATTTTGTCTGTATGGCGCTGGATTTTCAATTAACTTCGATTGCATCCCTTTTGAGCTTGAGTAGTTGTGACAGCACAAGTTGGAAAGTAAATATCAGCGACATTAATGAAAGAGGAGTTTGAAACTGTGTCAAAACAGGGAAAACAACGGCCATACCATTTGTCTCCAGACGTAAAAGTGCGTGGCGGAGTTCGCTCGTGACAATTTCAAACAAATTCCTCTACGGCATCAACCGGAGTTTTGGTAGTATCATTTGGAAAATAAATGCACGTAAGGCCAGCAAAGGAAGACATTCTAAAGTGCATAACGTACCAGAGAAAGCGACGATGACAACATTTATTTTTTTCACTTCACACAATAAAATGTCAGTTGAGTAAAAAACAGTGAAGTTTCATTTTGTTCACTCGTGAAGTTATTTACTTTATATGTTGAATAGAGCGTTAGCTAGCGTTGACGTTTCGATTTTAAATTTGAGTAGTTTCACATGCTGTACAAATGAATGTCATTTGTCATGCAAGTTTGCAAGAATCGATTTCAATCTCTGTGAAAGCAGTGAACGCGATGGTCGTTTGTTTGGACTAACTGTGTGGCGGAATTTGATTCTCGGAAAAAGTAAAACTTTATAGCCGGCTGTTTCAGTGTTTTCTCGCAATTGTAACAATGCAGAAAACAGAACACATTCCAAACAGGAACATCGGTAACGTTTTCATTACTAACTAGCAAGTGAAACTGTTCTTTAAACTTCATCCATCTTTCGACGTGCTAAAGAGCAAGACGGATCGAAATCCGCCAATCACAGCCCACTAGCGTGACCTTCTGAACTTGTGGGTCATTTGCATGTAACCAACAACGGTGGTCGGGACTTTTCTCGGAAAAATCGAAGCTTCTCTGCCGTACAAATGAGCGACCAATTTTAAACTGTTTTAAAAGCAAAGTTGAGGTGCTCGAGAGAGCCAACCGGCGGCTAAGTGTGAAAGTTTCAAATACGCCATACACTCCTCATCATCCAAGACCAAGACCAACAACTCGACAAGCTTGTGAAGGAATTTGTTTCGAAAAGAAATAAATTCAGATAAAAATAAATAAATGAACAAGTATGTTAGTGTTGAAAACATCACCGGTTTTCCTGTTCGGAATTTGTCCTGTGTCTTGCATTGTTTATACAATTGCAAGAAAAACTGAAACAGCCAGCAATAAGTTTTATTTTTTACTGAGAATAAAATTCTAACAAACGTCCGTCAGGTTCACTTCTTTCACAAATCGATTCTTGAAAACTTACATGACGAATGACATTCATTTGTACAGCATGTGAAACTACTCAAATTTTAAATTGAAACGTCAACGCTAGCTAACGCTCTATTCAACATATAAAGTAAATAGCTTCACAAGTGAACAAAATGAAACTTCACTGTTTTTTACTCAACTGACATTTTATTGTGTGAAGTGAAAAAAATAAATGTTGTCATCGTCGCTTTCTCTGGTACATTATGCACTTTAGAATGTCTTCCTTTGCTGGCCTTACGTGCATTTATTTTCCAAATGGTACTACCAAAACTCCGGTTGATGCCGTAGAGGAATTTGTTTGAAATTGTCACGAGCGAACTCCGCCACGCACTTTTACGTCTGGAGACATATGGCATGGCCGTTGCTTTCCCTGTTTTGACACAGTTTCGAACTCCTCTTTCATTAATGTCACTGATATTTGCTTTCCAACTTGTGCTGTCACAACTACTCAAGCTCAAAAGGGATGCAATCGAAGTTAATTGAAAATCCAGCGCCATACAGACAAAATTTAGCATTGATGTGTTTTCGTGGCGAACGAAGAAGTTGAAATTTCTTTGTTCTGTGCTCGACATTTCATTGGCTGAAGTGAAAAAATGCTGAAATTTATTGTTTCCGTTCTGCTTTGTGATTGGTTAACTTTGTCTGGGTGACCCCGGTTACAGTAGCCGCACTGTAATGACTATCAGTTATTATATCTGAACCTATATTTGTGCTAGAAAAGTGACATGGTCACCAAAGCTTAAAAAATCTTTAATTTTTGTGCTGATATTTACAGGTAGCCTGTGTACAGCCGCCCGTTTAATTGTCATGTACGTGAAAGGATTGACTTAAAATTATTACCTTGCTTACAAGCAAATTGTGCAGGGCTAGCAATTTTTCAGAGCGATCTGAAGCTAAAATAAAAGTTTAAAGCATCAAATCGACATTCAAATCATTACAGTATGAAGGATATATGTTACATGAGCCTACTTTAAAAGCCACAACCAGTCTTCTAAAATTTAGCACATGGGGTAGTGCATTCGAAGTTAAGTACTAATCGGAAAGTTCAGTTTAATCGGTTTTCCCCGACATCTCAAACTTTTTGGTCTTTGACAATGCATACTCTTCTGTGACATGCCTTTTGACGTGATCTGCCTGAAGAAATCTTTAACAACTGCATACATTAAGACAGGAATGTCTTGTAATGAGGTCGTCCGGGCGGGGATTCCCTCACCATCGAGCTAGTAAAATTTTGCGTAACCTTATCAAGCTCGCTTTGGACCTGTTTTCTTCTGACTTCGGCAATTCTCCCGCCTGAATCCACCGGCAACTTTTTGTCCCAGCCATATTTGATGTATACCTAAATTTTTTGTGCTCACAAATAAGTATAACCTTGTTAAATTCAAGTGTACCTAATGCCTAATTAGTGATCGAATTTACCACAGTGAACCAAAGTCGCAAAGCGATCTGAAAACTTACTTGCTTTTTAGCTCTTTCAAGGTCAGGCCGCTCAAACTTCGACAAGTCCTACACTTCAACGGCCTTATTGCTTCAGTCTTAGTTAAAAGGTCGATGTCTTTGGCTGATTTAGCCCCGTAAATTTTGTTTTCATTTGGCGCTACGCGCCGACCTTTTTGACCCGCGGCCATGTTTGTTGACATAACCTTGACCTGATTTGGTACATTTACCCAGAGTTCCGCGCGTGACGCCATCTTTTTCCGTACAGTGGATTAACAGGTTGTGATGTTACTATAATTCATAGGCAAATAATTAATATGTATATCTAAATAAAAACTTTATGTAAGGTGATCAAAACAAATGCAACTTGATAACCTAATTATACAACCATCTGAAAGCCTATCTTAACAACAAAACTGATGGACAGCAAATTTTAACCTACCCAGCAGAAACAGTGGTCTCCCAGAAAGATTGGTGCACTCCATGTGAAGCACAGTGAGACAGCAGTCCAGTCTTATTGACCTTCCCAGGAGCGGGAGAGCCTGTTCTGTCCACACTGTGTTACGTATGTCCAAGTACTGTAAACATGGAGTCTGAGAAGATGAGAGGTCATGATAAGTTAGCATTATCAATAGTGTTACAAGTATGAACAACAAGAGAGATGTCTGAATAGAAAATGATGCTGCTATTCAGCGGAACAATAGAGCAATTGACAGAATTGTGCAATCATGAAATACACTGACAGCAAACATTCTACAAAAATTAGGCTAGACAATACTGAATGTACAGTAAACAAAGCCATGCACCAGCAAGCACTTTTAAATAGCTGCTTTGCTTTCAAACAGCCTGGATTGACCGACTGACTGACTGGCATACAGATGGACGGACAGACGGACAAACAGAATGGAATGGAATGGAATGGAGCAGAACAGAGGTCGGAACAAAACAGAATGGAACAGATGGATGGACAGATACAAGGCACTATGCCATGTTCAAACGACATGCATGACTAAGCTTCCTCTTTAGAATTTTTGGAAATTACTGTTTGAGATTCCTGAACCTTTGAATTATGAAGAAACCAAATGTAAAATAGTTTTACCTTCTTTAAAGTCCTACTGACAGCCTGCCATCCTCTAATCTTTATCTTAGTGTTGTATGCCAAGTTAAGTTTACATGTAGATTTGTAGAACTCAATCATTTCCAGCAATGAAACAGCACCCTACAATGCAACATTGAGATTTTCAACTAAGTAAATATAAAAGGCATTACATGATAAACACTGAAAGTTTCTTTTAAATATTATATTTCAGCCATCTTCAGGAGGAAGTTTAAAAAAACTTATGAATGTTTAATTGTTTTATTTGCCTAACATTTTTTAAACATACATGTACCTTAATTTGCAAGCGAAAAAGGAAAATAAATTAATGGTTATCTTTAGCTTAAATTTCAGACTGGGATTGGGTACCAAATTCTACTGTTTGGTTCAAGCCAAGTGGGCCATACAGCAAAGTGCAGAATAACCCAGCACCCCACCCCTGCCCAGCACCTGGGTTTAAAGAGGCACTTTGAGAGTACAGCAACTTGCCCAAAAGGAAACACAATGACCCCAGGCAGGGCTGGAACCAAGTGCACTAACCATTAGGCCAACACACCTTCAACAGCAAGTGTTGTGACTAAAGAAAATAACCATAGAAAATTTTGATCCAAGTTGGGGTAGTGGCCTGAAAGAAACAGTTGCTAATAGCTGTTGCAGCAGCTGTAGTGGCAGGGCTTGTAGCAGTGGCAGGGGCAAGGGAAGCAGTGGTGGCAGCGTCAAATAATGATATATTTGATATATTTGATGCAGTCAAAAGAACAGTAAAAGTCTCTGAGCATAAAACTTTATGAACTACAAAACAACTGCCTTACAGTATGTAGGTGGGTTGATGGGAGGAATTATTACTGGAAAGATCTTTGCATGCCAGATTTGGGGACCTTTTTTTTTGGGGGGGGGGAGATTATTATAAGAATTTTACAGTATTAAGCAGACTAATGAGAAATCATACTTAGTGTCATGTACATACATGATACAATTTAATCTATACTCACATCATCCTCAAGTCCTGTGTTTTCAAGATCTAATGTCTTGGTTCTTACTCTCCTGAACACTTCCTCTAGAGCTTCACAGTTCCGTAAGTCAAGTTTAACACCTGAAATATAAAGGAACACTTACAAAATATATTGGACATACTACACTGAGTTTTGCACATTAACTGATGTCTCGTGTTTTTTGTTCCAATGCAGAAAGAACTGCAAGCAATAATATTATACACTGATGTACCTAGAGAAATTCCCAGCTGCGGTTACATGTCGACTTTAATGTCTTTTACTAACAACTTGAATAAAAGGTCTTGGTAGTGATCACAAAAAGATGGCAAAATCAAGAGATCACATGCATGTATGTACCCTGCTGTTGACCTTTGAAAGTTAAAAAAAAAAAAATCAAGAAACTTCAACTGGGCGGTTAACATTTGGCCCTGGAGCTCTTTCAGTTCTTTGGATGTGCAGTGCATACAAAATTCTAGATAACAAACAGTAACAAGTATACAATTTTTTTTATAATTATTATATATAATTTATAAAAAAATTGAAATCAACCTCTTGTTACCTCTCAAGTCTATAACATCTATTCTGTCCTGAAAGCTTTCACATGCCTGTCAAAAGGGAAACACTGTCAAGTTTCTGAAAGTTAAAGGAGCTACATGCACATCACAGGAATTTTGCAGATTTTTGGTCTACTAAATCTGTTCTAAAATAAGTGGTAGGCAACTTTACCCATGAAAAACATTATCATTGACTATCTAAAGGAAAATTATCCTTAAATGGAAGATAAAAATCAAATTACGGCTATAAATATCAATTTTTAAGATGCTCGGAAACACTTGAAAAGTTAAGCCTCAATTATTCAAGTTACAATCCATTTCCATCCTAGCCATCCAGAGCCAACTTTAAATGCTTGACCTTGTTAACAGTTTCAGTGCTCTAATAAAGCAATTGTTAATAAAAAGGTCCATTATCTTTAGGTTTCCTATGTATATAATATATACCGGTATGTATACAACACAATATATAAATTTTGGCAGTTCAAAGATCTGTTAAAATCTGTGACAAAGCCCCATGAAAGAGACCCAGGAAAAAAGGTGAAAAATACAAATCACAAATTAAAAATTACCTCAAGCTGTTTAATGAGTTTTTCACATGGCTTGATCTTTAGCCTGGTGCATGTGTTTCTGTAGGCATCGATCACTTCTTTGCTACTGTGATGACCAGCTAAAACAAACACAAACTCTACAAAATTAGACATGCAAAACCCTACATGTATGTGCCGCACTATCCTTTCATGTCTGATCAAGCTGCTGTAGATACATGATTGTATGATTTCGATTCTGATATCCTCTGACATATTGTTACTTTCAAAAATATCTGTACAGTTATTTCTCCCACTAAAGGTTTTGCAGGGGTGGAATCAAGCCAACAACAAAATTGCCTTGACTCCCCCCACCCCTCAATGAATGTTAGTCAGGAAAAGAGAAACAAACAAACGAGTCAGAATGATAACAGTGTCCTACAGAAAAATTGACGCATAGAAGCTGCACATAATTATGATAATATATAGCTTTCCTTGCATTGAAATTGTGTTATCAATGAGACCTCGCGACTTCAAAAGCTGTTTGAAGCTGTTTATGAAAGGTGATATACTGTTAGTAATATCAGAGTGACTACAGCAAAATTATACTTAAAGCAGGGCTGCAACAACAGTCGGTCATTGGACATTGGCCGACCAAAATTTGCTCATGTCCGACGAAATCCCAAGTGTGGTCGCACATGATGTCCGGACAAATTTTTGATCTTAAATCATTTTATGGCAATGATGAATAAAAATCTGCCCAACCACATTTTTTAGTCCGACCAAGAAGGTGTCTTAGCACAACATATGTCCTTTCAAGTGAAAAAAAAATATGTATTTGCAGCCCTGCAAAGGCAGGGGCATAGCTAGCCTATTTTAACAATAGAGTGTTTCTGTCGAGGAACTATCGGCTGATAGTTGCCCCGTGGAAATTTGATGTTCTTAAAACAAATATTAGCCCGAGAAGCAAAGCTTCGAGGGCTAATATGCTAGTTTTAAGAACATCAAATTTCCAAGGGGCAATTCTCAGACCAATAGTTCCGAAACAGAAACACTCTAGATATTGTCTTTATTGTTCACAACTAAATTTTCTTCCGCGCACACATACAAAAACGAGCATCGTGAATTATTTTTACTTTTCAGGATAAAAAACCCAGTTGAAAGCCGAAATTTAACAAACGAAACAAAACCAGACAAGAAACCCACTAAATGCAGTGAATTTGATTGGGTTTTTTTTGTCTGCAGGCACGCTTGTTTACAAAAAAAAGTCACGGGCGGGCACTATCGATCTGGGCATTTTTCTCGGGAGGGCACTATGGGCTGATAGTGCCCTCCGGCGGACGGGCACTATCGCGTCACGTGTTCAATTTAAACCAATCAGAATCAGAGAAAATTTAGTGGTGAACTATAAGGGCCCATAGGCCCGGACCTACAAATGTTTTAGCCTGCTCATATTTTTTAAATATATATAGTAGAGAGCAATTCAGGCTGAAGCACTTTCAAGATGAAATATAAAGCTATATGCATTATAAATATCGCAAATAACCTTTCGCGATTAGTCAAGTCTCAAGCAAGTAGAGATGTCTTGAGTAACCAAGTGATAGGTAAAGACAAAGTACGTTTATATATTTAGCAATGAGTGAAAGTTTACCCATTCTCTGTAATAAAATGTCAAAATTTAGGTGCTGTGGAACTGCACTTTTGAGGGCCTTTATTGGTTGGATGCCCCCAAATCCCCAACCCCCCACCACCTCCACCACCTAGAAGCTGCCAGGCCTACATCTTTTCAGAAACTAGCTACGCCCCTGAATAGGATGAACTTAAAATAGAATTTATAAATGTTGTGGTTTAAATTTATCTTTGGTTTAAAATTTTTCAAACAAGTTTGATTTTTTTATTGTTATCGTAATCTAAAAAAAAGGGAAATAAAAATCAAACTGGTTTGAAAATTTTAAACCGTATAAATTATAACCATCAGAGACAGTGCTCAGGCAATGACTGTATTAGGGACATTTTTGACTTGAAAAATATACATAAAAAAAAGAAAAGACAGCAGGAAATGAATAAGAGATTTGTTTTTGCCTTTTCAAAAAGTGTGTAAACTTAGGATTGGGTAAATTATGGCAAATGAAAATTTTATTGGGATGACCAGTCTTAATCAGTTACCGTCTTTAAAAAAAGCCACCCAATTTGTAAGGTTTGTTTGTTATGGCTAGTTCTCATATGGGGATTTCCTGGCATTTCTAATAACTTAGATGTTAGCATTTTTGATTTATTATAAATTGCAAAATATCGCAGTAGCTAAAGCAATGTGGCCAACACTAATATGCCAGCAAATAATTCAACTTAGTAATCATAATTAACATCTCCACTATGATATTGAAGTCATACTGTACGTACAGTGTATAAAACACGTACTTAAAATTTGGCAAATCTCATAAAAACAAAAAAAAATGAAAAACTGCCAACAGAAATATTGTAAGCCAGCAAAAATTGTTTATCAATTTAATATTGCCACATTAAAACATTGCTGTGAAATGCTGGTGATTTCTATTTATTTAGCACTTGAGTATTGCGGCTACAGAGTTCCATAGCAGCAGGTGAGCTAGTGCTGTAGCTGTGATCAGATCTACATATTAATCATTTTGTCATTACACCTGTATTTAAACAATATAATTATCTTTTTATTCTTTCTGCCATAAGTTAGAATATGATTGAGCTGTCAGGCAGAATCCTTGAATAGGCCGCCCAAAAAAAATATGCACCACTGTTTCTTAAATCAATAAAAATTAAAACAAATCCTTGTGCAAAAAGGAGTAACCCGGGAAGATTTTCTTATCAATTTTGTTTCCATTACACTGATCCCATTAAATCGTTAGCACTTTCTAAATCATTTTTCTACTGACAATGCCGGGAGAGGTTTGCTATTTTCTTGATGGCTTCAAAACAGAAAGCAGGATAAAAAATGTAGAGTTTAAGATTTCCATAAATTTAGGTCAAGGTCATAATTTGATACAATATATTTAGTTTATGTTCTCGGATCTCTCGTTCTTGGAAGGAACTTTCACAATTTTGCTCAGAATTGACACCAAGGCGAAGAAAAACGTTTGTACGAGGATCTTTAATAATTATTCCGATAATATGATTTACATATAAATATATATTAAGCTTACCAGCACGCCGAACTATCTGCTCGTGAAAATAACACTAAATTAAATGGTCCACCGGAAATTTTCTATTTAAATATCACGTCTGTTTTTGTTATGCGTTACCGTCTGCGATTTCGCAGAAACCTGACAAAAAATTGACGGCATTTCCATTTAGAATAAAAACCTCTGAGCTGCATTTACAAAAGCACTTCAAAAAGCAAGAACTTCAGTCTCATTTACAACCCATTAGTGGCTAAAAAACCTGCTACTGCGTGCTGTATAGAAAACAAACTCGAATGTACAAGAAAACAATGCATCGGATTGAAGTATTCGGCTTTGGAAAGTAATTGCTTAGAAAAATAGCTTGACTACGTTTTCGCACATCTTGAGAGCAGAGATTACATGGCGCTAAATGGCGCTAACAGGTACAAAATACGAAGACCAATATTTACGATTCGCACTGTCAATCGACAGGGTAAAAGCCCATTGAACACAAACAATTTTTTTACATTTTTCCCGTATTCGCATTGGAGATATCGCCATAAAGCGTAATTATTGTACACAGAGTAGCTTTCTTACCGTTTTCCCACGGATCTACAGGATCTAAAGCCCGAACTAGACGTGCATCGTCCGGAAAAGAAACCTTTCTTGATAACTTCTTCTGCCGACCACTTCGATGATCACGACAGGCAGCTTCACGTACGCCTCCTTCTCGACAGTCCGAGCCACCTTGTATCCCTTCTTCCGATGCCAGGACATCCTCACCCCTTTCCATAATTATTCATGGCTTTAAAATTAAATCCATTATTATTAAATAGAAATGCAGTGAGGGCAGAGAGACTTCCTGTTTTCCAGCACCGAGCTTCAACTTCTCGAAGGAGCCATTTTGAAAAACACCCACGCCGTGAGGAATTGGGTACGAATCCCTTTCGGTTTCGCCGACGAGCGTGTCCGTGAAGCGTGATAACGCGTGATGGCGTGATGGAAACGTGTTCCACCACGTGAAAAATTGACTAGAAAAGGGGGGGGGAGAAACACCTTCATTCATTTGTGAATCGGTTCCCGGATCGGTTCTTAAAATTACCAACTCAAATTTTAATTGACTGTCCACCCCACTGAAAGGATCCGGTGTATAGTGTGTCCATTTTTGCCAGGGCGCGGAGGCCGGGCGCCTGAATAGGAGCAATTCCACTTTCCTTACTGATGCATTAAACTCATTTGTGTTGGACACTTTTTGTTAGAAGATGCTTCGTCCTCATATCCAGGAGCGTGTACCCCTGCCATATAAAAGTTCATTTCTCCCGCTATATAGAACAAGAAGCAGCCCATCTCTGCCATGTAAGACTAGAATAATTAAACTACTGAACCGAAAAATATCCTAGTAAAAAAAAAATAAGACATCAACTCCTTTGTGACAAAAAAATAGCCAGCCACCACATTTCTCTTGTTGTCCTTTTAAAAAAAATATCTTGAAGTATTTCTTTCGTCTTCTTCACATTTTATCGAGAATTTTCGTGTTAGTTACACAAAATAAATAGCATAAAATGAGGAAGCTAGACCATTACCCAGACATCCTTGCGAGCTCAAGTTCCGTTGGACGCCATCTTGTCTTGGCTGATGTTCTACAAACTTGGTTCTTTTGCGGGCAGAGTTGTGCCTGCTGAAGCTTCTGCTGCTTATCAACCTCAGGTAGGACATATTAATGACTATTTTTACAATTGACATTATTACAGTGGTTTCAGATGAAGTCATTGTTTGTGATTTTTGTCATTTATGTTGATATCGTGTTGATTTCGCCAGGGACTTGGAGGCTTAAAAGAGGTAAAAGCAGGGCCAGTTTTTGAAGCACCAATGTCTTCTTCGTCTACTGGTGCATATCCAAGCTCAGTTCGCCACTGGCAGGACATTTTCAAGGTAAAAATTAACCCTTTGAGACCATTTATTCTTGACTACACATCCACTGTACTTGATCAACATATCAAAACAATATTATTAAAGCTTATTATTTCCTAACATGTATACAATATTTCCTATCAAAACATAATAACCCTATAATTCTTACATATATATCAATAATAATGGTGCCAATCACTATCAACAGGGTTCTCATTAAGTGCCGGCAACCGGCTAAAAAACCGGCTACTTCGAATTTTGAGCCGCCTACTTTTTGATGATATGGTTTACTAACTAAGCATTACCGTGAAACAGAAAGCCGTGTATATGAATAAAAAAGTAACCTTGTGCGAAAAAAATAATGAAGACAGCTTTATCGTAAATATTTTTACATATCACAATAAAATTTTGTACTTTCATAGCACTGATAATGATAACGCTCTCTTTTTCACCTGATCATCATCATCATCACTTTGTTTACCCTCGGATTTGAAGAGTAGCTTATACAGCTAATAAATGTTTTCCTCCGAGTCGATCCGCCGATCCGCGAGCCGCCATATTTTTCAGTTCGTGCGCCCGCGATCACAATCCACTCCCATCATGCATCTGTGTTAGGTTGAGGCTTCGGTTCGACTGTCGTGGTTCCAGTTGTGTTATATTACTTAAGGGGGCTCACAATAGTTTTAAGGTTTTCTAGCACTTTTACATTTAAGGGATTCAATAAAACAAAATAACATTTCTTTTTACAATTTCTTAGGAATAGCTACTAGCTCGATCGTCAGTGAACCGAAATATAATCATATGACGTCATCACCTGTTACCATAGCAACAGGATATGGGTGTAAATAGGAGCCATCATGGAGCTTCTAACGGTAATAGCGCAAAAATTAACTCGGTGACCCCTATTTTTCTGAATCTTATCCAATTCTACATAAAAAGGGGAGCAATTATAAAGAGTTTAAAAAAATTCTCTGGAGCAGATTTTATGTAATTACTCAAAACCGTAATTTTTGACTGGCTAAAAATCCGGTCCAGAGAATTTTTTTAAATTTCACCTGTAGTTTTCTCTCAGGCCACACTACCTAATTTTGAAATAAAAAAGTGGGGTCACCGGACTTGTTTTTCAGTTAAATTACTTCGCGTTTCAAGAAAAGCCACGCGTGATCCACGCGCGTTTTAAAATCTGGCCTTTACAAGATCCCGTCTTTCGCATGCGTAAACGTTGTCCGCTGGTCAATGCCCTCGATTTGCTTAGAAGAGTCGCTTGCTTGCTTTCATATTTATCAGTCATTAAGTTGACCTGTAAATCGAAGTGCCGCTAATAAATGAAGTAAACTAAAGCCACAGACAAAGCCGCCCAAGGAAAGATAGAGAAGTAAACGTGTATTGCATGCTTTAGTTTCGGGAATTTCGTAGGTTTGGTTGGAAGTCCACTCCGGGGTCTACACGATCGATCGCAGCGCGTACATAAAATTTTCTCCTCGGCACCAAGTATACTGGTCGGCAAACATTATTTTCTTCAGCTAATAGTAACAATAAAGACTCTTTGCGGCTAAAAATGTCGTGAAAACGCGATTTTCTCTGAAAACTGGACAAAAATAGACTTCGACAAAAAGTTTACGCGCCGCCATGTTTGTTTTTCTTTTTCGTGGCTGAAAAATCTCGCGAGTGACGCGCGTGATTCGCGAGGTTTGGTCCCAGGCCTCAGGCGACCGTAAAACTATTGTGAGCCTCCTTAAACGAGCGAGAAGCCATTAAAATGGACCCAAACTCAACGAAACGGCCTATGGCACAAAGAACGATGTTGGCTTTTATAAAAAAGAAAAGAACTGACGAGGAAAACTTGCTTGAAATGATGGAAGCCACAAACTCAAACGTAGAATCATCGATGGTCAGTGCCGCTTCAAACGTAAAGTCCCGAACAAACGTGGAATCGTTGGTTGATAGGAACGTGGTTGCCAAAGTGCACGAAATGGCATATCTGAGCCTCTACATATTCAAAATTTCCTGGGGGGGCATGCCCCCAGACCCCCCTAGGGGCTCGTGCCTTCGGCACTCGATTTACCGGCCGTCTACTATTAGCTCTCAGCCGTCTACTTTAAAACTTAATGAGAACCCTGTATCAATAAGTAGTCAACTGGTATTGATTATTATAACAAATCAATTAATTTTGTACATGCTCATTGGACAAAACACGTCATGCGGTACAAAATATTGGACGATGGGTATCAGACTTTATACCCCACTGATAATTTTTCAGATGTGCTCGCTCGACAAAACGCATGATGTGGTACAAAATCTGACGGGTAATAGTCAATATATCCTGTCCAATTTGATATCCATTGCTCAATTTTATAGACAGGTACAAAACAGGCAAACAAAGTCACCTTTTCAGGTGTAACTTTTTAATCAAATCACGTTGTTCAAATTAACATAAACTAGTCAACTTGCATTGTATCTCAACCACAGTAACGCCGTGATTATCATTGTAGATTTTTCCCCATTTACCGGTGAAAAAAAAATTGTCTTGTTATTCTTACATGTATCAGTTATATTGGAAATTGATGGACAACTAATCAAGTGGATTTTGTCACCCAATTGTTTATAAGAAAACTTCTGAACTTGTGTGATGCACGATAAGCGTGCAAGCGCTCTGACATTTTAAATTTGTACCTAAGGTCGTGAGCACAATTGCGCTTACAATTATCGCGTGTGCAAGTTAAAGTTTTTCGGGAGTCGTTTGTTTTGAGGATTGTGTGCGGTTTTAGAGTTAACCATGTTACCGTTTGGTGGTGTTTTATGGACGATTAAATGTGTTTGTTGTATGAGGTGTTTTTCATTACCGCTTACAAACACTGATGTTGTTTTCCACTTGCTTATACAATGAAGCAACTGCCAAAAACCCATTAACTCTGAAATATTTATTGAGTTTTGTGTTGCTACATGTATGCATGTACTACAATAACGATAATAATAATAATAATGGTTTATTTGCATTCCATAAAACAATATTGGCTCTTCTATGCAAATTAATATAAAAACTAAGATATGAGACTACAGTCGAAGCTCTCTTAACGGACACTCTCGTAAGCAGACAGCTCTACTTACGGCCACCTTGTTTGAAACCCCATTTTAACTCCCATACAAACTCTGTATTTTTACATTCTCGTAAGCGGACATTCCCGTAAGCGGCCGCGGACACTTTCAGAGATTACGACTTAGACTTTTTCTTTGTTTTTAAGCTCCCGTAAGCGGACACCCGAAAGAAAATCCTACTAACAACCTCCGTATCTTGTTATTATCAATCAAATTCACATCGCCGTTTGTGACAATGATTTTGCAGTAATTACAGGACCACATTTCAGTGCTTGTTTTGTCGTCCGTCTGGTTATTGTTAGCTGGGCAAGCTCTCATAAGCGGCCACTAGAGGTGTAGATGGCCGCTTACGCTTTCCATTCTCGTAAGCGGCCAGCTCCAGTTACGGACACTTTTTTTGCGTCCCGAGGGTGTCCGCTTACGAGAGCTTCGACTGTAAGATATAAAATAAACTAAGATAAAAAGTTATGATATAATGTAAATCTAAACATCTACAGGGCCACATTATTCCAAAGCACTACACTATTGTGTAACTAATCAATGTAAACCAATCAGAATCAGAAAATGTAGTGGTGAGCTATAACTCCTGTTAGCATAACCCATTGACCTTCTATTGATGGAAAGATGGCTCTGGGAGCTTGCGCTCAGTTTTTTGCTGAATTTTATCAACCAAAACCTTCAATAAATCAATTTTAGTGATATTCAGTGGTTAATAGAGTGGTCAGTGGGTTATGCTTAAACAATTAGATGACTCACTCTCAGTTTCTATCGACTTTGATAGTTTGCTAGGGGCTTCGCCCCCACCAACTATCAGCCAATAGAAACCTGAAGCTTGCTGTCTAATAATTAGACGGCAATAATTGTTAAATAATAATTATTAGCAATTGTTAATTAGTCAATTGTTAAAAATTATTGTTAAATAGTTGTCTTTCCCTTCAATTTGTGTTTTGCAGAAAACTAAAGCCCCAGTGTACTTGCTGCAAGGATCAAGGGATGTGCTAGTTTACAGGGGCCTGATGGGCACTGTTGCTGTTGGAATGGGCTTTGCCACCTACTTCTACTACATGATGGCCACTGGAAAAATGAAGAAGAAGGAGAGATCATAGTGAAGGACTCACTACTATTTCAATCATTTGAAGTTATCTGAGTGTGCTTCAGGCTGTCTTGTTTGATTTTTGAGTTAATTTCAAGTTAATTGTAGTGAATTTCATTTTCAGTAGTCACACTAATTTTTTGTTATCACTCTAACTGTAAATTAAGTGGATTGCAAATTTTTAAAGGAATACTTGACTTTAAAGTAAAAACCATTTTCAGGTGTTAATAATAATTAATAAAAGTGCTTTTATAGTGCAGGTATTGCCTCTTCATTAATTTTTAGCCCTGGTGTTAAAATTTCGGGCAACATACAAATTTCCCTTTGTACGCCTTACATTTTATAAGTGAGTACAAACAGTTCCGCATCCATGTGCATTGTTGAGTTTTTATAAACACACAACATGCTCAACAATTCACGAAGAGCAAGTTTACTAATAGTGGCCCTGATCAGTGATGCCATGCTGGGGGAGTTGGATGATAGGATGTCAATCTCATTCCCAGGGCCTGCGTTCCCCTTGACCAGCAGTCAGGAAGCTCAACAGCTCTGGGCTAATCCAAAACTGAACCAGGAAATCCTGGTTCTGGTTTGATTGTGCATGTGCGCCGGAGATTGTGTTGAAACAAACTAGTTTTCAACAGCCAATCGGGTTTGGTCGCTTTTGTGGCAGGCTTTCAAATTAGCCCAGGTGTCCCGATCCCTGGCGCAGACCAGAAGGAACGCGGCCTCTGGGGACGAGATTGCTAGGATCTGTGTTCAGAATGAAAAACCTGCCCATCTTGATTTGGATGAGCTGGAATAGCCGAGGAGGTGAGATGGTTTTTCCTGATTAAGGTGAATATAAAAAGCAATAAAATAAAATAACAAAAATAGAATAAAATAAAAAAAATGAAAATGAAAATTCTAATTTTCATTTTATAAAATTAACATTAAAATCAAAATAAAACAAAGCAAAATAATACAAAAGAAATAAAATAAATCTTGATAAAATAGCAAAATAAAATGGCATAGAATAGCAAAAAAAATAAAAATTGATAGAAGTAAAAAGCAGTCATCTGAAGTAAGAGGTTTAATTCTAGTTTTAATTTTATATACCTTTAACAGCTACTTATTTTAGCGAGTTGTTCAAAAATCACTGAAGTAAGTACTCCCTAAAATTTGTCTCGGCCAACTTGTTAATACTCGTTTAATTTAATTCCCCCACCTCAAAGGAAACCTAAATTCATCATAGTCGACTTTAGATGGATGCTGGACCCATTTTCTGGCATTAATAATTAACTTTGTTCTTTCTAGCAGTGCAAATGTTAGTTCAATTTGAACGTTTATTTCCATCTTAGCTACATGTTCATCAAAAACTGGTTAAAACGAAATCGGTTTGTTTTTAAAAAAAAAAAAACGGAAAATCGCTAAATTTAATAGTGGCTTGCAGATAGGATGCGTCCTTTAGACTGGAGACACCCTTGAAAGGGATGCGATAAACATAACAACGCTTACACCAGTTTTGATCATTTCCAGGAACAGAGGATTGTAACAAACTCTGAGGCCCTGTTAGGGGTTTTCGGGATATAAAGGGATAACTCACAAAATTATTCTAGGGATAAGGGACAAATGTTTAAATAATTATAGGGACAAGGTACATGTATAACTCATGTTAGGGATAGTTAAAATCAAAATAATAGGGATAACAGCTTTGGTAATTCTTGGGATAAAGAATAACTGCCCTCAACCACCCTTTACAGGCCGGGCCTCAACTCGATTTAAATGTTTCATAATTGGGCAAAGTGGACCGTTATGCCAAGATGCTTATGCTATTCTGGTGCATCATTCGAGTTCGCGCTAAGTCCAAGTGCGTTTTTTTTTTTTTGCGATATTGCATCATTAAACTGAGTGGAATTCCTATTTCTCGAATCCCCAAGGGGCAACGAAAATTGGTTCGAGAAATCTAGAGTTCGAGACATCGGGATAAATTGACTGAGTGAAACAAATCCAGTGATAGAGTTGTCGGCAGGTTCGAGAATCAAAAGCCCTCTGGGCTTAGTGTCTCGTGACTCTTTTCAGAGTTTAATTTATTTGAAAATAGACCGCTTTTCACGTCTATTTATTGCTTGTAAAGATATCGAAAATTCAAAAGCGTGCATCTAACATAAAGAAACATTTAGACTCCTCACCCCTAAAATTTGAACTAAAACTAAAGCTACTTTTGTCGCTCGATAAAAGTTGTGACATTCACAACACGATAGAGCAGTTTTCAATTGAGTGTCGTAAAACCAAAACCAAAGTAATTACTTTGGCCAATCACAAAGGACACAGACAATCCAGTAAACCAATCAAAACTCGAAGCAAATACATGTAGCTGGCACAAAGCGCGGGAAAACGTGCGCGTGCGAGTCACGATTGGTTTTGGTTTTACTCCTGATTGGCTGAGAAAGTGGCGCGAGATTTTTAAGCCAATCACTAAGCGTAGTAATGCAAAACCAAAGCAAACGCAATTAACTTTCGACACTCAAGTGAAAACCGCTCTATACGAAACTCTTGATTCACTTGTCAATTCAGAAACCTTTGTCGTGAATGCTTGCGCTGAACTTCACGATTTCACAGTTAAAGATAAAAACAAAGGTTTATTCCAACTACAAAAGGTTCTCACGCGAAAGCCTCAAAATCCAACTAAATATATATATATATATAAGATTACATGCTTAAAAACAAAGTTTTGAAATCGATGCCTTAATGGTATCCATTCCGATCACTATCACGGTAATTAAGCGTCCATCTTGATTCATATGCATACTAATTGATCGTTGCTATTTCTGTCAGGCGGATAATGTTTGTACTTATAATTGTCACGCGACTTGTTTCCGACACCTTATCAAAAGCGATTTTTCCAAGCAGCCGAAAGTAGGCTTAAGCTTGACTTAAATTCAAAGTACATTCCAGCATGTAGCCGTTGAACAGTTATAGGACTCCGATAACAGCAGAAAAAGAATACAGACAGAAATGCTTGTGAAATTGCTCTGATAAGGTTGTCGAAAGTAGGCTTGACTTAAATTCAAAGTACACTCCAGCATGTAGCCGTTGAACAGTTATAGGACTCCGATAACAGCAGAAAAAGAATACAGACAGAAATGCTTGAGAAATTGCTCTGATAAGGTTTCTGAATTGATTGTCGCAAAATATTATCTGCTCAAGTAACGCAACCCGTGACATGTAACCCTTAAAATATATATCAGTATAGCGTGCACGTAAATTTAATTAACCAAAACATATGTATTGTAAACAAGAACCGGGTGAGACATTGATTGTTATCAAAAGCAAATGGACTCGACAATTTAGAGATAAGGCCTTTTAGCAAGCCGAAAGGATCTCTAAATAGAGCGTTATCTCTCTCTCTCCAGAGGAATCGTGACGTTCACTTTGCAATTTGGGTGTTAAGTTTTGTCTTTCTTATACAGCGACGAGTTGACCTTTGGCGTGTGTCTTCGTGACTGTTCAATTCCCACACGTTTTAGGGTAATACTCGAATTGAAGACACGCAAGGAAAATAATGTCCACGGGATCTACCAGTTTTTTTTGAAGTAGTACTACAGCAATAAACGTAAAAAAAAGAAATAAATTTTAAGAACAGTAAAGCGTGCCTGTATTTTTACACAATAAGCCCTTTACAATAAATACTCCTAACCTACAGTTTGATAAACCAGCGCGTTAGTTGCGACCTTTGTAAAGAAACATTATCTGTTCTTTGATATGAAATTCCGGCGGCCTCAGATCACAAAGCAAATGTTGACATGGCGGGAAAATTCCGCGGCCTCACAAAGCAAATGTTGACATGGCGGGAAAAATGTTGACATGGCGGGAAAATTCGGCGGCCTCAGAAAGCAAACACGCATGGAATGCACCTCTCCCCCTGTAGATATATCTCGTGTCGTCATGACAACGTCATGACGTCACGAGACAAAAAGGAGGGTTAGAGAAATCGAGTTTGCACTGTGTTCAGTCAAAAGTTAATCGTTTATAAACACAACAATCCTGAGACAATTGACGCAATGGCTTAGTAAAAGGGTCAACAGTAGGATTGCGTAAGCCCAAACAGCGTCTGCATGGGAGGTGGGTGCATGTTCATTACACGACTCACGTTTCGTCTGTTTTTCCCGGGGGGGGATTCCCATATGAAAGAGACGGGTGATGCATATATCGATGAGAGGGAAAGAAAGTAACCTTAGATTCTGCTGCTCTATTTATATCGTCAGTACGTATTTCCTGTTTATTTGACCCAAGCCAATGGAATGCCCACTTGTCAATTATCACTCCATCAAATATCAGTCAGATCAGTGGCCTGAAGATGGCCCGACAAAGTTTGGAATGAACTGGACTTTTCTTTAAGGGGCTACGTCACGGACAACACATCTTGAAAAAATTGGCAAATTTTTTCAAGTTTGTTGTTCGAAATCCGTCTTAATCTTCGTCATTCGAAACCATCCTTGGTTTTTTTCTCGTTTTTATTAGTCCTTTGTTGTTTTCCTATGTTAGAAAACTATTATTTTGAGGTTTCCTTCAATTGAAAGTGATTAGAAAAATGACTTAAAATATCGTGACATTGCCCCTTTAAGGGCAGACTGGGTATTACAACACACAAGCTTGGAAACAGGGACATTTTAAAAACAGATCTTCAGAAACTTGTATTTTACATGTTTGAATCAGTCTAACGTGAAATAACTAAATAGTTACTTCAAGAAATGACGGGTTTATAACTACATATCAAATCGCATAAAACTCTCGTGTAAATCAAAGATCTCTTCGAGATATCGACTTTTTTTGCATGAAGTTAGTATGAGTAGAAGGTTTATCCTGGGCATTGTTGTTCGAACATATCATGGAAGAATTCAAACGTCTTTCAGTTCAAGCATTTTTTTTATTTTCGCGGAGGAAATGCTGTATTTGTCAGTCGCGACGGCTGGGTGCTTTGCGACTCATATACTTTGGCTTGGTTAAAAATGGTAAACTTTGACGTTTGCCTTTAATCGAAATAGTTGTTTCCTTTCGAGTTAGAAAGATTTCTACTCGGCTTAATGCAGGGTTCTCGATAAAGGTTACGCACGACAGAGTTACCTTTTGTCTCGTCACGCAATCTTAACCCCACATTGAGAAGTAAATTTTCGTTTGGATATTACCAAAAGCCGCTTCTCCTCGCGTTATTCTTTACCTTACGGCTACACATGCCATTTCTAACGACTACATTTCCAGTAAAACAGTTGCTGTTTATTTTTCTAATGGCGATGCATTATTTTCTGAATACATTCTTCATATATACCCACACCCCCGGCCCACACCGAAAATAAATCCCTTGAATTGAGAACGCGAATAAATGATTATTTACTCGTGTTTAGCGTGACTAACGCAATAGATTGTCGCGAAAACAAATCCTTTAGGTTGAATATTAGCGCCGCTTTAGTATGTGAAAGACTTGTATTAAACAGTACAAATTTCCGTTCTTAATCATTTTAGGTTAAATATTAGCGCCCCTTCAGTGTGTGAGACGCCTGTACCAGTACAACGCTTTAGACTGTGAAAGACTTAAACGTTGCCTTCATGGGCTGAACCACTCACATTCTCGATTAGTTGGGTCATATCTGATTTGAGATACTCACGCTTAAAAATAATTGTTATATAACGTTTATACATGTGACAAGTCACGTCTTTAACACGAGATCGCAAGTGTTGACGCAATACTAATAAGAGACCCTTTCATCACCCACAGCGGAAAGAAATCCCTTGAGAAATTAAAACAGTCCCTTGAGAAATTAAAAAAAGGCCCTTGAGAGTTAACAAGAATGTGGTTCCAAATTTTGCCCCACATAACTGCTATTCTCCTACTTTCGCTTGTAAACAAGCAAAAAAAGTCGAAAAAATGAGGTAACTTGTTATGTGTTAACGTTACGGCTGCTAATAATCCGTCAAAGCTTTCACGTAAATTTCACGAGCGTTTCTACAAGTGCATTAAGAGTCATTTTTCAGTCAAATTCATGTTGTGACGGTAGTTGAACTGAACTTCAGTTCAACTACCGTACGTACTATTCTCGGAATAGACTGGGCCGGAAAGAGTAATTTCCAGATCGGCCGAGCATGCCGACACCGCCATAAAACCTAGCCCTTTTTGCCAAAAGCAAGAAGGTTGGACAGCGCAATTGATCAATCGGTTCGGCAGTAATGGCCCCAATTACATAAAAAAAATAGGGGAACGAGGAAACAACTTGTCTTTGAAACGATTGACCAGGTCGAATCTGCTGTAAAATCTGAGCCTCTCTATGGGTGCCCACGGTCTTCGTTTTCTTCGCAATTTTTTTTTGCAAATCTTCGTTTTTTAAACAGATCTTCGTTTTTTGGCCGATGGATTGAAACGGGTTAAACGTTTGAGCCTTGCAATGGCTTCCTGTAGTTCGTGGCAGTGACTGTAAACCACTGTTGTCGAAATCGCAGTGAAATGTGATCAACCGCTCCGTGACCAAAAACTATGGGCGTGTTTTCGTTTTGTTTCAAATGAGTTATTTCAGTGAAAGCACGTTAATGTAAACAAAATGTGGGATTTAATTGCAAAGACTGTGAAGTCCATTCCAGGTCGAGTAAAAAGGATGCTGACCTTTAAATCTGATATTCTATTTATTTATTTTTTTTTTCATTCCTGAAATGTTTTCTCACTTATTGGGACGACACGCCATCACAAGATTAGTTGTTCTGAACACGCAACAGTTTTCGAGTTCTTCGTTACTTGGCGATTACGTCTTCCATTGTTACCACTGTGTTTAAAGCCACCATTGGCTTGCTTGTGAATAAAGGAAGAGATAAGGCAGCGGAGAGGCTAAAAGATGGCGATGTAACAGATCAAAAATTTCGTGGTTTGATCGTGCGTGAACTCGACGATATCAAGTCCAAGTTGGATGGACTATCGAGAAAAGATTTACTAGCAAGTATCAGCTTCTTTGAGGAAGGAATCGAGCTTCTGTACGAAGTGTTCGATAAGACAAGGTCCAGGAGCGAGTCCGGAGCGGTAACTACACAAGCAGCTTGTGCTGAAGCGTTTTCTCTCGCCGAAGGTGTGAAAAACCTGGAGCTCACTGGCCTGGATGAATCAGCCACGAGGGCGCTTTTCAAGGCAAAGAGAAGATTCGAAGACTCTCGTAGGGAAGCGACAAGGGCCTTTAAAAATGAAGCTCTAGAAACGTCTGACCGCATTCTAGCTATGCAGTATCGGGTCATGGCGACAATATTAGAGACAGTAGACAATCCCGCAGACGCAGTAGCACTATGTAGAGTGTGCATAAAAGAACTTAACGCTTTGTCAGCAGTTCAGAATACCTTTGATGTTCAACTGAAAAAAGGCCTTGGGGCCGTTAGGGGTCTGTTTGGTAAAGAAGAACGCAAAAAAATCATTTCCAGTGTCTGTCACGTGAATCGTGTCATCTACGATGTCACGCAAACAGTCGGTAAAAACGTAGATCTCATGATGTGGCCTTCTGTTGATACCGGTGAAAACAAAGTTGATCCATTGCGTGACGAAAGAGTAACTGAAGTTCTGTGTAAACAGGGCATGGAGCACTGTTGTATAACACCGTGGTCATTTGGTCAAGAGGGTGAAGAGAAGCACAGGCTGAAGTATCCGTCTGGTATCGCTACAAACTCCAGCGGACAATTCATCGTAGGAGACAATGAGGATGTTAAGGTGTTTAACAGTAGAGGTACATTTATGAATATGTTCACTGCAGAAAGAATAGCCAAAGTTCTTGATGTGGCCACGGACATGAACGACAACATCTACGTTCTTGCTCGACTGAGGACACATTGGGTTGCTCGCCGGGTTGCACGCCACTGTGTTTACGAATTAAACAGCGCCGCTGAACTGCATCGCCAGTTTCCTGTGACGGCAAATTTAGACGAAGACAGACTGACAGTCACCGAGAGTGGCAAAGTACTGATACTGAGTAATCACAGGGTTTCTATGTACGAGGAACCGTTCGAGGCTTATGGTAATGTCAATTTTGTTCCCAACTCTGGAAAAGACATTTTCGGATATCGGAGTGATATTTGCGCTGCTAATGAAGGCCGTGTAATGGTAGTAGACAGTATGCGTTTTCAAGAATCTCCCTGTAGTGTTCACATATTAAATGAACATTTCGACCATCTTAACACGTTTAAACTCCAAGGATATAATCCCCATTCTTTTAAAATTGCATTCCACCGGAAGGAATGTCGGAAGGAAACTTTAGTGTACAAGCCTCTAAGAATTTAAAGTACCAGCTAATTCCCGGGGAGGATGTCAGTAAATTTCAAATCTTACTTCCGGCGACTGACACATATCATCACTCGAGCTCCCAGTTCTGTAGCAACAAGGAAAATCAATAGGTTTTGCCTGGAATCACACCACCCTTCTCAGCTGCATGCCTCTTCAAGGCAACAGCCTTTGCTTTTTGTTGGGTTTTTACCGTCATATATTATACATTTGACAAACTAGCAGTAATCATCAGCAGATTAGCTCAATGCATAGACTCTCTGTATGACTTTTAGAAAATGGACGTCAGTCATGCTTATATGACATTTCAATTATTATATTTTGAAGAAGATTTAGTTATATTTGACGGTGCACTAAAGGAAGCACTACTAGCCTGTGAATATTTTTCCTCAGTAGTGGGGTATAGAGCTCAATGATTCCATTGTATTATAAATTTAAAAAAAAATGGAAGAAATTGTCAGCAGATTAGATAAGTCCGTTCAACACTCTGAGGGACTGGTAGAAAGTGTTAAACATCTTTTAGAACATGACATAATTTTTCAATTAAATTTTTGAAATAGTTTAGTTATATAACTTTGATGGTGTGCATGTTATAAGCTCCAATTCACATTTAGTTTTCATTACTTAAGTAAATAACATGGATTGTCGATTTAACATACAGTCATAGACAAATGCAGCAGTAGTTCTGCAGATAAATGGATCAACATTATTGGCTATTATTAAAACATTAAATTTAGCACTACGAGAACATATGTCAAAGCTTACCTAAACTCTGTGTAAAATCACTCATTCGGTTTCCTGTTGCTGATTTTCTTGTTTTAAACCTTGTTTATAAACATGTTTTGTTAGTGTGAAAGGGGTATTAGTTAATTTGAACCGTCTGTCAAACTCGGTAAATGCATAAAATATAGAAGTATTAGGCTTCTTACTGCAAACTCTGAACGGGTTTACAGACCTTTATACATATCTGTTATCAACCACTTGTAAATTAAATGTGTTGTTCATCATAACTAACTTGATTCAAACTCAGTACAGTCAGGGATAAACAATAAGAAATATAATTATGACACTGATGGGGACAGTTGTTATTTCCTGTAATTAATAATAATCAATAACAGAAACTCGTAAGGGTTGAAACGTTTAACGCGCGTCCACAGCGTTTGAATATTCAGTTTTGCCAAGCACCATATTTGGAAACACAAAGAGTTTGTACGCGAATACTTTGCATACGTTATGCACACGCGGCAACATTTTCGGTTTTTGCGGTGAGTTACTTGAATTCCGACCTAAAACGCCGTGAATTTCTTAAAGAAACTAAAGAAATTCATTAAGCGTATCCAAGTGATGTTCTCCAGACTACTTAACGATGATAAAACAGGAGAATTTAACCAAATTCAACGAAAACGAATGTGCAAAAGCTTTGTACAGTGCGAATCATAGGGAGTTACACGTTTCAACCCTTATGGGTTTCTGTCAATAATAATAGGTGTAAGTATTCATTAAAGTTTTGTGTATCGATGTAAAAAGAATCAACGAGATCATGTTTTAAAGGTGGTAGCTCTACTGATTCATCTTCCTCTCCAGTCTATGATCCCACTCCACACCTTGGTAGCGGTTCCTCCTTTTTGTTCTTATAATAAGCACCATTTGCAGTGGTTTTCACAAGGCGTATCCGTAATCAGCATTTAAGTGACGTCCTGTTTTTTCGACACTCTAAGTTTCAGGATGCTTATGAATAAGATCCGTGTCCTCTGCGTCCTTCGTGTCAACTGGGTATGAAGCGTCGCCGGAGCCTGGCCTATCCAAACTAGTACTGATTGCTGGGATTCTTTGTGATAATGTCGGTAAAGCTTAGTCTATTCGATGATTGCCAATAGCACCGTCTCATGCTTTAATAGTTCCTTTCAGATTTTGAAACTGTCCAACTAGAGCATGCTTTTGGCCTTGCAGCTTTATGTTGTATCTGGGGGAGTATAGCGGCCCGATGCTGTGTCTGGATCTGTGGTTGCTGTGATCCATGTCCTAACTGAATATCGCCCATTTTGGTTTTGCCAAGCCCCAATTAAAAAAGGGAGGTATAAGCAGTATCTTTAACAGGTCAAATGCGTGTTGCTTCTGTAAATTGGTACAATGGCGTAGCTAGAGTTGGGAATTTTGGAACAAAACGCCTGTAATATGTTGACATATCAAGGAAACCCTTTTAAGTTCAAGCTTCAGCTGTACTCTCCAGCATGGCCAGGTTTTACCTAGTTTAAAACCCGTTCGACCTTTGCCGGATAAGTTGCTACTTCTTGTTCCGTCACCATGTGTCCTAAGAAAGAGATCCGCTGTCGGAAGTGATTGCACTTTCATGGCTTGAGTTTGAGACTGAGACCTGCTGACATTGCAAATCGTATAGGTGCCTTTTTCAGCCGCTGGAGGAGTAAATTCCTGAAAAGTTTCAGCAGAGAAAAACCAACAAACGTTCAATTGAAGTCCCTTCAATAGCAGTTCCATCAATCTTTCAAAAGTTACAGGGGAGTGCGTGAGGCCGAAGGGCATACAAATAACTTGCTGCTATAGTAACGCATTCTGTTTGGTTGTACAGGGTCCATTCTGACTTCAGTGCCAATAACCAGAAGCCATGTCAAAAATGAAAAACAAAGTATCACCAGACAAACAATTGGGAGAGGTATCTACACGTTAAACGAGAAACGCATCTTCAACAGGCACACAATTCCCGACGTCGATGACATTTATCTATTTTTTTAACTAAAATCACTGAGGAAGCCTATGTTGAAGTTAAAGTTTAAAAATGCTCGGTCAAAAAAAGGGGACTTACATGACTGGAGAAGCAGTTGGAAGTCACCGACTGCTTCTACCCTTCCGACTTTTAAGGCGGTGACAAACGAGGACACATTGTTGCTTATTATTATTATTTTTTGCCCAAGCAACGGGGAAAAATTTGTTGCGAACTAAAATTGTTTCTGAAACAACACAACAAATGTTGCGCGTGCGGGCAAACAGGGAAACATTTATGTCCGCAACAATGTGTCCTCGTTTGCCACCACCTTTAACAATACGAGTCGTCACCACTCGAGTCGAGTCGCCGTATTTCTCTACCATTTCTCATGCCCCTGCTGTATTTTACGGTAAGTCTCTTACGGAAAGTAAGAGCCGAGTCGAAATAAAACTTTGTTTTTAATTTAAACCCTTGCCCCCACCTCGATTAGTTGCCTTTACCAGAGGCGGTACAAGCAATTTTGTAACCATATTCATGAAAAGCAAATAAAGTTCAAGTTCAAGTACCTTAAACGACTCGATTTTATGCAGGTGTATTGGACAACCCTCGTTTACATTCGTTGAGCCTAAATAAGTTTGTTCCCGCGGCAAAACGGCCTGCATGCAAAATACCATGATATCTTTTTATTTTGGCTTGCTTAAGTGTTTGTATCAACAGATGCCACGTAAAAATGAACTTTTCTTATTAAGACTGTATTCATATTGACAATGTCAATGAAGTGTATAAATTGAAGCTCGTGAGACTCAGCTGAGACTTTGAATAAAATATGCTCAAATCCATTGTTATTGATCGGATAATTGATGCCAAATGACTTGGCAGGGAATAAGTCAATCATAGAAAAAGAAATAACGCATCCGTCACCCCTGCTGGTAGTGAAAATAAACGTTTTCTTTTTGTTCCGAATTTGACACTTTTACTTCTATTTTTTGGTCACTTTTCGTTTCTTCTGAAATCGCATGACACATATTATAACAATTAAATGCATGCACATTTGAGTTTAAAGAACTTGTCAAAACCAGTAAGTATCTTTTTTTATTTTAATTTTTAACAGATGTCTCTTCACTTCAGTTTACCGTAGGAAAAAACAATTCGAACTATGTTTACATTCACTAAGTGAAATAAGTACATAAACAGCAATACCTTGAGGGTACAGCCCCATTGTCCATGATAGAACAACACCACATGAATTTGCAAGATATAAGTTGGTCCCCTTCTGTTAATGAAAATAAAACTTTTAGAAGTTCTGTTGCTGCCGTACTTTTACTCATATTAGTTTCGTGGTCCATTGTATTTTTTTCTTATAAGTAATATCACACGACGTATTTTTGACATTGACCTCAATATGTGTTAAATATAGAAACTAGAAAACAACATTTTAGGTCGATTTGTTTCGCTTTTATTTGTAGTGTGTAACTGTTTTTATTTTAACCCTCACCCCCGCCTCAATTAGTTGTCTTGACTAGTAGCGGGGGCAAGCAATTTTGTAACCATTCATAAAAAAACAAAGTTCAATAAAGTTCAAGTTCACGTTATTATAAAGAAAGGTAATTCGTCTTATTTAAACTCTAGGTATTTATTATGTCGTTCGGAAAGATAAATAGCAGACTGGGTGTCTCTGAGATGGGGTAGTTTGCATTAAATTTAAAAAGCCATTGTAATGCTGATCTTGCAAAAGGTCACTCATCACGTAAAAGCGCCCCCTCCAGAAAAAAAAAAAAAACATTTCTAATTTTTTTTTACACATGTTCAAAAATTGAAAAACGCTTTAACAGTTTTGTTTTTGAAACAGCTTTGTCCCTTAAGTCATTTGGAAAGCGTGAATATGGCTCGACTCTACTATATTTTAACAATGGATATTAAAAGTGCATAATTTGCACATAATAATAATCCCTTTGGCTGTATTTGTATTAGTTGGGAAACAGATGATCAAAGTCTATCAGTTTAGGTGGAGGAACATATTTCGGCTGCTGAAAGAGAACCATTCTGGAAATCATATTTTAGCCACAAACAAGACAGCAGTGATTACTACAGCCGAGTTGTTAACTGGTAAGCCGAATCTCGAATGATTCAAGCTGTTAAGTCTTTTAGTACTTGCCAGCTTGTTTCTGTTGGATGTCTTGAATTTGTGCCCTTGATTTTTTGTAACTTAAACGTTTCTATAATATTTTCCGTTGTACTTTGTCTCGCAGTTTAAGGCAGGGTAAAGTTGACAATGCTGAGGTCTGTAAAAATTCCGCAACGGTGACTGTAGAGACGCCATAAAATGCCAACTTCTAAAAACGGAAAATTTAGTTGTTTTTTTGAAGTCAGTGCGATTCTAAATCAAATCGAATATTTGTAAAGAGGATAAGTCGAGTCAATGTGTTAATCATAAAATCTATGTTTAATTTTGTTTCAAAAACTTTGCAAGAGAGTGTAGTGACTGTCACAGAGCACAAAGTTTGCGAATATTAAGGGTCATGATGTGATCAGCAGGACATTCAAGAAATTTACACATATACAATGCTTATTAGGTCAGTTGCTGTTTGGAGAAAAGCATTTGTTTGAGGATGAATCTCTATAATTGAGCGCAAAACGTTTTAGATTACCCATCCTTGGAGTATATCTTACAATGCAAATGAAACGGGCAAAAAGAAAACTTTGACATCTCCGTGTTTAATTGTCCTATTTTAAGCGTTTCATTTAATGGATTTTTCTCGCTTTTATACAGGTGAAAATTAATTCTTCTAATTTAAACCTTAGTCATAGTACCTATGTCAACACCCACGGCAAAAGCCAAATAACTGTGGTAAATTAAACACGGAACACCTCTTCTGTTAATTAAATATTAAAGGATCTGTGTCGCGGATTTTAGCCAAATTTAGGCATGGAAAAAGACCATCAAATTCGGGGAAATATTAAAACAACCTCTTAAAACAGTTAAAAAATGCAGCAAATACCAAAGAAGATACGGATGGCCAAAAGTGGATGATTGAAACGGATTGCGGGATGGGTTTTCAAAATATTGTTAGGCTGAACAGTTTTCAAATGCCGGGAGACACATTTTCTTGCAGTGAAGCTATGGTTTTGTAATTCAGATCAATAGAAATAATTTCTATGCAAACGTTAAGTTTCATAGCAAGTATTTGGCAAAACTTAATAAAATAAACCGAACTCAGCCGTGACACAGTCCCTTCAAACTTAAACCTCTTTGTTCTGAAGTTGATACTTGAATATGTCATTTTTGGCCCTGTAAAATCGAATGACACATTATCTTGTAGCAACTTGGAATGATGGCCAGGAAAAGTTACCACGTTTTTATTTATTTCTTTGGTTTTACCCTTATACTGATTAACAAAGGTTTGCAAACTGAGCTAATTAATTTAAAGGGACTATGCTACGGAGATTTCGCAGATTTTTGGTCTAAACTGTTCTAAAATTAGTGGAAGGCAACCTAACCCATAAGCCCATATCTTTGAACATCTAAAAGAAGATATAACCTTAATTTGTAGATAGAAATCAAGCTGCGGCTATAAATATCGATTTTTTGAAGACGCACGGAAACAATTTGAAAACGTTTGCCTAACGGACTACTGCTAGGTTTCCTGCGACACAAATATAAATTTTGGCTGTTCAAAAATCTGGTAAAATCCGTGACATAGTCCCTTTAACCGAAAAAGGCAGAAAAAATAGACTTGCAAGTATACCTTTTTGCCCTTTTCGGTACGTAATGCCTCTGTCGAGGATGACAGCATTGGTAGGTCTAGGCTAACTTTGAACGCTTTGTCTTGATGAATCTGAAGGGATTCCATCTGAACAAGATTATTTTCGTCACCCCAAACTAAATCAGCGTAGTCCAAGATTAGTAAAATTAGGGCAAACAAATTAAAGTGATTCGTACTCTCTATCAACAGGAATGAATGTTCAGAAGTAAACGTGGACAATATACGTTACTTATTTACCATGATAATGCTTTTCTTGCTGCACATGATATGTTGGGCTAACCACTACGGTGCTCTGGCTGTTACAAAAGGTGAAAATGTTTTCTGTCGTTTTATGTTATTGTCATTCGGTAGATCTTAGAAAGCCCGCTACTTCTTGTTTATCATAATCAAATAGCTTTGCCTTCCCTAGGCGCCGTTCGGTTAAGGTGGTAAGGCGGGAAAGTAGTGAACGCGAGGGTAGATGGTTAGGGAGCGAGCCGCGGAATGCGTTCCCCTTCTTGTTTCCATCAGTTCCACAACGCCAAGCACACCGCAAACAAAAAATCCCATAACGCAAAGCGCCTAGCGCACGACCAAGGAGCGACGCCTGGAGACGAGAGAGCAGAAAGTAGCTCAGTTTTGCCCGTTCTGCGGGAATGACGTTTTATCAGTCGCAAAGTTCAAAACCGTTGAGCGATAATCATTTCAACCTTTTTAGCGAATAGAGTGTTTTCATTGCAGCCATGTTGAAGGAGCCATACAATAAAAGATATTTGCATGAAAATGATTTTTTTTTTCCCAAAGGAAAATAATTTTATTGTTTCACTCCTCCAATATAGCCGCCACGAACACACTCTATATAATGTCAACTTTACAACTCCTATTGATTTCTCTTTTTTCTTCTAATTGTTTTCACTACAGGCCCTTCCACAACAGGTTAGAGGACTTTTTCAGCTGTCCTTTTTTCAAATGTTTTGTTTTTTACTTTTACTTTTTTGAATTCAAATTCGCACTCCTCTATCTTTACTTCCCTGATTCTAAAAACTGATTTTCCATTTTTAAAAGAAAGGGAAACAAGTACGCACTTCACGATATTTGGTCAGACGGATTGGGGATACCGTAGCTCAACAGATAGCACATCGACGGCAAAGAGAACGACAACGAGAATGACAACGGGGACGGTGACGGGGACGGCGACAACATTTAAGGGTACGTCAATCCCGGGGGGGACTCCTATATGAAACGGACGGGGATGCTCGTCGAGAATTTTGAAAAGAATCCCTAAAAGAGACCAATCTGGGTGTGGCTCAAGCTTTTCTTGACCCCTAAAAGATACCAATAAACTAAGAATAGAATTTATATTTCTATATTTCTTCGTGTGTAACCCTAAACGAGACCATTATGGCTTAAAATGTTGAGGTTTTGCCCGGAACACCCGAAGCGAGATCAAAAATCCGAAATTTACACCCCTTAGCGAGACGACGAGCATCCCCGTCACTTTCATATGCGAGTACCCCTCGGGAGGTCAATGTCAATTCACAATCGATTGAGTCAGGCCTATTTACGTTTCTTCAAGATTACTGTATTTAACCCCTTCCAGACCGGGGGGTGGGGGATGAGCGGAAAGTGCCTGCACTAACTCTGGACGGTCAACCAAACGCTGCCAAACTTTTATTTGCAAGTTTTTCGAAAATTAATCTGGGAATAATTTGGTATGATAGGTTGTTGTGTCGGAAGCTTGACGTTACCACGGCAACGGCATTTTCACAGACATGTTTCCCCAAATTTGTAATTTTTGTGTTCCTATTAATTGTTTTCACCTTTTTAGGGGTCAATACCGTTTTATTGATTTTGAGTACTTTTCAGTAATTTTGGGCGGTTTCTGACGTTTTGGAAAAATTTTGAAATTCAAGATGACGGATCCAAGATGGCGGCTGTTTTGACATCATGAAGTAATTGTCACGTAATGTGACGCCATTATCCCACGTGACTATATCAAAAGATAGATTTTCGAACATACCATATATCCTCAAAGTTTCATGGTGATTGCTTTAATATTGTGGAAGTTAAGGAGGTCCATAACACCTCAGAGAGGCACAGAGACTAGCAGAGTAGAGGCAGTAATTTTGACGCGCGTATTCATTATTTTGATAATACGGATTATGGTGCATGAAGAAAACAGATTTTGATATTCAAACTGGCTTTGAAGAACCCTTAGATAAACACAAGAATTTATTCTGTACTTCCTTGTCTGGTCTGGATAACCAAGATTTTTAAAAAGTTAGTTATTTAGTAAATAAACCCCTTTAGGTTGCTGGTACATTGAGGATAATGCCCGAGGTTGAAAGATTGTTGAAAAATGAACAGTTGGCCGAGAAGCGAAGCTTCAAGGGCAACTGTGCAATTTTGAGGACAATCTTTGGTTATAATGGCACATATTTCTTCTGATTTGGGGATAAACTTAGAGTTAACGCTACTTACACGTCGTTGTCTGAGGAATAGACAATAAGAAATCGAATTTCTAACACGTGGTACACGAGAAGAGGGAGTAGCTATAAGGTTCGTTGTCATTGCTTGAGACATAGATGTTTTAAAGGCAAAAAAAGATTCAGAGATTTCCCAGAGATGAATTTATTTAGCTCTTCTTTACTACAAGAAGTGGCGCAGCCGTTGATGTAACGGCCGAAACGTTAGAGTTTGGTTCAGGTGTATTGATTCGAAGGTTGTTTGACCTCCACCGGAAACATTGCCATGGCTTTGTTTACTATTGTTTTCATTGCTACCCCCATTGACTTGTTTGTAAAAATTCCTGAAATGAACAATAATTAAAACTTATCCGGAAAAGCGGAACTTAAAGGCGTTCGTTGCTAAAAGTTACAGTAAATAAAAATTTGAAATTCTATTATGAAAATTAATTTGTTTTGGTTGGAAAAGTTGCATTTGCAAGCATTCAAGAGCATGGTTAGTGTCTTTTATCGAACTAACGAGCTAGAAAATTTTGGGCTTGCCCCGGACTATGCAAAATTCTGCACTGATTGACATCGTGTTTGGGACACACTTATTATTCTTAAGGTATCACGGAAGGAAAATTGGCGTTTTCTTTCCAAGTCAAATTGTGTGCAAACCATCAATGGTAACCCCAATAAAGTATATATTTTCTGAAAGCTTATTGAATAAAGATTGTAATTTTGGATTTTGTTTACATCATATAGACCATAATAAGCAACGTCAGCATTTTGTTTGTAATTGTCGTGTTGCGCAACTTAAGGTTTATTTGAGAACACATTTACATGAGAGCCAAAACTGTTATGTGGAATTTGATCTTCATGTATTGGTCTAAAAAACGGTGTCTCAGATTTTTCTTTTCTTGCTCCATTAATTTTCTATGATAATCTTTATTCAATAAGCTTTCAGAAAATATATACTTTATTGGGGTTACCATTGATGGTTTGCACACAATTTGACTTGGAAAGAAAACGCCAATTTTTCTTCCGTGATACCTTAAGTCAGAAGGATTTTCAAGATTATGTTGCATTCTGTAACAGAATGAGCGCTTCAAATCGAATCTAGTTTGATCAGTCTCACATGTATAAAATTCTCACATGTATAAAATACATGTGAAAATTAATGTGTTTTATTTCTCATTATCATTATCGTCATTGCTCTTGTTATTAATATTTTTTAAGAAAAAAATGATAACTTTATTTCATACAATCATTAAAAATACAAGCATCGATAAAAAGATAAACAATTAAAGAACAGCTGGCACCCTTATATATAAAAAGAATACAATATATTGGTATAAGCGAGAATTAAAATCTTAAAATCAATTCTAATACAAAATGTATATAAAAATAACTTGTGTTTATTATTATTAATAAATAATAATAATAAATTGTTTAATTTAACTTTTTTCCAATCAACAATAACTTTATTTCACATAATCATTAAAAGAAGTACACACATCGATAAAAAGATTTATAACAAGCTGGCATCCCTATATAAAAAAGTCAATAAAATATCTTTGCAATAAAGTTAATAATAAATAATAATAGTTTATTATATTCTATACGTATTATTCTCGCTTCATGTATAATTTGAGAGTCTTTTGAAACTAATAATATTAATAATAAAATAACAATAATAATAATAATAATAACAAATCCTTTATTAACAACATCTAAATTAATTCTATGTTGCGCAAAAACTATCTTTATACAGGAGGCTCCACTCACTAATGTGGTTTTCAGAGAGGTCCTGAAATAATAGTGATGGCATCAAAAACATGAATTAAAAATCAAAATTATTACAGCGCTGAATAAAAACCTCTTTTTGTTACAACAGGGCCAAAAATATTACTACCAGCTGAAGTCGTGCGGACCTTACCCGGCTACAGAGTGACGTTTCCAGTGACTGGAGATTGGCCCGTATACACAAAAATAATAAGAAACGCTACAGTTTTGATACACACAACAAGCGTTGCAACCATCCATATATACCAGGAAGGAAATTACACTTGTGTGGCCACGAGCAAGTATGGAACTGACGTAAGAGAGTTCTCTGTTATATTCAAAGGTAAGCAGATGGCGATTGGAATCAATTGTCATTATTATTCTTTCTCACTAGTGGTTGTCCTCGTGCCAAGAAAGGGGCCTGAAGAACTGAGTAAGAGTATATGCATTTAAAGACCCCAGATGTTTTATCTGTTATCAGCGTCTTGTGTTTCCTGATGTTTGAAACCACATCATTGATGATTCGTTTATCAAGTATCTTACTGATGGGTAATTAAATCTAGGATTCTTGGATTAAAATTAGAATCTATGATGATATTTAATCCTGCCCCGAACTGTTTTCCCGGGTGTTTTTCCTTGAGGCCTTACAACCTGTGAAATACAAAGATAATTTCGTTTTTGTTGACACAAAACATTCATTAGGTTTTCTTTTCTCCCCTTTAGATTGCGTACCGCAATGTTCTTACGATTTTAATCCATATTATGGAAATACTCTTTCTTGTACGAACGTATCATTAGCCATGGATGTAATGAATTGTCTTCCAACAATGACCGAAACACTGTAAGAAAGTTTTTTGCGGCTATACTTTATGTCCATGCCTGGGCACGTACATTCATGTATGTATAAAGAATGTGTCCACCCGCCTATCCACCGACGGATGCATAAAGATGCACTTTATGAATCATAACGTCTACAACGTAGGAATTACTTGAATTTCTATTCTCTGTCAGAAAACTATCATGTATCAAAACTGACTCAAAGATATCAAAACTGATGCAGGGATGCAAAAAGTAAACGTTACAGCAAGGAAGTCACTAACACATATTTTGATGGCATTTGCTCGACCATTTACAAAAGGCTATTGATGTTTTTAAACATCAATAAAAAGTCTATCTGATCTTTGAATAACTTTTCATGGAAAACTCTGTGTTCGAGCCTAGTGGCCCATCGTGCCGGATGTTATCCGCCAAAATTGGAAAAGTCGAATTTTACAGTTTATTTGATACTTAGATAATTTTTTTTTCTGGATCTGAAAACTCGACAAAGGATGTTGTAGATGAATTTAATAAATATATGATATATAATAATATATATAATGTATGATAATAATAACTATTTTTTCTGTTCAAAAAAACGTGATTTCCAGAAAAGTGTCATCAAGTAACTTAACCCATATCCCTGCTGGAATGTTTTCTAATCTCACAAACTTATTGCACCTGTAAGTCTTATGAAATGCGATATATTTGTTATTTTACCTCTCTCCATCAATCTATTTGTGTAGGTTGTCAGATGAATGCATACACGGATAAACTGTTTATAAATTTCTGAGCTACATGTCAATCGATATCAGCTAAGATCTGTAAAAAAAAGTGGCATAATGAAATGGCAAAGGTCAACCTATCTATGGCATTGCTGGAGGCAGGTCAATGAAGATCTGTTGGCTGTTTTGTTGCAGAAGTTTTACCGGAATCAAAGAGAGTCAATGCACTGAGTCCCTACGAGGCCTGGAATGAAAGCTTGGATTTCTAGGCCGTGTCTTGTGTTAAATATTTTTGTGTTTTATTAAAATAAATGTTTTGAGTTAGTTTGACTAACTAACTTGAAAGTGTTTATTTTGTTGAAATCTTCCAATTAAAAACTTTCCAATTTGACCTCTCGAATGAAAAGGCCTTTTTGTTCCTGTAAAGTTTGTCGTCTCGTTAACTGATTTTTTGTTTGCTTTATATTTTTCTTTATTAATGAGGTCAAGAAAAAGTTATCTGTGTTTATTGGATGCTGTACTTTATTTAGGAAATGACTTCTTTTTTATTCTGGCTAGTCACACTGTTTTACTATCTTCCTCTTACTATTTTGCAGGGATTTGTCTTATAACGCCATTAAATTACTACCTGATGGAGTTTTTGCAGACCTGATAAATCTCACGTACCTGTAAGAAAAAAAGCACAGCTGTAACAATATGGGACTGCCAATGCATTCAGCTGTGCCTACAATTATTATGTAAAAAAATAGCTGTGCAACGTCTCGAAAGGCGGAGTTTCTTTGCCAGGTCGCCAACCGACGAGCGATGCCTGAATTGCACAATTTGTTTGTCGGAATCGGGCCACCTTGACAGTTTTGATCGTTCTGTACGACTACTTCACAGAATGCAAAATAGGAGTATCGCAGGTAAAGCCAGTTTTACTCATACGGTTGGTTGGTTGGTTGGTTGGCTGGTTGGTTGCTCAATGGGTCAACGAGCTTCTCCTCTTACCCTTAGGACTGGAGTGGAATTGTCCTTTGCATAGAAATTATTAAGGGTAATCCTTTTAAGACACTTAACAGGTGTAAAAGCCTTTATATGATCCGGAGTAGGTCTATTTTTTGTAACGGCGTAAACATTTCTCGCCTTCGTGTCGCTGTCGAACATGTACTGCAGTTTTTGTATGCACAAGTCAGTTCTAGTACTAATATGCTTTAATATTTGCTTCTGACTTTCATAGACCTCTTTAGTGAACTGATGGGATAAGCGATTAAAACAGCTAAAAAATGAAAAAAAATGAAATAAAAGACTAACTGACTGCATTAACCCGTGCACTTTGACAATGAGAAGTTGTGGATAGAACGCAATTCCTTTTAATGCGGCCTCAAGCGGACGGTTTACGGTTTTGCAAAGCCGTTCTGGTTAAGGACACCGAATCGTTAAAAATTCGTACCGAATGTACTTAAATGTCTAAGCAGTAAATTAATGTTTTAAAAAACTAAGGAGGGAAAAACATAATTAACATTTTTGAACATAAGAAAAGAAAAGTCATCGCGAAAGCGTGTACATACAGTATGTTTATTCATCTGTCCTAGTACGCCCCAAAATTAACTCTCGTTTATGGTAAAGGTAAAAGTAGTAAACTTGTGATCAGAAATCGTTCACTCACAATTTTTCGCTTTTACAAGTTACTCATGATTAGTGTTCTTTCCTGATCAGGAATTTGTCTTCCAACTCTATCAAGTTCCTGCCTGAAAAGGTGTTTTCTAAGCTCAAAAAGCTACTCTTTCTGTAAGTGAAAAGAAGCAAACCTAATACATTTCAATATTTGGATATTCGTTAGTGTCATGCGCGAGGAGTCCAGTTTGAGTAGGTAATCGCATGACGTTTTCCCCGTGTAAGCTGGGGTAAAAAAACATTAGAAATATTTTAATTTGTGCTCTTTTGTGCAGCAGCTCTCGTAAGCTTGTAATTCTACTGGAGTTTAAATATATTCTGTCGTGGAAAGTGTACACACGTATCATTAATCAGTTAGTATTTCAAATTATTCCTTAAGATTACCAGTTGCCTTTTGACTAACTTAGAAGTATTTCACAGAAATTTGGCTTCCAACAATATCACAGTTTTGCCTGAGAAATTGTTCAATGAACTAAAGGATTTGACATACCTGTTAGTAAAAATGTTATGCTTCTCGTATTTAACTGTTTATTGCATGTTTTTTTTCTAATTACTTACAAGAAATACCAAGTTAAAAAGGAAACGATAGTCGAGTTCCCTCGTGAAAATTTTACGACCTAATAATTATATAGATGTATCATTAATCCATGACTTATATAATTAATCCACAAGATTATATGTTAACTTTTGATTTATCTAGAGGTTATTTTACAGGAATATGGCTTTCAACAATATAACAGTTTTACCCGAGAAAGTGTTTAATGACCAAAAGGTTCTGAAATACCTGTAAGTAAAAACATAATTTTTTCGTATTTAACTTTTCATTGCATGTAATTCTTTCTCAATTCTTACAAGGAATACCAAGGCTCTATGAGCAAAGTCGTGAATGTGGTATATTATAAACTGATAGCCCATAATTAGCCAAAATAAATTTTAAATGTCTGCTGACAAACGACAATTTTTGTAATTGTCTATGAAATCTGTTAACGTACGTCATAGTTGAGTCATGTTTAAAATTCTAGCTGGTAAGGGATAAATAACCCCATATTCTAACTGAAAACTAACCATCTAGTAATCCATCGAGGCCTTCTAGCTAAGCAGCTAAGGAGTGAAGATTATTTCAGAGCTTTAAATAATTAATGCTGAGAGAGACACGTATAGTGGTAACAAGATATGATGTACCTTAAGATGCTGCGAAGCTGGTAATGGAAGAAAGCTAGGGAATTTTTTTTTTTCACCAAACTGTTTCACATTTGCTAAAGGGTTCTTTAATTAATAACCAGGTAACTCAGCCATTTTATACAGGACAGTGGTATTATTCGACATACATTTTTCTCTGTTAAAGAATGGCAGACACTGTGACAGAAGGCAAATAATTAAAAGAAACTAACAGATGCCTCATACATGTGACAATTGAAATTGGCAGGAAACAGTAAAGTCAACTTAATTTATTATCAATTTAGAGGCCTGATACATTCGTTTTTAAATAATCTCTATACATTGCCAGCCATCCTGCATAGATTTGGTGGCCATGTTGGATTAAAGAATCTGAACCTTAAAGCTTGTTTATCTTTTGCTCTTTGTTTTCAGCAGTCAATAACAATAACTTCCAAATATTTTATTTTTCAAGCTGTACAGTCTGCTAAAAGTCAATTTATAGAAAGCAGTATTCACTGTTTGTGACATGAGAGTAAATTTGAAATAAAATTCTTTTTCTGATCATGTGTTTCATACAAGTTGGACAGTTGCTCACAAAGCTGGAAAGCTGCGAGGAGGGTCTTAAGAAGTTGGCAAAAGCCATTTACAGCGATAAAAAACAGGCCGCAAGTGGTGAAACGCGGATAGGTGTTTATCAACTCGTTGCTACCGCCATTATCGCGTTTTTCGCCAATGCTATTTGGAGCAGAAATAAGGCAATCCTTGTTACAAGTGGTTGTGTCGCTGGTTTCTATTACTTAACTGCTAACAGCACAAGAAAACAGATGGATCAGCTAGCGGCAGACGTAGGGAAGTTTCGAAGAGAGATAGCCAGATACAAAGCCAAACTGGACGAACTTCGTATGAGCGACGAGCTCTCTGATCATAATAATTGACGGTATGGCACTATTAAATGAAGTTCAATACTCGTACTTTCTCGGCTGAAGGTGTAAATCAAATTCGAAGTAGCGGCTGTGCAGGTAAAAGCGAATCTTGGCCTGTCAGAAGCAAACTGAATATAATATATTAAAATGACTTTAAGTAGCATCAGTAAATATTTATTTACCTCATACTCTGGTTGCTGAAATGTAGCAATATTACAATTCGATGAAAACATATTTTAATTTGATAAAATATAGTTTATAGTAAAAATAGTAAATTTTCATGCGATAGGTCAGACAAATAAACAATAAACTGAATAAAGAAGCAAGTCTCTCAAAAGATAGATATCAGATAACAACACGTGCGCATGAAATCTGTTCGCCTTCAAAAGCCTAAAATTCCGAACTCAAGATGGATAAATGAGAGAAACTTGAAAGAAACTTTGTTTAGACGAGAAATGTTTCCACAAGCGTCAAAAATATCGAAAATTTTAAAGCCGTGCTGTTCTGCATGGCAAAATTAATTACCCACATGTTTACGTTGAAGGCGAAGTTTTAATTTTAGCAGACAATGAGGCCATGAACACAAGTACTTTGCAGCAACCAATCAGAACAAACGCCTGTCCAACCGTTCATAAATTAAAATTTTACAACTGAAAGCTTGTCACATTCACTCAGTTTGATGATCACTTAGCTAGTGTGCGAGACTCGAGTTACAATCTCTTTCAGTCTTTATGTTTATATATGGCATAAAAATATATTTTATGGAATGAAAATATATTTTCATTGAAGTTTGCTGCATTTCGGCAACCATTACCAACACCTCTTGACAGCCTAGCCCCATGCAGAGTTCAGTGATGTGCTGTATTGCAGGATATTGTTTTGGCGAATCTGTAAATTAATTCAAAATTCTATGTGCCTTGATAAAATAAATCTGTAGGACAACACGTACAACAAATCATCTAAGTGTAAGCAATTTGTTATTTATCAGCATGGCATGCAACCAAGTTCCTTTTCGGCTGAGATGACTGCATGCATTTATTTGGAGGGGGGAGGCATAGGCCATATACAGAAATCGACCTTAAGGTTACTATTGTTATATTAGTGGCTATTACATTTTAGCGATTTTAGTGAGTTGGGCGAAAATCGCTAAATTTAGTACTTGCTAAAATTTGTCTTGGTCAAATTTCAAGTACCTCCACGGTACCGCCCTAATGGAACACAAAAATGGATACTGGTAACTTTGTTCTTTTAGGCAATGCAATTTATGTTCATTCAATGTCAAGATACGGTAGTTTTTTTCTTTTACTGAACATTTATTTTCATCTTAGCCATATGTTCATCACCGGCCAGTAAAAGCTGGTTTACACGATATTACTATTTTTGGAAGTTTTTGGAAAATCCCTATATTAAATAGTCGCTAAATCTTGCTCAGAAAAATTCGCTAAAATTAATAGCTGCTAACAATAATACTCTCTCAGTATTTCTTTGAATGTCTACACCATAGCACTCAGTGGATGTTGACAAAGCAAAAAATTAACTGAGTGCAATGATACACCCCTGGAGAACTACAATTACCACAGTTGAACTAATATGTACCTTAGTGAAGAATATTATTCTACATGACACGAGCGTGAGACAAAGAAAAAAATCTGAGTCCCCGACGGGAATCGAACCCATGGCCTCCCAACCGGTATTCTGGGAGGCCATGGGTTCGATTCCCGTCGGGGACTCAGATTTGTTTCTTTGTCCCACGCTCGTGTCATGTAGAATAATATTCTTCACTATTTATCACCGAGCTTAAAATCTACCATCTTTATTATTTACTACAAATTTGATGATTTCGACATTGCTGATCCTAGCAGTATGCAGGACGCGTGTCACATATCAACCTAGTAAATGGCCTAGCTCACAGCGAGTCTCACGTAGCTCAGTTGGTTAGAGCGCCCAACCGGTATTCTGGGAGGCCATGGGTTCGATTCCCGTCGGGGACTCAGATTTTTTTCTTTGTCCCACGCTCGTGTCATGAAGAATAATATTCTTCACTATTTATCACCGAGCTTAAAATCTACCATCTTTATTATTTACTAATATGTACCTTTTTTGACAGACCATGTGTATGAAGAAAAAATAATTCTAAGGGACTGGTGCATAATACTGTGTTTACAAATGTAGTTTTACCTTCAAAAGCACAGCAAATTTATCATTCACATAAGGCTTGCTACCTAATGGGCTACGAATGCCAGAGGAAATTTTGATTTAAGTTAAAGTCACGAGAAAGATGTACTTAGGAACTTCGTTAACGAGAGTGTGACAACAAATATAAAATATTACTAGATACAAAAACTTGACGAATGTGCAAATGAATGATCGACCGAAAGACAAAGCAAGCCAACTATAGATATCTCTAATTGTTTCGAAACGCATCAGTTTAATCTTGCTGAGTGAGATTAATTTGTAGCGGAAAACACAGCCTTATTTAGAATAATTTATTACTTACCAACTATTTGATTGCATTTCAATGAAAGATAATTTCATATCCGCGGACTTTCAAAATAAGCTATTGTTCGGCGTGCAAGTTTCTTGCTTCCTTGGCCATCCTTTCCGTTGCATTGTGTGTAAATGTGGATTCGAGCACTGGCCTCACTAGAAAAATTTCCTCCCAGAAAGGAAAAAATATTCGTATTCTCCTGATGTACATCCACAAGTTCGCATTACAACTCGGGAAACCAGCCCTTGTCCACGTTCATCCGCCATTTTGAACTTAATTTAAACTTAATATAAAATTGCCAGGTTACCAAGGGAGTTTACAACGCAGACCACAATAATTCATTCATTATATTCACGACTTAAAAATGAAGTTTAATGGAAGGTAGCCTGGTAGAAGAACTACGTGCTACCCTTCGTATCCTTGCAAATTCTGCAAATGCGGGAGAAACACAAAAACAATTACATCAGCTATGTTTATCTTTGCTGAAGAACTACGTGGAGCTGTACAGCAGCACAAACAACTTGGACATAAACCACGAAGAGTATTTGGATACGCTGAAGTTGTCTAAAGCGAGACTGGACGGCGTTTTTAAATTCATAAACGAAAAGGTAGTAACGAGAAATGGTAACACTACCAGAAGGCGGAAGGTTATTGGAGAGTTGCTCACAAAGCTGGAAAGCTGCGAGGAGGGTCTTAAGAAGTTGGCAAAAGCCATTTACAGCGATAAAAAACAGGCCGCAAGTGGTGAAACGCGGATAGGTGTTTATCAACTCGTTGCTACCGCCATTATCGCGTTTTTCGCCAGTGCTATTTGGAGCAGAAATAAGGCAATCCTTGTTACAAGTGGTTGTGTCGCTGGTATCTATTACTTAACTGCTAACAGCACAAGAAAACAGATGGATCAGCTAGCGGCAGACGTAGGGAAGTTTCAAAGAGAGATAGCCAGATACCAAGCCAAACTGGACGAACTACGTATGAGCGACGAGCTCTCTGATCATAATAATTGACGGTATGGCACTATTAAATGAAGTTCAATACTCGTACTTTCTCGGCTGAAGGTGTAAATCAAATTCGAAGTAGCGGCTGTGCAGGTAAAAGCGAATCTTGGCCTGTCAGAAGCAAACTGAATATAATATATTAAAATGACTTTAAGTAGCATCAGTAAATATTTATTTACCTCATACTCTGGTTGCCGAAATGTAGCAATATTACAATTCGATGAAAACATATTTTAATTTGATAAAATATAGTTTATAGTAAAAATAGTAAATTTTCATGCGATAGGTCAGACAAATAAACAATAAACTGAATAAAGAAGCAAGTCTCCCAAAGATAGATATCAGATAACAACACGTGCGCATGAAATCTGTTCGCCTTCAAAAGCCTAAAATTTCGAACTCAAGATGGATAAATGAGAGAAACTTGAAAGAAACTTTGTTTAGAGTTTATTTTCAGTTAAGATAAAGCAGAGAAATGTTTCCACAAGCGTCAAAAATATCGAAAATTTTAAAGCCGTGCTGTTCTGCATGGCAAAATTAATTACCCACATGTTTACGTTGAAGGCGAAGTTTTAATTTTAGCAGACAATGAGGCCATGAACACAAGTACTTTGCAGCAACCAATCAGAACAAACGCCTGTCCAACCGTTCATAAATTAAAATTTTACAACTGAAAGCTTGTCACATTCACTCAGTTTGATGATCACTTAGCTAGTGTGCGAGACTCGAGTTACAATCTCTTTCAGTCTTTATGTTTATATATGGCATAAAAATATATTTTATGGAATGAAAATATATTTTCATTGAAGTTTGCTGCATTTCGGCAACCATTACCAACACCTCTTGACAGCCTAGCCCCATGCAGAGTTCAGTGATGTGCTGTATTGCAGGATATTGTTTTGGCGAATCTGTAAATTAATTCAAAATTCTATGTGCCTTGATAAAATAAATCTGTAGGACAACACGTACAACAAATCATCTAAGTGTAAGCAATTTGTTATTTATCAGCATGGCATGCAACCAAGTTCCTTTTCGGCTGAGATGACTGCATGCATTTATTTGGAGGGGGGAGGCATAGGCCATATACAGAAATCGACCTTAAGGTTACTATTGTTATATTAGTGGCTATTACATTTTAGCGATTTTAGTGAGTTGGGCGAAAATCGCTAAATTTAGTACTTGCTAAAATTTGTCTTGGTCAAATTTCAAGTACCTCCCCGGTACCACCCTAATGGAACACAAAAATGGATACTGGTAACTTTGTTCTTTTAGGCAATGCAATTTATGTTCATTCAATGTCAAGATACGGTAGTTTTTTTCTTTTACTGAACATTTATTTTCATCTTAGCCATATGTTCATCACCGGCCAGTAAAAGCTGGTTTACACGATATTACTATTTTTGGAAGTTTTTGGAAAATCCCTATATTAAATAGTCGCTAAATCTTGCTCAGAAAAATTCGCTAAAATTAATAGCTGCTAACAATAGTACTCTCTCAGTATTTCTTTGAATGTCTGCACCATAGCACTCAGTGGATGTTGACAAAGCAAAAAATTACCTGAGTGCAATGATACACCCCTGGAGAACTACAATTACCACAGTTGAACTAATATGTACCTTTTTTGACAGACCATGTGTATGAAGAAAAAATAATTGTAAGGGACTGGTGCATAATACTGTGTTTACAAATGTAGTTTTACCTTCAAAAGCACAGCAAATTTATCATTCACATAAGGCTTGCTACCTAATGAGCTACGAATGCCAGAGGAAATTTTGATTTAAGTTAAAGTCACGAGAAAGATGTACTTAGGAACTTCGTTAACGAGAGTGTGACAACAAATATAAAATATTACTAGATACAAAAACTTGACGAACGTGCAAATGAATGATCGACCGAAAGACAAAGCAAGCCAACTATAGATATCTCTAATTGTTTCGAAACGCATCAGTTTAATCTTGCTGAGTGAGATTAATTTGTAGCGGAAAATAAAGCCTTATTTAGGGTAATTTATTACTTACCAACTATTTGATTGCATTTCAATGAAAGATAATTTCATATCCGCGGACTTTCAAAATAAGCTATTGTTCGGCGTGCAAGTTTCTTGCTTCCTTGGCCATCCTTTCCGTTGCATTGTGTGTAAATGTGGATTCAAGCACTGGCCTCACTAGAAAAATTCCTTCCAGAAAGGAAAAATATTCGTATTCTCCTGATGTACATCCACAAGTTCGCATTACAACTCGGGAAACCAGCCCTTGTCCACGTTCATTAGCCATTTTGAACTTAATTTAAACTTAATATAAAATTGCCAGGTTACCAAGGGAGTTTACACCATTTAATTTCTCCAGCAGACCGCAATAATTCGTTCATTACATTCACGACTTAAAAAGGATATTTGAGTCGGTTGCCTCATAGAAATGTATTAATAATCCATCAGTTATTTAAACTAATCCACAAGATTATTAGTTGGGGGTCTGAATGAGGGTACCTCGATAACACTAAACATGAAACAGTTAAATTGTATGCATATTTACACTCACAGTAAGAAACTCACTGTAACAGTACTAAACGGTCCTAAAAAGGCCAATATTATTTTGTTCAATATATCAAGAAGTTTTTAGCCATTTCCGACGATTTACGATCATTTCGGATGATTACCGAAGACAACCGAAGATTTCCGAAGACTACCGAAGATGTCCAGAGACTGTCAAAGGTGTCCGAAGACTACCAAAGATTTCCATGGAAAAATCTGACAACATGAATGATTTTTCAAAGAGTAGAATTTACAGTGCTCAAAGACTGGGGTTTTTTAACGGAAAACCCTGCAAACACTTAACAGTATTTTCTCCGAAAACAGTAAACATTAAAAATTGGCTAATGTAACAGTATTAACATTATGTTCAAATAACAGTAAACTCTAAACCACATTCAGACCCTCTTAGAGACTTTTGATTTATTTAGAGGTATTTTTACAGGAATTTGGCTTCCAACAATATTACAGTTTTACCCGAGAAAGTGTTCAATGAACTTAAGGCTCTGAAAACCCTGTGAGTCAAAATATTATCCTTTTATAAGTGCTTATTGCATGAAATTCTTTCAAATTACTTACAAGGAATACCAACATTGTATACATCTGTAATTATAAAATAATTAAGATAGTACGCGCGCTCTCATTGGTCGATAGGTGAGTTTAGATGAGAGTATGTAAACACGGTTGTGACGTCACGCTTTCTGTGTTTCCCGGCACAATTTAAAAACATAATTATAAAACTGCCAAAAAGACTTGCAAAGTTATTTCAAGTACAATATTAAAGAAATGGAAAACAATACCAAATTTTGATATGTGTTCCGGCTTTCTCTTCCCATATGAGCCCGAGAAAAAAAGCAAAAGAAAGAAGAACCACAGCGCTTTGCCTGGAGGAAGCTCAAGCAAACGACAAAATATGCAACAAAATACGCAGTAAACATTTTTTAAGTAACTTTTTGCGTTTAAGAACTACAATAAAATTCCCTACAAGTCATTCTTTATTAGAAAAAAATATAGATCAACGCAAACGAAACTATAAGCTACAAACTTAAACTTTGCACGGCCGATCGGTTGCCGTGTTTTTACCGGCAAATCTGCCTAAAATGTGATTAAAATGACGCTTAAAATATATTTTCTCTGAGACTTTCCCAGCGTAAAAATTCTACTGTTACATTGGCAATAATAGTCGTGAACTTTTTTTTTATCAAAATGGGCTTGGGGAAGACGAAAGAATGGAAATATGGAATAATGGAAGAATGGAATAATATAGAGATTACTCCATGGAAAATGCGCGCGTACGATTTTTATTCACGAGTTGAGCAGTATCAGAAAACGAACGAGTGAGCGTAGCGAACGAGTGAGTTTTCTGATACAACTCTACGAGTGAATAAAAATTGTACAAAGCATTTTTCATGGTGTAATTTGTTTATTTTATAGATACTGAGGTTTTTGAAAATCAAATTAAATCGCTCGACTTTTTATCAGTTACGCGCGTGTTTAGGAAACCCATTCATCTGCCATGAACTAAAATAGCTAAAACATGTTTGTCTTTCAAAATCACATCTTTAATGAAGTAGCACAAGAAATGAGACGTCAGTTTTATACTCTCACAACTTTTACAGAAACAACTTTTGATAGAAAACCTGACTGAGACTTGTACAAAACTTGCAAGTTCCAGTTCAATGTTTTAACAGAACAAAACAGCGCTAAACGCTGAATAACTCAACGCGAACTCGAACGAACTTTAAACAAATTAAATCAAGAAAACAGTCTGCCAAAACCAAAGACAAACCTACAGTGTCTTAGCCATCATCTGAATCAAAACTCGCTACAATCCCTCGGAGTGAAGACGGCCCGTATCCTTGTCCTTCCTTTGTGCGAATTTACTCAAAGGTTTAAATTTATTCAACTCGGCAGCAGGAATCTCGATCGCTTCGTGTTTCTCTTTTTGTTTGAAGAAACGTTGTGACAACAAGGCCGTCTTGTTTCGTTTTCTTTTTAGTGTTTTGGTTTTCCTGTTCTGCAATATAAACGACTCAGTGGAGCCGTTTAAGACACAAACAAACCTAGAACGTGTCTCCGCCATGTCGCCGATGTTTACGACGAGAATCAAAATGGCGATACGGTGTTGTTCACAAGTTGTTTTTCGTCGTTCGCGATTGTGATTGGACGAACGACGTTTTTTCACTAGTGAGTTTTCATCGTTCGCCTTTCCTATTGGCTAATGCATTTTACGTATCATTTGTACGCAATCGTTTTTTCGTGAGAAAATCTCAGTATCTATGATATAATAGTTTATTCTACGCTTGAAGCACATTACAAAGACTGAGGAAACGACAGTAGAAGAAACTGGACCCGTTTAGATCGCTATCTGAACAATTTACCGTACAATAAATGCATACCATTGCTACCGACCTCGCTAGATCCGCTGCTTGTACTATGATTCCTAATTATCCAGCAAAACTCCACAGGACACGATGAGACTTTTCAACCGTGTTATCGGGCTGCCAAATCATCTCGAATTCTCCCAACCCCCCTCGTGTTTAGACGAGGCTATGTAAACACGGAAAAAGTCCTCTATTGCTTAAATAATTAATCGGTAATTTGAATTAATCCACGAGATTTGTAGGTGACGTTTTACTTATTTAGAGGTATTTGTTACAGGAATGTGGCTTCCAACAATATCAAAGCTTTGCCCGAGAAAGTGTTAAATGAACTAAGGGTTCTGAAAAACCTGTAAGTAAAATTAATATCCTTCTAGTATTTCACCGTTTTATTGCATGTAATTGTTTCTTATAACTAACAAGAAATACCAGGATAAAAAAGTTCTGTCGTAAAAATATTTAGGCCCGTTGCCTAATAAACATTAATTACACATCAATCAACAATTTTAATTAATCCATAAGACTGTTTGTAGACTTTTGACTTATCTAGAGGTATTTTTACAGGAATATGTCTTCCAACAATATTTTAGCTTTACCCGAGAAAATGTTTGATGAATTAAGGGTTCTGGAACGAAATAATATCCTTCTAGTTTTCCGTTTTATTGCATGTAATTGTTTCTTATAACTAACAAGAAATACCAGGATAAAAAAGTTCTGTCGTAAATATATTTAGGCCCGTTGCCTAATAAACATTAATTACACATCAATCAACAATTTTAATTAATCCACAAGACTGTTTGCAGACTTTTGACTTATCTAGAGGTATTTTTACAGGAATATGTCTTCCAACAATATTTTAGCTTTACCCGAGAAAATGTTTGATGAATTAAGGGTTCTGGAAAACCTGTAAGTTCAAACATAATCCTTTTCTTATGCACTTATTTGCCAGGGTCTTTTTAAAAGCGTATGTAAGGATTTGCATTAATCCACTAAGCCACTTTCGTGTTTCGCTTCCTCAATTTCTGGCTTTTTCTTCCTCTATCTCATCGTTGTCAGTTCTTGCTTGTAACATTTCTCCCACCTTGGTATCCCGCTGCCTAGCCCTTACACTGAATCTGCAGAGCATAAGGGAGAGTGCTGCAAGAAGACTCCTGTTTTTATTTTATGAAGCTCTCTCTAATCCCCTACACGGAATACCAAGTTGAAAAGTTCTGTTCCCTAGTACACATGTGTCATTAATCAGACAGTAGCTTTAAATACCTTATTACATGAAATTGTCGCGACACGTTAATTTCGCAAATTTTGCGATTACAAAAAAACGCGAAATTGAAGTGACGCGAACAATAAGTGTCGCGAACATAACATGGCGCGAAAATTAAGTGGCTCACATTATGTCAATTATCAAGAAATAAGTCAGAATTGACTTAAAAACAATTATTCATGTATGTACAAGCATGACCTACTTGTAGACAGGGTGAAACTGCTCTGTTGTTGCTTTTGCCGATATTTCGTCTCTCCCTTGCGTTTTTGTTAATTTTGAAGCCATTGTTCCTTTGATGAAGTCGTTTTATGTAATTCAAGGGCATGTTAAATAATATTACTAAGGAAATGTAAATTGTGTCTTACTCAAAAACGCGAAATTAAAGTGATTCAAAATACAAAATTTTCGCAAAATCGCGAAATTTAAGTGTCGCGAAATATGCGCGCCTAAAAATCGCGAAATTAACGAGTCGCGAAAATTTCATGTAATAAGGTAATCCTCAATATTGCTAGTATAGGTTTTACTTATTTAGAGTTATTTTACAGAGATATGGCTTACAACAATATCGGATTTTTGCCTGAGAAAGTGTTTAATGCGATGAGAGATCTAAAAAACCTGTAAGTAAAAAAATGTCCAACACGTTAAAGTCAAAGTAGAACATACCTTCTAATTTGTCATTCAGAAAGTTTTGTGTACCAGGTGTATGGCTTGTTGTGTTGAGTTCAATTATTAAATATTCTTTATACAGGCTTGTTAAGTGGCAGTTTCTCTTAAAGCGGTCCATCGTATTTCGGGTCGGAAACAAAAGTTTTCCGATGGATCGCTTTAAGAGAAACTGCCACTTAATTCGACTCTGTTACTCTGGAGTTTCAGATCAGAGATTCGTAATACAGTGGAACCCCGATATAACGATCTTCGATATAACGATATTCCCGATATAACGATGAATGTGTTGTGTCCCGGCAAAAGTAAAATGTATGGGACGGAACCCCGATATAACGATTCCTCGATACAGTGGAACCCCGATATAACGATCTTCGATATAACGATATTCCCGATATAACGATTAATGTGTTGTGTCCCGGCAAAAGTAAAATGTATGAGACGGAACCCCGATATAACGATTCCTCGATATAACGATATAATTGTACTGCCCCCTTAGCATATCGTTATATCGGGGTTCCACTGTATAACGATATAATTGTACTGCCCCCTTAGCATATCGTTATATCGGGGTTCCACTGAGATTCGTATTGAAGGAATCGAATAAAATAAATAACCAAGGTGTCCTAAAGATCTCTACGACTACCCTATCTACCAGGAAACAGTCGGTTTTAAAGGGACATGGTGGACTTTTTTAAAGGGACAAGGTGGACTTTTTTCAAAATGTGAACGCTGACCGTGTCCCTTTAGCCAAAGAATGCCTCCCTTTTGTAACCACGCTTAAAAAAGCTTCCAATATCTCACTATAAAATTATCCATAACATACTTTCGGTTGAAATTATGTGACTCTGAAACTTGTCAGTTATGTTAATCACAACCGCAAACATAGCCAAATCTATTCTACCGATGTTCTTTAATTTCCAATTTTTGGACCGCATTTCAAAATTGGTGGTTCGAAAAACACAAAAAGACAATACTCTCACTGAACTCACCACAGAATCATTTTAAAATTACATTGATCTTGTTGCGAAGAATTAAATATTTTGCACTGTCCACGACTGCGAGGATTCCCCCCTTTGACAGCTTTCCTTTCTCTAAAATGCAAGTTGGATACTCTACAACAAATTGCAGTTCAAAACCATTGACAATTTAAACAGAAAGTGTAAAGCCTTTATATACAAAGTACATTATAGTACATTAGAGAGGGCCACAAATTTATTAGTTGTAAAACTATCACTTGTAACCCTCTATAAATAAAGTTTGATTGATTGATTGATTGATAAAGGCTTTACACTAAAGCTCTTTTCTTTCCTGTTCCTTATTATCCTTGTATATTTACCTTTCCCTTTCATTTTTACATCACTCTATTTTGTAACTTATTTACTTAAATGCTGTAAATTTTTAAATCGTTTTTTTTTCATTTTCTTTTGTTGTTGTTTTTTTTAATTGTAATAAGTTGTATCATGTTGTGATATTAACGAATTTTTTAAAAAAAAAAACATAATTATCGAATAATTCCCTTTTAAACGAAATCATCTAATGCATCAATGTTAATACAAAACAAAGTAATGAAGGAAATGCATCACTTCCTTGAGTGTTATTATTAAACACTGGTGACATGTTGCTGTTTTTTGTTTGTTTGTTTTTTGTTTGTTTTTACAGGAATTTGTCATTCAATGCTCTGCAAAGTTTTGACCTAGAACTGTCTAACATAATGCTCAAAACACTGTAGGTGAAATAAATACATTCTATTTTATCGGCCGCTCCATTCAAATGTACTTTGATCATGTAAATTCCCTGGATCCCACTGTTTCATTTATTTTTCCGTGTTTGGTATTAAAGCCAAAACACGTCTATTGCATCCTTTCATAGTAAAACAAGGGTTCAAAGCCTCTATTGAGTCCAAGTTTTAATACTTTTATTATTATTGCTGTAATTAAATAATAACAGCCTATAAAAAGTACAGCTGATTGTGATAATAGCTTGGTGAGCTCACTAAGAGAATAGTTATCAGCATAGATTGATAAAGAAAAAAACACGCAAGTCTGCACTCAGGAAGCCTGTCATTCTCGTCAGGGGCACAGTGACAGACCAGTCAGAGAGTTCATGCATAATTTTGACGACAAACGTAGGGTGGAAGCGCGCGCGCAGGGAGACGTTACATTAATCATTGTATCCGTTCTGTAACGAACTCTTCAACGAAAAAAAACAACCCAGGGTGAATCTCTCTAACCACGTTTGCCTACTCATCTTTAAGAACTCATTTATGTTTTTCATCGGCACCTTCTTACGTGGTGAGCCATTGAACTACAAGTAGGGGGGGGGGGGGGGAGAAGGGGAAAACAAACAATAACCAGTAGACGTGTGTTGGGTAAATATTGGCCAAGGAAGTGGCCGTGCAGTGTAGAGAAAGGAAGAAGCTGCGGAAAACAAACCCAAAACAGAAAAAGGTTGTGATATTATATTTTAATCTCACTAGGAGCAGGAGAAAAAGCAACACTTGGTGACCTTGAGCTGTATGGTGCTCACCAAAGAGAAAAAAGTCGATTTCGAAACGCTTTCCATTTTATTTCGCTAACCGATAAAGCTTTCTTGAGAGTTTTGAAGTGCAACAGCTTCCGTGTAGAAGCTGAGATAGCGTTTCAGGATCTTCTGAACAAACCAGCTTAAAAAAGGCAGAAAATGGTCAAAACAGATGAAAGGTCAAATATTGAAAACATGAAATAATCACCTGAGATGCCCTCTGTTTTATTTCCCATACATTTTGTACAACAAGAAAAGCAAACATGTGATTTCTTTGCAACTAAGACATTACCCCCCCCCCTTTTTTTCGTTTGTATAATTACGCATTGTCCCCTGTCCCACTCTCGGTGTGTTACTTGACAATCTGCCCCCCCCCCCCCCTCTCGTTTTAAACCCCTCCTCCCTCCCGCTAATTATTGCATAGTCCCTAAATGACTTTTTGTTTACAGGGATTTGTCATCCAATGCTATCGTTAACATATCGTTTCATTGTGCAATATTATTTCGTCCTTTTTATAAGCTGAAGTACTTGTAAGTGAACAGAAGAAGCAGAAATGCCATACTTTAACTGGTCATGAGTCGTTCCCAGTCGTCTCTTATGCGAAAATTGCAAGACGCGGAGGAAGATTCCCATGATTCCCTCCGTGTTTAGCAGTCGACTCAAGACGGACTCAAAAGACGACTGGGGACAAGTCAGATACTGTAACAGAATGTCTTACCTAAATACTTAGTTAAGGTGTGTGATAATTTGTGGTTGTTGATGTCAGTTCATCAGTCGCATTCATGAAGTACGAGAGCTGTAAGGCACGCTGTCATGTAGGTAGCTCGGCGAGTGAAGTACTTGGTGGAACTTTGGCTCACAAAAAGCAATAAAGCACCACAACAATATAAGCCATGGTGTCACAACAGCTAATGAAACCAATGCCTGTTAAATACAATCTTAACAGGCTGTAGACGTCTTCTAGTAGCGTTTTTGGGAAAGGAAATTCGTTGAAAGTTCGACACCATATTATTCCACCAAGCACGATCCTGATAAAACGATTTGTATCTCGACAAAGCAATTTTATGCTGCACTAGCAATACCTTCGGCACTGAAATGTGGGTGCTGATCCCTCTCAAATTTTTGTTTGGGAGGTGGCTACAGCCCCCTTGCTCCGCCGCCTATGCAGTGCAGTAAAATGAAATCTCATACCGCAGCGATCGATGAGGCAGTGGAGTAGTGGCACTGTTGCTTTCAAACAAGCCTCTGATAAAATAGCGATACTTTTTTCTCGAAAAAAAGCCAGAAAATAACAGAAATTACCACTGCCAAGGGAAGATAACACTTCATCGAGCATTTTGTATTTACAAAGCCAAGTTTTAACATGATCTCGAAAAATACTTTGCTTTGTACTTATCGAAAGGCGAACGCTTAGAAAACGGCAAATTTGCGCAAGGTATAATGAGTCAAGGTATAATGATTCGTTTTTGCTGATCATTGTTCGAACTACCAGCGGAAACCGTCTTAATTCGTCAAATCAAACTGGCTTCTTCGTTTGAAGTAAAGGTGAACACTATTAACTTGCGACTATCACTTGTTCGTGGCCCAAAAAGTAATCAAATGCGCAAGACAAGCGATTGTATGTCTTCGCAAGAAAAAAGAAAAAAAAAAACAAAAAAACCTTAACCTTTGAATTTCTCACTTTCTCACAGGAATTTGTCTTCCAATGCTCTCCAAAAGTTACACCTCTGCCCATCTAACAGAAAGCTGCAAACTCTGTAGGTGTAAATACGTATGTTGTAAGGGACCGTTTCATTCAATCTTGTTAAATCACGTATGGAATTCCTTTCGACCCTACACAAGTGATACACATTTGACATCACTACTCACTTAAAAGGAAACGGAACCCAAACAATTAGTATGGAGAAAGTCGTATATGAAGTCAAGAAGTGAAAAAGTAAGTTTATTAAGTATGATGAACCCATGGGAACTCACTGACAGGGCCCAAACTGATCTCCTACTACTACTAACCCAAGATATTAAAAAGTTGTTGAAAACGCTAGCGATGAAGAATCACACCATAAAGAAATTTGTTTTCTTTCCTTCCTCGAAATTTGTTATAAACGACACATTAATTCAACTGCGACTATCTCAATAAATGCAAAAGTGAAGAATACAAACAAACGAAAGTCGAGCTCGATCAACAAAATTTAAAGTCAGTTTTATAATTTATTTTAATTTACACGAGTGTTAATTTACTTATTTTAAAGTGAACCTTTTTTACAGGGATTTGTCTTCCAATGCTATCACAAACCCTTATTTTCAATGTGGAAGATACACTTGCAATCCTTATTATGACGTGAACTACTTGTAAGTGAGAAGAAGAAGAAGAAACAGACCATATTGTTGTATATGAATATTCACTTAGTCGCTTTCAAGGTTTCACCCCCTGGGGAAGGACGCTGTATATTTTTGCATGGGGTGTGCCGCTGCGGCTTTGAAACCCTTACTTTATACCAGACCATGTTCAGTTGATTTGGCAAACCTATATTAGAACAAGAAACCAAAAATCTCTATCCTATCCTTTAGAACTGTATCACTATGAGTGTGTTTTTATAGCAAACCATCTTCCACCAACGATACCGCGTTATTGTTTACGTTTAGAAAAGCCTCTTTCTCTTCCGAGTTTGTATTCCTATTCTGGACTTAATTCGTCATACCACCGATCAGTTTCCCGACAAATGATACCCTTTTCTAGACCAAAACTCTCTGATTTGTATACCCTATTCCAGACTAAATTGCTTAAAAACCGTACCCTTCACAGGGCACAAACCTATAAAGCTCATATATAGGAGTTCCTTGTGGGCGCTACTTTGGAGGTCCATGATTCTTATTTCCCAAATCACACAGCCTGATTGTAATGTGATCACATCTCTGTGAACAAAGAAGTGGTTTAGTACAGGATCATGGGCCGGCGTTTTTGTCAATCTGTGCATACTACTGGATAGTTTTTGCGAATAAAAACGCATTGTACAGAAATGTGCACATCAACTGTGGTTCAAACCATTGCATAAACAATTGTATGGGTTTAAAGCCAGTCATAATTTAAATTGTTAAAATGTACATTTATTGATACGCTTATTAAATGTCCTTAATTTTTAAGGGATTGGTCTTCCAATGGTATCAAAACGCTACCTAACCAAGTGTTTAAGACTCTACGACAGCTTCAAATCCTGTAGGTACAAAGAAGCAAACTGAAAGAGAATGTCCCATAGCCTTGCCTTCAAGTCGAGCTCACAGAGCGCGAAGCACGAAAGTGAGCGCAATAGCGCCAAAACGAGCGCGAAACGCGAGAGCTCCGGGCCTACTACCACCAAACTTATGATACAGTTCCTTTATACAATACGTACAGTAAATGTGCAATTACTTACATTACTTACTTTATTAAATGGCTCAGAAGCTAAAATGCTTCAGATAGGCCTTAAAAATAGGAAGCACAGACCACCATATTTGTTGAGATGCAAATTTGGAATTTTTTTCAAGTTGGAGTTCGTATTTTCTAGTAATCTAGCATCCAGCTAAGTCGCAAAGATGAAACCATTGTTTCAAAAAGATATACTAGTTAAAACGTCTCTCTGATTTTGTTAAAACAAATTGCCTTATTTATTTATTTATTTATTTATTTATTTATTTATTTATTTCCATAACGAGCGAATAGTTTAGTTTGGTTTTTGTAAATTACAACCTCGGGAGCAGTCATCGGTCGAGAGATACGCGGTATATACGTCAACCAAAGTGAGAGGGTCTGGGGACGAGTTGAGTTTAGAATTGAACGGCTCGGGGCAAGTTTCTTGTTTTGAGTTCTCTGTAATGAAGTTCGATTTACTGACCGTTAAGCGGGTTCATTCTTAACTACACATCCAGGGCAGTTGCTAAGAGAATACTGGAGACGGCTTTCGTGACAAGCCAATTAAAAGCGCTTTGAAATGCAAAGTGGTAAGTTTTTGGTGAGTAGGGGGAGGGAGCCTGCCTCGATAAAAGTTTTACATTGTGCACGTGTAGCTAGTGCAGTTTATGGAACAAACCTGTGCAAAAGGCTTATCAGAAAAAATTGGTAGCCACGAAGGATCCCTCTTTATGGTTAGGACATAATTGTACTATGAAAAATGAAAGACAAATAATTTATTTTAAGTTTTACTTTTTAAATTCTACTTTTAACAGCGATTTATCTTTCAATGCCATCACATTCTTGCCGGTCGAAGTGTTTCAAAAACTGACAGCACTACGAATTCTGTAAGTGAAAAGAAACATGTCCATTGTGATGCAAAATAATCGGTTGTACTTGTATTGTAAGTCAATAGGCCATTTCCGAGTTATCCTTTGCCTCTATTACAAAACTAGTCTACGTACAAAACCATTAAAATAAAATGAATTTGATTTGCATGAAAATGTAGGTGGAACTCATTTTCATATGACTGGTTTAGCAAGTAGCCTCGTTTGAAACAGAGGCATTCATTTTATCGCATACTAGCTAGGACTACAATAGCCTGCGTAGCATGCGCCGTAGTTTCGAGCGCGCGTATGGGAAGCGCAAAAGGCGCGAGGGGGCCACGCGGTCTCGCGAAGCCTTCTTGCAATCGCACACTCTTTTAACGCACTAAAAAAAGTATCGAGACACCTGCTATGCAGACTAGGACTGCAAACGCGGAAAACAGAAAGTGAAAGTGAAAACCTGTCGTATAAAATAAACTGCTAGTGTGTCAGTCTATCGTTTTACCTTTTGCATGTATTTTCACAGGTCTCTGGCTTCCAACGCTATTACATTTCTGCATAACAGAATGTTTGCTAGGCTGAGAGAACTGATGGTTTTGTAAGTAAAAAGGCATGCTTTTTATACCGTATGTAACAAAATGTTCCATAGTTCCGAAAAAAAGTTATAGTACGGGGTTATTGATGTCCGCTTGTTTATGGTTTTATTTTTGGGGGGAATAAACAATTTTTTTTTTCATTTTTTTGGACTTTACAGTGACAAAAACGCAAAACAATTGTACAGAGGAACTTTTTAAAAGCCTTGTATTTTTATTTTTATTACGTTGCTTAATAAATTATACGTTTTACAGAGATTTGTCCTCCAACGCCATTACAGTTCTACCCAGTGGAGTTTTCACTAGCCTAAAACGACAGCTAACGTGCCTGTAAGTACAAAGAAGCACATCGGAAAGATTTGCGTGGGTTTAGAAACCCCCCGACCTAGAGTTATTATTAACACAACATCGGCTTTTCAGCCGAAAATCAAGAAAAAAAAAATAAAATCACATAATTCATCAAGTGTCAATGTATTTAGAAACACTATCTGTAACCTCGCCCCTCACAACAAATTTTCTGGCCTAAGTTAATTCAAATACTTTCTGCGCGCCACTTATTTTACTTTACTGGACACTACCTATGATATTGACATGCCCTGCACCTGGTTCCTCTTCAGTAACTGCCCTTGCCACCGCTCTTAATTTTTGTGACTAATATTATCTGCATCTTGTTTTTTCACATTAGCTATAAGTAATTAATTAGATTTTATAACTATAATTTTTAACTATAAGTAATTAATTAGATTTATTGTATATACATATATATATATTTTTTTAAAATTTAAGATTTTTATCGCCATTCTTTATAGTGTTTAGGGTTGCGCCTCTCATGGGTAACTATTTTCCCGTTCGCGCAATTCCTTTTTGGTCCTTTTCTTTTATTGTAAAATTTTGAGACCAATAAAGTTGATAAACATTTAGCACCGTTATGCTAATTGTGGAAACAAATTAACTAAAAAATAACCAGATATTTTTAAAAAAAAAACAATACTGAAAATACAAATATAAAATTGTTAAAAAGCCAAATGGCAGGAGGCTAACCAAGTGGCTATTTACGAAGCGTGGAGGAGTTAAATTCGGGACGACCAAAGACAACTCCATCAAGTGTAGGGAGGTGGATTTGACCCTGGTGCCTCCGGAAGTCCAATAGCTAAATAGCTAGAAAACTAAACAAATTTTGTTATCTTTCTAGAATGCTTTCGGATAATCCTATAAAGACAATCGAACCAGGAGCATTTAAAGTTTACTATTATGGTAAACAACTAAGAATGTAAGATTTCTTAAAATGTTTACTGATTACCTATTGTTCCATGCATTATTCACTCGAACGTTACAAACGTACCAATGAAACGATTTTTTTTTTAATAATTAAAAAAAAAATGTGTTTGAAAAACATAATTTCAAAGTTTAAGAATTCTACGATAAAAATTGTTCGTTTTTGACTATTTTGCCTTCAAAAATGTCTTAGTTGACTAGCATTTATATGGTAGTCAATACTGTACAATCTCATGATGCAGTGGTTGGTAAATAAGCCCCTTCAGGTGGCTTATATAATGGAAGATAATGTCCGAGGCTGAACGATTGACCAAAAAATGAACAAGTGGCCGAGAAGCGAAGCTTCGAGAGCAACTGTCAGAAATTTGGTTTATCTGCCTTTTCTTCCTTCTTTACGATATTTTTCTTTTGCAGATTTTTGCTGCGGACGAACATTAAGAAATTGAGCATTGACGTCTTCAGCGCCTATCGCTTACAAGACTTCAAACTGTGACTTGTCTTATTTATATAAATATTGAATCACAATACACTTAAATACTGAATTAATAGGGACCGCGTATGCGTGAGCCGACTAAGGGGTTCGGGGGACATCCCCCCCCCCCCCCGGGAAAATTTGGGTTCTAATTTCTCTTCCAGAAATGAAATGTTTTCAGTATTATTTCGTTTGTCTCTTCATTCGTTATAATTTTTTTGGTTACTGTAAAAAAGTGTGGGTGGGGAGGGGGGGGCTGCCCCCTAGCCCCTCCCTCTCCGCGGTGCCTGTTTAAAAGTAACTACACTACCCCGCTGAACAAAGATGTGTAGTCACAGTATATCGCTAATGTTATCTTTGGCTATACTTTTTTGCAGGGTTGTATGGAATAGAATACCAGGATTAATGAAAATTAAATATTACTATTCCAGACAGAACGTCAAAATATATCTGTCAGTATATTTCATAATGTGAAGACTAAGGCCCTGTCCACATTAACCCGGGTAAATTTGAAAACGCCGTATGAAATGTTTTCCGTCCACATTAACCCGGGTAAAATTGAAAAAGGTACGCTTCATCGCACGCAGAGTGGCAACGCATGCACAGAGCTTTTGTTCAGCTTATTAAACCTTTTGTTTTGGCGGTCAATACATAACTTTTTGCCATCAGCTTTTTTAAAAAGTCTCGGTTTCGCCCGTTTTCGCTGTCCACGCTACACCACCTAGCCGGCGTTTTCAAATTTACCCTCTTTGGAGTGCGTACCGTTTTCGGTGACAGAAATTAAAATTAAACGCCGTTTCAGTGTGGACGGTTGGCCTATCTGGGTAAAAAAGATGCGTTTTCAGATTTACCTGGCTCAGTGTGGACAGGGCCTTAGGCAAGCCTTAACGCTGTACTAAGTTAAGTTATAATGTACACTGGCTCTAGATCTGGGAGAAAGGGGTCTTCTTTTGATCACTAAACGGCTTGCTGCGGACTTGTATCTTATTTAAACCCACGAGACACATTTCAAGAGATTTATTGCGGTTTTTAGTGAAATGCGAACTTTGAAATTCAAAAATCCAACTAACGATTGCATTTTTCGCTACCGTCAATCATAATTATGACGACACCCAACAAACCATGAAAAACAAAAACAAACAAAATGGATCGAAATCTGCCAATCACAACTGACAGAAGTGACCTTTCGAGCCGGTTGAAGTGAACTTCTGTTTCCCGAGAGGTCCGCTAAGATGATTGACGGCACCAAAAAGCGCAAGCCGTTGGTTGAAGATTGAATTTTTAATTGAGGATTGGATTTTGAATTTCAGAGTTCGCATATCACTAAAAACCGCAATAAGGTCAAAATAGACTTGGAAGCAATGGTGGAAAACAAATAAAGTCGCAATAATTATCCCGTCCTGTTTTTGACAAACGCATTGAAGAATCTAGCGCCACAATTTTTACATTAAAATATTGGTAAGCTGTGTATTGCGATATATAATTTAACCATTATTGATCAATTTTATCCCTAGGAGTCCTGTTAATTCTTCGACCGAAGCTGTCAAGGTTGATTTGAAGGATTTTTATAGTGAATGGTATATTGTCTCTATGTTGGCCTCGGGATTCAGACAAGTGCCTGACAAAAACCCCAATATTGCTTCATTCCTACCATGTCCCTTGGGAACATTTTCAAACTCTTCCTCAAGAGGAAAACAAGGATGCATTGAATGCCCGCCAGGTATGAGAATTTTTTCTGGATTTGTCTCCAGCAGATAATTAAGTGCATTATAACGTTGCAGAGAAGACTTGTTCCAGATTTTACAATTTTGTTTTTTATCGTTGTTGTTATTTATAATATTGTCTTTACGATGGTATTAGACAAAACTTCACCTATTGAACATGCATCTTTTGGTATGCAACCTTACTTCATTTGCGTACATGTACACAAGAAAATTCGTAGAGAAGAGCACCGGACCCCTCCCTTTTCTGGGGCAAGGAGTAATCAGTAATTCTTGCTGATATTAATCCTTATGTATGTCAAAACATGAGCCAAGTAAAGATAGCTGTAGGCAATGGCCATAACTTACTGATTTCTCCTTTAACATTAAAAAACTGTTGGATGTATTTTTTCTTAGGAGGATTTTACGCAGATGCTCTCGCTTACGTGGCCCGAAGCTGCAAGAGTTGCCCAAATGGTTCTTATGTTTCATTTGATCGAGCACCAGGAAAGTCGGTTCTTGACTGCAAGGCTTGTCCCCAAGGTAACGTCGATCACAGTTGCCTTAGTAGTAACACTTAGAAGGTCCATCCTGTGGATGTGTTCAGTTTTCAAAACTCTAGGCAACTGTTTTTAATCGTAACAATAAATACTTATGGTAATGCGATTGAGTACTGGTAAGAAGGGATTGATTGTTAAATTAGCTGTGACCGTTTTCATGAAATCCTACCTCAGATACATCTGATTTATTAAAAGCTAACCATGGTATATTGCAATTCCTGAGTTTTGATTGGCTTGCAGGCCCTTGTATATGACCTGATATATCACGGAAAACAAATATGGTAGGTGAACGCGTAACCGTGAACAACCAGTGATCTCAAATATTGCAATATTTTTGGGTGTTTTTAATAAAAACAATTATTCCACTCGCGCTTCTTGGATATGGGATAGTTATTTACCATTTCATATCCAACGCGCGCTTATGGAATAATAGTTAATCCAGCACGGGCTGTGAATACAAACTGACTCATATTTTCGTCAAGGAATTTCAAACAATTTTTTTGGCCTTGGTGAAGCTCACTTTTACGCTGAATAACTTGTAGAGATGATTAAGTGCACGTTGTAATTTGTTTCACTGTGCAAGAAATAAAAGATGACCACCGATTTATCTTAGATAAGTATGGAATTTGCGTACGTGAGCAACCCATATATTACCCGTTTTGATCTTTACTAGGAACAGAAACGGACTTTTTTGCTGGATACCGCGCTTGTCAATGTTTGGAAGGATTTTATCGAACTCATCTGTTTTCCGAATGTCATAAATGCGGGCAAGGTGGACTGTTGTGCCAAAATGATTATGCCTCTCTGAAATCTGGACATTGGTGGCAATGGCGTAACGAGACATACAAACATCGCTACATATATTTTATTAAAAATGCCTTGGCAACGCTACCATTGTTGGATGATTTCTCTGTAAAATACCCTTACCCGATTCCAACGCCTTACAAATGTCCAATAGACGGCTCTTGTAAAGGTGGTTTGGATTCGCCGTGTGAGAAGGGGTACGAAGGTCCACTATGTGCAGTTTGCAGTCCAGGATACTATAAGCAGTTACAAAGCTGCTCACAATGCCCATCAAAGAAGTGGATCGTGGGACAGTTGTCAGTCATTTGTGCCATTTTCTTGATACTCGTTGTCCTTTTGGTGTGGAAAAGCAAACGAAAGGCGAAAAAGAGCGGAGGAACCCATCTTATAGACACGTTTTTCTCCAAACTTAAGATCGCAATCGGCTTTTACCAGGTGACTCACGGATTACTGGAAGTGTTCTCTTACATAAAATGGCCAGATTCCCTGGAAGATTTCGCAAAGTATTCAGGAATACTCCAGATGAATTTACTTCAGATAGCACCCGTTCACTGTCTGTTTCCAGGGATTCACATGGATGCCTTTGGGGAGTTGTGTCTGATTATGGCAATAAATGCCTCTCTTATGGGTGCTTCTGGTATTGTATACGGCTTTCGCAAGGTAATGATTTTAAGAAATCGAAGCCTGGAGGACGAAGAGAAGTCAAACAAAATCTCAGAGATAAAAGAGCTTTTGTATAGGAATTTGTTTTTTTTCCTGTATGTATCTTATCTTAGCACGTGTTCCAAGACAGCCAGTGTCATGCCGTTCGCTTGCCATAAACTCTGCAGAGATAAAGAAGAAGAGTTGTGTAACGAGTACCTTAAAGGAGACTACCATGTGCAGTGTCAAGGGGAAAAGTACAGACATTGGCTTATCGTGGCATATATTTCCACTGTGTATATCCTTGCCTTACCTGTCGCCTCATTCATCGCCCTTTGGAGAGAACAAAGAGTGATATTAACCACACCAGGCGGTGATGCAGGCTCAAGTCCAGAATTGATCACGGGGTTGTGTTTTCTCTTTGAAAACTACAAGCCTCGTTCATGGTATTGGGAACTAGTTGAAATGTCTCGTAAAGTAGTCCTCACAAGTGTTCTCATTCTCGTTGGCCAAGAGAGCAGGTCCTACATTGGCTTGGCATGGGTCGTCGCTGGAATGTATGGAGTGCTTTTCTCCTGGATCAAACCCACACAAGATTCCTTCGATAACAGATTGATGTCGACGTCGCTTGCTGTTACTGTTTTGAACTTGGGTATTGGAGCTGTAAGCAGAATACCAGCAGAAAATTTACCAGAATCGACTGACCGATACACAGACGCAGTGGCATTAAAGATACTGATAATGGGAGCAAATACTATGGTGATTGGCTTACTTGCTGGTAAGTATTATCGTCTTCACGTGCTCAATTCTTCCCAAGCGCAAGAGGTAAATGAGAGGTGACAAGAAAACTCCACACTGTTGACTACATTAATGTCTACATTAAATTCAAGATGGCGGACAAAATGACCTCATATGACGTCAAAATCAGTGAAAAATATGTCATCTTGTAGAACAAGCTCAGTTTTATTGGTCTATTTAAAACAAAAACGTCAGGGAGGTCCATCAACTTTTCTTTACAACAGGGTTAAGGATGCTTTCATCAAAAGTGGGGAAACATTGTGCACTTCTAGAAAAGCCAATTTTATGATTTAGATAAACCTGGGGTTAAGTAGTGGCTGGGCAAGAAACGGCAATATTGCACAAAATAGTTCGCTTTTCTAAGGTAACGAGGGAATATTACATGCACCTTTTCCAAAACGCAGTGGCATTAAGATACTGATAATGGGAGCAAATACTATGGTGATTGGCTTACTTCCTAGTGAGCAATATCGTCCTCACGTGTTCAATTTTTCCCCGGCGCGAGATTTAAATGAGGCGTGACAAAAAAATCCACACTTATGACTACATTAAATTCAAGATGGCGGACTTAATGACCTCATATGACGTCAAAACCAGTAAAAGTTGTCATCTTGTAGAGCAAGCTCAGGGTTATCCGCTTAATGCAATTTTTTATTGGTTTATTTAAAACGAAAACCTCAGGGGGGTCCATCAACCCCCTGTACAACAGGGTTAAGGGTGCTTTTATCAAAAGTGGGAAAACATTGTGCACTTCTACAAAAGCCAATTTTATGATATAGATAAACCTGAGGTTAAGTAAGTGGCTGGGCAAGAAACGGCAATATTGCACAAAATAGTTTGCTTTTCTAAGGTAACGAGGAAATATTACACCTATTTTTTCCAAAACGGATTGAGTAAATTGTTGAAATCACTCATAAATTTTAATTCCATTGCGTTAACGCTATCTTGCCTTTTCGTAAACTCTTATTTTTCTTCTTTTCTCTCTTTCTTTCAGTCCAATACTTGGTGCACCTGTATAACGTTTTCAAGGAATGGCGCAAAAATCCGCAATGGTCTTTCTCTTGCTGCCTGGATTTTCTTCTCACTTTAAACGATTTGCAGGGAGAAGTTTGTGGTCTTTCTGGCAAGAATATCTTAAACAGCCAGCTGCAAACTGGAAATATGGAAATGCCCTGCATTGCCACATCTTCAAAGAAAAGTGGGGTTATGAGTATTACGATAACATGTGAAGAAGGAAACCTTGGTGATGATAAAACGACGGTGTTGCAGAAACGAAACTGGAAAGGCTTTAAGTACAGTAACCGAAAGTGTCATCAAGGGACACAAACAGACGTATTTACTCTTCCGATGGCTCCTACGGTTGTACGTAAGTCGTTGGAGGGAACTCAAGAAATATATGTGAGTACAAAGAACTTCTTCAATAAATTATTGAGTCACTGAACTCTCTTAGTTCCACGCCATTAAAACGTTAACCTTGACCTAATACCACTAACCGCTAAAAAATTAAATAACCGTAGACAGTCCAATTATTATAGGACTATCTATAGGTATTCCGAACAGATATTCATTTAAATGGTCTCTTGGGTGGCCCTGTGTGGTGTCTGAATCAGGCAAAGTTAACATGGTCGCATTCCCTTTTGCTTGTTTATAGGTTATTTTTATGTTTTGCTTTCCTTGGGTGTCACTGTCTTTAAAACCGTGATGTTGGCGAAATATAATTTGTAAAATTGTATATTCTTCAAATCGATTCATTTTATAGTGCGACTTTGTGTTAAATTGAAGATTAATAACGACTGTATAGGGTTAGGGCAGGTTGACATTTAATATTTTATCAGAATCCGCAATGAACTTTGTTCTAAAATTATCACGTAGTACACGTCAGAAAATTGTGTTCTATGTCCTCTGTTGGGCATTGTTAGATAAAATTTATTTATGTTTCCTTTAACCAGATCACAGCACTCTGAACATCAGCTTTCATCTATTACATTAAAAACCTTGCGTCACTAAAGGAAGGAGTGAGCGCAGCAGATGGAGCTGAGTCGGATAAGGAATGATCAAGGTGCTTAAATCGTGTCTTTTATTTATGGCGTTCACGGGAAATCACAACTTATAACAACTACATAGAGAGCTTTTTCAGCGTTTATTTCTCGTTGAACTCTATGTTGTTACATCTTTACAGAGTATTTGTAGCAGTAAAGCAGTTAAGTTGATCCTATGATTTTAGGAAAACTAAAATTCTCTGAAGTCTTAAAGGGACTGTGTCATGGATTTTAGGTAAATTTAGGCATGGGAAAAGACTATCAAATTCGTTGAAATAAAAAATAACCCCTTAAAACAGCGAACGAACGTTTCAATAACACACCAAATACAAAAGAAGGTACGGATGTCCTAAAGCGACGAAGATTGAAACAGATTGCGATATGGGTTTTTTAAACATTATTGGGCTGAACAGTTTTCAAAGTTAATCTTTTCTGCTTGTAACTTTACATTATAACGCCCGGTAGATACCTTTGGTTGCAATAAAGCTATGATTTTGTTATTTAGATCCATAGAAGTAATATTTTGCAAACATTAAGTTTCATAGTGAATATTTCAGAGTATTTGGTATTTGGCAAAACTTAATAAAATATAATAAACGCAGCCGTGACACAGTCCCTTTAAGGTTAGTTAAACTAGACGACGAACTCTCCAAGGAAAAAAAGGTGGCTGGTAACGGTTTCCAGTACTTTCCAGCTCTTACACTTTGACGGGTCAGTACTACAAATCTTTATCAGTTGATGCTACAATAATGGTGTGAAATAAATGCCCAGTGATTGGTGAATATGTTGTGGTTATTTTCATGACGTCACTGGTTATAATAGCAACAGTATAACCTGTTAAAAACACCCTTAATTTTGGTTTTAAGTGCTTATACCTCAAAAACGAGCTCGGTAACCCCCATTTTTTATTATTGAACATTGATTAACATGTTAAAATACAACTTTTTGCAAAGTTAAAACAATTTCTACGAAGGGGTTTCAGAGCCACCTTAAATTTTCAAAATTTTAAGGTGGCTCTGAATCCGCTTCGTAGAATTTTTTTTAACTTTGCAAAACGTTGTAGCTTATCATGCTGATCAATGTTCAATGGGGATCACCGAGCTCGTTTTTTAGTTATAAGCACTTAAAGTCAAAATTAAGGGCGTTTTTAACAGGTTATACTGTTGCTATACTAACCAGTGACGTCATGAAAATAACCACAACATATTCACCAATCATTGGGCATTTATTTGACACCATTATTGTAGCATCAACTGATAAAGATTTGTAGTACTGACCCGTCAAAGTATAAGAGCTGCAAAGTGCTGAAAACCGTTACCAGCCACCTTAAGCTAACGAATAATAAAACATACCCACCACACCAACTACCGCAAAACCAAACATAATGGCAGTTTCATACGACATGTGAATCGTCAATACGTTTCACAAGTTATTCTAACTTTAGCTAATAGGGGCAGTTTTTGATTGATTGTTGTCAAACAACAGCTGTAGGCAATAACATAGAACATCACCAGGTAATGCAAAAAATTCGGTCACTATCTCAAGACATTAATTTAGTCTTTATTTTAGTCGCTTTGGTACATCCACTCTTTTCTCTCTTTGTGTACCTCTGGCATGTCACACGTGTCTTTCCAAGGTGGTATCATAATAACTACTAGCATTAAGCTTAGTTAAAGGGAGACTGTGACGGAAATTTTTCTGCTTTTCAGTAAAAAGTGCTAAAATTGGTGAGGTTCTCTTGCTCGTACACGAAAAACATCTAAACCATCAAGGTGAAGATATATAATGCAATTTGTGTTGAAGGAAGAAGGGAGCCATAATAATTTTTAGGAGTTTTTCCAGTGCACAGGGACAGTTTTAATGGCATCACAATAGAATCACTTGTTTATCGCTTCAGTACACTTACATGGTGATTTTTAACAAAATTGGACCACTGTTCGTAGTTTTCATATGTCTTTAGGCTCAAGTTTTGAAGTGAAACTTGTGACAGTCTCCCTTTAAGTTTAGCTAAAATGACTGATTTGGACGTTTGTAGATAAGCACCAGTCAACTTCTGTATGTATATGATATATACTGCATGTATCGGGTATTCAAAGCATGGTTAAATTCCATTTACTTTTCCTTCATTTATTGATGCGGATGACTCGTAACGCCTTATTGAGGAATATCTAGAAATTATATGTTCGTTGGCAGATGAAGCAAAGGAAATATTTATAAACCTATTTATCCATTCCAGTTAATATTAATCTTTATGATAACCATCATTTAATAAGATATTTACTACTTAATATGCTAATCAGTTTTCAGTTGCCTTTGGTAGAAGGCGACAGCTAGTAAATATAAATATCCATCATAAATAATATCTAACAATTAATTGATGTGTAATTTATTGTTTTAACCTACTTTAAGATACATTTAAACACAATAAATTCACTTTAAAAATCTTGAGTAACTTGTGATAACTTAAAGAAATATTACTGACTCAGATTGGATACTGCGGATGTTAGGATTCACAAAACTGCGATCATTTCATTCGAGTACAAAACACGAGAAATGAAGGGAGAAAACACGAAGCAAACTGGAGTGCTTTCTCTGGTCTTTACGTCTCTTTCCTGCTCCTAGAGAGGTCTTCCAATTTCTTTGTGATTTTTATTCATAAGTGTGTGGGCCGGAGGCACAAATTAGCGTTTGTATACTTTTTGTTTTTGAAATCATCCACATTAATTTGCTTTTCAGCAATATTTCGTCTTAAAGAATATTTTTTGTTATTAAATTCTCAACCTCGGATATTGCATTTCTAGCTTTCTGATTGGTTCACTAAATCCCGGTTATCAGCTCATATACCTATGTTTGACCTTATATGGGAAATGAGTGCGGCAAGTGCCGCTCAGCGTAAAATTTTTCTGCGGGAAGCGACAGTTCCATCAGAAAAATGGTTGAAAACAGCAAATTTGGCGAGCTTAATGAACAAGAAATAATCAGCGGTGCCTACAAAAACCACAGAAATGCCATAGTAAAATTAACTACGCAAAACAAAAGGATTGATGCGAAAATTTTAATTAATAATACTTGTAAACGCACAACCAGAGCGAGTGAATAAAGTAGAAAAGCAGCAAATAATTTACGAAAGAACGGCAAACTGACACAGTTTCATTCAGTGTGCGTCATAAAATTTAATAGGCTCAGCACTTCTGTAAAGTTTGTTACCTTTCAATCTTGGTTTTTTCCTTTTATACTTCAATAAACCTGTTCCACTTTGAGCTGAATTTCGCTTCAAATAATATAGCAGTCTTGATGACAGCCGTGGGGCCGTAAACGAGTACAATGTAAACACTTGCTTCGTTCGATTTGCACAAGACGTGTAGTTTCCAGAAAAGCTTTTGCTTCGGATCTTCCCGTAAATCTTAACTGTTGTCACAATTTCCAGGATATATAGACGACTTTAGAGGAGACTGTTCGAGGAAAATCTTGGGAAGAAAACTCTCTCGCTCGCTTTCCTCGTATGTTTCATTCAACTCAAGAAGTGAACACGGCGCCACAAATTTTCCCGCCTCCTCATACTATCACTTCGTTTACATCAAAATGAAATGTCCAGTCGATTTAAACTTAAAGAAGAATTTAATAAAACAATTATTCCATTCGCCCTTGTTGGATACGAGTCGTAATAGCCAACTCGTATCCAACGCGGGCTCATAGAATAATTGTTAAATAATTCAAATAGTGCTGTCTTCTTTTCTATCCGCCAAGGAGAATTTGTCAGCCTAAAATCGGCAGAGAAACAAGAATATCCAGCCTAAGCATTAAAAATACACACTGTTACATTATAAAAGTGTAGCATACTGCGTAATTCGATTATTTGTTGTTGTTGGCAAGACCGTGTTGTGATTTCCTCGAAATAGAATAGGCTATTTGTTGGCAGTAATTAAAAGCTCCAAACTAATTTTTACATCCTTTCACAAAGGACATCACTATTACTTATCAAAACCTTAATCACAAGTGAATCTATATTAGTTACACCGCATAGGAAAAGTTTTTATTCAAAAAAGCTGCTCCACGATAAGATTTATAAACAATGAAATATTGGTGCTTTCAAACGCTCGCCGGGAATTCAAAGTTACGTTAATAATCCTGTTATTAGACTTACATCATTTGTTTATGCCTCCTAAACGAATTATAAATTTAAACATGGCTTGCTTTCAATTCTTTTGCGCTTTCTTTGGGCAAAGTTCTTGTGGTGATAGTGTCGCATCTTTTCAGGCATTTTATGGCGGTGGGCGCTCGTTACAGTTTCGCAATTTTTTTACAAAAAAAATTGAACAAATATATTTACTACTTGTATTGTGTCAACATAACGTATCTAAGGACGAAGTTTGAGAATGGCGATTTCTTTCCATCGTGTTCCACCTGTCATTCAGTCATGGAAAACGCTCTAAAGACGGTTCAGAGTGATTTTGCACAATCTTCAGAACGTTTTCCATTCAAACTTTTTTGTCTTTTTTTGTGCCAATTCGCTTCTTCAATAGCCGCAAAAACGATTCTTTGGCCGGTACAGAGCGATTTTGCATCATTTTGATTTTTGTATCAGTATTTTTATGAATCAATATTGCAAATGAATAACGTGGCATTACAGTGTGCGAGCTACACTTGTTCATTATTGGCAAGAAATTTTTAAAACTTTCGGTTCTTTAAAATAAGTTGTTACTTTTTACCTCGATATTAAGAGCTAAATTTTGACATTGCTGGTTGTAAGTAATTTAAATGCAAAGTTACAGAGGCATGATTTAAATATATTATTTAAATGTGCGATAAGCGATGCCCAAGAACAATTTTGTCACGGAACATGTTGAATTATGTTTTAAAACGTGACTACAAAATCGATGTTTTTTATTTTTATGCATTCGTCCAAAAACGGCACAATTTGTCAAAATGCCCTTCATAGTTTCTCGATTAAACTAGATATTGAGATATGACAAACACATGGCATAACTCATTCTTTACAACTCCTCATGTGTCAAGATTTTCGTATACCCTGAGAGTTACAAGCCTCTCTGATCAGTTACAATTTGGTATCGTTAAACTGAATCGTGATAGTTGTATTTTTCAAATGGTTTAAACATGGACAAAATGAATTTACTTCAGATGAAATTGTAGCTAGAAATAATAACCAAAGCATAGATGAGAAATTGTGTAAAAAATGAGAACAGAAAAAGTTTTGTTTACCCTGTTTTTTAAAAAATCGACGTTTTCGCTCATTCGTCCAAATATAGCGCAATTTGGCAAAATGCCCTTTAGAGTTTCGCGACTAGCACGCTTAATTTAAATGGGCCAAACTAGATATTTAGATATGAAAAACACATAGCAAAGTTGTTTTTTTAGAACCACACATGTGTCAAGATTTCTGTATACCCTCAGAGTTAGAGTTAAAATTTGGTACGAAAGTTGAAGACATTAAATTGCGATAGTTAAAACGGTTAGAAATTAGACAAAACGAATTTACTTCAGGATCAATCTATAGCTAGAAAAGATGACCAAACGATAGATGAGACAAATTGCGCTATATTGTGTAAAAATGAGATGAAGAAAAGTTTTGTCTTGGAGTTAAGGCGTATTGCAATTGCTCTATTTTGCAGAAATTTCATCTGCATGCCATTAATTGGTCCTCTGGCTCGATCGGGCAATATATATAACCAACTTTTCTAGATTTCATAACAATTTGAACTCACTGGAACTTTTGAACAATATTTTTGAAAAAAGTTCACCAAAAGGGTCTTTTTTGACGAGATAAAAGACAACTTTAAATTTTCAGTCCTTTGTTGGGTTCTCGATAATTACAGAGACTCGCTCTAACGACTTCTTCTGAAAATAACATCATCGTCGTTACAAGCTTTAACTTTCGGTGTTTTCGCCGAAATTGACCGCAATATAAGAGACAATTTCTTCCTTGATATATTACATAGAAACAGTCACCGCATACCTTCGCTGTAAAACCTTATTGTGCTGCTTCGCCTTAGCCAGACTCAGTCAGTAATCTCTTGAATCGGAGAAAGACGACTTTTCTGGAAAGTCACTTTAGATCGTCCTGTGCTCCCATAAAATCTTTCACCCTGATTCTGGGTTGCTTGTGCTGCTGTTTGTCTTCCACTGGACTTTCCTGTGCTGCAGTTGGTTCTTGATGTGACGTCGTTCATGCCAATTACGTTATTTTGGGGGTTATTAGGGCTTCCACAAACTCCTATCCTCCTGAACACATTCTTTATCCCGGCTCGAAATTCTCTTTTCCGGATGGAATAGATGATCGGGTTGCACAAGGCACTAATGGAATAGATCACATTGGCAACGAGTACAAATTCAGCTGGAACTTCGCTACTGTTAAGAAACTGACGGCACATTCCCATCGTCCAGAAGGGAAGAAAACACACCATAAACGCCGCGATGATAATGCAAACATCGACAGCTGCCTTCCGTTCGCGCCTTCTCCTTGACATCTCTTGCAAGTTCTGGCTTTCACCAATGTCTCCGACTTGTACTGGGTTGCGCTGCAGAGTATTTGCCGTCTTGAGAACCGACCAGTTCAGAAACAGTTTTATCAGAGAGGGCACAACAAGAGTGGATATGGCTAAAATCGCTGTTCTCCTTGCAGTGGAATGACTCTGCACTGTCCAACCCTGTTCGCAGACGAACAAATCTGGATTGTAGACATACTGTCCCCAACCGACGAACGGACCGATGGACAACGGGATCGGTGCTACCCAGATGAAAATCATTACCACCATTCTGCTCTTGGTAATCGTACCATCGTAGGTCATAGGGGACTTGACGATGGCGATGTACCGCTCGTAAGACACGGCTATCAGATGAAGAACTGTATTTAAATAGAAGTAACGTACGGAGAATGCATTGACATAGCACATTGTTGGGCCGTACAGCCACTTTTCTTTTGCTATGCTTGCGATGCGGAATGAGTTTCCGAGAATCAAAAAGAGAAAATCTGACACTGCGAGGCTAGCGAGTAAAATATACCGCATCACGTGAAATCTTCTTTCCAAGGCGATCGTCACTATTACCAACAAATTTACAGGCAGACCAATGGCGCTGACAAGAGCATGGAATCCTGCGATTACTTGCGGGAAAACCATTCTAAAACCGAAATCACAACGACACGTATCTCTCTCGTTTACAGGACAGTTTCTACAGCTGAAACGTGCAATTTCATGAGCAATTTCATGAGCAATTTCATGCTCAAAGTACTGTACTTCGGCGACTCTTTCAATCCTTTCAAACACCTTATGTAAATTGGAAATTTAAAAATAAAAAAAAACGCTTTAAATTGCAGTTTGTGAGAAATCACAATAGATATTCAACAGGACTTGAGTTCTCGAACAATGTTAAATTTCCTGAGATGATCAAATGATATTATTTTCTTTGAAAACTTTTGCCATTAAATTGCACGAAAAAGTTTCTCTTGCTCAAAGCATAAGAAAAATAGTAATATTGCATTATTATGCTTCTTTTTGATATTTTACTGAAGATTATGTTGATGACTGTGAATAAAAAGAAAATAGCAGTTCATAACTTTTTAGGCCTGCTTTGAAATAATACTATTCACTCAAAAAGAAAGACTTCGTGTTATTTGCGTTCGTGGCCGGCTGGAAAATAAGAAAAATGACATCTGCGCAATGTTTAGAAGAAACAAAAATGTGTTCTTTGTAACAATAAAATACGAGGAAAGTGGGCGTCGAACAGGGCAAACTCTTAGGCCTGAAATGTTTGTATACAAAACCCGAGCATACAAGATATGATATCATATCTTGTTTCAAACAGTTTAAAAATAAAAAAAATGCTTTAAAACATTGGCTTCTCGAAAGGACAGTTGGTTTCTAAAGATAAAAATTAAATTTACCATAACAATAAATATCAATAATTAGTTAATTAGTCCCTGATGATTCCGTGGATCGGCGAAAGCTCGGAATAAAATAACGTAAAATACAGTAGCTTAAGACCCTATTCTACTCATTTAATTATCGTTATTCAAGATGCTACTGAAGGGCAACTTTAAACGTTTAATAATCAAAAGTACCTTTACATATTTGCTTCTCAAAAGGGCAGGTGGTTTCTAAAGATGAAAATTAAATTTACCATAACAATATCAATACATGGCTCAGTTGCCTGGTGAGGAGAGTTACAAGAAAATCAGCAGCTGAGGTATGTCCTGATGAAACTCTAGCAATTCAGTAGAAAATAAATGGACATTTTGAAATTGGGATTGAAAAGGTTTCTTGGATCATGAAAGGTGAATTAAATGCAATGCTTGAAAAACAAATTGTTGTGATTTGGTGAATATTTGAGATCAAGAAAAGTTTTGTCTTGGTGTTTTGGCGCATCGTAATCGCTCTGTTTTGCAAAAATTCCATCTGCGTGCCATTATTCCTTCCTCGGGCTCGATCGGGCGGTATTTTGTTTTATTGATGCAACACAAACAAAGCAATTATTTACAAGGCAAATGATATAGCGTACTTAAAATATAGTTACTTACATACACTATTCACACTACAAAATGGGAACTGTCATTATCACGTCACGTCAAAGAACACTATTCAGTTCGCCATTGCGTTTTAATTTTGGATTTATTTTGGATTAATATTAGGATTCTTTAAGAGAATCTTGCATGTGTAAAACATAGTGTTTCACAACTAACAAGAGAGGATCTAGTCTGCATTTTTGAATGGAGGTCATTGGGGCTGTTTCATCAGTCCAATGAAATACAATCTGCTCGATTGTGCATATCATTGAACTATTTCGGAGTATCGGAGTACACTGAGATACGGTATGTTACTTCACATTCCAGAAATGTATGAATTGCATTGGTCGTCAGTTGTAATATTAAATTTCTTGAGCTCTCTTTTGGTAACAATTACCTTGTGTAGAATCTTGAATAAAATTGACTGAGTTTGTTGTCTTTAGTAATCTGGTATAAATTTGCAAAGTTGCAATCGAACGATCGAGCGGTATATATATCCAACTTTCCTATGTTTCATAAAAATTTGAACCCGCTGGATTTGTTAAACAATAATTTTTAAAATAGATTACCAAAAGGGTCCTTTTTTGTCGAGACTGATAAAAAAAGATCTTAAATTTTTAGTCCTGTCTCTGGATTCTTGATAATTACACAGTAATTACAAGAAGTCGCTCTTAAGTCTTCTACTGAAAATTACATCATCAACGGTACAATCTCTAACTATCAATGTTTTCGCTGAAATGATAGCAATATATATAAGAGACAATTTATTAATCGGGCGTGGCCGATTTATAGTTTACCCTTTGGTCGTCCTAGACGATAGTCTCCTGTCGGCTAAAAATGACGGGGATAGACTGGGCCAATCGGTTTCATTTCAGTTTTGACAGTAAATCGTTGTAGGAACACTGGGTCGACTTTTGGGCTAATCTGCAATCTGGTTCTCTTCTTTGCTTCGGCGGGAGGACAGAGAAAAAAGCTTAAGGGGTAAAGTACTAATAATCACCATTGTGAAACTGTAGTTGCTTTGACAAGTTGAAGCTATTTTTGTAAATAAAAGGGGTAACGTCATTCATGTCACGCAATGTTTTTGTGGGAAACTTTGAAACTAGACGCTTTGCTGGTTTCTACAAATAGCAGTGTGATCTGGCGGTACATTTTTTTGAGGCGGACTCCACTTTAAAACTATTTTTTATATATTTAGCAAGAAGTATGTCGATTTTCATTTCCGCACAGTTGGGCGTCAAAGTCGCCAGTCATAAAGAGTAGAATGTTTGCACAACATGGTTTGGATATATTTTAGATTTGACTAGTGACGTTAGTAAGACACTTCTCAAGACGTTAGCAAAACATTGGCAATGTACAGTATTGGTGTGAACTTGAATGGAATTTTTTACGAGATCAGTAAAGCTATCGAATGAAAAGATGACTTGAAAATGAAAACTTCGAATAATTATAATTAAATACCAATTGAATTTTAGATGAGAAATTCCGGAAGTGACATCTGTGTTCAAAATAGGAATTTTTGTACAACTTAAAGTTCCGAAAAAAAAGACCACATGTTTTGTAAAAATCACAGACAAACATGATCAGGAAAATAAAACAGGCCAATGGGTTTTATTCACGAAAATACAACTTTCTTAAGAAAGAGTTTGTAAACAAGACAATGGAATCGAATTACATTTCACACGAAATTTGCATACATTTGAACTTGCAAAAAAGAAGCCGAGACATAATAGCGAGACCTTACATTAATAATTATGGTATTCTGATCTGATTGTTATTTTTTATGCATTAACTATTTGAAAGTGGTTCTCATCGATGAAAACAAAACGGTTTTTCATTCACTGCTTGAAGTATTTATAGACGTGAAAACATTCGCTTAATCAAATTACATTCTGCACGAAATATTTTGTATCCATTTGTCCCGAAACTTTGAGGAAATTGAAATCTTTGTGGACAGTACTGCATAAAAGCAGTTCATAGAATTGAATAAAAAGATAAGAACCATATTGATAAAGAAATTTTAAAACTTTATTTTGGCTCATTTTGACGAAATTCAGGATTTTCAAAGACTGCCAGTAAACGGCTGTATCTTGTCTGTCTCTAACGATTTTGCTACGGTTTCGAACGAGCTAATTTTTCAACATGATATCATGGTAGCGGGCAGAAGTCGGTTCGTTCTGAATTTTTCAATACGGTATACAAGTTACAGGTCAATATACAGACCCTCTGTACAGTAAAAAACGTTTTGGGAACAAACCATTGTGAACTTATTTTCTATGTTGATCAGTAAAAATCCTTAGTACGACATGGGGTTTGTTATCAAGTTCGTTAGTACGTTAATACTGCAAGGTGTATAACCTCAGAGAATTATTATCAAGTGTGTTTTGTTTTATTAGCGGTTTATACTCTAAGGTCTTGGTATGGGAGATCAAAATTAAGGCAAATTTCTGTTATCATCTGATTGCTTGGCACAGATTAGTACGATACTGAATTGGTTAGGAAATGTAAACAAACATTAAATTGAATGAGAGTAGAAAGGGAGGGACAGGTGGGGGTGAAAGGCTAAGGAGATGGAAAGGGAGGGAGAATTAAAATCCATGCTTGGTTATATCACGCAACCTTTGACTTCTGTTGTTTTCTCACAAGAACAAAACTTAAGGTGGGGTTATACCTGAATTTGAATGGAACTTTAAGAGATTTAAAGAAGGGATTGAAGAAAAGAATGGAAACACCCCCAAACAGTTGACCCCCTCGCAAGAGCACTCCGGGTTGTCAGGAGACTGTTTGGTGTCCGTCCACCAATTTTTAACTTCAAATTCCAATTTTAAAATCACATTAAATCTCCAATATTTCTTATTTGTCTAAATTTTACTAATCCTTCGAGAAAAACTATCGCCTCCCAGACATCCCCCAAAATCGTCCAAAAATTAACAAAATACTGCAAAACAAATATATATGGGATAAGTAAAGCTTTTTTGGATTCCTTGAAACGCGGCTGAAAAGGTTTTCAGTGTTTTCCAGCCCTTATACTTTGGGTCAGTACTACTATTCTTCACCAGTTGCTATTACAGTAATGGTATGAAACAAATACCTAATCATTGGTCAATAAGTTGTGATCATTTTCTTGACCATTGTAGTTACCTGATTAGGAGTTGTATACTGTTCCATTAAAGTGTAAGGGCTGGAAAATACTGAAATGCGTCAGCCACCTAAAGCGTTGGAAAAATTGGTCTTCAGGTAAAAACCCCGCCTTTATTAAGTATTGCGAAAAGGCTGCACTTTGCTAAGTGTTACAAATTTATATTTTCTAGACGTCTAGTTCAATCGTTTATTTGTATTGTGCGAAATATATTTTTATAAATTGAGACCATTATGTCATTAAGTAATAATGCAATCTTGAAAACATTCCAGATTTTCATTATTAAATAGAAACACGAAAAATTCAAATTTGGGAAAACAAGCCTGTCAAAATGACGTTTCCATGGTGATTTCAAGTTACTGGCGCAATAACTAATCCTACCAAATTATTGTGAGATAAATTTTAGATAAACGCGCAAAGTTTGGCAGCGTTTGGTTGAATCTTGAAAAAGTTATAAACGTCCAAAGTCAGCGCGGGCCTCAAAAGCCCCCCCTCCCGGCCTGAATAGGTTTAAGTGACTGTTTTTTCAGTGATTTTTACTGTACTGTACCCTGCCTTTCAAGTCAAAACAGATAGCTAATTATTAAGCGCCCGATTTTAAGCTTCTCAAGCTTCTTTTTCCTTGATATTCTACATAGAAACAGTCACTCCATACTTGTGTGGTAAAACCTCATTGTGCTGCTTCGCTTTAGCCGGATTCATGATCAGTCAGTGATTTCTTCAATTGGAGAAAGACGACTTTTCTGGAAAGACATTTTAGATCGTCCTGTGCTCCCATAAAATCTTTCGTCATGATCCCGGGTTGCCTGTGCTGCTGTTTCTTTTCCAGTGGAGTCTCCTGTGCCGCAGTTGGCTCTGGATGTAAAGTTCGACATGCCAACTACATTATTTTGAGAGATAATAGAGCTTCCACAAACTCGTATCCGCCTGAGCACATTCTTTACCCCGGCTCGAAATTCTTTTTTCCGGATGGAATAGATGATCGGGTTGCACAAGCCACTGATACAAAAGATCACATTGGTAACGTGTACAACCTCAGCTGGAACATCGCCACTGTTGAGAAACTGACGGCACATTCCCACCGTCCAGACGGGAAGAAAACACAACATAAACGCCGCAGTGATAATGCAAACATCGACAGCTGCCTTCCGTTCGCGCCTTCTCCTTGACATCTCTTGAAAGTTCTGGCTTTCGCCAATGTCTCCAACTTACACTGGGTTGTGCTGCAGAGTGTTTGCCGTCTTGAGAACCGACCAGTTTAGAAACACTTTTATCATAGAGGGCACAACAAGGGTGATAATGGCTAAAATCACTGTTCTCTTTGCTGTGGAATCACTCTGTACTGTCCAACCCTGTTCGCAGAAGAATAAATCTGGATTGTAGACATACTGTCCCCAACCGACGAACGGACCGATGGACAACGGGATCGGTGCCACCCAGATTAAAATCATTAAGACCACTCTGCTCTTGGTAATCGAACCATCGTACGTCATAGGGGACTTGACGATGGCAATGTATCGCTCGTAAGACACGGCTATCAGATGAAGAACTGTGTTCAAGTAGAAGTAACGTAGGGATAATGCATTGACATAGCACATTGTTGGGCCGTACAGCCATTTTTCTTTTGCTATGCTTGCAATACGGAATGAGTTTCCGAGAATCAAAAAGAGAAAATCTGACACTGCGAGGCTGGCGAGTAGAATATACCGCATCACGTGAAATCTTCTTTCCAAGGCGATTGTCACTATTAACAACAAATTTACAGGCAGACCAATGGCGTTGACAAGAGCATGGAATCCGGCGATGACTGGCGAGAAAACCATTTTAAACCGAAATCACAACGACAAGTACCTCGCTCGCTTTCAGGACAGTTTCTACAGCTGAAACGTCTCTGTTTTGGGGGGTTTTCATGAGTAATTTCCTGCTCAAAGTACTATACATCGGCGACTCTTTCAATCGTTTCAAACGCCTGATGTAAATTGGAAATTTGAAAATAAAGCGATAAGGAAACGCTTTAAATTGCAGTTTGTGAGAAATCACAAAAGATACTCAAAGGACTTGAGTTCTCGATCAATGTTAAATTTCCTGAGATCACCAAATGATATTATTTTCCTTGAAAAGTTTTGCCATTAAATTGCACGACAAAATTCTCTTGCTCAAAGCATAAGCTAAAAAACATTTATATTTTAAAAAAAAATTTTAAACTTGAATAAAAAGAAAAATGCTCAGTTCATAACTTTTTAGGCGTGCTTTGAGTTAATACTATTTACGTAAGAAGAAAGACTTCGTGTTATTTGCGTTCGTGGAAAGAAAAATGACATCTGCGCACCGTTAAGAAGAAACGTAAATGTGTTCCTTGTAACAATATAATACGAGAAAAGTGGACGTCGAACAGGACAAACTCTTAGGCCTGAAATGTTTGTATACAAAACCCGAGCATACAAGATATGATTTTTAATTAAAAAAAAAAAAAAAAATGCTTTTAAACACTGGCTTCTCGAAAAGACAGTTGGTTTCTAAAGATAAAAATTATATTTACCATAACAATAACTATCAATAATCAATTAATTAATCCCTGATGATGCCGTTGATCGGAGAAAGCTCGAAATAAAATAACGGGAAATACAGTTGCTTTAGGCCTTATTCGGCTCATTTAATTATCGTTCATTTAATTATTGATGCTACTGAAAGACAACTTTAAACGTTTAATAATCAAAAGTACCTTTACATACTGGCTTCTCAAAAGGACAGATGTTTTTTTTAAGATGAAAATTATTTTACCATAACAATATCAATACATGGGTCAGTTGCCTGGTGAGAAGAATAACAAGAAAATCATCGGCTGAGGTACATCCTGATGGACCACTAGCAATTCAGTAGAAAATAAATGGATATTTTGAAATTGGGATTGAAGAGTTTCGTTGGATCATGCGGGAATGATGAGTTGAGTGCAATGCTTGAAAAACATGATTGTTGTGATTTGGTGCACACCCAAAAAAGAAAAACAATTTTGATAAAGGAAAGGTGGGTGTAAGCATGAGGTCGATAGCTGTTTCTCCTTAGGTCTCTAAATGTTCCCGTTCGAAAATCCGAAAACGTCTCAAGTTCCAATTGACAAAAGTCCCAAAAAAACTACGACAAAACAACCACAACATATCATCTTTATGGCGTGAGCGATCACCTAGCTCTAAATCCGGGGAGTTTTATTTGAAACATTCGCTGTCAATCAATCCGCGCGCAACATAACTTCCAGTGAAGTAAATTTTCGCTTTGCTCTACAAGAAAACCCTTTCATAGAAAATGGGGGAAAGAAAATAATCCTGAACATGGGCTGCAAGAACTCCTGAACTCCTATTTATGCACTAGTTAACAATAACATGTAATTAAATTCTATTTTTATGGTCGCGCAGAACCCTTAAAATCATTGTGTATGTATTTATTTAAAGAGTATGCACGGACTGCGACGAGTGAAGCCGACGACAAACGAAATAATCATGAGAATATAGTTCATTGTAGAAGTAATAACACGTTATTGTTCTCAGCTTTGTCTCCCGTGCGCTGGAACGTAGGGGATTATCATAATTAGATTCACAGCTTTTATATATCACACCTTGTTGTAAACATTGACTCGGAAGGTCCTCGGAAGCCTCAAAACCTGCAATTTTGTGTCCAAGTTTTCTCCGCCGATATGGAATTTCAGGAGTTGATTCGAGAGGAACATACACTTGGTGTATTCTATTGTGTTATGGCAGAAGCGAATTTTGAATTTTCCTTTTCAAAAAGAAGATAGCATGGTTCAAAGTTTAGATTTCACATTTTTACCATCTTAGACGCAAGTCACTTCCAGCAGTTTTTGAATATGAGAATTTCGTTTTTGTCTACACAAAAGAGGTTATGATTTATTACTAGGTTATATAGTCATTTGATTTGGTGTGCTATTCTAGCTGAAAACTTTGACACAAAATCGCATTATCTGCTGTTAAACTTTTAAGAGCTTGTAAAATCACAGTAGTCAATCTTTTCTCAGTCAAACGGCAATCATGATGTAGTTCCATCATCCTCTAATTTAAATGCAAAGTCACAGACGCATGATTTAAATATATTATTTTTATGTGCGATTAACGATGCCCAAGATTAATTTTTGTCAAGGAACATGTTGAATATTCTTCTAAAACGTGATTAAAAATCGACGTAAATATGGCGCAATTTGTCAAAATGCCCTTCATAGTTCCTCGCCTAGCACGCTTAATTTGAACGGGCAAAACTACATATTTAGATATGACAAACACAGCATAGTTCTTTCTTTAGAACCCCTCATGTGTCAAGATTTTCTTATACCCTGAAATTAACGAGCTTCACAGGTCAGTTAAAACTTGATATTGTAAATTGAATTGCGTTAGTTGTATTTTTCAAACGGTTAAGAATTGGACAAAACGAACTTATTTCAGACAAAATTGTAGACAGAATTTAAGATCAAAAGATAGATGAGAAATATTGTAAAAATGAGATCAAGAAAAGTTTTTTCTTCATGTTTTGGCGTATTGAAATTGCTCTTTTTTGCAGAAATTCCATCTGCCATTGCCATTATTCGGCCCTCGGGCTCGATCGGGCAGTATCCAGCTTTCCCAGATTTTAACAAAAATTGAACTAGCTGGAACTCTTAAACAATATTTCTGAAAAGAGTTTCCCAGAAGGGTCTTTTTCGACGAGATAAAAGAAAATTTTAAATTTTCAGTCCTGTCTGGGGGCTTCTCGGTAATTACAGAGAGTCGCTCTAAAGACTTCTACTGAAAATAACATCATCGTCGTTACAATCTCTCATGTTTACAATCTCAATGTTTTCTCTGAAAAGATCGCAATACAAGAGACAATTTCTTCCTTGATATTTTACATAGAAACAGTCACTGCATACCTGTACGGTAAAACCTTATTGTGCTGTTTCGTTTTAGCCGGACTCAGTCAGTAATCTCCTGAATCGGAGAAAGACGACTTTTCTGGAAAGTCACTTCAGATCGTCCTGTGCTCCCATAAAATCTTTCACCCTGATTCTGGGTTGCTTGTGCTGCTGTTTGTCTTCCACTGGACTTTCCTGTGCTGCAGTTGGCTCTTGATGTGAAGTCTTTCATGCCAATTTCGTTATTTTGGGGGTTGATAGGGCTTTCACAAACTCCTATCCGCCTGAACACATTCTTTATCCCGGCTCGATATTCTCTTTTCCGGATGGAATAGATGATCGGGTTGCACAAGGCACTGATGGAATATATCACATTGCTAACGAATACAAATTCAGCTGGAACTTCGCTACTGTTGCGAAACTGACGGCACATTCCCACCGTCCAGAAGGGAAGATAACACACCATAAACGCCGCGATGATAATGCAAACATCGACAGCTGCCTTCCGTTCGCGCCTTCTTCTTGACATCTCTAGCAAGTTCTGGCTTTCACCAATGTCTCTGGCCTGTACTGGGTTGCGCTGCAGAGTATTTGCCGTCTTAAGAACCGACCAGTTTAGAAACAATTCTATCAGAGAAGGCACAACAAGGATTATAATGGCTAAAATCGCTGTTCTCCACGCAGTGGATCACTCTGTACTGTCTAAGCCTGTTCGCAAAAGAACAAATCTGGATTGTACACATACTGTCTCCAACCGACGAACGGACCGATGGACAACGGGATCGGTGCCACCCAGATTAAAATCATCACCACCACTCTCCTCTTGGTAATCGTACCATCGTACGCCATAGGGGATTTGACGATGGCGCTGTACCGCTCGTAAGACACGGCTATCAGATGAAGAACTGTGTTTAAGTAGAAGTAACGCATGGAGAATGCATTGACATAGCACATTGTTGGGCCGTACAGCCATTTTCCTTTTGCAATGCTTGCGATACGGAATGAGTTTCCGAGAATCAAAAAAAGAAAATCTGACACTGCGAGGCTAGCGAGTGGAATATACCGCATCACGTGAAATCTTCTTTCCAAGGCGATCGTCACTATTAGCAACAAATTTACAGGCAGACCAATGGCGCTGACAAGAGCATGGAATCCTGCGATGACCTGTGGGAAAACCATTCTAAAGGCCTGGCTAAACTAGAAAACACTGACAAAAAAGGGAACAAAGCGTCACGCACACGCATAAACTAAACAACATTGCTTCCATGGTGGCTAAATTGGGCAACATGTGTTTCGGAAGAAACATGTGTGTCCGGGAAGCAATAATGTTTTTGACCTGAGGCAAAAACATTTTCTTGTTTTCAAGAAGCAAAATTTGTTTTTGCAACATATGTTTCCCTCACGGCAAAACTCAGAAACATTTGCATCCGAAACAATGTTTCTACAACAACGTTTCCTTGTTTAGCCAGGCCTTTAAGGAACTGTGTCATTGATTTTAACCAAAATTTAGGCATGGGAAATGGCCACCAAATTCGGTGAAATATAAAAACAACCGGTTAAAACAGAGAAGGAACATTTCAATAACACAGCAAATACAAAAGAAGGTACGGATGGCCAAAAGTGACAAAGATTGAAACGGATTGCGGTATGGCTTTTTGAAATATTGTTGGGCTGACAAAGTTAGGCCCAGGCCAAACGTCGAACTTTACATGAGTCGAACCTAATGTAAATGACCAAAAACAAAAGGTTTTGCTCATTTGCATTAGGTTCGACTCATGTGAAGTTCGACGTTTGGCCTGGTCCTTAAAGGGACTATGTCACGGATTTAACCAGATTTTTGAACAGGCAAAATTTATATTTGTGTTGTATGAAACCTAGAAATAATAGTCCATTTTTGTTAAAAATTGCTATATTTGAGCACTGAAACTGTTAACTAGCATTATTGGCTGCGGATGGCGCGGATGGAAACGGATTGCAATTTGAAAACGTTAGGCAAACGTTTTTAAATTGTTTCCGCGCGTCTTCAAAAAATCGATATTTGTAGCCTTAGCTTGATTTCTATGCGCAAATTAAGATTACATCTTCCTTTAAGATGTTCAAAGATATCGTTTTTTTATGGGTTTAGTTGCCTTCCACTTATTTCAGAACAGTTTAGACCAAAAATCTGCGAAATCTCCGTGACATAGACCCTCCAGTCTCGCTAACTTTAAATAATAATTCCCAGGAGACACATTTGGTTGCAATGAAGCTAGTTTTGTCATTTAGATCCATAGAAGACGCATAGAAGTATAACAGTTATAGCGAATATTTGGTAAAACGTGATAAAATAAACTCAACTCAGCCGTGACATAGTCATTTAAAACTGAAATCGCAACGACAAGTATCTTGCTTGCTTTCAGGACAGTTTCTGCAGCTGCAAAGTCTCGGTGTTTTGGGTTTTCATGAGTAGTTTCCTGCTCAACGTTTTGTACATCAGAACGCTTTGAATTGCAGTTTGTGAGGAATCACTGCAAAAGATACTCAAAAAGACTTCAGTTCTCGAACAATGTTAAATTTCCTGAGATCAAATGATATTATTTTCTCTTTGAAAAGTTTTGCCATTAAATTGCACGTCAAATTTCTCTTGCTCAAAGCATAACAGAAATAGTAATATTGAATCATTTTGCTGCTTTTTGATATTTTACTGAAGATTGTGTCTATGACTGTGAATAAAAAGAAAAAGGGCAGTTCATAACTTTTTAGGCCTGCTTTGAAGTAATGTTATTCATGCAAGAAGAATGAATTCGTGTTATTTGCGTTCGTCGCCGGCTGGAAAATAAGAAAAATGACATCTGCGCAATGTTTAGAAGAAATGTAAATGAGCATGAACACGACAAACCCTGAGGCCTAAAATGTGTAAATATAAAACCCAAGCATGGGCCAAATATTAAAAAAGAAGCTTTAATCAACTCCCGCCTTGCGGACACCTCGTTATTACGGACACTCCATTATTACGGACAGGGGTTGAAGTCCTGGCGAATAAGAATTGCTGAAAATTACTCCCGCTATTACGGACTTTCTTTATTACGGACACCAAATTGTGGTCCCGAAGGTGTCCGTTACAATGGGAATTCAATGTACTGGCTTCTCCAAAGGACAGGTGGTTTCTGAACATGAAAATATAATTTACCATCACAGTAATCAAACAATAGCCTTATGTGCGGGTTTCTTGAAAGGACAGGTGCTTTTTTTAAGATGAAAATGAAATTTACCATAACAAAATCAATACATGGCCCAGTTGCCTCGTGAGGAGAGTAACAAGAAAACGCGAAAGGCGCGAGGGGGCCACCCGAGAAAAAAATCGAGGAGGCGCCTGCCCGGAAACCCACCGAAACGTGTTTGCCGCCCACAATTAAATTTTAAGACAGCGCTGAGTTGACTGTCAAAATAAATGAGTGAGTACAGTCTTCATTCTTGCTGGAGCGATATCTAAAACCCCCTATTTTCGCGGAATGAAACCAATATATCGCCATTTTTGCTATGTGAGCGGTCAAGCTATGGCTTCGAAACCGTTGAAATGCGGAGGAAAGGGAATGAAAATCAAACTTTCTGCCGTCTTTGCTCTGAAAATTTGAGGGTTACTTACGGTCAGTGTGGTGAGAAAGCAGGATTTGCTTCGTGTTTCAATTTGTTCAAGCACCCAAGAATATCAGTAGTGAATGTGCAATTGCGACAAGTTCGGCATACAAGCAAAAAACGTGAGGGACTTCCGAATATAGATTGCAAGTCCATGCGGACGCAAACTCGTCGATCTGTGTGACACATGTACCACTAGTACTGTGTCTGAAGTTTTTGCAAGAGAATGTTTGGGCGATTCGGCTAGCAAGACAGCGGATGGACAAAAGATTTCAAAAGCAGTCAACTGCTGAGTCAACTACCTCCTGGGAGAAGTCCGGGAGTTCGAAAGCAGAAACGCGTTGGTTCGCCTCTAAAAAAAAGCGGAAAACACAATCCATTAGATTACAGGCTGACATTCCCATAGAACTGACCTCCAAAGTTTGGTCCTTTATGATGCTTTGAAGCGGTGAAACGACAACTAATAAGCTTGCGACTTCGCGTTTGCTCTTTACTTCCATCATTAACACTAAACTTTTGCCGAATCCGGTCGGTAACACCGCCATTACATCTTTTCCTTCGAAAAGGTGGCGTAATGCTTGTCTCTGTTCGCATTTCAAAGGAGTCTGCCTTTTGGTCGAGGGTCGAGGGTAAGTTGTCGAGGGTGAGGGTAGTATGTCGAGGGTAGGGTCGAGGGTAACAATTTTTCCCATATTAGTAAAAGATAATTAAAAGATAATTTAGTTTATTAATTAATTAATTAATTTATTATTAATCACGGGTGAGGAAGTACGGGCCTACTTGGACTGCAAGAGCTCATTATCAGTTGGTGCACGGTGGCGTGAAAGAGACTAAATGAAGCAGTATTAAGGCAATGGCTATCAATGAAAGTACTTTTTATTTTTCGTATTTTCTAATTTTCGAATTAACACAGGAAGAAGAAGATGACAAAGAAGAAGAAGAAGAAGAAGATGACAAAAGCTCGTGAGGGTTTCTTTTGTCATCTTCTTTAGCTATTTCATTGAATTTTAAGATCTTTTAAGTGCGTGTGAACGCACTTAAAACGAAGAGTTGAATTAGACGTGAATTGTGAATCATCTTCTTTCTCGTGACTTTATTTCTGATTTTTTAGGTAGTTCTAGTGAACGTAAATCTTTGTTTTAGCTCTGTGGTTGGGATTGGGTCTTTTGTCGGCTATTATGTCGCGTTTGTGATCTTGACAGGCACAATATCCGGTCTTACACCTTCCGAACGTAACAGTCTAAACAGGGATCGCCATGATTTTTGCGTGAACGTGAAAACATTTTACGAGTTATTCGTGATGCGTAAAAAGCAAAATATTTTCACGTGATTCCATTTCGCAGAGAAGTATAGGGGACCCTGCAAGATGGACGCCAGAAGGCTGTCACGTACATCTAAAAATGGCTCATCCTGCAACTTTTAGCAATCTAAACAGTTGTGAGGTATTGCAAGAACTATTTATGGATCTTTATGTGACTTTTTACTAGTTCATGAGGCTGAACTGATCGCTTTTTTCAAGCAGAAGTGAATTCCAGACGTTTTCATCGATTTCCGGCCGCCACGCCTCTCCGCAGGGCAACGTTTCCATACTGAGCTCTGGCGGCCAAAGTTATGTTGAACATTCAACAGATAGCTCAACTACCGAATACTGAATCCGAATACCGAATACTGACCTGAGTCTCACTCGACATGTGGATTATCTAGTAATTTTCTTCCACATTTAAATTTCTTGCTTTTTGGCTTAACGGTGTTTCGTGGCGTGACAGTTGCGTGACAGTAAAAAACAAAACTTGACTGTTCTATTGTATGTTCATTTTTTCGTTGTCCTTCGGATGCACTGCCTGTTTTTCTGTATGATCAGATTTAGAAGTTACTTCATTCTTTCGTATTGTTAGAGACGTTCATCTGAAAAGTTCTTATGTGGAATTATTGGTATGAAGTGAAATCTTCCTGGCACCGCATGGCACACCACGGTGTCATGGCACTCTTTCCATTCTGTTAGACATTCTTTCCAAACTGTTAGACAGGGAATACAAACTGATTAGCTTTTTCCTTTTTAGCCTTTGCTTTTTTCATTAAATCACAGAATTAGTTTCATGAACGAGAGTCGGATTGGGTCACTGAATGGTCATTGAAAACAATAGCTCTTCTCGGGCACTCTTTAAAGGGGTTTTGTCACGGATTTTAACAGATTTCTGAACAGTCAAAATTTATATTGGTGTCGCAGAAAACGTTATGATTATGGTTCATTTTTATTAACAATTGCCATATTAGAGCACCTAAATTGTTAAAAAGCATCTTTAGCTGAAGATGGCTAGGATGGAATGGATTGCAACTTAAAAAATTAAGGCTAAACTTTTCAAGTTGTTTCCGTGCGTCTTCAAAAAAATCCATATTTATAGCCGAAGTTTGATTTCTATCCGCAAATTAAGGTTATATCCTTCTTTAGATGTTCAAAAATATTGGTTTTCCGTGGCTTAAGTCGCCTACCACAAACTTCAGGTTCAGGACAGTGAACACCAAAAACCCGTGAAATCCCCGTGACGTACCTTCAGTAGCTCCTAAATAATTCCCACGACCCTACTCTTCTGCTCTTCCACGACATCGCGGAGTATTGGCGCGAGAACGCGCGCGAGCTATTTAACGTCATAATAACTAACAATTTAATTTTAGCCAAGAAAACAAAAACATGTTCGGTGTGCGAGGTAAAGTAAAAGCATGCAATTTTGTGCACAACGATGAAATATGGTAAGTGTTTCTGCTTTTTTATTTAACAGTGTAATGATCATTTAACCAGCATGCCCTATTTTATATTCGGTTTTTATTTGTGCCAAATATCCCAAAGATTTTCTGGCAAATAGTTTTAACCACTCACTTTCCGGCTTTAGCTAAATTTTATCCTTGCAAAACTAAAAAGGCATACGAATGTCGTTTAGCTTACTTTTCTTTATAGACGGTATTTGTAGAAACTTAGCGTTAATGGGTTTAGCGTCTTATATATCGCAATCTGCCTCCTCTATCTATACGCAAAAGTTCATTCATTCTCCAATCGATCGGTATGAAAATCGTGAACAGGTACTTTTATAACACCTGATTTGCTTATTAACTTTCGAATTGTGCTGTTCACCAAAAAATCTTTCTTTCACCCAGGGTACTTTCACATTAACCTGTGTACAGCCGTCCCGCTTCGCTCAAAAAATCGCTGAGCGGGACGGCTGTATACAGGCTACTTTCACTTTTTCTTGAAGGTGAAATCAAGTAGGCCGTGCTACAATCACTAAAGGGGTACGGTGGCCTTATGGTTAGTGCGCTGGACTCTGGATCGAGCGGTCCGGAATTTGAGCCCTGGTCGGGGTCATTGTGTTCTCGGGCAATCCACTCCACTTTTGCAATGCCTCCTCTCCACCCACGTGTATAAATGGGTACCGGTGAATTTCGTGCTAGTGGCGGGGAGTCACTTCATACTACAGAAACCGGGAAAAGCTCCGGAAAGATTGGTTACATTGGCCCGACGCAGACGTTTTTTTCACCGAATTGTTTTTGCCGCGTTTTTGTATTTTAATTTCAATCTGTTTTCTTCCACGCCTCCTTGACCCAACCCAAAACAGACTTTAAAATTGCAATCCAGATTCTCATTTCCATGCTGTAACAGCGCATTTCTCTATTGCCCTTTCAAGCCTTGTATGGTGATTTTTAGTGAGTCTAACTTCACTTATAATTACAGGAAAGATCACGTGAACAGGGAACTGCTTTCTCAACGGCGATGGCCAGACAAGTGGGGGTTTCTTGCAAATGAATATCGGCAGGTAATGGTGTAATATTCTGCCCTAGATATTGTTATTTGTGACATGCAGATAAGGTATGGCGAAACGCTCTGGCCTGGAACAAGCTCAAACCAGATTCAGTAGATAACCAGCTAGATGGCGGAGACTACAAACTTGCTTCCTCGCAGGGAGGGTGGGTGGCAGCCAACCGCTCAATGTCTTGGCTAGAGTATAGTGCACAAAGGATAACACGTGTTTCGTTTTGATACAACTATATACATATCATTAATTCATCCTTCTGTCATTTATTAACAATTGAAATTGACTATGAATAGTAGCTAGGCTCTCTCGCGTAAACGATCTGAGCAAGTTCCGAGGGGGGGATATGAGTTCTGGAGATGAGTACTAGCGGAAAATACACAAGTAGGTTATGAGTTTCCGGAATTACTTCCACAGACAATAGCGTTGGGAAGCTTTGCACTTTTGATCTTCCCCTCTCCTCCCCTATTGAATGCCAAGCTTTTTGAAATCATAGTCACACAACACTGGTAAGTGAGGTTCCAACATTGATAAGAGGAAGCGGGGGCTCCTCTGACAGTTCAGGAATGGTGTCTATTTGAACGGGTATATTTTAAAGGCTTCCCAACCCCTTTTTCTGTGGTTGCAGGCTACATCTTCTAACTAACATTAATTGCTATTTTTTTACTACCAGTAGTCACCTTCGGTAAATCGCATATTCGTCCCCAGACCAATGCATTCTGATAGCCGAAAGAAACTGGGTAGTGCGGGTAACAGTCGGGGGAAAAAGTGCCAGTTGATGGCGACATTGCTTCTCCGAGAAGAGACTGAGCCCGCGGTTTTCGTACCAGAAGTTGCTAAGCAACATGACGTATTTGTACGCGCGAAGGCTTTCGGAGGCTTTTATCGTGAACGCTCGCGCTAGTTTTTGATTGGATAAAATAATTCGGAAATTTTTCGAGTGCTTCAACGAAGATTTGCCAAAACTGGCAGCTATTTCCCCCGACTGGCAAAGGTAAACATGACGCAACAACCTCAAATATTTTTGCCACTTGGACTTACAGTTACAACAAGAGACACTAAGAATCGGCCAAGACAAGCATGACATAGAAGAAGAGCGAAAGCAAGTGGGCATCCCGACTACGGAAGACAAAGAGGAAAAAGCTGTCACAGAGACTCAGAAATTTGTCGGCAATGCCGATAAAATGTCGTTTCCAGAAACTACGTCACAAATGATCGGATGGAAGACCGAGGTGCTGCAGAGAAAGGAAATGGAACGTTATGCCCGCGGAAAGCAGGATATAGTCAAGTTATTTAAATGGCCGCGCGAGGGCTTTTAACTGAAACAGAACGAAATAGCTGAATTTAAAGTGTACGAGCGAAACGCAAAATAAACCACTCTGTAACTGAATCATTGTCCAGCATTTTTAGAGGGTCCTGAAGGGGTAAAATGGGAACTGGGATTCGCCTGTTTTTGTCCTGGGAAAATGAGATTTAGGTCACTGGGACTGGGATTTGGTCGCTGGGAATGGGAGAAAAAATGTCAAAAATGGGAATGGGATCAATATTTTGTAACAATGTCTAGTCAAGACATTGCTTATTTCATGGGGTAGAGACAGCAATAAATTGTTCAAGCACCTTGTTCGTGTCAATTTTTAGCACGTTTAGACCTGTTTAGCCATCGTGTTTTATTTTCCCCCGAATGGTCTCTTTTTTTTCTACTCAAAATGTTGTCATCGGGTTGTCATACAGACCGAGAACTTTGAACTGGAATTACCATTGCATATATTGTTCAACGATCCAGATAGAGAGGAATACTCGTAGAATGTGTGCCTAGAGGAATCGAGTAGACGAAGAGGATTTGCAAATTTTGCTGTCGAAGTGTTCGACTTCATTGAAGCGGGAAGTTCACGAATAGCCTCCTTCGTCCTAAGAACTAAAGATCAATTGAAAAATGTTCCAGAAGAGATCGTGCGCTTCACTTTCTGTTAGAGTGATTCAACGTAATGTCACATTTCAGAAATGCTTTGTAGATATCGTGTTTCAACAGAACATGCTGTCTGTGCCAAAAACGACCGACCCACAGCCATCAACTTAATTGAAAATTCAACCGCCAGATAAAAGTGTGAAAAGTGACAACACTGATTCTGAGGGCGACAAAAACAGAAAATTTGCAAACAAAACGCATTTTAGCATTTTTAAATAATCACTATAACTTCCCTTCTTGCACGTTTTACCAGTCTTAAAGGATCCTATCGTCTTCAGAACATCTTCGCAAATCCTCATGAATATTTGGTTCTTTGTTGGGTCGTATTTAGAAGTTGTAATTTTGCGGATGCTAAGAGAAAAGAGCTGGTATGTATAACACTGGGATTTTTTCTGAATTCTGCTAGTGGGAATAGGATTTGAACACTGGGAAGTGGGATTTGGAGAAAAAAATGGGCTGGAAAATAGGATTGGTACCCCCCTTTAGGACCCTCTTTTTATGATTTATAATTAAATGATTTATTCGATGAAATTCTAATTAACAACGAATACGATCTCGAGATTTCTATAAGGGGATAGTTGTTGAGACCCCAGGCCGAATCAACTATCCCCTCATAGAAATCGAGAGCGAATACTCGTTTTGTTTAAGTAGAATTCTAATTAAACGTCCTTTAAAAAAAACAATTTTACAATAACTGATCCATGAGCGAATTCTCGCGCACTGATTGGCTAATTTTGTTGTAGCTCGTGGATCTGCAACACTTTGTCAATGTTTTGACGCAATTTATCATCAATAACAAGACAGACGCATAAAAAAAACTGACGTCAATTTGTTAAATTCCAATTATTATTTGCATTTTAAGTAGAACAAAACTTCACCCCGCTAAGCGAATTTGCGCACGGACGAAATTACCTTTTGAAACTTGCAGTTGTGTACACGCGCCGTACAAATCATTCAACGATATAAAGTTTTTTTAGTCGCGTAGCAGTAATTATTCAGTAATATTTTAAAATCTTCCTTCGAAACTTCGGAGAAACAAGAAAACGTCACCATTTTGAGCGCGACGCCAGCAACTGTACAGTAATTGTTGTATAGTGTACGATAGCTCAGCCACACAGATTGCAGCATTTGCATTAGTATAATAGTAGAATTCTACCAAAACACTATAACTTCTTTCCTGGACAAAAATCTTGTTTAACACGAACGCGTTTAGTTGTCCAACCCGCTACAAAATGACGAAAAGCTAGCTTTGTAGTTTTTGTGTAAAACGTTAACTGAGAAAAAAAAAATTAAAATGAATATGTTTTGGCACAAACGATGCATGGTGACAGAGGGGGAAAAGGGGGTAAGTAAGGACTATGAAGGGATAAGTGTCTTTTATTTACTGGTCCAAACAACAGGGAATACGCCCGATTCCACCAGGTTGTCTCCTAGTTTCAAGCCCTTGATTTCATTGCTTGGTGGTAGATTTATCCACGGCCTCTCTGCCTTGACAGCATCATTTCCAAGCCATCTTGTAGAGAATGCTCGCCGTGGTGTCGAAAGGTTGTTACCATGAGCTCCGTGAACTGTCTTCATGTGGAAAACAATGCAGTCCCCAGGCTGAAACGAAAATAACAAGAACATTGAGAAGCTTGAGAAGCTTAAAATCGGGCGCTTTGCCTTGAAAGGCAGGGTTCAGTACAGCAGAAACCACGAAGCAGTTACTTAAGTAGCACTCAGTCCGACTGGGTTTGTGTAAGTCACGGGGCTTGCATGAGCTGTATTAGTGTGCATAACATAATATCTAGAACGTTGTCGAGATTGCATTATTACTTAATGACATGATGGTTTCAATTTATAAATGTATTTCGCACAATACAAATAAATGATTGAAGTAGACGACTAGAAAATGTAAAGTTTTAAGACTTAGCAAAGTGCAGTGTATTGGTAATACTGTAAGGTGCGGTTTCACCTGAAGGTCGTGTGCTTTTCGGTATTTTCCAGCCATTGCACTTTGATGGGACAGTACTACAACTGTTTACCGGGGAACTACTATTGTCAAGAAAATGATCACAACTTGTTGATGAATGATTGGACATTTGTTTCATACCATTACTGTAATAGCAATTGATGAAGGATTTTAGTCCTGAACCAAAGTATAAGGACTGGGAAATACTGAAACCCATTATCAGCCACCTTAAACGGAAATATCTTGTTGGTGTTTCAAGGAATCCAAGGAAACTTCACTCATCCCATGTATCTATGTATTGCGGTATTTTGTAATTTTTTGAGTGATTTTTGGGGATGTTTGGCAGGTGATAGTTTTTTTTTAAAGAATTAGTAAAATTTAGACAACTAAGAAATATTGAAAATTTAATGTGAATTTAACATTGGAATTTGAAGTTAGAAATTGGCAGGCGGACACCAAACAGTCCCGTGACATCCTGGAGTGTTTTTGCATGGGGGTCAACTGTGTGATGATGTTTCCATTTTTGTCTTCAATCCCCACTGATAAAGAACTGTTGTTGGTGTTATGTTGGTGTTATCACATGTCAAGCCTTTAACAAGGTAGAAAAGAACACAAGGATTTAAATTATTCTGGTGCTCAATTTTTGCGTAACTAAAATTAATGTTACTCAAATTCCTGATGGATTCTGTCTTAAACTGTTACGAGCTTAGTATTTCCAAATTATTGCATGTCAATGTAAGGCAAGACAAGACATGCCTTGGTTCTTATGTAATTCTCTTAAAAAGATATAAAATATTGACTATAATTTTTTCTGTGCTATGGTAATTCACAGTGGGGTGGTCTTGATGTGTCTTTAACTTGTGGTATATTATTTTTTTTTTCTACATGGCAGTGTGCAACTGTAACAGGCTACCAGAGACAACGAGGTGTAATAACTGTGGCCAGTGCTTCATTGGAAGACAACAACCTCTATGTCAAATGCACAAAAATACTATACATTTAATGGACTTGACCCTCTGCGTCTTTTGTAAACAGAAACTGTAAAGAAAGACTGAAAGAGGACTTGTTGGTGAAATTGGTTTGCATCAACAACTATTTTTTATAACGTTTCTTAAAATATATACTTTGCATATGGTTGTACCAGAAGTACATGATCTAGAAGTCGACATCTCTGGTAATGGGTCTTGTGCTATCGGATTTGCGTGTGTGCTATTTTTAGAACAGGCCTCGCGCGCGAGACGCGCGAGAAAATTACGTAGACGGCTTTTGGCGCGAACTAGTAACCAATCGCGTAAAAGTATTTTTTACAGCGCGCCTTTGATTGGTTGAACAAATTTTTGAAGTTGAGCAAGAAGAGCCGAACTGCTGAAAACAAGCGAACGGCACCACGAAATTTCTTACTGTTCAAGTTGTTGTTTATCAAAATGTGCATTTAGTGAGGATTTAAACCTACCGGATACGAATCACTGGTCTCCTCTTCTGTCGATGATTACAGCATTGAAGTCGCTAAAAACATTGGAGCATCCGGTAGAATGTGTTGTGTTTTGGAGCCAGAGTAGAGTAGGCAGCGAGCGTAAAAGAACCGACTGCTTCGACTGCTCAAATTCAAAATGTAAAGACACTTCAGATGAATGGAACTCAAGAGAAAAAGACGGCTATTACATATTGGAGATGCCTTTTTACATCTTGGTACAGGTTTATTGCTATTGTAGAAAAGTCCGGCTGTCCCTGAAGTGGTTAAAATCGAGCGCATCGACTGTCAGATACACTGAAAGTGCGAACACCAGTTTGATCCATGCATGTGACAACAACTTTCTGCTTCACGATTAAGCCCTTTTTCGAAGCCTAAAAGGACAGGACGGCTACACAAGAGAAAGAAAAATTTTGGTGACTATTTCTGTGGTTCTAAAGGTGTCTTTGGAGTCCTTATGCGTGCAGAGCGGTGAAAGCACAATATTTCTGAACTCAAACAATTGTAAGGGAAGCCCGAGTACCGCATTTTAGAAATGCATGCCGTTTGCCTTTCGGATTCGGAAAATGGAGGTTCTTTTCGAGAAGTAAATCTGAGAACTTTAATTTAAGGTAATGTACTTGTTTATATATAAATGAAAATGCGAGTTAAATTCACTGAACGATCATGTTTTCATTCATGCTTTTCCAATATACCTCAAAGTGTACAGTTAGTTGGCGCCGCAAATAAATAAATTATAAATTTTCTATTTGTTGTTCAGTAATTAAGCTTAAATACGACGAAACTTTATACTTTCCATATGAATGTTTAAGGTACTTATGTTCATAACTCTCTCGTTAAAATACAAATATTCTGCATGTTTGTTTTGGGAGGTCGCTTATGGAAACCGGCGACCGGTTGTCTTTTCACTTGCCTACAAACTTCAAATTTCAACACTGTCAGACGGTTATAAATTAAAATCAAAATTTAAGAGTAATACGACTGTCAAAACGCTAGAGTTAAAAAAATAATGGCCAATGAAAATAATGTGTTTTCAATTGTTGTATCGCTCGCTTTTCGAAAATATTCCCAAACAATTTTTAGTTGGCAGTTTTAATATCGAAATTCAGAGAACGAGTATTCCAAACGAGCTTCAAGGCGTGGTTGTTTTTGTAGCTCAGGAGCAAGACAATATTATTTTGTTGATGTAAAGACGTTCAGCAAAGCGAAACATACTTTCTTTAACCAAAAACTAAATATTTTATTCTACCAAAGGTTTCGTTTTCTACGGTTTTTGTTCCCCCTTCGAGCGCGCATAATTTGCTTGTGTAATATTAAATTCAAGGCCAGCCCAGTCCTCGAAATACAGTACCGTAAATGATCTAATAAACGCCCGGGGCGTCTATTAAATTTTAGGTGTCCTACAGGGGGCGTTAAATAGATATGAGGCGTTTATTAGAGGGAGGCGTTTATTTCAAATTAACTAAAACAACGTCTACAAAACAAATAAGACACGAAGGTTGCCGGCGCGGAGTAAAACAGAAAACAGAGTTTGTGAGTAGGAGTCTAATCTATTCTGCGCTAATGCAAAGCTTGGAGATGCCGTTCATATTCGATATCGATGTTTTCACCGACATCGGGGTCAACCATGTTGGTCTCGTGGGCCTCTTCGATGTTCGAATCAAGCAAAAACCTAAATAAATTGCGTGATTTTACTCTATGGAGCGTTACCTTGGTTTCTGAGGCGATCTTTGGAGGGGGCGTCTATTAGACACGGGGCGTTTATTAGAGAGAGGCGTCTAATACAAACTTTATACCTCAGGGGGGGGCGTTTATTAGATACGAGGCGTTTATTTGAGAGAGGGCGTTTATTAGATCATTTACGGTATGCCAAAACTCCCCGCCCTCTAAAGATAAGTCCTTGACGGTTCTTGTCGTTTTTCGGTGCCTATTCATCTTCGGCATCTTTCTCATCCACCTCTCGTTCTGTCCTGTGTCTGTCATCACACGAAAGAAAAGCTGATTCTCAAAAAATCTGCCACAAAAGGAAATTGACAAAAACAATATGAAAACCATATATCGAAAGTTTCTTATTCTAAAATTTTATCATACGTCTTAATTCAGAGCTACAAAGAAGTTCCTCCTTTTGAGTTATTGATACTGTTCTTACAGTACCTCTTTCCACTAGCGAAATTTTACAAAATTCCTTCGCGGCGAAAAGGTAGCGCGAATCCAGAACAGACTCCAATCGAGAGTGGGTTAATTCTAGATTACTATTAATTAACTATTACAACATTCATTTTTAAAATAGTTTCCCAAGCCGACTAAGCTAACTAAACGTCGAGTGTATCTTTCAGTAAACAAAACATGCCGTTATGACGCCGGAAATCCAGCTCACGCATACTATACCCCGTGACTCACGCAAACCTCCGACTTACGTGCTACTACAGTCATTCCTTTCTAAACATTTTTTTTTGACCACCACCGTACCTTTCTACCCAAAAAACTCATGAAACCGCCCGGTTTTAACCTGTTTTAACCTTTCAAAAATTAGAGCGTTCGAAACTAAATAAGATCCGTAATCACAAACAACATACAGCCGTTTACCAGCACTCTTTAAAACTCCTGAAACCCTTCAAAATCAGGCAAAATAAATCTTTGAAATAACCTTTATCAATGTTTCTTATTTTTTATTTAGTTCTATAAAATGCCTTTCATACACTACTGTCAAACAAAAATTTCAATTTCCTCAAAGTTTCAAGACAAAAGAATAACAAATATTTCGTGCACAATGTAATTTGATTAAGCCAATATTATCACGTCTAAAAATACTTCAAGCAATTCAGTGAAAACCCGTTTTTTTTTCGTATCAACGAAAACCACTTTCGAATAATCAATACATGAAAATAACAATAAGATCAAAAGGAAGAAAGGAACCTTTCTAATTATTTGAAGACTTTCAAAGCCGTGATATTATGCACCAATCCGCGATAAAATTTAATTACAACAAAATCCAAGTTCTCATTTTGAAGTCCATTTTTTTCAGTTGATACCTTTATCCAACTTGTGAAAAATTCCATTCAAGTTCCTATTAATACTGTACATTCCCAATGTTTTGCTCAGGTCTTCAGAAGCGTCTTACTAACCAAATCTAAAATAATTCCAAAACATGCTGTACAAACATTCTACTCTTTGTGACAAACGACTTGACGACCAATTGTTCAGAAATGAAAATCGACACAGTTCTTGCTAAATAAAAAAAAAGTTTTACGGCGGAGTCAGGCTCAAAAAATATACCGCAAGATCACACCCCCATTCATAGTCAGAAACCAGCAAACCATCTAGTTTGCTAAAAAAAACACTGCGTGACATCAATGACGTTACCTTTTTCATTTACAAAAATAACTTTAACTTGTCAAAGTAAGTGCAATTTCACAATAGTGAATATCAGTACAGTATGGGGCCCAGTTCTCGGCCGGGTCCAGTTCTCGGCCACTTTGTGTTTAACGCGTTTTTTCACACTCCAGTTGAATTAAAAGAAAAAGGTATTTCCTTCAAACGATAGACTGATTCATGTGCTTTAAGTATCTTGAGTTTGATCGTTCAATTCGTTATAGAAAGCTCACACGTCGAGTTTACGCGGAGGTAGGTGAATTTGCATTCCCGAAAAATTTGTTTGTTTACGGCTCCTTAAAATTCATGGATGTAGTTAAATTCGTATTTTATCCAAAAGCCCCCACCATACGAGCTAATTTTTGGCATGTGAAACGTAGAATAATTCAGCTTTCTGCTTTAGTTAACTTTTCGTTGAACCGTTGTATTTTTTGGTCTTAATTTACTTCGAAATTTTTTCTTGCGACGTTTGCGTATTTGCCAGTTCTCGGCCACCTGCTCGCTATCACAGCTTAGCGCTTGGTTTTTAATATAATTTCATCTGCTGCTGCCAGAATGAAAGAAATAAATGTTTTAAAAATAAAGTTCAATCTTATCTCTAAGTTTTGAGCTGACTCTTGTCTTGTCTATTATTTCTACAACACCTAAATCTTTCAAGACCTTTTCACTGCAAAATAAACCATCTAAATGCACGGGTCACACAATGCGGTTTTGCCAGAACCTGCACATAGGCAACTAGGCGCGTTAAAATCCTTCTTTTCTAAAGTAAAACAAAGCCTCATAAATATAATTTGGGATCGATATAACATAAATAGGTTTACAGAGTGATTTTATGACTGTGAAAATTAATTGAGCATTTTTTTTACAGATAATTACGCACAAGCTTTTTAGTGGCCGAGAACTGGGCCAAGGTGGCCGAGAACTGGGCCCACAAATGGAGCTTTTATTTTTATTATTGCTCGGGCAAATTAATTTTTGACCGGTCGATAGCTTTACACCAAAAAGCTGAATAATGTAGCTAGCTCTGGGAGAAATTTCAAGTTCCTGCGGTTCTTCTGAGGTAAGAAATACAAGTTTACGTCAAAAGTGGCCGAGAACTGGGCCCCATACTGTACTTTGCCCATGGATGTAGTTAAATTCGTATTTTATCCAAAAGCCCCCACCATACGAGCTAATTTTTGGCATGTGAAACGTAGAATAATTCAGCTTTCTGCTTTAGTTAACTTTTCGTTGAACCGTTGTATTTTTTGGTCTTAATTTACTTCGAAATTTTTTCTTGCGACGTTTGCGTATTTGCCAGTTCTCGGCCACCCTGCTCGCTATCACAGCTTAGCGCTTGGTTTTTAATATAATTTCATCTGCTGCTGCCAGAATGAAAGAAATAAATGTTTTAAAAATAAAGTTCAATCTTATCTCTAAGTTTTGAGCTGACTCTTCTCTTGTCTATTATTTCTACAACACCTAAATCTTTCAAGACCTTTTCACTGCAAAATAAACCATCTAAATGCACGGGTCACACAATGCAGTTTTGCCAGAACCTGCACATAGGCAACTAGGCGCGTTAAAATCCTTCTTTTCTAAAGTAAAACAAAGCCTCATAAAAATAATTTGGGATCGATATAACATAAATAGGTTTACAGAGTGATTTTATGACTGTGAAAATTAATTGAGCATTTTTTTTTTTACAGATAATTACGCACAAGCTTTTTAGTGGCCGAGAACTGGGCCAAGGTGGCCGAGAACTGGGCCCACAAATGGAGCTTTTATTTTTATTATTGCTCGGGCAAATTAATTTTTGACCGGTCGATAGCTTTACACCAAAAAGCTGAATAAAGTAGCTAGCTCTGGGAGAAATTTCAAGTTCCTGCGGTTCTTCTGAGGTAAGAAATACAAGTTTACGTCAAAAGTGGCCGAGAACTGGGCCCCATACTGTACTTTGCCCCGTAAGCTTTTTTCTCTGTCCTTCCGCCGAAGCAAAAAAACACAACCTGATTACACATTAACCCAAAAGTCGACCAAGTGTGCCTGCAACGATTTCCTGTCAAAACTAAAATGAAAACCATTGCGGTATGCGTCACCCGTAGCGGTTTTGTAGCAACCCCCAGCTATCCCCGTCTTTTTGGCCGCGCCAGGAGACTACGCTCTAGGACGACCAAAGGGTAAACTATAAATCGGCCACGCCCGATTAATAAGCACGTAATGCGTGCATAGGGTAATCAAGCTACACTTTTAGCACGCATTCTGACTTTTCAATTTAACTGTACACGTAATGGGAATGAACAAGCTAAAAACCTCAAGAAACGTTTTGAATTCAACCAAAAATCTTGAGGCCGACGATGATTATAGAAAATGTATGAAAAACTACTTTAATCTACAACTTGGTCGCCATGTGGCGAACTGTTAAGACCTGACTATAACAAAGCTGTGCTAAAGGTAAACCTCCCATTTAGAAATTAGGGGGAGGGGGGAGGGGGGTACATTCTCTTATAGCAACATAAAACAACTCAACTTCCAGCCGAGCTTCAATCATACAGTCTGCAGGTCTCTCATATACGCAATAACGTTTCGACGTTCTCGTTGCAAACAAAGTGATCACTAATAAATATTTTTAAGAATGCCAGGTCAAAGGAATCGATTGAAGGCTATCTATCTTTGGCGACAAAGGAAATTTTTTGTGTCACCCTTTCGCTACAAAAAACAAAAACAACAAAAAAGAGAAAAACTAGGCTCATGATCAGAAATAGCTAGGACAAGATCTTATAACCCAAGGGAAAGATAATTTCACCATCTGAAAATCCAGGAGTTTAAATGGCTTGGCGATAACACGGAGCTCGAGGGTTCCCAAGAGTTTTCCCAGGAAGTTACCCTGGGGAAAAAATGATATGATCAGGCTAATACGTATACCTCCATGTCCCAGGACAAGACTTGAAACTGCTCATCTCCATCAACATCTGGTGTTGGCAGAAATTATTTTGCTTTCTCCTCGTCTCCTGGTTTTATGTCATAGGAGGTGAATGGAGGACTGTCAAAGTGCACCGGTTTAAAATAATGACGCAACCTGCTGCAGTGAGAACCTTTCATAAGACGAAGACAAGTGTACTTGGAGACTGAATCACCGGAAGCCACACAGAGCAAACCTAAGTTGATAAAGAATTTTTTATTTTACTTTAAATTTTTTTGTGTTGCTTTTTCCACCCTTCGCTGATTGTCGTCAAAAATTCTGATCAACGGCAATGTCGATCCCAGGCTCTCTCTCCTTCTCCGTATTCGGAAGGATGCATGATATCAATGCCTTTTATTTTCCGTTCAAATGAAATAAAACGAAACAGAGAAATTTTAAATGAAGATTAAAAGGATATTCATGTAGATGTTGCCGTGACGGAACAGACGTGAAAGAAGCTCTCAAAATATATACAAAACAAGAATATATATCAATATCGAGGGAGAAAACGGAAGGTAACCGGTTTTAAAAGAAAAGATATAAGAAATATTTAGGGTTTACGCATCCAAAATAATTAATAGTGTCCCCGGGTACTGAATTGATTCTGCTACGTGTTTTATTTTTGACACTACAATAAAGTTAATCATCATCTCCTGTAACGAAATCCAAGTAACACCTATTGGGTGAAGGAATTGAAGTTTGCCGGGTACCGAAATGTTTCACTCACTCAGGGACTATGGAAAGAACTGAACTTTAACATCATGACAGGGCGAAAACTTGACAGGTTGAACCGGGGAAGTCAAACATGAGTTCCTAACATTTGCGTGATCATGACCACAGATGAAGCCGGGGCTCCTTAAGGGCTGGTTCTCATATAATCGCCCCGATCGTTTCTTTCGCCTCTGTCACTTCAAAAAGTTCTCTTGCGATCGGGGCGATTATATGAGAACATTACCCAGACGATCGCGCGATCGCTTGGATACTTTGGATCACCCGTGTTCTATCCTTCTAGCTTCTCTTTTCCTTCCTCGCCGTAAAACAGCAATGATTGAGAAGATAGGAGGCCACGAGTTTTGTTCTTTCACTGAAGGCAGCCATTGTGTTGAATCTAGGGCGAAAATGATTGTTTTTCGTAGGTCTTCGCTCATACCAGGCGATCGGGACGATCATATGAGAATCCTCGATCGCTTCCAACCGCTTCGATCGCCTACGATCGTCTCAGTATTTGCAAACGATCGATGCGATAGAAACGATCGGGCGATCATATGAGAACCAGCCTTAATACGTCAGTGACATATGTAAAGCAACGAAGGTCAGGAGAGCGAATTTAATACAGAACGGCATACTATGCTCTTATTGTTTTTTAATAAAAACCTGCAAGTTCTACATGTTGTATTTTCCTTTATAAAAACTTCCCTGGGTTTTGTGAACTATTTTATCTACAGGCAAGAAACCGATTACATGAGACTAGGTCTTGCTTGATAAATCCCTCACCGAAGACTAAAGAAACCGCCCGGCTATTTCTTCCTTAGACATATTCTCCTTTCTATCTTAAACTTATGTTATTTGGTTTATAATTCAATGCTAATTATTTGATGAAATTCTATAACACTCTAACTACTTTAGTAGATAAAAATATTGTTTAACGTGAACGCTTTTAATTATTGTTTTCATTTGACAACGAGGGAATTTAATCCTTGCTTCTGTCCAATTCGCTACAAAATGATGAATAGCTATTAAGTTTTTTCTATTTTTAATAAAACGTTCACTGGAAAAAAATTAAAATGAATATGATTTGAGCTGAGGGGCCAAAGGCAGGGGGGGGGTAGGAACGACTAAGAAGGGATAAGTGTCTTTTATTTACTGGTCCAAACAACAGGGAATACGCCCGATTCCACCAGGTTGTCTCCTAGTTTCAAGCCCTTGATTTCATTGCTTGGTGGCAGATTCATCCACGGCCTCTCTGCCTTGACAGCATCATTTCCAAGCCATCTTGTGGAGAATGCCCGCCGCGGTGTCGAAAGGTTGTTACCATGTGCACCGTGAACTGTTTTCATGTGGAAAACAATGCAGTCCCCAGGCTGAAACGAAAATAATAAGCACGTAATGCGTGCATACGGTAATCAAGCTAAACTTTCTGAGAATGAACAAGCTAATCACTTCAAGAAACGTCTTGAATTAAAGCAAAAAATCTTCATCCCGAGGAGAAATATAGAAATATCTACTTAAATCTACTACTTGATCGCCATTTGGCGAACTGTTAAGACCTAACTCGGTAAGACCTGAACTGTTGAGAACTGACTACAACGAAGCTGTGCTAAAGGTAAACCTCCCATTTAGAAATATGGTGGAGGCGGGGGGGGGGGGGGGAGGGGTACGTTCTCTTATGGCAACATAAAACAACTTCCAGCCGAACAACAATCAATCATACAGTCTGCAGGTCTCTCATATATCAGGAACCCATAACGTTTCCACGTTCTCGTTCCAAACAACGTGATCAACAATAAATACTTGGAAGAATGCCGGGTCAAAGGAATCGTTTGAATGCTATCTATCTTTAGCGACAACGGAAATTTTTTGAATCTCCCTTTCGCTACAAGAAAAAACAACAACAACAACTCGAGAAAAACTAGGCGAGCTCAGGATCAGAAATAGCTATGACAAGATCTTATGACCCAAGGGAAAGATACTTTGACCACCTGAAAATCCAGGAGTTTAAAAGGCTGGGCGATTACACGGAGGGTTCTCCGGGAGTTTTCCTAGGGTAACGGGGGGAAATATGATATGATCAGGCTAATACGTGTACAGTATGTGGCCCAGTTCTCGGCCGGGTCCAATTCTCGGCCACTTAGTGTTCAACGCATTTTTTCGCGCCACAAATGAATTAAAAGAAAAGTTATTTCTTCAAACGATAGGCTGATTCTTGTGCTCTAAGTATCTTGAGTTTGGTCCTTCAACTCGCTATAGAACGCTCACACGTCAAGTTTACGCGAAGGTAGGCGAATTTGTTTTTCCGAAAACTTGTTTGTTTACGGCTCCTTAAAACTCGTGGTTGTACTTAAATTCGTATTTTATTTGAAGATTCTTACCAAACAAACCAATTTTTGGCATATGAGGTGTAGAATAATCCATTTTTCTGCTTAAGAAAACGTTTCGTTGAACCGTTGTATTTTTTGACGTAAATTATAAACTTTGAAATATTTCCGTGCAACGATTGCGTATTTGCCTATTCTCAGCCACACTGCACGCAATCACAGCTTAGCGCTTTAACTTTTAAGGCAATTTCATTTGCCGTGGCCAGAATGAAAGAAAAGAAATGTTTTAAAAATAAAAATGAATTAAATCTCTAAGTTCTGACTTGACTCATGTCTTGTATATTATTATTATTAGTACCCCTGGTACAACACCTAACTCTCTCTAAATAGTCCGGCAGCCAAACGCAGATTTTTTGTATTACCTTGCAAGTACTTTCATACAAAGTATTTGGGCAAATAATTATAGTACTATGAAGGGTCTTTCATAATCCATCTGATGCCACCTCGCTACCTCTGGGCATCACGAGATATTAAGAAATACTTTTTCCTCATGAGCAGGGAGTCTCTCAGTGGATCCGGGATCCCTGTGGTTTAACTCGGTCAATCTCTCAATTCTTTGTTTTTGTTTCATTTTGCACAATTCTGCAGACTTTTTTGCAAATTCGTGTTTTTTGGTGCATTGTGCAATTTATCAATCGCGTATGGCATTAAAAATCTTAAAAATATCCAAGTTTAACCATTTCATCCATGGACTGGGGACTAGTACCCAGGTCACCCGGTCATTAAAGATGGCTGCCTTTACTTCACTGTCATGACTGTAAGTATTTCGATAAAATTTGTTTTATAAATGACTTTTCTAGTGTATCTATGGTACATTTACCCTTAAGAAGGTTTTCTATTATCTGTTCTTCCTATTCTGTGTTATTAAACAGCAGTTAGCACAATATTTTGTGCAAGTTTCGTGCTCGATAAACGTAAATACAAAATGCCTTTCGACTCATAAATTCCATCCGCTTGAAAATACTCAAGATTTGTAAACTTGAGTATAAGATATAATTCGTTTACAAAAAGATCACTTTTGAACTAATGTTTAATTTGAAAACTTGTTTTTATTTCTTTCCACATTGTGCCTCATTTTAGCATTGTAAATTGTAGTGAACATATCGCTAATGAAAGATCTCGCACAGAGATTCATGATAAATGATTATATATTTAGAGTATTTTCATGTTATAAAACATGCCAATTGACATCATCACAGATATTTTGGGACTAGATATATCTCAAGATAATCTACACGCTGTGATAGGTTATTTTGTCAGTCCACCATGCTATATGTCTAAGAAAAATCTGACTCACAAGTTGATTTTGGAGGGCTGCTTATTATCTTTATTTTATTTATTCCATAGCTGCAGCTCAAAACGCGAGTAGGGTACATGTAAATGAAGATCCAGCATTTGATAGTGTCACAGAAGAAATGGTTAAAGACAAATCGCGCTTGTGGAACTCAGTTCAGCTTCATCATCTGTACCAGCTTCTCGGAGGAAAAGCTAATATTATGACGTCAGTACCCCTCCCCCACCCCTCTACCCCTTATTTCTGATGCCCAACCCTGGGGAGGTGGCATCACTCGGATTTTTATTAAGGACAATGTACTTGTCAAGAAGCCATCAAAAAAAGTTGTATGGAAGTGAGTGCAAGGTTTGTCGCCACGGCTGCCGAACTAAAACCTTTTCACTGCAAAATAAACCATCTGAATGCAATGGTCACACAACACAATTCCGCGGTTTGGCAAGTACCTGCACTTAGGTGTGCAACTAGGCGCGTAAAAACCTTCTTTTCAAAAGTAAAACAAAGCCCCATAAAAATAATTTGTGATCGTAATAACACAAATAAAAAAGTGATTTATATGTCTTTTTATACAATGTTCATGCAGGGAATTACGCACAGGCTTTTTGTGGCCGATAACTGGGCCCGGGTGGCCGAGAACTGGGCCCACAAACGGAGCTTTCATTTTTGTGGTTACTGGCTCTTTTAGCAAAACCAGTACCACTATGCCGGCCAGTCTGTAAGTAAGTAAGTCAGTGACTTTTTTTATTTGTGTAACCGCTGACCGAAACGTACTGAAAATGTATGGGACATTGCAGGCTCGTTTTCCCATGTCCATTACTCACATGGTTGACCAAAGAAAGAAAATGGCGTCTGTCGAGGCCTTTTCAAGGCAATGTTTTTTCTCCGTTAACCATTAAAAGACATCTTTTGAAGTCTAGAATCGAAGGAAATGAATCTGAAGAATACTCAACGGTAGAAAAAAGTGGACATTGAGGTCTTAAAGTCTTCGTTCGTGGGACGTTTGTCAAGGAGCAAGACACACTGCACGAATATTTAACCCAAACTACGAACTTGAAATGGAGTTCTCGGGACTTGCACGCACAGCTAAACACAATATTTGCACTAGACACTTAGAAAAAGAAAATAAGAAAAAAGAAAATGTTAAAAACAACAAAAAAAAAAAAGAAAAGAAAACGGCATGTGGTAGAGTCGAACCCGGGTCGAACGCATTAGGTGCGACCGTACTAATCACAAGACTACCAGTTTAACTTGATAGAAAGTCGAATAATTTTAAGTACAAATTGTGTTTCCCATACAAATACAAAGAGCTGTTGACAGTGACAGGCTTTTTAGAGTGCATTGTAGGTTAAACGAAATGAAGACCCGCGAAACGTATTTTTTAACGTTTTTTGACATGTTTTTAATGTTTGTAACGTATTTATTATCCAAATCACGAAAATAAAACACTGGCAAATACTGACCAATACTGTCTTGTCAAAATCGCGAAATTAAGTACCAATAAGGTGCTATCCAATAAACCTAAAGATACAACTCCTCTCTCATCATTGTCATTCTTATTTACTGCAGACAGTAACCACATGTCCTCTTAGAGGGCTTTTACTGTTATTATTATTGCTCGGGCAAATTAAGTGTTGACCAGCCGATTGCTTTACACCAAAGAACTGGATGTTGAAGCTAGCTCTGGGCGAAGTTTCAAGTTCCTGTAATTATTATGAGGTTAGAAATACAAGTTTACGTCTAAAGTGGCCGAGAACTGGGCCCCATACTTTACCTCCATGTCCCAGGACAAGACATGATACTGCTCATCGCCATCAACATCTGGTACTGGCAGAAATTCGTTTGCTTTCTCCTCGTCTCCTGGTTTTATTGTGCATTGAGGATCTTCAAAACGCACCGGTTTGAAATAATGAGGCGACCTGTGAGAACCTTTCACGAGACGAAGACAAGTGTACTTGGAGACTGGGTCTACCGGAAGCCACACAGAGCAAACCTGAGTTGACAAAGAATTTTTTTTCTATGAGTTTTTTCCCTTTTTTCTCTCCAATGTATTGACAGTGGCATTTATTGCAATCGATTAGATAGAAAAGGGTTTTAGAGCGGCAAGACATGTTGTCAGTAGTTGCGTGTTTCGTTAGTGTTGAAGAAAGTGTAGTTATTTTGGCCTTTTTGAAAAAAATGAACAAGTGGGACACCGTCGGGCATTTATGAACTCCAGCGGGTTGTTGATTGGAGAACTTCTTATGTGCAAGCTCGGAATGTACAAGGAGATCACGTAGTCCACGTAGACTTGCGTTATACGTCTGTAGGCGATAACTGGTGGATAAGGGAAGGCTTCTTTATTTGCAGTTGGCAGAGAACTGGAGGATAGTGTTTATTTAAAAAAAACTTTGCACTGTAATTCGGTATGCAACACAAAACTTCCTCAGGTGCTGGGCGGAAAAAAAAATGTAAGAAAGGTAAAAGAGACCAAACGCCAACTCTATTAATGCTTCGGTGAGCACCGCAGATTTATCCTTAACCACCATCAACTTGACGACCCTACCTTAATATCAAATCATTTCAACCAACCTGGCCATTCCATCAACGGCGTTCGCCTCGTCCCGCTTGAACTAATACCTAACAAACGTGATTCACTCAGGAAGGCTCGTGAAGCCCATTTAATTAACAATCCCAAAACATTACATCCCCTTGGCATAAACATACGTGACGAAGCACGTCAATGATACTTGTTAATTAGTCCTTTTAGAACCAATCATTGTTAATTATTTTATTTCAAAAGGTTTTATTTAAATGATCCTTTTTTTCCGCCCAGCCCCTGAGGTTAATGTATTGCAAACCAAACTATAGGGCAAATTTTTTTCAATACATTTTAGTTGTTTTATCCATTTTGTCTATTTTTGACCCCTTACGCCGTCAGGATCAGTGTGCCGTCTATATTTTCCGTTTTAACTAAGTTACCAGGCCCGTAGGGAGGGGGGTGCGATGGGTGCGTTCGCACCCCCCCCCCATGAGCCTTGGAAGTCCGCTCATTGTGAAAAAAGAAATATTTTAAAATAAATAAAGGGAAATGTCCCTCATAGTCGAACCGTTCGAAGTTCTATTAATATTCCCAGGCGCTACCAAAAAGAGAGCAGACTGGGTACTTGTTGGGCTCGGAAGCACCCAAGAAGGTTGGAGCTTGCCACAGTGATCAACAAACCGACTCTGGCTGATTTATGTAACTACCATTTGACACTGAAATAAAGAAACCTATCTTTTTCCCGTCTTCCTACTATGTACTGCCGTCATTGTTAGCTAAATAAATTGTAAATTACGTTTTCAAGGTTCTGTTTCAAAAAATATGATTTGAATTTAAAAATGTACCAGAATTATTGTCATTGCTGCCTTCACTTTTACCTGCCTTTTTCCCCAACAAACTGTCTTCAAAATGCACGAAATGCTGTCTCAGATAACCTATTTTTTCAAAATTTCCTCGGGGGAGGATACCCCCAGACCCCCCTACGTTATCGCGCCTGCGGCGCTCAACATTTAGCGCCGGAGGCGCTCATACGCACCCCCCATGCAAAATCCTGGTTACGGGCCTGGTTACTGATCCAGGTCTTCAAGAGATCCGGCAACACTCATCGGTTTGTCGCTGGGATATTGCAGATTTTTATTATATTTATTTTAAACTCAGAAATGACCTCACTTAAAGTCCAGTTCCTATGTTTATGAGCAGGGGCGGATCCAGGATTTTTCAGGGGGTGCACCACTAAGGAATGGCATAGGGTTTTTTTTGCAGGATACCAGTTGTATTAGAAAGCCACAGCTCAGCTCGGTGGGGGGGACACCCCTGCACCCTCCCCCTAGATCAAGTAATCACGGATAGCGTGACACTGACGTATACATACATTTTGTTTATTATTTTTCAGGTACGCACTTGCGTATGTGCGTACAGGTAGCTACGCCCATGGAGCCCTTCATCTGTGGTCAGTCACGCAAATTCAGTTCAACCTGTCAGTTTTCGCCCTGTCATGATGTTTAAGGTGGCTCGTAATATAGTTTTGTCAGAATTAGATATACCCGTCTTTGGTGTTCTATCGCAGCTATACTATACTGATAATGTTAAGGAAAATATTTTAGTACAAACTTGTGCAAGTTTTACAAATGAACAAATTGAGGTCATTGTGACGTCAAAATTCGTTGCCGTGGTAACGTCATTTGAGGTCAAATATACCCTATTTTGGACCTTTTGAGGCTAACAACTCAAAAACTATCGGTGAAAGTTCTTGTTTTTAATTTATTTTTATCTAACCAACAAAAAGAACATATTTGCCAATTTTTAAAAAAATCTGTAGGTAGGATTTGGAGCTACGTTATTTTATCATAAATTTAAGGTGGCTCTGAACCCCACCTACAGAATTTTTTAAAAAATTGTTAGACTGTTTGTTTTGTTCATTAGACAAAAATGTATGAAAAACAAAAAATTTCAGATTTTAGCCTCAAAAAGTCAAATATGAGGTATCTTTGACCACTTTGGACGTTGCTATGGCAACGATTTTTGACATCACGGTGACTTAAATTTGTTTATTGGTAAAACCTTTACAAAGTTATACTAAAAGTTTAACCTCAACATTATTAGTGTAGCTGTAATAGAATGCCAACGATGGGAACTTATTAACCAGGTAAACCATACGAGCCACCTTAAGCTAAGTTCTTTCCATAATGCCTGAGTGAGTGAGACATTTCAATACGTGAGGTCCTGTGAATTATTCCGCTTCTACCTCCGAATCAATAAAAAATTAATATATATTTAATCACATACCTGCTGTCCGTCGATCTCGTAGTATGCTTGATCTTGATGCCAAGGAGTTTCTTTGGTACATCCGCTGTCTTTCACAATAACGTGGTTTTTGTACAGCACAACACTCTAGGAAGATACGAAACATAATCCTATAAGCCTGGTGGTTTCTTGTAGGTCTCCTCGCATTATCATAATTATTGCTAAAATATTTCAATCTCAAAGTGGATAATAATTGTACGAAGATAATGCTTTATAAGGTACCCGGCGTATCCAATCGAACACCAATCGTTCGATTGGGTTCGGTAATCGAACATAATCGAACTCACAATAAAATTTGGTCAATCGAACAAGATCGAACGTTCGATTACCAAACAGTCGACAAGTGAACAAAATCGAACGTTCGATTACCGAACAGTCGACAATCGTACTCAGTCGAACGTTCGATTACCGAACTCCTGTTTGTTTATATTGCGGACATTTTGTACAGTGCACCGTCCCCCTGATTAGTCCTGCGTGATTTACTTATAAAGAGACGGATTCCGAACAAAATCCAATCGGATTGAGTTCGATTGTGTTCGATTGGTTCAGGCGAAAAACAAACTTACAGCAAAATACATGTTCGAGTTTGTTCGATTACCGAACCCAATCGAACGATTGGTGTTCGATTGGGTTCGATTGATTTTTGGTTCGATTTTGCTCGATTGGATACGCCGGGAGGGTAAAACGGGTTTTAGAAAAGGTTTAGCTAGAAGCTCTCGCAAGGTCTCACAAGAATGGCTTGCTACCCTTCGAGAGATCAATAGCACAGGAACAATGCAACTGTTACACTAGAGGACCAGTAGAATTACAAGCTCACAAGAACAGTACAAGAGCTGCTACACTACTGTTAAAAAAGTGACACAAGTCTGCATTAACCAGCTATACCCCTTCCCTGGGTTTTTATAAACAACAGTCAACTCTCGCTTTACGGACACCCCGATATTTTGGGCACTCGCTATTACGGACAAAGTTCAGATTCCCAGCGAAAGCTGAAGAGGTTTGACTGGAAATGACTCCCGCTATTACGGACTCTCGCTATTAAGGAATTACGGACACTTTCGCGGTACCAACAAAACATTTTTTATTGTTTCGACTTTCGATAAAGACACCATGAACTTCTCATGTAACATAATTACGCAAAATTGCAATCTATTCTTCGTTATCTGTCAAAAAAAAAAACACTTCAAAAGACTTCTGGAATATTTACAAAAGACTTTGCTTTTTCACTTCAGCTTGGCCCTTTCCCGCCAGACTCTTTAGATAAGCCGATCAAGCAGTTTCACCACTGTTGATAATCTCGTTATAGTTAACAATTATTCGCCGAAGGCGAAGTGATTATTGTTGAATAATCCTACTATGAGGCGAATAATTGTTTTAGTATAATTTTCAGAGGTTAATATCATAAACTGCAAAATAACAATAAAAAAAAACACAAAAACAACCAACACAAGTGCTCGCTTGCATACGTGTAAACCAGTTTATAACATAGCTCGCGCGCAAGCCCTATCTAATTCCTATTGAGTGATCATGGTATAAATCTGTATCTACGCACGGCCGTGCGTATATAAGATGACGTGTGCATTTGCATTTTAGTTAAGTCGAGTTTTTACTTCGAGTTGGCTTTAACCTCTCGTATCCAATAAGGGCGAATGGAAAATTTTTTAATTTTAAAATTCTTGGACATTTCCTTTTGACGTAAACGAAGTGATGGTGCAAAGAGGCGGGAAAATTTGTGGCGCGGCGTTTACTTCTTGAGTTGAATGAACCCGCGAGGAGAGCAAACAAGAGAGTTTTCTTTCGAAGATTTCCTCGAACAATTGCCTCCAAAGTCGTCTAGATATGTCCTGGAGAAATGTGAAAACAGTTGAGTTTTACGGGAAGATCCGAAGCAGTATCTTTTCTGAAAGTTATACGCCTCGTGCAAGTCGAACAAACCATGTGTTTACATTGTATTTGTCACAAGTACAGATTATGCTGAAACTGAAGCGAAAAATTAAGCTCAAAGTGTTGAGTCTAACAAGTTTTGCTGGTTTTGACTTGATGTAGAAAGGACAAGACCAAGATTCAAAGGAACAAACTTTACTGAAGTGTCGTCGAGCCTAATTTTATGTCGTACACTGTTACTAGTATACCTTTAACTCCCAGGTGGTACAGCGTGTGTGTGTTTGCGTGAGTGTTTTATTTATTTATTTATTTATTTATTTTTTTATTTCTTTTTGGATATTGTGTGTTCGAATTGTAATATAAATATGTATGTTATCTTTTGTGTGTTGTAAAAAACCTTTGAGTATGAAATAAATATTATTAAAATACAAAAAAAAGAAATGTCGTACACTGAATAAAATTTAGTTGTCAGTTTTCCGGTCATCCCGTAAGCTTAAATTATTTGCTGCTTTTCTTCTTCTTCATTCAGTCGATCTTTTTGTACATTAACAAGTACTTCAATTAAACATTTCGCATCAATCCTTTTGTTTTGCGTAGCTGAGTTAACTATAAAATTGTGTGGTTTTGGGGAAGGCCGATTGCCGTATTTCTTGTGTTTCAAAGCTCGACAAATTTGCTGTTTTTAGCCAACTTTGAAGTCGTTATGTTATAAAAGAATTGGTTCATGCTTTTAGCTGTGCGTATATCGAGTTATGGATGCACGCGGGAAGTTTGGAGAGCCCTCAAGAAGCTAGAGTTGCTCTCGGCTATCGCCTCGAACAACTCTTACGCTTCTTTCGTGCTCTCCAAACTTCCCGCGTGCATCCATAACTCGATATACGCACGCTAAGCATGAACCAATTCTTAACCCTTAACATGCTAAGCCCGAATTATTCCGGGATTTGGAGGAATGGCCATTCTGCCACTTATGATTTGCATCTTATAGAGCTTGGATAGATCTTTCCACAGGACTGTCCATCTTCAATATTGACTGCATTCCGACAGAGCTAATCGAAAAAACCGCGATCAGTTTTTGGCGTAAAATTGGTGCTAAAACAGGCCAAAATACCCGTACTTGATCATGATCTCCTTTCCAGGGTTTTCCATTGATTCAGATCAAAACTTTTCATGCCAGTAGAAGAAGTGCACAGAGTAAAAGATAGAGAGAATAAGAAAGCAGAGAAAAACGAAAAGGAAAGGAGCAAGGAAAAAAATCGGAACGGTTCAGCAAAAAAAAAAAAAAAAAAAAGTCCAAATTTTGGCTTATGCGCATGCGCCAAAGTAAAATATTGTACATTTTTACATGGAAATTACATCAAAATCTTCCTGCATTGTCAAAGTGCATTTTTAGCAAATTTAAAGAACTTTTGGACCGTGGAGCCAAGAAAATCGATTAACGGTTAAAAAAAACGCGTTTTTTGGACTAATTTCAGCATATTAAGGGTTAATTACTTCATCGATTGAAATCGTAATTTACACTCAAGTTTTATCAATAAAACGGAACAAAACAAACACTACGAAAAAGATAGATATCTGGTACCTTTGTTTAATCGTTGGTGACTTCTGAGCAATTGTGTGAATCCTCTCGAAATTACTACCTCCAGACTCCAGAGAGAAGAGAACTAAACAATGTTTTGCCAGTCGATCTGACTGGGTACATGGCCGCGTGCGATCTCCAAAACCACCATGTTTACGATCAATTCTTAAGCATGAACCAATTCTTAATTACTTCATCGATTGAAATCGTAATTTACACTCAAGTTTTATCAATAAAACGGAACAAAACAAACACTACGAAAAAGATAGATATCTGGTACCTTTGTTTAATCGTTGGTGACTTCTGAGCAATTGTGTAAATCCTCTCGAAATTACTACCTCCAGACTCCAGAGAGAAGAGAACTAAACAATGTTTTGCCAGTCGATCTGACTGAGTACATGGCCGCGTGCGATCTCCAAAACCACCATGTTTACGATCAATTCTTATGCCTTGAAAACCATCTCTTGAAATTATTTTCGGTCCAAAAGCCTTGGTAGTTAATTTGCAAAATTCCCAATGTTTTAAATATCCAGGACTTGGAGTGATTTCTTTTAAATGAGAGAAATTTCCATTCAGCAAATGCCGCCATGTTCACTGGCATGGATGGCAAACGTGGCATGGCTTAGTAGCCAACCCTTGAGATGTAATATTCACCGCCTAGCGCGGTGAATATTGCATCATAGTCTGAGCTTCTCGACCAATCAGAATTGAATTTACCTCTGGAAATTATACTAATCTGTATAATTAACAATTAGACTACGAGCCCGAGTTTTCTATGAGCAAATAGTCAACGAGGCGCAGCCGAGTTGACTATCGCTCATAGAAAACGAGGGCGAGTAGTCTAATTGTTTTAGTAGAAACTCTAAAGGATTGTAGTCCAAATCCTACAATATTGTGCACTTTGAAGACAAAAATCAAGAAAATTTACCACTTAAAAAGCTACTCGCGCGCGCGACTGTTTTCTATTTAACAATTAGACGGCAAGCTCGAGGTTTCTACCGGCTGATAGTTGGCGAGGGGCGAAGCCCCGAGCCAACTATCAAAAGCCGGTAGAAACCGAGAGCGAGCCGTCTAATTGTGTTAGCATAACCCACTGACCGATCTATTAAACACAAAATATAGCTAGAGTTGATTTATTGAATGTTTTGATTGATAAAATTCAGCGAAGACTAAGCGCGCGCTCCGAGAGCCTTCTACGGATCAATAGTAGGCACCTGTGTAGCCAATCAGATTGCGCGATTACCAATAGTAGGTCAGTGTGGTTATGCTAACGGCGAATAGAAAACAGTGGGAGAACCAATCAGATTCACGGATTTCCAATAGAACACAGCTGCGTTTCTACTAATTATTAAACGTATATCATCAGCCTTTTTTCCCCTTACACCCGCTATTGTGGACTTTCGCTTTTACAGACACTAAATGACTCTTCGAGCGTGTCCGCTACAACGTGAGTTGACTGTATTTATCTAAACGGCATTAAACTTATTAAACGACACAAAGCCTTGAGAAATCCCTCACCGAACACTGAAGAAGTCGCCCGGCTATTTCTCCCACGGGAGACTGAAAAATAAACTCTTTGTATTCAGGAAAGCTGTTCCAGTTGGCGTAGTCGTGAAAGAAGAGAGGGGTGTGACCTTTTCGACTTGCCATTTCGGATGGTTGGAGCTTATTGGATTCGATTCCTTTCCTCAAAAGATCAATCCATTTCTGGCCAAACACGCCTCGTAAACAAATCGCTCCATCTTCTTGGAAAGTGCGGATGTGCTGATCTGTGATCGTGTTTGAGGGAAGACTGTCCATTATGGCAGACTTCAAAGACAGAGAACAAACACACTGTATTGTCAAGTTTTCACTGAAAGCTAAACGTAAGTATAAATCGTCAATGAAGGATTAAGCAACTAAATTTTTCCACAATCATATGACCTTTTCTTTAGTTCTAAAAATATCCTTGTGTAAACGTAATCTACTTGAAAGTCTAGCCTATTCCAGGCTTTCGGTTAGTTGGGGAGCAATGCTTAAAAGAATTGCGAATGGAAAAAATGGCGAGAGGTCTGAGGCGAGAGAGTTTGTCGCACTGCCGGCAGGCTGATTAAAAGTCCAATCAATATTTTTCTAGTCAGGCTTTAATTTCGGTAGCCTACGTGACATTTGCGTAACATGCTCTCGTCCATTAATTGGGCGGATTTAGCGGGAGGGAAGGAGACCACACACCCCTTTTTTTCTTGGAATTGTTTAAAGAGAAATGTAAGCAACCAACCATCTTTTGAGAGTACTGGAACCAGTATTGCGATCGGTATAGGACATTTATGAAATAAAACGTTTTTTTTAAGCCGATCTGTTTTTTTGGAAACTAAATTTTCGGTGACTTTCCTGTTCACCTTCATCAGAGTTCAAAAGTTCGTTTGTGCTCGCGCTACCAATCCGCTGCGCTTCTTACGTTATTGATTCAAAATTAAAGGCACATAAGCGCGAGGGAACGCTTTCCGTTCGTTTACAGCGTCGCTGTCCAAAGTGGAGTGCCACGACTCCAAGAAAAGCCTCTTGCTGTAATTGCTTATGCCACGTTCGAGGATCTGGGCGTCTTTCGGATCGATGTTGTGTTCCGTTGACTCGGCGTGCTGCTTTATCGACGATTCGTTGTTGCTCGCGCGGCCTGGATCATGCTCGGCTCCGCGCGAGGACGATTTCGAATAATTTAAACGATCTTGTAAAATCAACTGATATAGTCCCTGCCGTAAGAACAGATCATGACGCAGAAGCGTTCTATGAAGGGAAAACAAAAGGAATAATTATACGTGCACGTGCTCGATGGCACGAACATGGTGAAAAAACTACAAAATATTTCTTGAACTTAGATAAAAGATATCATGTCAAGAAATGTATACGAAAATTATACATTAATGGTGTAATTAACACAAATCCGACTTACATTTTAAGGGAACGGGAACGTTTTTATTGTGATTTATATAAAAGTGGCAATAACGATCCAGACATTGCCCTAAAAAGGTCCACCCTTTTAGGTGATTTAAATATACCAAAACTTTCCGAGGAACAGAAAAGAGCGTGTGAGGGTAAAATCTCGCTCGAAGAATGTTCTTGCCTCCTTGATAGCTTTCGAGATAACATCAGGAAACGATGGCATTCCTATTGAATTCTATAAAAAATTCTGGCCTCTAATTGGCGACAGTTTTATAAGGTGTGCAAATGAGTGTTTTGAAAAAGGTGAGTTGTCCTGCTCCCAAAAACAAGCGGTGATCACTCTTATCGAGAAGAAAGGAAAAGATCGCTCACTCCTTGAAAATTGGCGCCCAATTTCCCTTGTTAATGTTGATGCGAAAATTATGTCAAAAGTAATAGCTTCAAGAATTAAAAATGTTTTACCCGAGATTATTTATCACAACCAGACAGGATACGTCAAAGATCGCTTTATAGGCGAAACTATTCGATCCATTTACGATGTAAAGGACTACACCGCCGAAGAAAACATCCCAGGCCTCATGATTTTTATTGATTTCAAAAAAGCTTTTGACAGTGTAGAGTGGGATTTTCTTTTGAAATGCCTAGAAGTTTTTAATTTTGGCCCAGACTTCATTCGCTGGGTCAAAACGTTTTATAAAAACATACAAAGCTGCACCATAAATAATGGTACTGCTTCACAATATTTTACGCTTGAGCGAGGTGTCCGGCAGGGAGATCCACTCTCCCCTTACCTTTTTATATTAGTTGCTGAAACTCTGGCAATCGCTATTCGTCAAAACAAAAGTATTAAAGGAATAATGATCGAGAACGAGGAAACTAAGCTTTTACAATATGCAGATGATACAACTGCAGTGCTCTCAGACATTAATTCAGCCGAAACATTGTTTGAGTTATTGGATAGTTTTAAAGCGATTTCGGGACTTGAGATAAACTGTACAAAAACCGAAGGCATGTGGATTGGATCATCTAAAGAAAACAAAACGAAACCCTTCGAAATCAAATGGCCAAATGAACCGATTAAGGCCCTTGGAGTGTATTTCACTTATGATCAGAAACTGCTTAACGCAAAGAATTTCATTGAAAGATTGGACAGCATCAAAAAGCTTATCAACATTTGGTCCTCAAGAGGCCTATCAATTTACGGAAAGGTGACAATTATAAAATCATTTCTAATCCCAAAATTTGTTTACACATGCTCGCTTTTGCCCACACCTAACGAATTGGTTAAACAATTGAATCAATTGCTATTTAAATTCCTGTGGAAAGGAACAGACAAAGTAACACGCTTGTCAGCAATAAATGAATATGGGAAAAGGTGGCTTAAAAATGATCGACCTAGATAGCATGGTTAAGGTCATTGCCCTGTATTGCATTGCGCATCCTTACTGCGCAGAATTTTACGCGTAATTAGCGCGCGCGCACGCGCACACATCAACAAAATGGCGGCTTTTTCTATGTGGCTTAGTCCGCGAGAGAAGTAAATTGTCGCTTTCTCCTAAACGAGCCTGGTGACCTATCAATTTTTTCTCATATTTTGGGTGTAGCGATCAAATTCTTTCTGTAAAATGAGAACAGATCAATTCATGTGTTTGAAAAATAAACTATCGCTAAAAAAGTGTACTTTGCCAGTACTCGCAGAGGAATTCTAAAGGAAATATATGGAATATACATGGCCTTCCTGCTCCTAAACGAAGCTGGTGACCCCCCTTTTTTATTTCAAAATTTAAGTTCCCTTAAAGTAATAAACCAGTAGGCGAAGTTTGGTTAAAAATCTATGTTCAGTTTTATTTCGGGGCAATGACCTTAAATCTTTAAGAATAGCATGGCTAAAACGAATATTTAATGGGAATGATGGAACATGGAAGCAGTACTTAAAACACCAATTAAAATCCATTGGGGGTCTTTTCTTTTTTAATTGTAACTACGATGTTAACGATTATACAATCTCTTCCCAGTTTTATCGTAAACTGTTATTGTGGTGGTCGCAATTCCGCGAAAATTTTGCTTCCGAAAGGAACTGTCAAAACATCATTTGGAATAACAAAGAAATACGAATAGCCAAAAAGCCTGTTTATTACAAAAATTATGTTGAATCTGGAATCATCTGTATAAAGGATCTGCTATTCAATTTAAACAATATTGACTCCTTTGACCGCGTTTCATATAAAATAAGTAAAACTAATTTTCTACAATGGGCAGGCCTTCGTCACTCTATACCCAACCTTTTAAAAGGTAAATATGCATGCCCGTCACTTACCTCTCCTTCATTTTTCATTGACCACAACATCTTCGACGTGAAGAAAAAGAAATCAAAAGATTATTATTCGCTTCTTGTTATGAACAAAGCACAGCCTCCTAATATTATTCATAAATTATTCATATTTCGGATGATCAACTACGAGAATTTTTCACATTACCTCATTCCGTTGCACTCGAATCATATGTAAAGGCCTTTCAGTACAAAGTACTTAACAATATTCTTTACACGAACACGAAATTACACAAAATTGGTTACACAACAAATGATTTATGTACTTTCTGTGAGGCGGAACCAGAAACTTTGTATCACTTTTTTTACCAGTGCCCCCACGTCAGGCAGTTTTGGAATGATTTTGAATCTTACTGGTACCTCTTATCAAATCAAGCGTTTCGTCTTACTTTGCAAAACGTTTTGTTTGGAATAATATCAAAACAATGCCCTTCACTTGATTTACTAAATTATTTTATTATTATTGGAAAATTGTTTTTGTGGGACTGCAGAAGAAACCAAACATATCCTAAAATTCAAGGTTATCAGAACAAAATACTTATTAAATATGAAACTGAAAAGAAAATTAATAAGAAAAGATATTTCGAAAAGAAGTGGATATATTCTCCCAGATAATAAGTAAGGAATTATAGTGCTAGATTCGCTTTTTTTTTCCGTGTGTTTGTTGCTGTTGTTGTTTATTTCTTTTTGTTGCTTGTTTAATTTCGATTATTAAAAGTCCAAACTATTGATGTAAACTTGCTATATGGAAATTGTTATCATCTGTTACTTAATTGTAAATTTAACACTTGTTACTTTTTTTTATTCCAATCACCTATGTAATGTTAAGTGTGTAAATATCAATAAAGGAAAAATTAAAAAAAAAATTGTTTAATAGCCTGCGTCGCGGACGTAATCTAACCCCGGCTACTACTTGACAAGGGTTTAGTTTTGTCTGCGGCGCAGGCTAGATCATGTTCGCATTTGAAATTTTCATCCGCCGAGAAAATGGAAAGCGCTTACAATGCGCTTTTTATGTTTGAAATATTGAAGGTTTAGCGATAAGCACCATGTGCGTGTTAGTACAAGGGATTTCGGCGCGTGATTCGGTTTTAAGAATAAATGCGCGGACTTGAATCAAATGGTTTGTTTAGCTTTGGGAATATTTGCAAAGACGTTAATACTGTTTGCTAAGAACGATTAAATTTGTGAAGACAAAGCTTTCTGATAAAGCGAAATGGTTTTCGAGTGGAATTGTGGTTGGCTTCACTTGCCCCAGTCTGTTGTATTCAACGCTTTTAGTGATTTTGGCATCCCCAGAAGGGATATCCACTAGGGATTTTGGGAGGGGGGTGCCTAAATTTCGGGGATGCCAAAATCACTGCGACACCGCCACTGGTTTTTTTATAACCTGTGTCGGAAAAAAACTGCAGTTGATCTGATAATCAAAATGAAAGCCTTCGACGAGGTGCTGACACTAGACACCTCATCTGATGTACACCCAGTGACCGAAAGACCGCAAGTAGCTTCGAGAGCCGCGCGTGACACGCGAGGAGTATCCAACTCCCCCCGGAAACTACAGCTCGCCTTGAAGACATTGGCCGCGGCCGCACTTGGCGAGTTAACCGAGTTATTTCCAATTAATCAATTAAAATTAACCTGGTTAAAAAAATGTCTAGTGCGGCCGCGTATTTGGAGAGTTAACCGACCCTTAACCAGGTTAGCGGTTCCCATGGAAATTAATCAAAGAACAATCGATTTTTTAACTGGGTTAGGTTAATTCTAAACTACCTTTCTGGGTCGTTTTAACCAGGTTAGTGGTTTCTTTATCAGATTCAACTATTGTTTTATTTGCCAAATGTGTCAATCATCTCCATGTAAGAGGAGATATTCTTTTCCATCACACGCAAACATGGCGTTCGGACACAATTCGTGGCTTAATTCTATAATTTCCCTTGCTATTAGGAAACTCTAGAGCCACCAGAGAAATGCGGATTATTTGGCTCAGACAGGGCTCTCATGGTTTCTGATGATCTCTTCCGTCTCTTCGCTGATTCCTTGGAAAAACGTGCACTTGAAGGTCTTGAAGGCGATTTTGATATGGCGATGAGCCTTGGAACGACTGCTGAAGATCAACATATTCGAAACAACTGGGCTTGAAATTTGCGTAGAACGCATTCGGAAGAAATAGAACGGTGTAAGCCGAGAATGCATTGAAATAAATCTTTTAGCAGGAGAAGAAATGAGCAAGTAATAGAATTATCATGAAAGCCGGCCGTTTTTGCTTGTTTTCAAATAGCTTAATCATGACATCACTTCAGTCTGGTCTGATCGTAATGCGGCCGCTAAAAATATTTAACCGAGTTAGTTAGGGTAACCATACTTTAACCGAGTTAAGTTTTGTGGAAATTTTTAACTGGGTTTCTAAAAAATTAACCCAGTCAACTCTCTAAGTGCGGCCGCGGCCATTAATTATTTCATTTCTACTTTACGAGTACCTTACTATTACGAGTAGGCTACTATTTTATGTTTCAAGCCGTTCTGGTTTCGTGCAATCAGATCGATCTTTAGTTGATGTAAAATCCTGTAAGACTTATTCACTGGACTTCAACAACCGCCCACATACATCTTGACACATACATGTACAGCCCGATCGTTGCGAAAATTGTCGCCAAAAATAAACCCGTGTACGACATTTCCTATCGAGAGAAAATCCATTGATTTTTAAACCCACCTTAAAAGCTTCGCATTCACTTATTTCTCAGCCAGCAACGAAATTGCACAACACAGAAGGTCATGTGATTCGATTTGTCCTTGATTGCATGCACGCGATATTGCGTGACTCGGCATTAGACGCAAACTTCGCGGAATTACTTCCGCTGTCCAAGATTTTCGCTTTCATAATTATGCCGGTTTTGAGCTTCCAGCAGATCGCTTAGATTTCATTTGGCCTGTCAAATAACCACTGAAAATAACCATGTGCCAACCACCACAATCAAGGTAATGAAAGTTTTTTCGTTTGTCTCACGATAGAATCGCTTTGAGATGTTGATCGCGACGTTTCGACTGCAATACTGCTAGTCTTCATCAGGCGATGAGGTCGATTGTTTACGCGCAACCTCGTTCCCTGGGAACGAGGTTGGTTTACACGTCGCTATTTATGCACGTTAGTTCGCTGTGATTGGTGCATTTCGATCCTCATTATTATTCCGACTAACATATGATGTTCCCTCAGAAGTCCGCTTTGTAGTTGAACGGCTGTTAAGCTTTCTATGAAATTCATATATTTGTACTGCGGATATACATTTTTATATGCTTTCTGATCGTAGGTATCCATGCTTCAGGAATTTCAATTCCGCTGTCTCTATTGATGTTATTAGAATGAAGTCTTATTTGGATAGCCTCTTTGACCCTGCGTGTGTATCGGTGAGGGTCACGATCGATGAACTTGACTTGATTCCATAAAGGAATATGCCCCGTTTCGTTTGCGTGCTCCGAAACTGCGGAGGTTTGTGTATGAGCAAGCCTTACGTCTCTGTCGTGTTCTTTTATCCTGTCTTGCATCGCTCTCCCTGTTTCCCCTATATATACTTTGCCGCATTCACATGGAATTTTGTATACAACACCGTCTTGTTTGCTTGGTTCTAGGGCGTCTTTCGGGCGTACTAAGTAAGACCGAAGAGTTGTGTCAGATTTAATCAAAGGCTTCTAAGAGCTACTAATTCGTACATACCACAAAAATTCTGGCAAAAATGCGATGACTTGTGGAGGATATTTTAACTCACACTGCACCCCCTCCTCCCCATCAATATTGGGCCTTAAATTAAAGGTTACTCTCTGTAAATATGCCTTTATTATCAGAAAGAGAATGTTGAGCAATTTTTGAGTTGTTGATATGAATTTGTTCAAGCAGAAACCTGGAAACAACAGTACATTCAAAGCTGAAATGCCAGTCAAGAAAATACAATGCTTTATTCTCAACACAACATCTAACTATATTTTCATTTCATTTGACAAATTTCAATGTTAAAAAGTTTTATGAACGAAACATTTTATTCTAACTTCATTTATCAACATTGTGTGGTTCCAGAAATAATCCATACCTCCGCCATGGAAGAGATTTTTTCTAAGATCCCCCCACCTCTAAAGAAATTGCAATTAAGCTTCGTACATTTCCTTTAAGTTTTCAACCTTTGAGATCCCCCACCCCCAGGAATTTCCAATCCCTTCTGTGGGGGGAGTATGGACATTTTCTGGAACCGCTCATAAACAAGCTCTAGGTATCAAATAGCAACTACATACCAAAAAAATAGGCATTTTCTAGCTATCTTCTGAAAAGATTTTTAAAGAACAATTTAGTATGATTTTTTTAAAATCATACTAAATTGTTCTTTAGAAAGCGAGTACAATTTGCATTAAAATCAACATGTAGGTGGAAGATACTTTCACAGGTATGGTTTCACACAAACACTTGTTGTCACTCTGAGGCAAGAAATAATTTTGGAAATGGTCTATTCTATTGATACTCTTGTATATTCAAATGTTTGTGTTTACAGGTTACCAACATATTTACAGGGGCATAGCCAGGGTTTTTTCAGAGGTACGCACAATTTTCTAATTCCCCCTCCTGACTCCCTTCCCCTTAAGTCTCAAATCTTCCTTTTGTTCAATTGCAAAGTCGTAAATATTCAGCGGGTCTCTTGTTACAACCACTCTTATTTCTTTCTTCACAGCAAAAGTAAGATCAGAATGACCTAATTTAAAGTTCTTTTCCGCGGATAGCGTGTTACATGTACAGTACGTATATCTTAGTTTCTTTCCTTTTCAAACTAATTATAGTTTCTACTTTTTCACATACGCATGTGCGTACAGGTAGCAACACCCCTGGTTTATTCTTCACATAAATACTACAAAAATGACCAAAGTGTAAAACAAGCTGCCAACTACCCCACCCACTTTCATTCAGAAATGCCTGTGGCTCTTATGCATTATTTGTTGGTTGCTTGAACTGCAGTGGAAACGTAATGTTGGTTTTGGCAGCAAAATACAAAATTGCGACGAAACTTTGAAGTACATGTACCACTTCAATTAAATACGAGGCATTTCTTTCAACCAAATGTAAGTAATAAAGATGAGATGTTCAACATGACACGAGCATGGGACAAAGAAAAATTCTGTGTCCCCGACGGGAATGGAACCCATGGCCTCCCAGATACGTGACACGCGTAGGATGCGTGTCACATATCAACCTAGTAAATGGCCCCGCTCACAACGAGTCTCTCGTAGCTCAGTTGGTTAGAGCGCCCAACCGGTATCTGGGAGGCCATGGGTTCGGTTCCCGTCGGGGAGCCAGAATTTTTCTTTGTCCAATGCTCGTGTCATGTTGAACATCTCATCTTTATTATTTATTACCGAGCTTGAAATTTACCATCTTTATTATTTACTACAAACTTGATGATTTCGACATTGCTGATCCTAGCAGTATGCAGGACGCGTGTCACATATCAACCTAGTAAATGGCCCAGCTCACAACGAGTCTCTCGTAGCTCAGTTGGTTAGAGCGCCCAACCGTAAAAAACTGTGCGAACACCTTGTTGTTGAAGGGCAGCGGCGAAGAACCTCACCTTTACCCTAATGTAGGGCAAAACCGCAGTAGATTTAAACTCCTGCGTGGGTTCGTTGTTGGCTGTTGGTCTTAGTAAGTTTTCGTATGAACGAAGAAGGATAACCGTTAGAAACAAGTACCAACGACAAATGTTTCTTTTCTTGAGAGATAACTGATGGTTTTGTTATGAGGTGTTTGGCTCGGTCATATAGACACTTAACAATACCGCGCTTCACCGACTGAGGATGGTGTGAGTCATAGGCTCAGTACTGATCAGTGTGCGTGGGCTTTCTATATACACTGGTTGTAAAAGGCCGTTTGAGTCACAGGCGGCCCAAGCTCACGATGTGAGGAGTTGAAATAATACTTCTTTGAAATACGCGAAACGTGACTCTCGCCTGGTGGCATATGGAGGTGTTGTGTTACAACGATTCGTATTTATAAAGGTTTGTATGGGAGAAAACGCTTTTGAATTTATAGCTAAATATAATGATATTTTGACAATAAAATCAACTTACAAACCTTTATAAATACGAATCGTTGTAACACAACACCTCCACATGCCACCAGGCGAAAGTCACGTTTCGCGTATTTCGAAAGAGTATTATTTCAACTCTTCACATCGTGAGCTTGGGCTGCCTGTGTTTGAGTCGCTTATAACGGACGTGTCGAGAAAGGGAACGCTGTTATCTTTCTCGGTTTCCATGGTAAAACGAATGGTGGGCTGTTGGTTATTAAAATGTTGCACAGGCATCCCAAACTCACGATTCTTGAAATCGATCGAATAAATGATTTATGTAAGCGTATGAATGATTTATGTGAGCGTATGAATGATTTATGTAAGCGTATGAGTGATTTATGTAAGCGTATGAATGATTTATGTAAGCGTATGAGTGATTTATGTAAGCATATCGAGTGGGACGTGACTACTTGAAGTGCGCGGTGTTGTGTTACAATTTAGGCCGTTTGAGAATTGAGCGCTCTATAAGACTTTGTATGGAGTCTAAAATAACGTGAAATAAAAGCGCTCGACGAAATAAAATTTTACCTTCTTTTCAATAAAATTAAAGAAAATGTACTCACCTTTCTTGATTTCTGTTGTCCTTTTGGGCTACTTCATCGTTCTGGGGGGTTTTTGCGGTTTATGTCGTAGCCTTCATAAGACGAAGTCAAGGCTGGACAGAGCGATTTCGAACGAGCCGTGCCGCAAGGGCCGTTTTCTCGCCAAAATTCGATTCTGCGGCTTGATTTTCCCATCGACGTAAAGAAGAAAAGTTCATTTTTCTCCTTGTCTGGTCGGCTTGGAAAAAACTGTATCCTTTCCGCTCCAATTCGAACGATTTATGCATCACGACTGGAGCTTTCAGCTTTCCTGCGCACCTTGTTCCCGTCTGTCCAGCCTTGACTTCGTCTTATGAAGGCTACGACAAAAACCGCAAAAACCCCCCAAAAACGATGAGATAGCCCAAAAGGACAACAGAAATCAAGAAAGGTGAGTACATTTTCTTTAATTTTATTGAAAAGAAGGTAAAATTTTATTTCGTCGAGCGCTTTTATTTCACGTTATTTTAGACTCCATACAAAGTCTTATAGAGCGCTCAAATCTCCAACGGCCTAAATTGTAACACAACACCGCGCACTTCAAATAGTCACGTCCCACTCGATACGCTTACATAAATCACTCATACGCTTACATAAATCACTCATACGCTTACATAAATCACTCATACGCTTACATAAATCATTCATACGCTCACATAAATCATTCATACGCTTAAATAAATCATTTATACGCTTACATAAATCATTTATTCGATCGATTTCACGAATCGTGAGTTTGGGATGCCTGTGGTTCGATCGATGAATTTAATAAACTTGCTTTGCCCAAAGATTTGTGCTTCAGGCACAAATTTTACTTACCATTTATCGTGACACAGTATATTTTGTAGAACTGATGCAAATACTTGAGTAGAGCACTCGTTTAAACCCTGAAAACTCAATCATGAAGAACTTACATAAGACTGATCCGCCATTTTAGTTGAGGAGCCGTGAGACCCAACTGTGAAAAAGGCTTGGGACTAGTGAGAAAGACGAGAAATCTGTAAATGGAACACGAATTTCCATTGGGAAGTTTCCATCGGGAAAACGGGACTACCTTTTCAGGTTGTCCGTTTTTTTCGGGAATTTTCCAGTGGAACGAACCGGAAAGTCGTGTTCCATTTACATCCCACCCGGAATTTCCGGAAATTTTTTGTAAATGGTAAACACCCAGTGTTACCAGAGCCCGGGGTGGGTACTTGACCTAAGTTTAGGTATAGGGGTGCCGCTGGGGGTTTGAAACCCTGACCCTGTTTAGGACAATAAAAATTTAAAATGCCTACCCTGTGTAGGACAACACCCACTATTTTAAGAACCTATTTAGGACAAAGGACAACATCAACAATCATTTACGCTTTATTGTGATTGCGTCCCGTACGCGATGTTTGACGCATTGAAATGCGAACACCGATCCCACCAAATAAAATAATGCTTTTTATTGAAGCGAAGGCGAAAACAATGTCAATACATGGACGACAGTCTTGCAGCCATACCCTGTCTAGGACAGCTTCAGGCCCTGTTTAGGACAGAGAAGCTTGAAATTATATACCCTGTTCAGGGCCGGAAGAGTCAAAAACCATACCCTATCCAGCGGCACGTCCCCGTATAGGCCATATAGGGGAGTGCCCCCCCCCGGGTACCAGAGCCCTCCGTTTCGCCGACCACGTGACCAAAAGAAACGGAGGCTCTGGGAACGAGAATGGCCACAAGCCGAACCAACTATCACCTCATAGAAATCGACAGCGAATAATCTTTTTATTTAAAGAGTTAATTCTATTCAAACGTCCTTTAAATAACAAATTCCAATTATTTTTTGCATTTTTAGTATTATTAAAACTTCACCCCGCTAAGCGAATTTACGAACGGTCTAAATTATCTTTTGAAACTTGCAGTTTTGTACACGCGCTCATCGACTCATTCAACGATTTTGAGTTTTTATAGTTGCGTAGCGGTAAATGTCATTCTTTATTCCTTTCGGGAATTATCCAGTAATATTTCAAAATCTTCTTCCGAAAAGTCACTGAAACAAGAAAACGTCACCATATTGAAGGTGACTTTAGCCACTGCACACTAATTGTTAAATAGTGTAGGATAGCTCAGCCAAACAAATTGCAGCATTTGCATTAGTATACTAGTAGAATTCTACCAAAACACTATAACTTCTTTCCTAAATAAAAATGTTGTTTAACACAAACGCGTTTAGCTGTCCAACCTGGTACAAAATGACGAAAAGCTAGCTTTTTAGTTTTTGTTTAAAACGTTGACTGAGAAAAAAAATTATAATGAATTTGTTTTGAGCGGAAGGACAAGAGGCTAAACTCCGATCGCACGAGCAATGCATGGTGGAAGAGGGGGAAAAGGGGGGGGGGAGGGTAAAAGAAAGAATTATGAAGGGAAGTGTCTTTTATTTAGTGGTCCAAACAACAGGGAATGCACCCGACTCCATCAGGTTGTCTCCTTGTATCAAGCCTTCCATTTCACCTCTTGGTGGCAGAGCATGCACCCAAGGCCTCTCTGCCTCGACAGCATCATTTCCAAGCCATCTTGTGGAGAATGCTCGCCGCGGTGTCGTGTTAGGACTCCACAATATAACCCGAAAGGAAGTTAATTTGACCACCTGAAAATCCAGAAGTTCAGATATGTCCAGGATTGAACCTTGCCGTCGTATTTATGTAGAATTTAGTCTTATTTTCCGATGTAAAAATTATGAATTCACAACAGAGAAAAAAAGAAATAGCTTGAGTTTCCTTGATGAAGTCTAGAAGAGGTTTCCAGGACTCCCGATAATGTAGATGTAGGTTCACACATGTGATGTAAGTAAGTAAGTTTATTAGTTGTTTCCAGTGGATGGTTTTTCGGCCAACTTTACAAATACGAAGACAAGAATATAATAATAACGTCTATTTTATATACGTAAAATGCTATGAAATAATCAATCGGTTCCTAATTCAAAAAGGATTCTAAAAACTGCATTTTTATTCTAGTTTTAAAACATGATGAGAGGCTCTCTATTCGCTGATGTACTTTTGTACGTAGGTTCACTTAGTTGTTAAAAGTGCATGAAGTTCACAGAACGAAATTTGTGTTACAATAGGCGCACGAGTCGGGGGGAGTGGGGTGGGAGTGGCGTGGGAGGGGGCTGCAGCACCCCCAGGGCCAAAAGTTTTCGGGCAAAATGCTTGGAATTCGGGCAACAAGCCCAAACAAAAAATTGAAATAAGCCGAAAATCTCAACATTACTTCCAAAACCAATTAAATCAACGAAAACTAAAGTTTAGCCAGGCCTTAAGGCCTGGCTAAACTAAGAAACGTCGCGGATGCAAATGTTTCCTAGTTTAGCCACTCGGGCAGCAAAACATTTTCCTTGCTTCCCGCTAATTTAGCCACCTAGGAAACATGATAAGGAGCAATGTTTCCGCAACAGTGTTTTCTAGTTTAATTTTTAAATACTTTAATTTTTGCTGAGTTAGAGTGGAAAAATAAAATAACTACCCTTTTCTTCAGCAAGCAGGTAAGTTAAGACAACTATTTCGATGGACGTTTTGCGTTCGTTTTATATGCCTCTTTATTCGGCTATCAACCCATTTCATTTTTTTTTCGGGCAACTGAGGTCCCTGCCCCGCCCCTCCGCCCCCCTAGATCCCCGGTTATGGGAGTCGACTGAAAAATACCGTTCCCTTCGACGCATGAACATTCTGGAAATTCAATACGGAATATTTGGTTGAATGGATTGCCCCCTGGCGAACGAGATAGGATGAACGGAATTCACGGAATTTTAGTTCCCCCATGCATATGCAGTCCCTTCTCGCAGATCGGGAGCCTGCTCGCAGACTAAAATTGTTGCAGAAGGAGGACTGAACAACAGATTTAACAAATTCTAGAAGAGACAGGGTAATTTGCTTTTATTTCTTGGTAACTTTATGTGCTAATTCAGCTGATACATTTATGTTGAAACTCAAGTTAATTATTTATTTCTTTAAGGATCATGGCCACGCCGCGTACGTCGGAGAAGCACAGAGCCTTTATTAATGGACCCATTGGAACAAAAGGAGTAACAGCGCTTGCAGGGATCGGTGATACTTACGGGAAAAGGCTGGAAGCACAAGGAATTAACAAGGCGTATGTTGTGCTGGGTCACTTCCTCGTCCTCGAGAAAGATAAAGTTAAGTTCAAGAATTGGATAAATGAAAAGTGTGGTGCGACTGAAAGGTACAGCGAGAATTGTTATAACTGTCTCAAGGAATGGTGCGATCATTATGTGTAATCACAATAACCGAACAATATTTGAAATTGAGTGTTAATTGTATTCTGTAGTACCTTCTTAAAACAAGCATTAGACCACTTACATCATAAAGAATAGACTATAATACTGTGTTCACGTTTTAAGCTTCAACTTAGCTTCCTGCCCGATTTCCTGTTGTGTTGACTTTGTTGTCACTTGGATCACATTTTCCATCCAGTAATTAAACTGTAAAATGACAACGCTGTTAGGCTTACAGTGTAGATATCCGATAGATATATCAAAGTCAAAATAAAGTTAACTGTGTAGTCTCTTATTCTGTACCTTGAGCAACTATAAAATGGTGCATTAATTGTAACCAAATCAAAGGACCCCGAAATTAGGGTAGTGGCTTCCATCATGGTAACAGTGGAGCACTAGCCTTCGCCCGCTCCCCACACGGGTGCATGAGCGGAGGCGTAGCCTGCAATACAGGTGTATTTTAGCGAGCGAACGCACTTTGATCGGGCGGCGAATCTTCTCGCGCGCGCCAACGGAAAACGCCTGCACTGCAGGCTTGCGGAGGCCCATTAAGATGCCCTGTTAAGGGAAAAACTCCGACAGGCGACACGGTTCTGAAACGGCGAAGTTAAGGAGCTGAAAGTGGCAAAAAAAATCTTAGATGACGACGAACAACGTACAAGACTGCTGCAGTGAAATTACGACAGCGACAAAGATAAAAGCAAAGAACAAAGAGGACAGCGACATTTACGTTTTTTTAACTAGACATGACTGATTGGTATTATTATGCTTAAAAAAGCGAGGGAAATCAGACAAATCAGATGGGGACAAGTAAAGTAGGTTTCTGTACTAAAAAGTTAGAGTAAGAAGTTTCGCAACGAAATCGCAGTCAAGTTTTCGTATTATTTTCATCAACTGTTCTAGAATATTCTTTTTCTATTTATGAATTAATGTTACGCTTCAGCGTAATGCTCCAGTGTTTTGAAATAGCAAAACTTGAAACAAACCCAATCGCCCAAGGGGTTCTTCAGTCCATTGATCAAACCAATAGGAAGCTAAACTGGGTGCTTAAGGTTGACGTTATTTCGAACGGTTAATCAAAGCAATTTTAATTGCTTTTAAAATATTTTCAAGTGTTTTCACACAGCAGGGGTTTTTACACAGAGGTTTTAATTTATAGTAGGATCGCCTAATGAATAGCAACAATTGTTTTTCGTTTATTCACGCGAAAGTAAGTTTTGAAAATTGTCCTAGCTAGATATACGTCGGGCCATCAAGTTATTTTCGCGAGCCCAAGAGAGGCCCGCAACCCTAATCTTGACAGTGACCAGCGGATTGCGTATTACGCGTGCGCGCCACGTTCATAAAGGCTATCTGCAAACCGGAAGTTGAAAATTTTGTTCTTCCACTAAGAACGATCGGAACGCAAAAAATGTGTCAATCACGATAGTTTGTCGTAACACCGGAAGAGAAAAATCTCTTCTCCAAGAACGATAAGAATGCGAAAAATGAGTCAATCTCTCAACAGTTTGCCACATAAGATCTACGCTTCTGTCACATGGAAGATTGCAAACATTACAATTTGTAGACGTTGTTTTATAGGTGTTGCTTTTGAGAAATTATATCACAGATAAAACAACGGCAAAGCGAATGATTCCAGCAACTGTTATTCTCGAGGAATTCGTTATATATAACACTGATAACATAGCGAGTTTATCAACCGAGGAAAATCACATCTCAATTCACACCACGTGCTCGACTACACTTCACAATCAACTGTCAATCAAAAAACAACTCTGACTTGTTCGCGGCCGGTTCGCGGCAATTTTGCGTGACGCGTTGCTCGGAATAATTGTCTTTAATTTTGTCCAGTGATTTTTCATTAATCGCGCCACGTTAACAAAAGGCAAGCACAACATAGCGAGTTTACCGACTGAGAAAAAACACATCCCAGTTCACACCGGGTGCTCGATTACACTTCACAAAACTGTGTAATCAAAAACATAGATTGGTTCGCTGCAATAGGAAATGATAAAACTTGCATTCCTTGACCTTCCTTGCGTGACGCGTTACTCGGAATACCATTGTCTTTTGTCCATTTTATCATTTATTTATCGACACTGCTATCTAACATTACGCACTCTTGTACCAGTACCTTTCAGTTCTAAGTGCGTCAAGGCCCGCACTTTCTAACCTGTGGTTACCACTAGTTAAATAACGTAAACGCGGCCATTTAAAAATAGCTGCGCGAGGGCGTTTAAGAAAAACAGAACGAAATAGCTGTATTTAAAGTGCACAAACCAAACGCAAAATAAACCTGTTTATAACTGAATCATTGTCGAGCAGTTTTTATTTTAAACTGACGTTATTTGATTTATAATTCAATGATTCATTCAATGAAATTCAAAGACACCCTTCCTTAGCTTTTTATCTTAAACTGACGTTATTTGATTTATAATTCAGTAATTTATTCAATGAAATTCAAAGACACCCTTCCTCAGCTTTTTATCTTAAACTGACGTTATTTGATTTATAATTCAGTAATTTATTCAATGCAATTCAAAGACACCCTTCCTCAGTTCTTTTTAGATAAAAATGTTGTTTAACGTGAACGCTTTGAACTAGTCCATTGTTTTAATTTGCAATTCAGAGATTTTCCTTGCTTCTGTCCAACTCGCTACAAAATGACGAATAGCTTTTCAGTTTTTGTGTTATACATCCACCAAGAAAAATCAAAATGAATCAGTGCATGGTGGTTGAGGGGATTAAGAACAGGTAAGTGTCTTATTCACTGGTCCAAACAACAGGGAATGCGCCCGAATCCAAGAGCTTGTCTCCTTGTTTCAAGCCCTCGATTTCACTGCTTGGTGGTAGATTTACCCACGGCCTCTTTCCCTTTACAGCATCATTTCCAAGCCATCTTGTAGAGAATGACCGCCGCGGTGTCGAGAGGTTGTTACCATGTGCACCGTGAACTGTCTTCATGTGGAAAACAATGCAGTCCCCAGGCTGAAACGAAAAACAAATGCACGCATAGAGTAATCAAGCAATACGTTCTGCACGCATTATGTCCTTTAACTGTTCAGGTAATGAGCATGAAGAGCATGAACAAGCTAAACACCTCAAGAAACGTCTTGAATGCACGAATTATGGAAAATATATAAAAACTTCTCAAAACTGCTACTTGGTCGCCATGTCACGAACTGTTAAGACCTGACTACAACAAAACTGGTCAATACTGTTGACTGTCCTATAGGTCAACCTCCCATTTAGAAATTGGAGGAGTGTGTTCTTTTTATAGCAACATAAAACAACTGCCAGCAGAACAATCAACCATACATCAAGTCTCTCATATTTATAGGCAATACCCGGCGGTTTCAACGTTCTCTTTCCAAACAACGTGATCCACAACAAAGAGTTGAAAGAATGGGTCAAAAGGAATCGATTGAAGGCAATTTTTATGGACAAAGGTAAATTTTTGTTTCATCCTGAAGAGTTTCGCTACAAGAAAAAAAAAACTCGAGAAAAAATAGGCTCATGATCATAAATAGGACAAGATCTTATGACTCGATGGAAAGATAATTTGACCACCCGAAAATCGAGGAGTTAAAATGGCTGGGCGATTAGGCCGAGGGTTCCCAAACGGCAGGAGTTTTCCTAGGAAGTTCCCCTGGGGAAATATAGATTACTTCATAGAAAGTGCTTTGTACGGATTTATATTCACGAGTTGCAAAACTTTGGAAAACGAACGAGTGGGTTTTCCAAAGTTTTGCAACGAGTGAATAAAAAGGCCGTACAAAGCACTTTCTATGCTGTAATTTGTTTATTATATATATAACGAGAATTCAACCATTGAACACTTTACGCCGATTTTTCCAGTTTATAACCTTTAACATACAACAGTGCAGTTAACGGCGCGAGAAAACAAAGCTGCAAATACATATAGCTTTACAAGCGAATTCGCTATTTCAATAATATACATGTAAAAAAGAAAAATTACTGGCGACAAACTCTCCTAGACAAAAACTTTATTTAAATAAACACACGAGTTACATTTACGTTAAAAACTTCGTATCGCATCGAGGAAACTTTGCCACAAGCGCATAAACTACTGGCGAATCAACTGGCGAATTGTGAACAAATTGTAGTTCTGCAGTCGGTTAATTGAACATAATTACGACGTAAATCCAGATTAAAAATGCAATTTACTTATCCAAGACGATCCCATAAGTGCCTGAATATTCTTAGAAAGTCCGCAGATGTGTTGTAAGTTCCGATGAAAGTCTTGTCTTCGCTTTCACTTATCGACACTTCGCCTTCGCCTGTCTTCACTTCGCCTATGAAGAATGATTTTTATCACTGCTGTATTCTTTAGGTTTTGCTTAGCGCGTTTCTGTTGGCTGTTAAAACCATTTTTTTGAACTCTCGCACTGTGATTGGTTGAGTCGTACTACTCTAGATGCTGATTGGTTATATTTTTCACAAGTGAAGAAAGCTGTACGCGAAGCTGATTGGACGTATTGCTTTTTCACATGTGAAATATAGCAAATATAGAATTCTATTTGCAAGGTTTATTGCTTAAAATTCTCGCTATATATATACCTAGAAATTGTTGACACTAGGTTGCGCCCGGTGTTAATCAGTTTTTCTTTTCTGTTCTTTTTTTTTCTACGTTTGATTGGAAATTAATTTTCTGTTTGGGATGTTTATGAAGAAGATGCTCCCTGTTGTCTTGTGTTTTCTAATGGTTTCTGGACTATTCTTTATAAAGATGGAAAGAGGACATACGTTTTAGTTAAAGTCAAGTGAATAAACTAAACAACACGAAATTAAGAAAAAATTCGGAAAGATTTTTGATACGGTAAATTTAATTACAAGAACGCGACAGCAGCATCTTGACATCATTTTGTCATGTTTTGCTGTGGTGAGTGATCTCAGCTAGACTCAAGCTAGACTTTAGAAAAATTCCTTCGTCTTTATTAATATGACACGCCGGGACGAAGGTCGACCTATCGCGACTTGCGTCGATCGTTTTCGCGACTTCGTCGCTCACTGGGCCGCTTTGCGGGCTCGAACTCGCTTCACTGTGGCAAGTCTAGATCTCAGCGAGGATAAACTTTAGAAACAGCAAAACGTTTTAAAATTACCATTTGAGCCGGCCCAATTGTTTTCTATATATTTGGGCTGAGAGCCCAAGCATGAAGAATGACATGAGAATGATCAACCTTTAAAAGAAAAGGATGCGGAAAGAATTTCTCACCTCTATCAATGCAAACGCCTGCCGCGAGTTTTAAATAATCACAACGCATCTCGAGATCTCTTTTGAATTTCTTTTCTTGATGCCGCATACCATCTTGTAAATCACGTCCGGAGGTGGACTTTCTTATCGTAAATCGCGGTCAAATTTGTAGATATGTTCTTACGTGTTCCTACATAAATTTCGTCTTCGTCTTCATGAGAACGATAAACTTTTAAAAAGGAAAGGATACCAAAAGAATTTCTCACCTTTGTCAATGCAAACGCTGGACTTTCTAAAAGTCTTTCGCTTCTCGTTTCCGGTTTGGCATGCCGCGAGTCTTCAATAATTATCTCGAGATCTCTTTCGAATTTCTTTTCTTGATGCCGCATATCATCTTGTAAATCTCGTCCGGAGGTGGACTGATCAAGACTTTTCTCCATTCAAGTAGTTCGCGCTTGGTAAATCGCGGTATTGGACTAAGGCTTGCTTATCGTAAATCGCGGACAAATTTGAAGATACAAATTTCGTCTTCGGGGCTTTATGAAATGACGGCACCACTCTGAAGTAAAAATGTGGATTTTCTTACTTCTCTGCGAGTTAATTATCGCGAACTCTTTTCAATAATTGCATTGCTTTTGGCTTTTAGACATTGTGAAATGAAAAGGACTCGAAAAAAACCTCAAATTATCTTAACTCCAAGCAAGAAATCGTTGAAGCGAGTGCGCACGTGTTTTCGCTGATGGGTTGTCATCATCACCCAATCACCACGCAGAGATTCGTTCATCTTGCGTCATATTGACCAATCACCTTACAGGCATTTATCACACCTCCCGATACCCACTTGCGGGCTTTCTGTCGGCATTCTGCACAACCCCCGATACTATTTGCGCGCCTATTTTGTTCAAATCGAGATTTTTCCTGTATATACTATATATATACTGTATATACGCGCAGATTACAATGATGCCTCCTCGGGCTTTCGCCCATGGCCAGAAAGCGGGGGCAATAAAATGTAATATGATCAGGCTAATACGTATACCTCCATGTCCCAGGACAAGACTTGATACTGCTCATCTTCATCAAAATCTGGTGTTGGCAGACATTGTTTCGCTTTCTCCTCGTATCCTGATTTTATTTCATAGGAGGCGAATGGAGGACCGCCAAAATGGACCGGTTTGAAATACTGAGGCAACCTATGAGAACCTTTCACGAGACGAAGACAAGTGTACTTGGAGACTGGGTCTACCGGAAGCCACACAGAGCAAACCTGAGTTGATAAGGAATTTATTTTAGTTATCATAATCATAATCATCATCATTATCACCATATTAAAGGAACTGTGTCACGGATTTTAGCCAAATTAAGGCATGGGAATTGGGGACCAAATACGGTGAAATTTACAAATAACCACTTAAAACAGTAAAGGAACATTTCAATAACACAGCAAATACAAAAGAAGGTACGGATGGCCAAAAGTGAAGAAGATTGAAATGGATTATGAGCTTTTACTCTTTACGCTAATACTCTTCTTGCCATCGGGGCATCGCCTGCCATGGTACACGGTGAGTTGAACATTTTTTTTTTATATTTTGGTATAACGGCGGTGGGAGCCCTGGGTGAAAACCTATTTCGTGGGGAGGTCGGACGTATACACAAATAAACAGTAGCCTAAAAGTTGTCATTTTCCTGCATGATCGTGCCCTTCTATAAAGAAACAAAATTCTGACCACAGCACTTCTTAGGTCTGAGCTTCACGCTTCCCGTGCCGTTTCCTCCTAACATTACCCCTCCCTTAGTGCCTCTTAGTGCATTTTTTAACTATTTCTCCTTGTTCCCTTCACCTCGGGAATCCTGCCTTTGCCCCTCCCTCTCCAACCACCACTACCCCTCTATGTGTACTGAGAATCAAGAGCAATCTTATCATTATATACTGAACAAGAAATTGAAATTCTCTGTTAGCTGAGGAAGAGGTAGAAGAATTTGTGTCCTTGGCCAAAGCACTGCTGATCTTTCCTAAATAAAAATGTTGTTTAACACAAACGCGTTTAGCTGTCCAACCTGGTACAAAATGACGAAAAGCTAGCTTTTTAGTTTTTGTTTAAAACGTTGACTGAGAAAAAAAATTATAATGAATTTGTTTTGAGCGGAAGGACAAGAGGCTAAACTCCGATCGCACGAGCAATGCATGGTGGAAGAGGGGGAAAAGGGGGGGGGGGGAGGGTAAAAGAAAGAATTATGAAGGGAAGTGTCTTTTATTTAGTGGTCCAAACAACAGGGAATGCACCCGACTCCATCAGGTTGTCTCCTTGTATCAAGCCTTCCATTTCACCTCTTGGTGGCAGAGCATGCACCCAAGGCCTCTCTGCCTCGACAGCATCATTTCCAAGCCATCTTGTGGAGAATGCTCGCCGCGGTGTCGTGTTAGGACTCCACAATATAACCCGAAAGGAAGTTAATTTGACCACCTGAAAATCCAGAAGTTCAGATATGTCCAGGATTGAACCTTGCCGTCGTATTTATGTAGAATTTAGTCTTATTTTCCGATGTAAAAATTATGAATTCACAACAGAGAAAAAAAGAAATAGCTTGAGTTTCCTTGATGAAGTCTAGAAGAGGTTTCCAGGACTCCCGATAATGTAGATGTAGGTTCACACATGTGATGTAAGTAAGTAAGTTTATTAGTTGTTTCCAGTGGATGGTTTTTCGGCCAACTTTACAAATACGAAGACAAGAATATAATAATAACGTCTATTTTATATACGTAAAATGCTATGAAATAATCAATCGGTTCCTAATTCAAAAAGGATTCTAAAAACTGCATTTTTATTCTAGTTTTAAAACATGATGAGAGGCTCTCTATTCGCTGATGTACTTTTGTACGTAGGTTCACTTAGTTGTTAAAAGTGCATGAAGTTCACAGAACGAAATTTGTGTTACAATAGGCGCACGAGTCGGGGGGAGTGGGGTGGGAGTGGCGTGGGAGGGGGCTGCAGCACCCCCAGGGCCAAAAGTTTTCGGGCAAAATGCTTGGAATTCGGGCAACAAGCCCAAACAAAAAATTGAAATAAGCCGAAAATCTCAACATTACTTCCAAAACCAATTAAATCAACGAAAACTAAAGTTTAGCCAGGCCTTAAGGCCTGGCTAAACTAAGAAACGTCGCGGATGCAAATGTTTCCTAGTTTAGCCACTCGGGCAGCAAAACATTTTCCTTGCTTCCCGCTAATTTAGCCACCTAGGAAACATGATAAGGAGCAATGTTTCCGCAACAGTGTTTTCTAGTTTAATTTTTAAATACTTTAATTTTTGCTGAGTTAGAGTGGAAAAATAAAATAACTACCCTTTTCTTCAGCAAGCAGGTAAGTTAAGACAACTATTTCGATGGACGTTTTGCGTTCGTTTTATATGCCTCTTTATTCGGCTATCAACCCATTTCATTTTTTTTTCGGGCAACTGAGGTCCCTGCCCCGCCCCTCCGCCCCCCTAGATCCCCGGTTATGGGAGTCGACTGAAAAATACCGTTCCCTTCGACGCATGAACATTCTGGAAATTCAATACGGAATATTTGGTTGAATGGATTGCCCCCTGGCGAACGAGATAGGATGAACGGAATTCACGGAATTTTAGTTCCCCCATGCATATGCAGTCCCTTCTCGCAGATCGGGAGCCTGCTCGCAGACTAAAATTGTTGCAGAAGGAGGACTGAACAACAGATTTAACAAATTCTAGAAGAGACAGGGTAATTTGCTTTTATTTCTTGGTAACTTTATGTGCTAATTCAGCTGATACATTTATGTTGAAACTCAAGTTAATTATTTATTTCTTTAAGGATCATGGCCACGCCGCGTACGTCGGAGAAGCACAGAGCCTTTATTAATGGACCCATTGGAACAAAAGGAGTAACAGCGCTTGCAGGGATCGGTGATACTTACGGGAAAAGGCTGGAAGCACAAGGAATTAACAAGGCGTATGTTGTGCTGGGTCACTTCCTCGTCCTCGAGAAAGATAAAGTTAAGTTCAAGAATTGGATAAATGAAAAGTGTGGTGCGACTGAAAGGTACAGCGAGAATTGTTATAACTGTCTCAAGGAATGGTGCGATCATTATGTGTAATCACAATAACCGAACAATATTTGAAATTGAGTGTTAATTGTATTCTGTAGTACCTTCTTAAAACAAGCATTAGACCACTTACATCATAAAGAATAGACTATAATACTGTGTTCACGTTTTAAGCTTCAACTTAGCTTCCTGCCCGATTTCCTGTTGTGTTGACTTTGTTGTCACTTGGATCACATTTTCCATCCAGTAATTAAACTGTAAAATGACAACGCTGTTAGGCTTACAGTGTAGATATCCGATAGATATATCAAAGTCAAAATAAAGTTAACTGTGTAGTCTCTTATTCTGTACCTTGAGCAACTATAAAATGGTGCATTAATTGTAACCAAATCAAAGGACCCCGAAATTAGGGTAGTGGCTTCCATCATGGTAACAGTGGAGCACTAGCCTTCGCCCGCTCCCCACACGGGTGCATGAGCGGAGGCGTAGCCTGCAATACAGGTGTATTTTAGCGAGCGAACGCACTTTGATCGGGCGGCGAATCTTCTCGCGCGCGCCAACGGAAAACGCCTGCACTGCAGGCTTGCGGAGGCCCATTAAGATGCCCTGTTAAGGGAAAAACTCCGACAGGCGACACGGTTCTGAAACGGCGAAGTTAAGGAGCTGAAAGTGGCAAAAAAAATCTTAGATGACGACGAACAACGTACAAGACTGCTGCAGTGAAATTACGACAGCGACAAAGATAAAAGCAAAGAACAAAGAGGACAGCGACATTTACGTTTTTTTAACTAGACATGACTGATTGGTATTATTATGCTTAAAAAAGCGAGGGAAATCAGACAAATCAGATGGGGACAAGTAAAGTAGGTTTCTGTACTAAAAAGTTAGAGTAAGAAGTTTCGCAACGAAATCGCAGTCAAGTTTTCGTATTATTTTCATCAAATGTTCTAGAATATTCTTTTTCTATTTATGAATTAATGTTACGCTTCAGCGTAATGCTCCAGTGTTTTGAAATAGCAAAACTTGAAACAAACCCAATCGCCCAAGGGGTTCTTCAGTCCATTGATCAAACCAATAGGAAGCTAAACTGGGTGCTTAAGGTTGACGTTATTTCGAACGGTTAATCAAAGCAATTTTAATTGCTTTTAAAATATTTTCAAGTGTTTTCACACAGCAGGGGTTTTTACACAGAGGTTTTAATTTATAGTAGGATCGCCTAATGAATAGCAACAATTGTTTTTCGTTTATTCACGCGAAAGTAAGTTTTGAAAATTGTCCTAGCTAGATATACGTCGGGCCATCAAGTTATTTTCGCGAGCCCAAGAGAGGCCCGCAACCCTAATCTTGACAGTGACCAGCGGATTGCGTATTACGCGTGCGCGCCACGTTCATAAAGGCTATCTGCAAACCGGAAGTTGAAAATTTTGTTCTTCCACTAAGAACGATCGGAACGCAAAAAATGTGTCAATCACGATAGTTTGTCGTAACACCGGAAGAGAAAAATCTCTTCTCCAAGAACGATAAGAATGCGAAAAATGAGTCAATCTCTCAACAGTTTGCCACATAAGATCTACGCTTCTGTCACATGGAAGATTGCAAACATTACAATTTGTAGACGTTGTTTTATAGGTGTTGCTTTTGAGAAATTATATCACAGATAAAACAACGGCAAAGCGAATGATTCCAGCAACTGTTATTCTCGAGGAATTCGTTATATATAACACTGATAACATAGCGAGTTTATCAACCGAGGAAAATCACATCTCAATTCACACCACGTGCTCGACTACACTTCACAATCAACTGTCAATCAAAAAACAACTCTGACTTGTTCGCGGCCGGTTCGCGGCAATTTTGCGTGACGCGTTGCTCGGAATAATTGTCTTTAATTTTGTCCAGTGATTTTTCATTAATCGCGCCACGTTAACAAAAGGCAAGCACAACATAGCGAGTTTACCGACTGAGAAAAAACACATCCCAGTTCACACCGGGTGCTCGATTACACTTCACAAAACTGTGTAATCAAAAACATAGATTGGTTCGCTGCAATAGGAAATGATAAAACTTGCATTCCTTGACCTTCCTTGCGTGACGCGTTACTCGGAATACCATTGTCTTTTGTCCATTTTATCATTTATTTATCGACACTGCTATCTAACATTACGCACTCTTGTACCAGTACCTTTCAGTTCTAAGTGCGTCAAGGCCCGCACTTTCTAACCTGTGGTTACCACTAGTTAAATAACGTAAACGCGGCCATTTAAAAATAGCTGCGCGAGGGCGTTTAAGAAAAACAGAACGAAATAGCTGTATTTAAAGTGCACAAACCAAACGCAAAATAAACCTGTTTATAACTGAATCATTGTCGAGCAGTTTTTATTTTAAACTGACGTTATTTGATTTATAATTCAATGATTCATTCAATGAAATTCAAAGACACCCTTCCTTAGCTTTTTATCTTAAACTGACGTTATTTGATTTATAATTCAGTAATTTATTCAATGAAATTCAAAGACACCCTTCCTCAGCTTTTTATCTTAAACTGACGTTATTTGATTTATAATTCAGTAATTTATTCAATGCAATTCAAAGACACCCTTCCTCAGTTCTTTTTAGATAAAAATGTTGTTTAACGTGAACGCTTTGAACTAGTCCATTGTTTTAATTTGCAATTCAGAGATTTTCCTTGCTTCTGTCCAACTCGCTACAAAATGACGAATAGCTTTTCAGTTTTTGTGTTATACATCCACCAAGAAAAATCAAAATGAATCAGTGCATGGTGGTTGAGGGGATTAAGAACAGGTAAGTGTCTTATTCACTGGTCCAAACAACAGGGAATGCGCCCGAATCCAAGAGCTTGTCTCCTTGTTTCAAGCCCTCGATTTCACTGCTTGGTGGTAGATTTACCCACGGCCTCTTTCCCTTTACAGCATCATTTCCAAGCCATCTTGTAGAGAATGACCGCCGCGGTGTCGAGAGGTTGTTACCATGTGCACCGTGAACTGTCTTCATGTGGAAAACAATGCAGTCCCCAGGCTGAAACGAAAAACAAATGCACGCATAGAGTAATCAAGCAATACGTTCTGCACGCATTATGTCCTTTAACTGTTCAGGTAATGAGCATGAAGAGCATGAACAAGCTAAACACCTCAAGAAACGTCTTGAATGCACGAATTATGGAAAATATATAAAAACTTCTCAAAACTGCTACTTGGTCGCCATGTCACGAACTGTTAAGACCTGACTACAACAAAACTGGTCAATACTGTTGACTGTCCTATAGGTCAACCTCCCATTTAGAAATTGGAGGAGTGTGTTCTTTTTATAGCAACATAAAACAACTGCCAGCAGAACAATCAACCATACATCAAGTCTCTCATATTTATAGGCAATACCCGGCGGTTTCAACGTTCTCTTTCCAAACAACGTGATCCACAACAAAGAGTTGAAAGAATGGGTCAAAAGGAATCGATTGAAGGCAATTTTTATGGACAAAGGTAAATTTTTGTTTCATCCTGAAGAGTTTCGCTACAAGAAAAAAAAACTCGAGAAAAAATAGGCTCATGATCATAAATAGGACAAGATCTTATGACTCGATGGAAAGATAATTTGACCACCCGAAAATCGAGGAGTTAAAATGGCTGGGCGATTAGGCCGAGGGTTCCCAAACGGCAGGAGTTTTCCTAGGAAGTTCCCCTGGGGAAATATAGATTACTTCATAGAAAGTGCTTTGTACGGATTTATATTCACGAGTTGCAAAACTTTGGAAAACGAACGAGTGGGTTTTCCAAAGTTTTGCAACGAGTGAATAAAAAGGCCGTACAAAGCACTTTCTATGCTGTAATTTGTTTATTATATATATAACGAGAATTCAACCATTGAACACTTTACGCCGATTTTTCCAGTTTATAACCTTTAACATACAACAGTGCAGTTAACGGCGCGAGAAAACAAAGCTGCAAATACATATAGCTTTACAAGCGAATTCGCTATTTCAATAATATACATGTAAAAAAGAAAAATTACTGGCGACAAACTCTCCTAGACAAAAACTTTATTTAAATAAACACACGAGTTACATTTACGTTAAAAACTTCGTATCGCATCGAGGAAACTTTGCCACAAGCGCATAAACTACTGGCGAATCAACTGGCGAATTGTGAACAAATTGTAGTTCTGCAGTCGGTTAATTGAACATAATTACGACGTAAATCCAGATTAAAAATGCAATTTACTTATCCAAGACGATCCCATAAGTGCCTGAATATTCTTAGAAAGTCCGCAGATGTGTTGTAAGTTCCGATGAAAGTCTTGTCTTCGCTTTCACTTATCGACACTTCGCCTTCGCCTGTCTTCACTTCGCCTATGAAGAATGATTTTTATCACTGCTGTATTCTTTAGGTTTTGCTTAGCGCGTTTCTGTTGGCTGTTAAAACCATTTTTTTGAACTCTCGCACTGTGATTGGTTGAGTCGTACTACTCTAGATGCTGATTGGTTATATTTTTCACAAGTGAAGAAAGCTGTACGCGAAGCTGATTGGACGTATTGCTTTTTCACATGTGAAATATAGCAAATATAGAATTCTATTTGCAAGGTTTATTGCTTAAAATTCTCGCTATATATATACCTAGAAATTGTTGACACTAGGTTGCGCCCGGTGTTAATCAGTTTTTCTTTTCTGTTCTTTTTTTTTCTACGTTTGATTGGAAATTAATTTTCTGTTTGGGATGTTTATGAAGAAGATGCTCCCTGTTGTCTTGTGTTTTCTAATGGTTTCTGGACTATTCTTTATAAAGATGGAAAGAGGACATACGTTTTAGTTAAAGTCAAGTGAATAAACTAAACAACACGAAATTAAGAAAAAATTCGGAAAGATTTTTGATACGGTAAATTTAATTACAAGAACGCGACAGCAGCATCTTGACATCATTTTGTCATGTTTTGCTGTGGTGAGTGATCTCAGCTAGACTCAAGCTAGACTTTAGAAAAATTCCTTCGTCTTTATTAATATGACACGCCGGGACGAAGGTCGACCTATCGCGACTTGCGTCGATCGTTTTCGCGACTTCGTCGCTCACTGGGCCGCTTTGCGGGCTCGAACTCGCTTCACTGTGGCAAGTCTAGATCTCAGCGAGGATAAACTTTAGAAACAGCAAAACGTTTTAAAATTACCATTTGAGCCGGCCCAATTGTTTTCTATATATTTGGGCTGAGAGCCCAAGCATGAAGAATGACATGAGAATGATCAACCTTTAAAAGAAAAGGATGCGGAAAGAATTTCTCACCTCTGTCAATGCAAACGCCTGCCGCGAGTTTTAAATAATCACAACGCATCTCGAGATCTCTTTTGAATTTCTTTTCTTGATGCCGCATACCATCTTGTAAATCACGTCCGGAGGTGGACTTTCTTATCGTAAATCGCGGTCAAATTTGTAGATATGTTCTTACGTGTTCCTACATAAATTTCGTCTTCGTCTTCATGAGAACGATAAACTTTTAAAAAGGAAAGGATACCAAAAGAATTTCTCACCTTTGTCAATGCAAACGCTGGACTTTCTAAAAGTCTTTCGCTTCTCGTTTCCGGTTTGGCATGCCGCGAGTCTTCAATAATTATCTCGAGATCTCTTTCGAATTTCTTTTCTTGATGCCGCATATCATCTTGTAAATCTCGTCCGGAGGTGGACTGATCAAGACTTTTCTCCATTCAAGTAGTTCGCGCTTGGTAAATCGCGGTATTGGACTAAGGCTTGCTTATCGTAAATCGCGGACAAATTTGAAGATACAAATTTCGTCTTCGGGGCTTTATGAAATGACGGCACCACTCTGAAGTAAAAATGTGGATTTTCTTACTTCTCTGCGAGTTAATTATCGCGAACTCTTTTCAATAATTGCATTGCTTTTGGCTTTTAGACATTGTGAAATGAAAAGGACTCGAAAAAAACCTCAAATTATCTTAACTCCAAGCAAGAAATCGTTGAAGCGAGTGCGCACGTGTTTTCGCTGATGGGTTGTCATCATCACCCAATCACCACGCAGAGATTCGTTCATCTTGCGTCATATTGACCAATCACCTTACAGGCATTTATCACACCTCCCGATACCCACTTGCGGGCTTTCTGTCGGCATTCTGCACAACCCCCGATACTATTTGCGCGCCTATTTTGTTCAAATCGAGATTTTTCCTGTATATACTATATATATACTGTATATACGCGCAGATTACAATGATGCCTCCTCGGGCTTTCGCCCATGGCCAGAAAGCGGGGGCAATAAAATGTAATATGATCAGGCTAATACGTATACCTCCATGTCCCAGGACAAGACTTGATACTGCTCATCTTCATCAAAATCTGGTGTTGGCAGACATTGTTTCGCTTTCTCCTCGTATCCTGATTTTATTTCATAGGAGGCGAATGGAGGACCGCCAAAATGGACCGGTTTGAAATACTGAGGCAACCTATGAGAACCTTTCACGAGACGAAGACAAGTGTACTTGGAGACTGGGTCTACCGGAAGCCACACAGAGCAAACCTGAGTTGATAAGGAATTTATTTTAGTTATCATAATCATAATCATCATCATTATCATCATATTAAAGGAACTGTGTCACGGATTTTAGCCAAATTAAGGCATGGGAATTGGGGACCAAATACGGTGAAATTTACAAATAACCACTTAAAACAGTAAAGGAACATTTCAATAACACAGCAAATACAAAAGAAGGTACGGATGGCCAAAAGTGAAGAAGATTGAAATGGATTATGAGCTTTTACTCTTTACGCTAATACTCTTCTTGCCATCGGGGCATCGCCTGCCATGGTACACGGTGAGTTGAACATTTTTTTTTTTATATTTTGGTATAACGGCGGTGGGAGCCCTGGGTGAAAACCTATTTCGTGGGGAGGTCGGACGTATACACAAATAAACAGTAGCCTAAAAGTTGTCATTTTCCTGCATGATCGTGCCCTTCTATAAAGAAACAAAATTCTGACCACAGCACTTCTTAGGTCTGAGCTTCACGCTTCCCGTGCCGTTTCCTCCTAACATTACCCCTCCCTTAGTGCCTCTTAGTGCATTTTTTAACTATTTCTCCTTGTTCCCTTCACCTCGGGAATCCTGCCTTTGCCCCTCCCTCTCCAACCACCACTACCCCTCTATGTGTACTGAGAATCAAGAGCAATCTTATCATTATATACTGAACAAGAAATTGAAATTCTCTGTTAGCTGAGGAAGAGGTAGAAGAATTTGTGTCCTTGGCCAAAGCACTGCTGATCAACATTGGAACTCTCTCCACCCCTTGGATCAAGTCCATGCACAAGGCTGCAGCCAAAGCTAACGAACTGGGGAAGGTCTGGGTGCTGGACCCAGTTGGAGCAGGTGCCACAAGCTTGCGAACAAAGACAGCAACAGATCTGGTTCTTTCTCATAAACCCACAGTGATAAGAGGCAATGCCTCTGAAATCATGGCTCTGGCCAAGAACATTTGTGCAGGATTGGACGCTCAAACATCTGGTATGGGAAATAAAATTAATTAGTTTTTTTTTACTTGTTTACCTAATATTTTAAAGCAGCTTGTAAGATGATTTTTAAATCATCAATGGGGTGGGAGAGGAGGTAAGAAGAGTAGGAAACCCAGGAAAAAGTGGTTTGTAAGACTATTGGAGCTGAGTTGGATGAGGAAACAGCGGATTTCTGATATGGTGGGAAGCAGGAGAAAAGGCAATTTTTTACAATTTATAATTATGTTACTGAGTTAAGGCTTGCCAGTTCGGTGCAAGGGGTATGGGAGTTAGGCGGAAGGAGCAGCAGAAGCAGAAACTTCCAAGTTCCACCCCTGTCCACGTATAGCCAGTGGTATTGCTCTTGTAACATTCAATGACCCACTGCCAAGGTTACTTAAAAAGATAGGTGACGGAGGGGTACACTGAATTTTTTTTTGGTTGGTGGGGTGGGGTGGTGATGAAATATCACATTTTAATTTTCACTTTTATGTAAATACATTATTGGTGCAGTACTTGCACATCTTTGTTACTGTTTTCCTTCAGTAACCCTCCCCCCTCCAGGGGGTCTGTCACAGGAAACCATTACCTGTCATACTGCACCGACGTCTGAGTAGCACGTTATTAATTTCATGTATTTATCTTTAAATCATGACCTGCTTCCACAGATGAAGCTCAAAAAGGAGTGGACAGTTCTCAGAGTTCTGACAATGCTCTTGTACCTGCTAAAGCCCTTGCCTCAGAGTGCCATTGTGTTGTCGTGGTTACAGGAGAACACGACTTTGTGACAGATGGTTCAAGAGTGATCAAAGTGTCAAATGGTCATCCAATTCTTAAAATGATAACTGCCGCTGGATGCGCACTGACGGCAGTAATGGCAGCATTTGTTTCTTTAGGAGATCCAACAGATGTCGATCACGTGATGAAGAGTTGCGCTTGTGCATTAAGTGTCTTTGGAATTGCAGCAGAATTGGCAGTTAAAAGTCCAGCCTTTCATGGCCCTGGAAGTGCTAGAATGCACATGCTAGATGCATATAGTAACATCACTATAGAAACCTTGTGGCAAATGACCAAATTTTCTTAGGTCAACAATTACCGTAATGATTCGATTAAGCGCCCTCCTTCCAATAAGCGCCCCCTTCCGAATAAACGCCCCCCTTCGAATGGGTTTTGGTTAATAAGCGCCCCTATTCCAATAAGCGCCCCCATTCTAATAAGTGCCCCATTCTTTTACGCGCCCCTATTCTTAAAAGCGCTCCTATTGTGGATAACTGACCATACTGAAGTCGTCGACGTCGTAAAGTTAAACTCATGAACATTTACCGTACCGTACATGTATATATTTACTGCTGACATGAACAATTCTTGTAAAAGTTACTGAACTTTCAACAATTTGTTACTGTTACAGTTTATGTTATTGCTAGTTATTTTAAAATATATTAAAGTTTTGTTTTGAACATTTGGTTGTTCCGCAAAAAATTAAATAAGCGCCCTGTCCCGTATAAGCGCCCTGTCTCTAATAAGCGCCCTCCCTTAAGGTGCCAAAAGTAAATAAGCGCCCCGGGCGCTAAATCGAATCATTACGGTAACACAAAGAAATGAGTTTAAAACTAAACTAAAGACAGTAAGGCCTTGTCAAAGGTAACTTTGCATGATGGATAGCTTTTTTAACACTTAAAAGACGGTAAAAGTGTTTTTTGACTGTTTGTTAATACCACTTTTGGATTAGCTTGCTCTGATCAAGTCTGTTACTAATGAAGCACCAAAAATATATAGCCTGCATGGCACACGTTCGAAGTGGTGAGAGAGGGGGGAGCGCAAACCGTGAAAGGGGGGTAATTATAGAGTAAAATTTAATCTGAAGATGAAAGTCTTGAGCTGAACAGTAAATAATAATTTTGTAATTGTGTGTGTCATCTTGGCTTTTGGTTCCTTAGAATGCAGATGTCTAGATATTTTAAATAAACCATGTACCTGCTTCATTGTATCCAATTTTAATTTTCAACAAAACACTATTTTAAAGAGAACTTGATGTAAGTAAACTCTTACAAACCCACTTATTATTATTTTAACTAGCCTGTGACTTAAATATACCAACCATAAGCAAGTAGAGGTAAGAGAGTTTATTGCCGTTTTCAGCGATATACAAACTCTGAAATTCGAAATCCAACTGACGATTGTGTTTTTGGCTGCTGTAAATCATAATTATGGCGACAGACAACAAACCATGAAAAACAGGAACAAACAAAATGGATTGAAATCTACCAATCACAGCTGACGGACATGACCTTTTGACCCGGTTGAGGTGAACGTCTGTTTCCTAAGAGGTCCACTAAGATGATTGACAACAGCAAAAAGCGACTTAGCGTAAGCCATTGGTTGAAGATTGAATTTCAAAGGTTCGCATATCACTGAAAACTGCAATAAGGGCAAGCTATTGAAATAAAGGTATCAGGTCTGAGTGTCCTATTGCTGCCCAATTGTTGGAGAAAACTGCAACAACATATTAAGTTGTTGAAAAGGCATATCCCCTTGATATAATTATTACACCTAAAAGCCGGGGTGGGGAAGGGCTGTCTTACCCCAAATTCTCTTCACTGTGCACTAGTGAAATCAAAACTCACTTGTTAAAAGGTGCCTCTAGTGTAGGCCTCTAGTGAGAGAAACTTCCAAAATACAAGAAAAATATATTTAGTCTATACAAGAAGTTGATGAAATTAATTTACAATTCTCATTTTCAAAATAAAATGGATCTCCCAGAGCTTGGGCTAGCCGCAAATAAAGCTGAATTTTATTGCTTGCTATCTTGGCAGTTGGCTGTATTTGCAGCCTAGCATGGTCACTTACTGTATTTGTCCAAGATTAAATCTTAATGTGTGGCAAACAGTTGAGTTTCTAGCCTGATTCTTAGAAGGTGTAGGTCGCTAAGTTGTTGCCACGCACTCTCTCCAATCCCTTTGCACAAGTGTCCTGGACCACCTGAGAATCAGGCTACAGAGTTTCACGCTGAAAGCTAATCAAAGGCATAGATATTATTTGAAACAAAGCAATAAAACTACTGTACATGAAGGGCTACATACATTACAATTATAATGGATGGCTATGAAACAAGAAATAATATTATTAAATAAGAATTTAAATTTACATCTTAAATTTGCAAATTTGACAGTATTGCACTATAAAGTCACTAAAATAAACTTAAATTTGAACAGTTTATATAAGCCCCTTCACATTAATTTTGGCCCTGTAAACTCATAAAATAACTACATACAATTACTGTACTACTTTGAGAAATGGCAAAAATGAAAAGGGCATCATGATTTTTAGTAGATGTGTACATAATTTAGGATAAGAGGCATGAATGAGCAAGTTCCATTTAACTTGAAAGTAGCCAACTTAAGGCGAAGTGGCCATGTCAACCATAACTGGTTTTCTTCTTCTTCCAGTAGTTCTTGGTTGAGTGGCAGCTGGTTTTCTGGCTGCAGTTGTTCTTTTTCCAGTAGCTACTGCTTTTGCTGGGCTCGCTCTTGGTTTCTTTTTAGGTGACAGACTTTCTTGTTGTTCTTCTGATTTCCGCTTCTGTGATTCATGAGAGAGAAAAATGACATGTTTACTTTTTGTTATTTAAGGAAAATAACGTGCATGTGTTGTGGTTTAAATTTATCTTTGGTTTAAAGTTTTCAAACCGGTTTGATTTTGTAAAATTTTGCATTGTCTCATTTTCGTTATCATAATATGCAGGGTTCAAAATAGCAGCCGGCTGTCGGCGATAGCCGACAGTTTCACACCACCTGCCGGCGAAGTTTCACCGAAGAAATTTTGATCGGCTATAAAACTAGTAGAAAGAATAGAAAATGGTTTGAAGAATCAGCCAACTGAAAGCAAAGATTTTAAAGAAAGTTAAAACGTTTAAAGCTTTTTTAAAAACGTTTTAAAATGAGTAAAAAGAATAGAAAATGGTTTGGAGAATTGAAGCGTGCCGAGGTTGAAATCAGGAGAATCCTCGCTCACCGGGAACGACTCTCTCACGCGTTTGTTTGTTCAAGCGTGAAACATGCAAGTTTGTATGAAATATACCTTGCATAAATTACCACTTTATGTTTCTACATGTGTTAGGCCATCCCAATAAAATGTTTCGTTTCCCATCGCCTCGTCTCTTGTGATGGTGGGTCGGTCGGTCGGGCAAAAAAAAAAAAAGAAAAAAGATGGAACGCTTGAAGGAAGAAAGCCTCGGGTTACGAATGCGAAAAGGTGGCTATTTCGTTCGTTATTTGCGTTATTCTTTCTTTAATCAAAATTAAAGGCAAGGACATCACATAATGTCAATTGTTGTTGATAAAAAAAAGATCGTGTGCTTGTAAATTAAAGTACTTGCTTCTTTGACTAGTGAATCTCCAATTTTTTTTTTTTTTACTTTTTGAAAAAAAATGGGTCGGTCGGGCGATGGGAAACGAAACATTTTATTGGGATGGCCTTAACAAGATGTTTTTGCACAAAAAATTGTTTAGTGCCGGTTGTTATGCATTTTCACACGTTCAAACTAAAGTCAGTTTTGTTTTTGATAACACGGATTTCCGTGTTTGTGAGTGAAGAAGCGCGACAGTTTGTCTAGACAAAGTTGCATATTTCACGCTTAAATAAACACATAAAGAAAAGCTGTTTACGATAATTTGTGTGGAAGTGAGCGATCGCAGCGAAACACGTTAATTAAAATGAAAAGATTTTGACACATAAATTATTTTAGCAGTTCAAAGCATGCGATATGTGCGAAATCTTGTTTTAGTCAGTTTATAATCTCAAGGTTTCTCACGGAATAAAGTAAAATTTCATTCAGGAAGATATTGGTCACGTGCTAGGCAACGAGTTTTTTGCCCCCGCAGGGTTTTGGCCCAGAGGCCAAAACCCGAGGAGGCATCATTGAAGTCCCCGCGTGTATATATATAAGGGATTAAAAAATAGAAGATATATGAAGAAATATACAAGAAATGTATGGTAGTATGCGAGGCGATCCCGATTTGAAGAAACTAGGCGCGCACGGTGGTCTCGGTTAATTTTGCGGCAAGCACGCAAGGTGTTTTGGGTGTTTTCGCCGCCATACTGCGAGCAACAAGCTGAAGATTTGCGACTCAAACGTCTCATAGCCTGCGTTGCAGCGAATTAAACCCCGAGGTTTTGTGAGACGTCCGGCTGCAACGCAGGCTAACGTCTCAAAGTTAGATAAGTTCGCTGAATTGAAAGACTCGTTTGTAAACCGCGATCGGTCAAACACAAATCACAACAGACCGAAAGACTTAGTCACAATCAAAACAGACTACCCAGCTACAATTCACAACTGAGATTTGCCATTTCTCGACGAAACACAATCCAGAGATTATATTCAATTGTAAAAAAGATTTTGCAAAAGGGATTGAGTACTGAGACGCGCGAGACGTTTTCGTCAAAAGAGGTGAGGAAATTTTGCCGCATCTTTGACAGGTCAGTCTCGATCAGTTGTCGAGACGAAGACTGTGGTTTCCGCTTCCATGCCAAGAAAATTTAATGAAAACAGTTAGCTCCAGTTGTTCGATAGTTGTTACAATCATTTTTTTCTTAGAAACGAATACGAGGACTTGACTATTTCCACCGAGAAAAAGTTACTACTCAAATCGATACCGCTAGACACTAATCGCATTGTTTCCTTTTGTTAACTTTTCACTAATAAGCATTCATTGTAAGATGTCTCACGGCTATAAAAGCACTAGAGTAAACATCCAAGAAAATTTCATATATTCACGCCAAAGACGGACGGTTAATAAAAAGTTTCCATGCAGCCGCAAAAAAAAGACGACATTTGCAAAATCAAATTCAAAGCAGGACTAGCCAAAAGCGGGGGCAATGTTAGTGAGAACTACTCCTAGTCTTAATTAGTGTAGCGCGGAAAGTGAGAAAACGTGACTATTGGGGGTATGTGCTCATTTATTATTGACAGCCGGTAAAATGTGAGCCTTGAAAATAAAAAGCCGACAAATTTAGGCCAGATGCTGAGATTTTATTTTGAACCCTGCATAATCTGAAACAAAGGGAAATAAAAGTCAAACTGGTTTGAAAAATTTTAAACCAAAAATTAATTTTTAAACCACAACACGTCTTACATGAAGACATGTGCATCTCCTGAAACTTGCACTGAACAAGGAAAATTTTTTTGTGGAAATTATAAACTGTGATCCTGTATCTGAAAGTTGTCATGACTTCCTGCTATCCAGACTTTCAAAACATTTCAAAACTTTACATTTCGTTGTTTAGACTTACCCTTGCAGTTGGTCTTTGTCTTGCGGCATTGTCCCTGGTCTCTTTTTCATCTGAGCTGTGACCATTACACAACTCAGCAGCTGCAGCTGATGACGAAGGTGAACTCACTTTTCCTGTCGTGAACTTAATATTCTTTCCATCATCTGTACCACCTCTCTTTTTCAGACCATCTCTGAACAGTTTACGAATGAGTTCATAGTCGGGTTCTTGTTGGTATTTCAGGGTGTTAATGTATTCCAGATACTTTTGAATTTCAACTGCAGGGAAAGACAGAGTATTTCTTTGTTTGCATGCATCAATATCTGAGAAAAGATGCTTTAAACAGGGCCATTGAAGTTGCTAGAAGAAAGCAGTCAGGGGCACTTTAAAATCAGTCATGTGAGACATACAAATGCCTGTGGACTGGTTTGCGCAACTGATGCAATCTATGATTTAATCCTTAACATGTTTCCTTTTGCTTTACAAATATTTTAGTTTTGTTGATAGTAATCTGATTGACACTTTGACCACAAAGGGGGGGGGGGGAAGGCTAGCCTGCAATAGGTAATAGGTAAGAATCAAAGTGGACTTAAAAGCCTTGGCACTATAAATCACTTTAAAATTATAGTACAAGTAGAAACTGAAGCTAAGTACTGGAGAGTTAACGCACAATAAAAGAAAACATAAAACATGGATACATGGCCTCTATAAAAATGTAAAAAAAAAAACATTCTCTTACCAGGGTGATTTCCATCAAAACAGTCCCTCATTAGTTTTGGTATGTCCTTCATGTACCTTCCAAAAACAAACATAATTATATATCATACATAGCATTGTCATCATGTAGACAAAAATATTAAACAATGCCATGTGCAGAACTTCTAGAATTTTTTATTTTTAACTTTCCGATGAACAGGAATATTTCCAATGCTCAATACCTGATTTTCCAGAAAAAATTGCATAACAGTTAAACAAAGTCTGTTTAAAATATATTCAATAGGTTTACCTTATCTTTTCATTCTTCACATACTCCTTATCCTCAAGATTGTTTTCCCAAGGAAGTCTGTCACACAACCACTGTAGCATCACATAACCCAAAATCTCCAAGTCACTACGCCGAGAGGTTACTATCCAAAACTCATAAGGATCAGTAACATGAACAAGGCTAGCATAGAATAATAAACTACCGGTACTCATTATGTAACATGATTTACTGAGGGTGGCCATGCACTCGAGCTTTTAGAAGGTCGTGCTGTAGACTTGCTCTAAGTCGGTCATTTATAAATCAGGCTGAGGACAAAGGGGATTTGTGTGTTAATTGGTGAGGTAAAAAAGCTTATTAGCACATCACAGGCATCAGCTGCAGGAGATCATCTTGTCCTTTTGCAGTTTTACCAGCCAAGAGACATGGAGACAATAATAATTTGTTAATCTACAGGTCTCTGTCAATCACTGGCTATAAAGCCTAAAAAATTGCCTCTGCTGCATCACATGTATAAGCTATTTGTTTGTATCACATGTATAGTTTTTCCCTTAAAAACTTCTTCAAACTCACTAAGCCTACAAGGAGGTGAACACTTTTGTCCAAGCCTAAGGACATTACTTGGCATTATCCTTACCTAAGTGTTCAATAGACTGTGTTCTTGGAGTGCATAGAGAGTTTTAAAAACATACGTACGTTTCGGGGAAATCCCTTCATCAGTGTGAATATGATGTCTAAAAGCAACGCTCAAGCGTTTAAAACTCTCTATGCACTCCAAGAACACAGTCTATCGAACACTTATTGAACTATTGAATGCTATGCAGCAAAACTCTTTTTTGTGACATTATCCTTACCTACGCCATTGTGTGCATCTCTGCTGGTAAATTCTATTGTACCGTCATGTTTTCTCTTTGGATCCTCTTTGTATTCTTTGTGATTCCCTTCAGGATTAAACCGATATACCAGGCCATAGTCCAACAGATATACCTACCAGAAATCAATGAAGAGTATCCATATTTAAGCCTTATGAAAAAGGTGTTTTACTTTATTATCTCACTTTCAAGTTGGCTCTCGGAAGAAACCCATAAACTTATAACTCGATTTCAAAGTCAGTGTCATGTATAAGATATAAGCTTATACAAGGGTCACACTTACTTGACCTGATTTAGATTTGGAGAATCCCATCATAAGATTGGAACCTTTGATGTCACCATGAGTGTACTCATGACAGTGAAGGTACTCCAGAGCATCAACCTAACAACAAAACAAACCAGTTTTAAACACAGACCAAAGACATGTTTCCATGTATACAACTGGTTAACCATAGCTTTTGAAAGCAAATGTCATTGTATAATATAGTGCACTCTATCTATACGTAAGGAGCAACAGGCCTTTACTACAAGTAAATCACTAAAAGCTTCAAACTCTTTTTTGCTGGCAGAAATATCACTAGAAAATGAACACGCTGCATAATTTTGAAGTTACACAGGGCAGAAAAGCTGCTGGGCTTACTATGAGCCTGCTTGTCATCACTATTGTTTACTTTTTAACTACAACCCTGACTGTAGAGCTAAGTACTTACAACTCTAAGGCCAAGCATGAACACTGTTGTTATATCAAATTTACGGCCACTGTCAAGGAAGAGCTCATCCACATCCTTCCCAAAGCGCTCCATGACTAAGAACCGCAGCTTTGTGGAGCCGTGCTCAAATGATCCAGACCCCAGGAACATGGGAACACCAAGATGTTTTAGACGACGTGATTTACACCAACTGTTTACTAGTGAGATAAAACATACAGGCTTATTATTACAGAATCCAGTGTCGAGTTCAATTCTAAATACTGAATCTTAACCATTTACAAGGCTAAAAATGACTTTAAAATAAAAAAAACCCAAATGTTTCAACTTATTGTGGCTTAATCCGGCGACCATGGAATGTTTTAGCTTCACTTCTCGCCTATCAATAACCATTAGACCATATTTTACATCTTGCTGTCACATAAAAAGGGTTGGATAGAGGAGTTCCAAGGTTCTAAAATTTTATCTAAGGGGTCAACCCCTTGGGATGGCTGCTGATACCCACATCATTTTTGGGCAAGGGGTAGGTTTATTTTCAGGCTATAGGCCAAAGATCTTGATGTATAAAATTTTAACTGCAAGTAAAATCATTAGTTGTTGACCTACTTAAATCTGGTTTTGCCACACGCTGGTAAAATGCAAGTTCTGTGAACAAAGGGCCATTAGTGTGAGGTTCCTGAAACAAAACAAAAACAAACAAGAAATGTAACAACTTTTATTTCCACCTGAGAGTGCAGATAGAAACACGTTGTAAATGAATCAATTTGCATCAACTGATCAATACAATTGCAATGTACAGTACATGTATACTATTTGGTAAATTAAACTAACTAATAATAATTTTAGCATCAAGATGGTCTTGGAAAGATCTCCAAAAAAAGCATAAGTCATAAGATTGTACATAAAGGTTAAGACATTTTAAACCTTTTTTTCTTTTTTGAATGTTACCTTCCTTGTTTGTTGATATTTCATAAATCATTCTTGTAATGTTATTTGTTTTAAAAAAAATGATGTTAGTACAAAAATTATTTGACATAATTATTGGTCTCTCATACAACAATGTAATTTTGGCCATCATAGCCTACATGTACATGAAGTTCTTACCACTTTGATAACATGTTCAGCATTTTCACGAACAGGCGATCCACTATCTGGAGAAGCTGTTTAAGTTAAAACAGAATAAGATTACAGTGCTCACAATATTAAAGATACTAAGGATAAAAATACCAATGAATTAATTTGTGAAATACATTTTAAACACCAATAATCTTTCCCCATATTTTTATAGCAAAAATAAGTCAAATACCTATTGGCTATATTTACACTTTCCCACCTCTCCCAAAAACTTTGAAAGCATACCCTGCTAACCCAACCTTACGGGCACCAATCCCCACTGCACCAGAAATATTCATATATATTTTGACATGGTTTGAGTACATGATATATAAATTACTATAGCACAGAATTATCAAAAAAATTCAGCAACCTTAACCTGCATGAAACTTTAACTGGAGGACAGTGGATATAAGGTAGGGTCGTAGGGACCTAGGGGACCTGGATACCCCTCCCCACCTAACTTTTTCAAGGCAAGAAAAGATCCATCTTCAAATTCCCCCCTTCCCAAATCCCCCATCCCCCCATCCCCCCCCCCCCCCCCACACACACACACACACCTTTGAGAAACCTAGCTAGCTTTAAATAGGATTAGCCACAGTAATAAAACAAAACACAGCTAGTAACTACTTCAACTGCTGTTGGATTACAACTCACCTAAATAGAGAGCTCCAAAACCGCCCCAGCCTATCAATCTTCCGAGGCGCCACTTCTTCTTGGTCAGATCTGTCAAGACGATTCCTTCGGGAAGTTCAACCATTCCTTTAGGCTTCCGCGGTTTCTTAGTCGCCGCAGGCGCCTTCGAAGAGGCTGCCTTTCTTTTCCCTGGCTTAGGCTTTCCAGAGCTCATGTTGTTTATACGCTTACTCAAAATTACAATCTATAAAATAAACTTGTCGGAAAGTGAAAGCTTCCCTCAGAAATTTGAACAGTTGGAAAACATTGCAGGAGTGGTCACAAAGCCTTTCAATTTCCCGCCATATTCATACTCCATATATGGCCAAGTTGGCCTTATTTGGAAGATCAGGCAAAAGAGATCGTTTGAGAGTTTGAGGACCTGAACTTTCAGTTGCAAATCGTTGCAGAGCGAACAAGAAATTTGACAAATTCTCGAGAAGACAGTCTTATCGGCGAGAGCTAAGGTAATTTGCTATTTTTCTTGGTATATTGTTGTGAGCAAGGGAAAATTTAGGTCTTCTTTATGATCACATTATCGCCTAAGTACAGTTCAAAGTTGTACAAAATATTCAAGCTTTAGTATACAAGCTTATGGCAAGGAAGCTCGATCTAATTTAATAATTCATTTTCTTTAGGATCATGAGTTCCACGTCGCAGAAACACAGAAACTTTGTGAGTGAACCTATGGGAGAAAAACCAGTAACAGAGCTCGCAGGGATCGGTCCTGTTCTAGGGGGAAAGCTGGAAGAAAAAGGCTTCGACAAGGCGTATGTTGTACTGGGTCAGTTCCTTGTCCTCAAGAAAGATGAAGAAATGTTCACAGATTGGTTAAAAGATGCGTGTAATGCGAACAAAAAGCAGAGCGGGGATTGTTATAACTGTCTCAAGGAATGGTGCGATGCTTTCTTGTGATCACAATAACTGAACAATGTTTGAAATTGAGTTTTAATGTAGCAGCTTTCTCAATTAAGACCACTGACTTATATCATAAAGAATAGACTCTATAAAATTGTGTTCACGTTTATAGTTAAGCTTAAACTTAGCTTCCTGCCTGTTTCCTGTCAAGTTGCCTTGACGTTGTCACTTGGATCACATTTTCCATCCAGTGATTAAACTTGTAAAATGGCCTTGTTGTCAGGCTTACAGTGTAGATATACCAAATTAAAAGTGTAGTTATTTTGTAATCTTTGTTATTCTGTACACTTAAGCAACCAGTTATAAAATCAAAGGGTACTGAAACTAGGTTACATCACCGTTAGTGGCTCCATCAGGGTAATTAGCAGAGCTTTCGCATGTCTTTGGCCTGCATGAGCAGAGCCCCATATCAAAGCAATTTGGTAAATCCATCAAGCTGAAAAATTTTTGTTGTTATGTGATCGTACATCTGTACAAGAAGAGAAATGAGAGCAAGAAAGGGTCCGAGAAGAATGGAGTGGCATAAATTCTGAGATGAATTATTGGATGAGATATATTATTTCTGGAGCTCCACTTTCAGGCTTGGCAAAATCTGTAGGTTATATAGTGTTACCATTACAAGCTAAACATAAACAGGCTAACTAAAGTGTTCTTCTGGCTTACTGGTTAGCCTGGTGAATAGCACTCCTACAGTAGAAATAGTGTGTCCCTTTTCTTGACTTTTTACTTGAGTAGCCCTTATGCTTGTTTGAATCAGCTGTCCAGTGCGATGATCAGCTCAAGGTACTTTGAAAGGCGACAAGCTTACAACAAGGCAAGCTTGCGACAAGCTTACAACAGGCCTACGACATGACTTAACTGTAACATGTCTGACGTAAGGATGTGGTAGGTTGATTTACACGTTGCAATTCGTGTCGCATGCAATAATCATAGGCAAAATCGTACTATTCAATTGTCTGCTTTGCCCCTTAAAACCTAATTGGCCTATAATAATATAGGCCACTATAGGCAGGGATGTAGCAAAGAGCCAGCTACCAGCCAATTTCATAAGCTAAAAGAGAGCTTGTCACCTGCTAGAATTTCAGTAGAAAACAAAGACTTGGGGTAACAGTGGAGGAACACAGGCCAGAAAAGCTGATTGAGCTTGTTAATGAGCCTGCTTTAAGTTTATTCAAAGCTACATCCCTGTATAGGGAGTGCCCCTAAGCCTTAATCCTCCAAAGTAATGTAAATCTGTGCAAAATCTAGCCTGTGCACAGGTTCATTGGTGGAGAATAGGCTGAAAAGAGCATGCTGGAAGTAGTAGATAAAATATGAGCAGGAGGTCTGTCTGGGCGTTTACAATGGCTCGCCATTGTAAAAGGCCATTCAGATTAATTCTACTTGTGAAATAAAAGCAATAAATTGAATGCAAAGTATTGTCATGTGATTTGGTAGAGATCTGTATCAAAAGTTAAATTGAATACTAATTAGCTGAGCAGAAGATCAGTATCAATAGTTAATTCTATTGTTTGATTTGTATTGGGGTTTACAGTTGTGTACATGTGATCTGAACACTGTGCTGGGATTGGTTTGCAACAATGAATTTTACAATCAAAGATAACGTAAACCCAGGGCAGTACCCTCCCTCCTCTCCCTTTCTTGAGGAAAAGCATAAAAACAACTGTAAAAAAAAAATAGAATAGAAATGGCTGGTAAAATATATTTATTATCTTCATTTATTTTGGCTTCTGCGTTTAAGAACAAACCTCTTTCCCTTTCACAGTTGTAGCCTGAAACAAACATTTTGAAACGCACCTACCTGACCTACCTGCTAGCTGCTGTAATATTGAAGATACACTTTAATGACGGTACTTGAAGTGACTAACTACCGCTGACAGTAAAAACGCTGGCTCGAATATTTGCGCATGACATGGTGGTTGTTCGAGACTGCAGTTCTTCTGTACGTTGTTAGCCAGTTGTCCAAAAATTTTTACTCTTTTCCAACTGAAAAGTTGGCTTTTCTAAATATGCCTTCTGTTGATGGCGAAGAAAATGGCGAGGAAGAAGTGGAGAGAAGTCCTAATGAGGACGAAAACATGAGCGAAGACGAGGACGAAGAAAGTAGCTTGAGTTCCGACGAATCATCTTCCGAGTCTAGCAGTTAGTATCTTGGTCTTTTGATTTTTCCGCGCTTTTTACCCTGTTCTGTTGTTGTTTTGTCCGCCTTTACAAATTTCTGATGAAAGTTCCATGTTCATATAGTTGACGAAACGGAAAATGAAAGAAGAAGGAACGAGTGTCTTAATGACATGGCGGATCTGGAAAGGCAATTTAGCGACCTGAAAGAACAGTTAGTAGAAGCTTGTTGACGATTTGTGCTGTCTAATACGTTATTTTCCTCTTTACTTTTCCTAAACAGGCAGTAGTAGTCGTTTGTCGATAGATAATTTTTCTCTTTTTCAGGCTTTATCGAGAACGTATTAGCCAAGTTGAAAAGAAGTTGGAAGAAGTCAAATCTGGTATGTTCTCAGGGGTGGGGTGGGGCATAAAGCGCTAAAGCTGTTGTCTTCAAATATAAAGTTGTTGATAAGTATAATGCCTTTTTCTGTTTCTTGTGCTCGTGAAATTATACATCAACTATACATCAACTGTGTTAATGGTGGATTTCTGGGTAACTGTAGCAGCTGCTGAAGAAGTACACAGAACTAAACTTAGAATGAAAAAATCCTAAGTACCAAAAATTATGCACCTGTCAATGTTAAGCCAGAGGGGGATACTCACCGGAAAATTGATTCATTCACCCAGGGGGGGGGGGGGCTACCCATGGGAAATTGACTCAATTGACTCATTCACTGACTACATTTTGACACTTGGGCGCCAGGCTTTTAGCCAAGTGGGAGTCCAGGAGTCCTGTGGACGGCCACTTATCATAGAAATTTAATATGAATAACTGTATACAGAGGTTTATTCCAGCTAATTTGGAAGTTTTTAGACACCTTTGCACTCATAACTGCAGAAAAACATCTTGCATGCTCCTCAGGCCCTCCTATGGGGACAAAGTCAGGCCTTATAAATATTTTGGACTCCCACTTTTTGTATCCTGGCTAAAAGCCTCTTGGGCACTGGCCCTGGGTCGGAAAATTTGACGTGGCTGCCATCTTGGAAGGCTAAGAGAACCTGGAAGGGGTGGGGACTATGACTCTGGCTTCCATGAAAATGATGAATTCCCCTGGGTCTGCCTGTTCCCCCCCCCCACCCTGGGGCTTAACATTGACAGGTGCATAACAATCCCTCAAATATATGCTTAATGAGTTAAGATTTAGATTTCGCTCTCCACCATGATGGTGGTTACACTCTGGCATTATAGATTCTTATAATAACAGACCTTGTATTAAAACTTTGTTCATCAACAGTCATTATAATTATCAGACAATTAATTAGGCGTTATGTTTCCCAACAGAGTGTGCCATGGAGTACACAGGACCTGTCAGTGAGTTAAAGGAGATGTGCGAGATAAGGATAGAAGTAGCAGGTATGTGACATTATGCACCTCGTCAAAAATTAGAAGATCTTGCCCAAGAATAGCTTGTCTTCTGGATCGAAAGCTTAGGACACAAACCATTACACCACATTACTATGTAACTTTGACGTTAGCCTCATAACAAGTTCAGTAATGTAATAAAGCAGTATAACCAGAGCTCTCAAGTCAAAAACCGACAAAGTCAACTAATAACCTGACCCTGGAAATTGATAGAAACTTCTGATTTGGTGAGGTAAACTTAAGGCTCATATCTGCATGTATTGACCCATTTATTTCCTTATTGACATCTTGCCTTTAAAACTTATCTGTAACAGGCTCTTAGTCAAACTCTATAGTGCTTGCTCTGATTTTTTTGTTTAAATTTAATTTTTACCAAAAAATAGGTTGCAAATAAAAGCATTTAAAAGATTTAGGCTTGGCAACATTATGACTCACTCTTATTTTTATAAACAACTGTTTGGTTTTTTGTGCCATAATTTAACCAGTTATACTGTGACTCACTATTATGATAGTAATCACTTTTATTTCAAATAACATTAAAAATATTTAACAATAACTGAACACAATTCAGCAATTCTTTCTTTTCTTTGCTTTTAGGGATTCTACGAGATTGTAGGGTAAGTATTTTCAATTGTTCATTCAATATTTATACATTATTTTGCTTGACTTTTTGTTGTGTTGATAAAATATATGAAATAAATGCAGATCTTACCTCTTCACAATATTTACTGCCTTTTTTTCAAAAAAAATGTATTTTTCAGTTAGGAAATGTAAGAAATAAATATGATGCAGATGAACAGGCAGCCATACAGCACTATGAGGTAAAGTGACGGTTAATTCTAACATAGTTTAATGATTCATTAGGGAGGTATGGTGACCTAATGGTCAGGGTTCTGTCTTCATGTGGGATTTAGCATTTGGGGGAGATGTCCGGAGTGGCCAAAGGCTCCAAGCGTCTGGGGGCATGCCCCCCCCCCCCCAATTTTTTGAAATGAATATGCACTGAGATGCAGTCTGGTGCATTTTGAGGCACAATTTCAAGAAATGTTACAGTGGTATTTTTTTGGTAAACTGTAATGATAACAATATTTTTGGGGGGGAGCTGGGCATCTTAATGGTGGGGGGAGCTTCTACCACTCAAATACCCTAGATAGAACCCTGATGGTAAGTGCACTGGACTTCAGATTGAGCGGTACAAGTTCGAGCCCTGGCTGTGGTCACTGCATTGTGTTCTCAGGCAAGACATTTTACTGTCAGTGTCCCTCTCCACCCAGGTGTATAAATGGGTACTGGCAAATTTAATGCTGGGATTTGAACCCACGACTTATGTTTATGCTGTACACTAGTATTCATATCAGGTAAATTTATGACCTAAAAATGTGGAACCTTGGATTGTGAAATTTCCAAAGAGGGTTGTAATGTATGCATTTCCAGTAGCTATAACTTGTTATTACACAACTTGTTTATTAAATATGCTCTGATTTTTGTTTAAATTTTATTTTTACCAAAAAATAGGTTGCAAATAAAAGCGTTTAAAGATTTAGGCTTGGCAACATTTATGACTCACTCTTATAATTATAAACAACTGTTTGGTTGTAATGTATGCATTTCCAGTAGCTATAACTTGTTATTACACAACTTGTTTATTAAATATGCCGATACATGTATCTCTCACTTGCAGAGTGAAAAGCTTGCCTTAATGGAAAGTATGAAGCACGAGTTGGAAGAAAAAATAAGAAAGTTAGAGGAAGATAAACAAAACATGGATATATCAGCTGGTAAAATCATTGTCTTACTTTTGTATAACAGCATGAGTTTGACAAAAATAGTCAAAGATATGGAGAGTTAATCCTGCTATGCCCCAGCAGGGCTTGAGACTAACTTTTTAACTCACTGGTTTACTGGCTAGTGACATGTCATATTTTACTAGCCAAAAGTAATTTTTCACTAGTCAGGTATATTGATTTCTATCAAGAACAGTTGACTTTTCCGAGTTTTTCACTAGCCAAATGGCTAGTAGGAATGCTAAACCTGGTAGCCAAAAATTAAATTTTAGTAGCCTTTGGCTAGTTGGCTACCGTTAGTCTCGAGCCCTGCCCCAGTCAATAACAAAATTACCATACTGACTGGTCAATCAACCTACAAGCATTATTGTTTTCACATCAACTCAAAGCTGGGTGTCACAGGGATTCATTCTTCAGCAAGAACTCCTGAGGGAACAATTATTTATTGTGATATTTGGCCCTTAGCTAGTTTACTCAATGAAGTGTTGTCCTTGTGATGAAATAATTGTTTTGAAGAAAATGGGTACACTGTCTAATCCCTTGAGTATAATGCAAATCTTAAAATTAAAATACTGGTATTGCTGATTGGCTTTAGAGCAGTTTTCAATTAAGTATCGTAACACCGAAACTAATCACGAAGCAAACCGACAATCCAGTGAACCAATCAAAACTCGAAGCAAATAGTTTTTACATGTAACTGGTGCAAAGCAAGGAAATTAAACATCTGTGTGTGAATCAGGATTGGTTTTGGTTTTACTTCTGATTGGGTGAGAACTAAGCAGAGAAATGCCAAACCAAAGCAAACGCAAATTACTTTCGACACTCAAGTGAAAACCACTCTAAATTTAACTTATTTACGTGTATTTGGTTTCAGACATATGGCTTGAATCACAGTCAGTAAACAAGAGACATAGGAAGTCCTCCGATGGATCCATGTTCTCTGACAAAAGACGGAAACCTGTCACTGTAACTGATATCCTTTTGAGATATATGTTGCTCAAGTTGTGTATTATAGTGATATTATTCTAAGGCTAAATGAAGTCTGAATAAATCCTGTGGTCATTTCTTCCCCTGCAAGAGGGATGTCTAAGATTTGAGTAGACCTAAGAAACTCATTCCATAAAATAATAGTCTCATGGCAGGGTTGTCAGTGGTTTTTTGAGTAGCAGGTTCCAACCAAAAAGTAGGTGGCTACGAGACACTCAGAACTTGATAACACACACTCAGAACTGACCTACTAATATTTGGAGTAGCCGGCGCAGAGTTCCAAATAGATGGTGAAATGCGCCGGCTGACGGCTTATTTTGACAACCCTGCATGATGAAGCATTTCTTATTAATACCAATTTGTTTTATTTTATTTTTATTTTATTTCAGGGCTGTAACCCATAACACTTGTTACAGCCGTGTTCTCTTGATGATGTTATGTGTGAAGATGTCAATTGGTATTATGTTACATTTGCATACAGATCTAGCAAAATGCTGTGGGTGATAATTTCTGTCAATGAAACGGCTGCTTAAAAACTTAATGACAGCCCTGCCTTTTTGGTACTCTCCGTCAACATATCAGGTGATTTTGGCTTGACTAGGGGCCTTGCCAAAATTTCCATGGTGAAAGCAAACATGACTGAAAAGGCTACATAAGATTAAATGTAGAGAATATTTTTTAAGTCAGGTTTTTTTAACTCTACCTAAGTCCATACATTGTATATATGCTGAGAGAAATGGACATTCTTGAAGACTGGGCAGCCATCAGAAAGGTAATAAACTGGAAGCTTTCTTTGACAATTTTTTTGTGTATTTCATCAAACCAGATATAAACTACAGCATTATTTTAATGTCAGCTGTCTCATACAGTTACAATTTTTTTTAGTTGCCAATTCGGCAACTTAGAGTCATTGTATGCTATTCTTAAGGCCTTTCTTAATGGCATAAGTTTCATCTGCAAATTACAGCGTAAAATTCCAAAACATGTGACTTGGCTGTCAGCCAGCCAACAAAATCCACTTCGTTGCATGCCAAGTAAATAAATCACAGTACATACATGTGAAATGACTTGACCTCAAAGGGAGAGCTGTATACCACAAGACCCCCTGCAGAAACCCCTTGGCACCCCACATGCCTGCTGCATAGGAGACTGCTGAGCAACATTGTTTCTTGTTTTACTTAGCCTAAATTACATTAAGCCTTGTAAACAATTTTTTTAAAATGTTTTTAAAACTATTTTAATAATTTTATTCCCAAAGGCAAAAGGGGCATTAGCAAGAAGAAGACAAGAAAGTAAGGCATTGTTTTCTTTATCTTTAACAATATTGCCAACAATGATCTTAAAAAATGGAATTGCTGCTTAAAAATCAGTATACTGACAAGGAGACTGTTAATGAGAAGAAAGAAAATGATCAAAATTCTTTTTTTTTCTTAACATGCCACACAATTCTAAGAACTAACATCAATCTTGAAAGTAATAAATGAGGACTTTTTGTGATTAGGACTACTAATTTGAAATAGTTTGCATTAAGCTTTTTCTTTTAAAATGATGAATCAAGGATGCATTGCAGCATTGAAAAATAATATACTTGCATGTACATGTAATCTGTTTATGTTTCGATATTGTACTGATAGTACAGTCGAAGCTCTCTTAACGGACACTCTCGTAAGCAGACAGCTCTTCTTACGGCCGCCTTGTTTGAAAACCCATTTTAACTCCCATACAAACTCTGTATTTTTACATTCTCGTAAGCGGACATTCCCGTAAGAGGCCGCGGACACTTTCAGAGATTACGACTTAGACTTTTTCTTTGTTTTTAAGCTTCCGTAAGCGGACACCCCAAAGAAAATCCTATTAACAACCTCTGCATCTTGTGTTTATCAATCAACTTCACATCGCCGTTCGTCACAATGATTTTACAGTAATTACAGTACCATATTTCAGTGTTTGTTTTGTCATCATCAACGTCCGTCTGGTTATTGTTAGCTGGGCAAGCTCCCTTAAGCGGCCATTTATCCCCTACACCCCTAGTGGCCGCTTACGAGAACCATTCTCGTAAGCGGCCAGTTCCAGTTACGGACACTTTTTTCGCGTCCCGAGGGTGTCCGCTTACGAGAGCTTCAACTGTGTAATAAAAGTGTTTTATGAGTAAAAAATCGACTGAATGATGTACAGCGTATAATTATTAATGTACCACTTATTATTGTTACAGGTGGTTGCCAGTCAGAGAAAAGTCCTTTTAGTGCAAGATATGAAGATGGAAAGCTTTATTACGAAGGAGAATGGTATGAAACAACCTTTCTGTCATAACCATAGGCCTTTGTAAAAAAACTGTCATGTGAAGTGTCAATCACAAAAAAGATAATAACAGTTATCATTGTCCTCCCCATCATCATCATCATCATCAGTATCGGCATCTGAGCTGTGCCTGTTGACCTGTTTTGTAAACTTCTTTGTTCAACTTTGCCATGAACAAACTTGACATATTTTTTTTATTATTTTTACTTTTTAATTTTCAGGTTCCATAAAGGAGATCATGTAGTGATAGAAAGCAGAAATGATACACAATCCAGGTTTGTTGTTTTAAACTTTGTAGACTACATCTAAAACCACAACTGCTACTTTGTTAGCCATTGGTTTGCAAACAGGAATGTTCCTAAAGTTGTTGTTTAGCTGACATTTTTGGTTATTTTTTGCTTGTGTTTCATCCTTTCTCCTTTTCCATTCCCCTTTTCCCACCCTTTTATATTCTGCTGAGTGCTCTTGTGAACACAACTATATCCCAGGGGTAACTCTTTCCCATCCCAACACTTTCTTATTTGCCATCCAGACTTTATACTATCACAGTCCCCCATTCCTCTTTGGACATCTACTTTCATATTATGTGTATCGTTGGAGGAATCTTCTCTGTGCCAACTGCCCCCTTTTTGTTTTAGCCTTCTGCCCTGGGATAACTGTGTCCTTGACCCTCTGTTCTCGTATCCCAATTGACTCTTGTTATTAATACCAGATCGTCTTTGGTGTTCTGCCGTCCTCTCCCTGGGTACACTTGTTCTCTGTTCCCACCCTTTCCTATTTGGCCTTCTGAACTCATATCCCTGGAATAATGTACTGTCTCCTGCTCTTTCCCTTTCCTCTTTGGTCTTCTTCCCTCATTTTGAATTCCTGGGGGTACGTGTTCTCTGTTCCCACCTCTTCCTATTAATTTTGGCGTTTTGCACTTATATCCCCAGGGATATAGCTAAGAAACACAAATCTGGCTCATCAACAAGCCCAGCTGGCTTTTCTGGCCTTAGCAGCTCTTTTAGAAACGTTTACCTGAGTCTTTGTTTTCATGTGAAATTTCAGCCGGATTTAAGTTCTATTTCAGCCGGTTAAATTAGCCGGCAGCCGGCCCTTAGTGACATCCCTATATCCCTGGGATAGTACACTGTATACTGTCTCCGGTTCTCAACTTCCCTCTTAGCCTCCAGCTTTCCATTTTTGAAACTTTTTTGGCTGAAATTTTTGCTTTCAAAACTTTTCTTTTGGTATTTTTGCAGTTCTTATAAAGATTGCTTTTTTGTCTTTGTTATTTTAGTGCTTTTGTTACTGGAATTAACACTGGAGAGGTAACAATTTGTTAATTTTTGTTTATTCATTCATTCATTCATTTACATTGTTGTTTCTAACTTTTTTAATTCTTTTATTTTCGACTTCTGTAAATCTTGGACTATATGACGTCATTGTTTGCTGAGGACTTTAGTTTTGAGAATTAGAAGTCATCATTGACTAAAATGTTTGTCGATCTTTTCTTTTCTTCGAAATGTCTTATTTTTAATCACAATGTTTTAACTTTTAGGTCTGGGTGAGGAAAGGAGATGGATCAAAAACAAAGTTGTATATAGGACAGCTACAGAAAGGAAAATACAAGATTAAAAAGACATGAAATCTAGACCAATCACAACTTTTTTGTGATTATGTACAAAACCTCTTGATGTAAATTTATATTGTAAAGATACCCTGCCAAACCTTTTTAGTATTACGGTACATGTTTAAATTACTGGCAATTGGTTCTTAAGCCACTTCTTTTATTTTCTTTTGAGCCAACTCAGTGCATTAAATGAAAAAAAAAATGTACTGACTTGCTTACTTTTTAAATTTAGTCTTCCAAGTTTGTTCATTTTAGGAGAAGCATGGATATGTTGTGGTTCAATTTTATCCTTGGTTCAATTTTAATTTTCCTTTGTTTTGCGTATGTCAATGTATGATAATACGTTTAAAACAAAGAAAATAAAATTTGTACCAAGGATAAAATTGAACCACAATAAATGCACTGTATTATTAATATTGAAAAGAACAATCAGTGTCTAAAAACTCTCTGCCAACACTCAACTTTTAAGGTCGGGACACACTAGGCGTCACGTCGCGGCGACATGTCGCCTCGTGTGACATGGTGCATTCTTGCGGCAAACCAGTCGCTGCGACAAAATTTTGTCGCTGCGATGTGTCGCATGAATTCAAACTAGTTTGAATTCGTGCGACACATCGCAGCGACAAAATGAGCGATAGCAGCGTTGTCGCAGCGTGTGTATACGTCTGCGACAAGGTGCTGCGACAAATTTTAAATTAACCAATGAGAGAACGTCATGTATTTTTGCCGTATTGAATTGGAAAACTAGTTCACATTCCCACCCTTCCAAATTCGCTGTTTGTGCACCGAACAAACACCTTGTCGCAGCGACTTGTTTTTAAGCAGTACACACGGAGCGACTCGTCGCAGCGACCTGTCGCTGCCACTTGTCGCATAGTGTGTCCCGACCTTTAGAGAATAAAGTAAAAAAGTCAACTAGGAAAGTGTTGGTAGCTTTAAGTCAAAATGTTCAAGAAATTGTCAATTTCATTCTTCTGGACGTTTTTCATTTGAACTCATGACTGGGTAAAGCTCAGAGAGTTTAATAGGATTTTATCACAACTGTCAGAAATATTTGTGGATAGGTTCTCTGCAGACAGATCTCACAAACTTTAATCCGTTTCATTTGAGGTCACTGAGGTGGATAATAAAATTATATTCAATTGTCATCCTTTCATGCAATTTAAATACCGTTAGTTATGACATATATCTTGTTTATTGTTTGCCATGCAAACAATTTAGTGCATGTCTTGTGAACAAAAGAACTGTACAAAACATCATTTGCAGTGATAAGGTTCATCAATAAACGTTGTTTTATAAACAATGGGAAAACTCTTTCATTGGGTTTCTTTCTCTCGCATTAAAGTGTTAAATAAACTTACAAAATAATAAACAATTATTTGATGAGGTTTTTGTGATATCCGGAATAATCAAGGTCCTAATATCACAAACCGAATCTAATAATTGTTTTATTATACATTATTTTTCTGGAAAAGGAAGTAATGACAAACGATTTCAACCTGTTTCAAAACTTGTGCCAATTCCGGCTGGTCGTCCTACTAATTCGTGGAATAGTTCCTTCCCAATTTTTGTTAGTCATCTTGTGTTTTCTGAGACTTAATTGTCCAGCAATTTTCGAACTTTGGTCAAACTATTTCTCGGTTGAAGAAGTAAATCGACGAACTATGAATTTCCTTCGCTACCAGATGCCTGACACATTGCTCTTGGAAATCATGCATTGCGCGCGCAACCTACAGATTAGTGAATAATCAGCTAGCAGATTATTCACTAATCTGTAGGTTGCGCGGATTCCCAGAATTAGCTGTAGGCTCTTAGCCAATGAGAAGACAGCTAGTGACTACAATGTGTAATAATATAAAATGACGTGGAATCAAATGTCTGTTTGGTTTAACTCATGAAACTCATAGCTGTATAAGAACAGAACAAGAATAAGAACTGTACGATAATTTCTGAAGGGCTGACGTGCAGAAAGATCCAATATGCATTTTTTCGACTTATTTGCTTGTTTACAAGCAAAATGAAGGAGAATAGCAGTTAAGTGGGGGTAAATGTGGAACCACATTCTTGATAACTCTCAAGGGACTGTTTTAATTTCTCAAGGGAATATTTTAATTTCTCAAGGGATTACTTTCCGCTGTGGGTGATCACTTGCGATCTCGCAGAAAAAACGTGACTTGTCACATTTACAAACGTTATATAACAGTTTTAAAAGTGACATGTCAGCTTTCTTATCTCAACGCATGTGTGTCTGAAAGGCGATCTATAAAAAGCGTCGCACTAACAATGGATTGCGTAACTAACACTAAAACACGAATAAATAATCACTAGCACTTACATCGTTTAAAAATTACAAACGTCAAAAATAAACCATACCAAAAAAACTCGCTCTTTTCAAAGATATTATTGAAGTTAAAACAAATGCAAGAGATGGGGGCTTCTTTTAGCTTAGGAGCGGTTAAAAATTAGGCCAAATTTGGTTGCTACAAGCGCCAGTTTGCAATGTTAATGATTAGCGCTTTGCAATCCGAGTCGATGTGACCTCGCGTTGACAGCAATGTTGCATGAATCGGCTTTACAACATGCGATGGTATCTACGCAGTTCGAGTGGAATTTCAGTCAAAGACAGCAAAATTCTTTCGTATTTCATCTTCAAATATAATTCGAAAGCATTCACTGTATAATTATATGGCTTTTGTTTAATCCTTCTTAAGCCCACGAAGAAGCTGTCTTGATATCCGACCCTCGCAGAGCCCAGACAAAACGCAGCTTGAGTGTATCGATTTGTTTTCTCCGACAGTAGTCGGAAATATCCCTATTTTTTTTCGTGCTTTTTCGTGGAGCAATCGTAACGATACGGCCTTGAACACATTGAACAGCGGTCTACCTATAACAATTCAAATATGGCGTCGCAAAAACAAAGCGTCGAACGCATATTTTGCTGTTTCATTTGCTAATTTCGCTGCCGAAATCGACTGCCTCGAAAGGTCCTTGCAATTTTAAAGTATAGAATACCCGATTCCCTCTATAGCGCGCGCCTGCAGGGAATCACGGTAGTTGTATTCATCAAACCGTGCGCGAGACTCAGCAACGATGCACGTTGCTGAGTCTCGCGCACGGTTTGATGAATACAACTACCGTGATTCCCTGCAGGCGCGCGTTATAGAGGGAATCGGGTATTGTCAGATCTCGGTGAAATTTGCACTGTTTATTTGTGTAATGTTGAGGAATATGTGTATAAATACCCGGCGCGGACGAGCCATTTTTGACAAAATTATATGGCTGCATTTCCTCCGCGAAGATAGGAAATTGTTAAACTAAGCTACAAAGCAACTGTAATGATAAGTTCGAAGAACAATGCACAGGATAAACCTTCGACTCATACTTCATGCAAAAAAGTCGGTATCTCGAAGAGACTTTGATTAGGCTTGTCTTGGTTCGATCTTGGTATGAGAGAATTTATAATAAAATACAGTTAGACCCCGCTAATTCGAACTCGGTTATTTTTAATTCCCCATTATTTAGGGGTGTCGAATGGTGAATGCGAGATGGCGATCTGATATCTTTTCTGCGAGCCCGAGACCTTTTTAGCCTTGTAAAAGAAATCGAGACTCCCAGAAGGCATCAAAGAAAAATTTGAGATGACGAGACACCTGAAATTTGGCTAAAATTTTGCGCAACTCTCATTTTTAAGCGATGGCGTGACATCGCTTTTATGCCATTGCACGATCGGTTCGTTTTGTCTGTTTGGCCCGATCGAACAGAAATCAAGTTTAACTTAACAAGAAATCGCCGCGTAAAACACAAAAGCAAAATACTTCTGTGCAGTTAGAATGGAAAACTACAATGTATGAACGAAAGAGACTTATGATATATGATGGAATCTATTAGATTGAGTAGACAGAAATTTCTAATTCTTAAAATACAAAGGGTCGCTGTGAGCAAGAGACCGTTTGACCTTAAAAGCTTGCTCGCGCGTATCGTATGTCGTTTATTTTATGGACCATTCACCACCCCTTTATTTCGAACTGAAACTCATTTCTCTTGCCTTTCAGTCATTTAATTACATTTATCCCTAGCATGGGATATTTAGCAAAAATTAGTGGTGATGCAAGAAAACAGCTCAAATCCCATGATACTAGCATTATAGGCATGCACTGCATGCAGAGTGCTTGGTAGCTGTAGCCTTTTGCACAATTTGCATGCCTATCGTACTAGTATCATGGGCATGCAATGCATGCAGAGTGCTTGGTAGCTGTAGCCCTTTGCACAAATTGCAGGCCTATCGTACTAGTATTATAGCCATGCAATGCATGCAGAGTGTTTGGTAGCTGTAGCCCTTTGCACACATTGCAGGCCTATCGTACTAGTATTATAGGCATGCAATGCATGCAGAGGGCTTGGTAGATGTAGCCCTTTGCCTACAATGTAGGCCTATTATGCTAGTATAAAAGGCATGCATTATGCTAGTATAAAAGGCATGCATTATGCTAGTAAAAAAGGCATGCATTATGCTAGTATAAAAGGCATGCATTATGCTAGTATAAAAGGCATGCATTATGCTAGTAAAAAAGGTATGCATTATGCTAGTATAAAAGGCATGCATTATGCTAGTATAAAAGGCATGCATTATGCTAGTTTAGAATATAGCCGCTGTATACGCGCGATGGAATTCTAGCGGGCATTATTTTTTTATAGAACATAGCTGAAAACTATAGAAGCCCGGTACCCCGGATGTGCGAATTGTTTGTCGAATTTCGCTGAACAACTTCGCCTCTATTCTCTTGTTTTATTGTTTAAATGATGCTTTAAAGCAGAAAGTTTTTACCAGAAACGTTTTACTTGCTCAAATGGAAGTAAGGCAGTGCCAAAGGAAGCGACAGATGAAGAAAGAATCGTTGAAATTTGTTGTTTTTCTTTGGAGTTGTGTACGTCGCTATTTTGCCGTGAACTGCCCGAAATTGATTGGAAATTATTTAGCAAAACAAGCCGGACTCTAGAAACGCTTTGAGGTAAGAAACCTTTTTTTAGCCACAATCTAAAGACAGAACACTCCACTTTTGTTCTTTTTAAATCGAAATTAGAGGCGAATTTGAAAAACTTGCTGCGAAACGAACGCATGGAAATTTTTCATTTGAATGAAATTGAAGTAGGCTTAAGGTCATTGCCCTGTATTGCATTGCGCATCCTTACTGCGCAGAATTTTACGCGTAATTAGCGCGCGCGCGCACGCACATCAACAAAATGGCGGCTTTTTTCTATGCAGCTTAGTCCGCGAGAGAAGTTAATTGTCACTTTCTCCTAAACGAGCCTGGTGACCTATCAATTTTTTCTCATATTTTAGGTGTAGCGATCAAAATCTTTCTGTAAAATGAAAACAGATCAATTCATGTGTTTGAAAAATAAATTATCGTTAAAAACGTGTACTTTGCTAGTATTCGCAGAAGAATTTTAAAGGAATTATATGGAATATACAAGGTCTTCCTGCTCCTTGACGAATCTGGTGACCCCCTTTTTTTATTTCAAAATTTAAGTTCCCTTAAAGTAATAAACCAGTAGGCGAAGTTTGGTTAAAAAATTGTGTTCAGTTCTATTTCGGGGCAATGACCTTAACCAACATGACTTAAATGCGTAAATATTTCAACTAGATTTGTCGGCTCTGTGAGAATCTTTTGGTAGTCGGAGAAAGGACTATAAATAGGAAATATGAATGAAATGGTATCTCGGTTTATTTATAAAGAAGCCGCCAAAGAAAAGAATAAACTAAACTTTCACTTTACCGATGTTGCGTGCGTTTGTAAATGCCGTAAGCGGCCGCGAGTCTTGTAAGTTCTGTGCTCTTTTTAATGCTATATTCTAAACCCACTAGAAGATGGTTTTCCTATGTCCTATAAGAAAATAATGCACTTTTGAGGTCTAGAAAAGCAGCTGAATGCCCTCGCCACTAGCAGCTTTTCTAGACCTCAAGCGTGCATTATTTTCTTATAGAACATGGAAAACCATCTTCTAGTAGGTAAATAAAAGGCATGCAGAGAGCTCAGTGGTAGAACTTTATTGATAAGTCAGGAATGTTTTGCAATCAAAGCTGCCCAGTCCAAACTAGACTATAGTACTAACTAAGGCTCTTAGGAAATGTCAGCCATGGTCAACAGCAATTGAATATTGCCAAGTTACCTTTTATTACTCATTACATCATGCTGTATATCCAAGTGTTCCTCAAGTCACTCAACTGTAGAACTTTATGAAATGACATCAGATTGATGCAAACTTATTGACACTTGGTCAAAATTTCTTTATTATTCTCAGTTCACAATTTCAAGACAAGGGGGACTTTGGGGCTTTCGGTTTCTCGGTTTTGACCATTTTTTAGATTGGTTTTTTGGTTTTCTCAACAAAAAACCGTGGTTTTTGTCTCGTGACGTCATGACGTTGTCATGACGACACGAGAATATTCTACAGGGGGAGAGGTGCATTCCATGCGTGTTTGCTTTCTGACGCCGCGGAATTTTCCCGCCATGTCAACATTTGCTTTGTGAGGCCGCGGAATTTTCCCGCCATGTCAACATTTGCTTTGTGAGGCCGCCGGAATTTCATATCAAAGAACAGATAATGTTTCTTTACAAAGGTCGCAACTAACGCGCTGGTTTATCAAACTGTAGGTTAGGAGTATTTATTGTAAAGGGCTTATTATGTAAAAATACAGGCACGCTTTACTGTTCTTAAAATTTATTTCTTTTTTTACGTTTATTGCTGTAGTTAGTCCACAGCCCTATACGGGTCTTCTGATCGGTGTATCAAGCGCAACAGATTCGGTGGAATCCCACGATGATATTAAGCGTTGACCTTATCTGTTAATAAAAGCGATCACACGAAATTCCCGCCATACAGTCTAGTCATATTAGTCAATCAGATAATAGCTAACCGTTCGTGACTATATTGGAGCAGAGTGTTTGGGATTTTGGTACAACAAAAGGGAAAAAGCATGTTTTAAACAGGATTGCGAACTGTAGGTATGTCGACAATATGTCAGAAAAAGCTTTTTTTGTCGTTTCAAGTTTTGATTAGATCCGACTTCAAAGATGTAATAGACCGCAATAGTTGAACCACGTGTGTGCCTTTCCTTTGAGTTGATTAGCTAGCTGGTGCAAGTTGGAATTTGCGCTGATTAAACGACTTCAAAAAAACTGGTAGATCCCGTGGACATTATTTTCCTTGCGTGTCTTCAATTCGAGTATTACCCTAAAACGTGTGGGAAAACAGTTCAACAGTCACGAAGACACACGCCAAAGGTCAACTCGTCGCTGTAAGAAAGACAACTTAACACCCAAATTGCAAAGTGAACTTCACGACTCTCTCTGGAGAGAGAGGTAACGCTCTATTTAGAGATCCTTTCGGCTTGCTAAAAGGCCTTATCTCTTGTCAATCAATGTCTCACCCGGTTCTTGTTTACAATACATATGTTTTGGTTAATTAAATTTACGTGCACGCTATATATATATTTTTAAGGGTTACATGTCACGGGTTGCGTTACTTGAGCAGATAATATTTTGCGACAATCAATTCAGAAACCTTATCAGAGCAATTTCCCAAGCATTTCTGTCTGTATTCTTTTTCTGCTGTTATCGGAGTCCTATAACTGTTCAACGGCTACATGCTGGAATGTACTTTGAATTTAAGTCAAGCCTACTTTCGGCTGCTTGGAAAAATTGCTTTTGATATGACTGAAATATTTAATACATAATTAAACTGTTAATAGAACAGAAAATCAGCCCAGTGACCACATAAATAAAACACAAAGACATTTGATAATTCATAAGCATAATTTTATTCATGAAATTAAAAAATTTTATGTACCGGTGTACCTATTTATCTATAATAAAATTACTTCAAAAATTCATATATTTATAGCACTGATTATTTCCAAAATTCATATATGTAACAGACTGCATGCTGCTCTCAAACTGGGTCCGTCCTTGCATCAGTTTAGGATCATTACTATTCTATACATTTGTTTCCCACATGCAAACTTCCTCAAGGTTGCGATGCTCTAGCCGATCTCCACACACTAAAGCTTCATGATTCTGTGACTGCTTTTTACCACAGAGAAGAATTAGAAGTAGTAATGCTGCTACATATTCTGTAACAGCAGCCAGGATAAAAGATGGAATGTAAGTATGGAGACGATCTGTCATGAAACCTGGGAAGGAAAGAAAAGGGAGTACATTATCAAAAATTGTCCCATATCTAGGTAGACTACGAGCAGTCCCTATTTTTTCGCATAGTCCGTCGAGCTTGAAGCAAATTTTTTTCAAAGAGTTCGTCGAGCTTATTTCGCTTCAAGCTCTTCGAAAAAAAATTCGCTTCAAGCTCGACGGACTCTGCGAAAAAATAGGGACTGCTCGTAGTCTAATATCTAGGAACTTCACCTGACAGTGTGTAAAGAGAGGTTTAATATTTTTAAAATTCTTGTGTAATTATTATAGTCCATAAGCCATGTGGTCATTCTCGTTCCCAGAACCCAGAGCTGCTTGTCCCTCTTAGCCAGCTGAGCCTGTGCACAAGAAACAAGTGGCTATATGGTGACATACCGTAAAATTCCGGTTATACAGCCCTCCTGCTTATAAGCCCCCCCAGTTTTAGGCCCATCTATCTGGCAACAAAAAAATACATCCGGTTATAAGCCCTCCAGGATATAAGCCCCCCCCCCCCCCCTGCCAGATGACAGTACTTAACAGGGCTAAATGTTGCTTTATTATGCGTTTTTAACTTGAAAACGTATTTCGATCAACACTCCCGTGGCTCGTTTCGAAAAGTTTTTTTCATTCCGGTTATCAGCCCTCCCGGATATAAGCCCCTCCATTTATAAGCCCACCCAAAACCCCTTACGAAGTTGTATAAGCCCAGGGCTTATAACCGGAATTTTACGGTATGATTTGATTGGCTGGGAGTGGACGTAAACATAAAGAAATAGCCAATCAAATGAACCGATTTTAAATCTCTTTGTTATGTGAGAGTTTAAAACAGTTGATTTGATTGGCTAGGTTTAAAACTCCCTTTGTTCGATGCTTTCTTCGACGCTTGCGGGACTTCGAACGCGATGTTCGACGAGTTAGCTTCACCGAAAGGTCTCTGATGAGTCTCTTGGCGGAGACGAAACATGCGTGTCAGACCAGCCACGAAAGTATTCATTAACAATTTACACGTTACGCAATTGGGAATGCTTACGCGTCATGTAAGGCCAGATTGCACCATCATTTCGACGCTTGCGGGACTTCGAACGCGATGTTCGACGAGTTAGCTTCACCGAAAGGTCTCTGATGAGTCTCTTGGCGGAGACGAAACATGCGTGTCAGACCAGCCACGAAAGTATTTGTTAACATCCACCAATCAAATCATGATTGTGTCTCCAGAGCCACTTGTTTCTCAGCCGGCCAAGAGGGACTTAGACTTGCTTTAGAAAGTCTAAGAGGGACTATGCAGGCATAAAAGGGAGGGGGGTGGGGTGGTGGAAGGGGAAAAAAAAAGGGAAGGAGGAGGTGGGGGGGGGGAAATTTTGATCCATTTGTTTATTTCTGTTTTTGAAGATTTGTTGGCTGTCAACATAAAAAATTATGAGCAACAGGTAGTGAAAAACACAATTTAATATCATTTTTCATTAGTTGGGTTCGCATGTTATCGAAAGGCGCTGATGCACAACAAGTAAATACTTAAAAATATTTCATATTTACTTTCAATAATTACATGTACGTACCAGCTAAAGGAGACCCAGTGGCAATTGTTGAACCATAGAAAAGGGCAGATAAACCAAATGCTGAAGCCCTCTTACTAGGCTCCACACTGTTGAGCATGGTTATGTGAAAAGTGCCTAGTATGAGACCATCTGTCAAGCCAAAGAGAAAGGAAAATGCAATAAGCTCTCCATAGGTCTTAGCTTGAGAAAGGAAGATGCTTGCTGATCCATCAAGAACATAACCAAACATGAGAACATAGATGGGATTTACACGGCGCATGTTACACAGGAATCCACTGAGCAGTCGGCCAATGAATGTTGTGATACCAATATATATGAAAAGCTGCGAAGCTGCATCAGCAGAAACTTGGATATCTTCTGAGAATCTCACCTACAAGAAGAATGTTGTTGCTAATTATAAGATGTAAAAGTTTAATACACTTTTATGACAAAACGCATGTAAAATGACATTTTGTGGACATATTGCTCTCACTAACTGACAGCCCTATCTTCATATTGACTTGTGTATGATATTGTGTTATTGCAAAAAATATCCATGAACCCCACCATGGAGTCCAATAAATGTGTAGATATTTTTTGGTCGGGTGAGGGGAGGGGGACATGCACCTCAACTTTTCCATGGATTTGTTAAAATATTGTAACCAACTGTTTTTTAGTGCTATGTACAATCAGGGTTTTATTCTGGGTATGATGAGCAAGGTTGGAAGCTTAGTAGGTTTGTGCTTTTGCAAAATCCCCCCCCCCTGAATATTCGGTATGTGCCCCTGTAATGCACCGCAGGGGGCACTCCCATTTATGAGCTATATAGGTATGTGCCGCTGTGAAGGGTATGGTTTTCAAGGAGTTGAAGGAGTTAGCGCTATATAAATTAGATTATTATTATTATTATTATTATTATTATTATTATTATTATTATTATTATTATTATTATTATTATTATTATTATTATTATTATTATAGGGTAGGGGTTTTCGGTATCTGGTCTAGTATAGGGTTGCAAAACCAGTTGAAGATGGTCTGGTATATGGTAAGGGTTTCACTGTCCCAGCGGCACACCTCCACCCAAAAATATACAGGATGCCCCCCTGGTAATGCACTAACCACTAGACATTTACAATGGTCACAAATTGACAATATAATAATTGACTTCATACCCAATCTTACCAAGTGTAACCTTGGAGTATTGTGTCCTAGGCTGGCTACTGTCATACACAGTGTCAACACAACAAACACCTTCTCCTTGAATACAGAAAAGTCAAACCACTTTTTCCTCTTGTCTTCTATTATTTCTACATCTTGCTCATCTGACATTTCCAATTCTTCACGGCCCCTACCATCATCATCCCTTTGCTTTGCTACTGTCGGATCAAATGTCAAGCAGAGAACACAAACAATGGAAAAGACGCCAGCAGTTATGCGATAAGTCTTTCTCCAATCAAACGAGTCCAGCAAGGCTTGTAGGATTGGTGCGATGGAAAGAACTCCAAGTCCACTTCCCGATGATGTAATACCAGTTGCTATAGAACGATTTTTGTCAAAGTACAGTGATGTTATCACATAGGATGAAACGTAAAGGCAGCTGCTGCCAAATCCAAACAAAACACTGTAAGTTACATACATAATAAAGATACTTGATGCAAGAGATGAGAGTAGCAGGCCACCAACACATAGCAATCCACCAATGATGGCAGTTAAGCGGCAGCCAAGTCGATTCACCAATGCACTGGTCAACGGGCCGAGGGCAAATATAAATGCTATTTGCACTGAACCTACCCAAGCTAAAGGACAGAAAACAATGGTGGTTAAATTTGATTTGCATATCCCTTGTTTCTAACACAGTAGAAGCATAATGGGGGAGGGGGGTAAACAAGGTTCCTCAAACCAATGGATTTTAGGATAGGAAACAATTAAGGGAACATGACCATTAACTATTCGGGAACATGGGAACAAAGAGAAAATAAATCTGGGCCGGAAACACGTGAACAAAAGCAATTATTTTGGGAAACAGGGAACACCAAAATCAAAGAAATACTTTTGGGGAACAGTAGCGGTGTACACAGGCTAGGAAACAGTAGCACAAGGAAAATGTGTTGGGAACAAGGGAACATGGACCCCCCTAGGAGGCCCTCCACATTGCCGTGGCTCGGCCCCAGGGGGGGGGGGGGCTTTTGTAAAAACTTGTGAAACATTCCTTTGTTTTGGGGCTATTGTTTTCCTGTTCTATATTGTTTCGAGGTTCTTTGTTGTCTTGGTCGTTCTTTGTTTTACGTCACTGGTGAGTTTCACAAGATTTAACACCGGGGATGAACCGAAACTGTTTCGTAATCAGACTGATCAGTCAATTTGTTTTAAAAGTGCACTGCCTCGCTGTTCTGCTGCCCATGATTTTATGCTGTCATGCATACTCTACAATCATATCACTCGTGTTCATTTTAGTTTTTCAATCGAGACTAGCAAAACTTGTCCAAGCGATAGAAGATCAACTCAAATCTGACTTGCCTGTACGTTCCCGTGACTCTTGAAAATAGTCCATTAACACTGGAAACAGAACGCCAAAGTTGAGCGAAATGCCCATCGTAAGAACGATAATGAAAGCGGCACAAAAACAAACTAGCCACGACCAAGGGCTGTCAAGCTCTTTCCTGCACTTGCATTTTATAATTGTACTTGCAGAGCATAGTTTACAGCACGCCGCCATCATTGCGTGCAAGCGGAAACAAATCTTATGTTGCCTGACTGGGTGGTGAAAAGTCGTCACGCAACGCCAAGCGAACAGTGCACGACCAAGGAGGAGGACGCCTGGGGTCGGTTTACGTTTATGCACCAGTCATTTGAAATCCCCGACACCCCACCCCCCCCCCCCACCTCGGGCATGAGCGGGGCAAAAGCGGGGTTTTCACTTCGGATTCACGCCATTTTGGTCCCCCACTATGCGGGGGATGCGCCAGAAATCACGGTCTTCACATCCCGGACCGGGGGAATACAGGGGGAATATAAAGCAGGGCACTCACTCCATGGTCAGCGGTTTGCATTTTCGCGCCACATGGTAATTTCGCATATATTATTTATGTCCACTCGCTCAAGATGTATAAATTACTAATACTGAGTGAAATACAACTAAAAACTGTCCACAAGATTTGAGAAATTCCTTTTACGTTGTTAGTTTGACAATAATAGCGCATTAAAGACGCTGGAGACATTCATTTATGATAGTTTAAGTTGAGTTAGAATACAATGTACCGGTAATCGGAAGTTTCTAGTTTTAGAGATCCATTAACAGAGAGCCAGCTGTTCAAACAACACAGAGCATATTGTAATATCATCCTGCATTTCCATTAATCCATATAAAGTTGAGTTGGAAATTTCAAATAGTCGTCTTCTTCCTTGTCCATCGGGGAGCCTTTGCAAATGTATTCCTAGCTGCTCTGAAATCAATGTGTTCATTTCATGCACGGCTACCAACGTTTTCATCATCCCTTAAGTACTATCATCCCTTGTTGTGCTTGGCTATAACAAGTTTTCTACATGAATTACCATGTGTGTGGATCATATAAAGGGGCGGGGGAGTTCACCATTCACTTTTCTCCCGGGGGCCGGGGACTTCACTTGCTTTCACTTGCCAAAAAAGTGAATGCCCCGCTCATGCCCGAGGGGGGAGGGGAGGCGGGGGTTTCAAATGGGTGCATTACTTCGAAAATGGCGGCAAAAATGACCCGAAAAATTATGGACGAATGTCACGTGGGAGCACTGAACGTGTCTTCTGCAGTCTGGTTGGGAAAGCGTTAGCCTGAAGGCAAATGCGTTTTTCTCTCGAAAGCAAGCGGAACAAAATTATGAATGTTGTGTGACAGATGGCAAAGGTCGTCACGCAACGTTCGCACGGCCTCTGTCCCAAAATAGAAATTATTTCGTTTCTCCAATAAACGGGTAGATTTGGCACTATATCCCAGATAATACAGGACAAGAACTTTTCACACGAAATATTAATTTAAAATAATTGCATTCGTTAATTAAAATTGAGCAGAAAAAAGTCAGGAGCATATCACTACCCATCATTTCTGCTTTCTATCACTACATGATCTCCTTTATGGAACCTGAAAATTAAAAAGTAAAAATAATAAAAAAATATGTCAAGTTTGTTCATGGCAAAGTTGAACAATACTCGTTAAATTTAAGTACCTCCCTCTCCCACTCCAAAGGAAAACAAAATTATACTAAGTCGACTTGAAAAATTCCTTAAAAAAATGGATGCCGGTAACTTTGTTCTTTCTGGCAGTGCATACTTACATTCAATTTCAAGTGAGTTTTTTCTTTTACTGAACATTTATTTCCATTTTTTTTAATTTTCGAAAAATCGCTTAATTAAATAGCCGCTAAATCTTGCTCAGAAAAAAATCGCTAAAATTAGTAGCCGCTTATAATAGTAACCTTAAGGTACATTCAATTTCAAGTGAGTTTGTTCTTTTACTGAACGTTTATTTCCATTTTTTTAATTTTCGAAAAATCGCTAAATTAAATAGCCGCTAAATCTTGCTCAGAAAAAAATCGCTAAAATTAGTAGCCGCTTATAATAGTAACCTTAAGGTATACGTAAAATAACGGAAAAATTATTCAACCAAATTGAAAAACCAAAAACTACATTCCTTTGTAAACGCAGGGCAAATCTGCTAAAGTTTCTCCGTTCATTTGGATGATCAACGTGTTGAATTTGAAAAGAAAGAGCATTCAGTTTTGTCCGTGAGATAATTTCTTTAATTTCTTGCAATAAATTATGAAGTATATATGGAGAGATAAGATGCATTACATATATGAGTAACGAAAATGAAATTTTAAGAAATGTAACATTGCTTTGTGAAGCCGGACAATTTGAAAGTATCTCTTTGGCGGCTGTGTCTGACAGCTAAATAAAAATAGGAAATTGTTCCGATACTTTTTGCCCTTGTTTCAAACTGACGACTCCTAATGCGAAGCTATTCATATGGAAATAGTAGTTTGTTTTGCATAAAAAATAACGTGTGAGTTCAGTCCTTCCAAAGAACATAATAATTACTATTGACAAAGTGAGAGAATACTTTTTATTATATAGCCGCGAGTGTTTTACTGGAAAATAGACTACTCGTAAAATTCATACGAAACTGCATCCGGGACTGTAGTGGCGTATTTTCCATATCCTCACTACAACCTCGTTCCCAGGGCTTTTCCCTTGGTAAAAGCCCTGGGAACGAGGTCGGTTGATCCTAACTACATTCTCGTCCCCATAGCCCTTTCGTTTCTCTTAGCCGGCTGGGCCTTGGCACGAGAAAACAAAGGGCGCTGGGGACACAGGATTTCCAGTCCTAGATTCTAGGACTTCCGGTCTTCATGTATGCAGCCATGATGTTTCAAAAGAATGTATGAGAGAGTCGTTACGTTTTTGACTTCCGTTTAGGAATTGTTTGTTCCAAACAGCCAATCAAAAAAATTCGAATTAATTCAAAAATCCTATGTCCCCAGAGCCCTTTGTTTTCTCGTGCCAAGGCCCAGCCGGCTAAGAGAAACGAAAGGGCTATGGGGACGAGAATGTCCTCACTAGTGAGGATATCGATGACGTCATTTCCCGCCTTTGCACGGTTGTGCAAGGCTGCCAAACGCCGGTTGGAAATGGCGAGCTATCCGGCGATTCATAAAGTTCACTGAAGTCAAAATAGTAGCTTTTACTGAGGAGCAGGAAAGTGCTAACGCGAAGAAGAAAACTTTAAATGACTTGAAATTATTTAAGAGCTTCTTGCTTTTGGAAAGTCAGACGAAGGGAGGGAAATCAAGAAATTCCAGCTGCCGAACTACAAGACCTCGCGATCAGAAATCAGTAGAAAAGCGGTGAGTTTGAGCAGAAACAGATTTCAAAACGGCGAATTATTTATTGTCAGTGACATTGATGAAAGCAAGAGAAAGCTAAAAAAAGCTAATAAACAGACTGTTTTTACATTTACGTTATACATCTTCTGAAAGCTTCAGTTCGCGAAATTTTGCCTTTCAGTTTCGCAATTTGCTCAATTGTTATATTTAGCCGTCGCTCGTGTTTAAGCTTTTCATTAATAAAAATCTTTTAACTTTTACTTCATGCATGATTTTTGTCTATATAATAAAAAGAAAATTACACGGTGGCTTGAAGATATGAATTTTATTTTCTCGTGGTAAAAGCAATATTTATACTTATCATATGACCCGTACGGACCCGCGCGCAATTTCCTTGGAAAACCATATGAAAAAAAGTCCCGTATGAGGGCCGTACGCCTCGCTCTAGCAGGGCCGGAAAAAGCCGTACGGCCCTACTAGAAAAGCGTACGGCCCCGCTACTCGGCTACTGCCGCGAGATGCCGAAATTGGAACCAGTTGATTCCACACACAGCTTTGAATCTAGATGAGCGATAGTTAAGATTTTTCTGAAAGCAAAGAAATGTCTAACATGTTAATTAAAACTTTACCATCTAGAAAGCATTGTAGTTTGCAGGCGCAAAATTTAAAACAAAACGGTTTAAACTCGGCAAATGATGAAGAAATACTCAGGACGACAACAAAATAATCGAAATAAAAGCCGTCAAAAAAACAACATAATCGGACAAAGACGTATCCTGGTTTGTAGTCATGGTAAAAATTGAAGAAAAAATGCAAATGCAAAGTAAACTCAAATTTCTCTTTTCTCAGGCTGCGTAATTTTTAAATCACAACAAAGAATCCGAGTACAAGTTTATGACTAACCTGATCAACGACACAGTTTCCCGCTTGTTTTCACGAAGCATTTTAAGCACAATTTGGGCATCAGCTGTAATGCAGAGCTCAACATCGTCGATGAACTAACGAATTCAAGGACTAAGCAGCAACAGCAAACGTTCATGAACCCTACGATCCGTGGTAAACAAAACAACTTGAAGCCGAAGGGAAACGAAGCGAAGCAAAATCCTGAACTGCCAGTACAATTACTTTCCAAGTCTTTATGTAGTTTCATAGATTATGATCTAATATTGTTTTTAACATCCAAAATCCTTCTTGGTGGAAAATTAATTAATCCTCTCGTTCAAACCAATTGTGAATTTCGGCTCAGAAGAAACGTCGCTAAGTTGTTCAATCTATTCATCAGTCTTCGCTGAGAGACGAGCACGACTAGCCGAAACGTCGTGCAAACTCTTTGTTGTAGTCCTTCACAAACCTTTCCTTTGAGATTCTACTAACTGCAATCATGTAGAAGGAATTAAGTCGCATTTAAATCTTCTTGGAATGGAGCTAAACTCGGAGATTTGGTTGACAATTTTAACAGAAAAAACTTCGTCCGCACATCGCAGTTCAAATGCACTTCACTGGCTTCCCAAAAAAATTACGAGCTACCATTGGCTTTTCAAAATGCGCGCGAAACGGGCCGCCGCGTCTGCATCCACGAAAGAAAAACAATAAAAAATTCAGTGGTGATTCAGTGGTCATATGATAAAATGCTTATTGACTGAGTTAGGTCGGGCCGGACGGGAAAATATTTGGCTCTCGGTCAGGACGCACGGACCTCGCTGCGCTCGGTCCGTACGTCCTGACCTCGAGCCAAATATTTTCCCGTCCGGCCCTCCCACTCAGTCAATAAGTACATATTCATTCGCTGCGCTCATTCGTAAAATATTGCTTTACCACTCGAAAAATAAAATTCATATCTTCGCGCCGCCGTGTAATATCCTCTCTTTATATATATTTTTAGTTGGATTTTGAGCCTTTCGCGCGAGAACCTTTTGTAGTTGGAATAAACCTTTGTTTTTATCTTTAACTGTGAAATCGTGAAGTTCAGCGCAAGCATTCACGACAAAGGTTTCTGAATTGAATCAAGAGTTTCGTATATCGTGTTGTGAATGTCACAACTTTTATCGAGCGACAAAAGTAGCTTTAGTTTTAGTTCAAATTTTAGGGGTGAGGAGTCTAAATGTTTCTTTATGTTAGATGCACGCTTTTTAATTTTCGATATCTTTACAAGCAATAAATAGACGTGAAAAGCGGTCTATTTTCAAATAAATTAAACTCTGAAAGCCCAGAGGGCTTTTGATTCGGTTTTGGTGTCTTCTTCAGTTTTCGGGTTTTGCTTCTATCAGCATATGGTTTTTGGTTTCCGGCAAAAATACTAGGGGTTTTTCGGATTTGGGCTTTTGCTCTGGTTTCCGGTTTCTCCAATTTGGTTTACAGTTTCTCTGAGATCATGCTGGTAGAAAGAAAACCTGCTTTTATGTTTAAAATGCAAGTTAGAGCAGTGTAATCTAGTATGTTAATGAACAAAAATGTCGACTCTTTTAAAAATTTCCTTTCTTCCTTCTTTCAAAATCTCGAGGTACCAATTATGGTAACAGGAGGCTTTTTTGCATGACCATGCGCGAACTGCTGGACCGTGAAATCGTAATGCAGGCTCAACACGGGTTATGATTGAAAGTGATTCTTATAAAATGGCTCGCGCTATTCATTTTTTGACCCTTTTTTTCCTTCTTGTTTTTGTCGATTGTGAAAAAAATGCATTTAAGTGCGCGGTTTGCGGAAAAACCCTTTCTTCCACGCAAAGGAAACTCAGCCGACTAATGGCTTCATACTTGGAAGAGTTGTCGACTTGTGTTAGCTGGGACAAGATGCGCGCATTTGCAGTACGTGAAGGGTGGACGTAACAAAATCGCGAAAATCTGCCGAGACATTTTCGCAAGTAGAACTGTCTGATTTCCTTGTGATTTCCGATGTGTAAATACGATGTAATGTAACATACAAATATAATATAATTTTCTATAATATTTAAATTTTAGCGAGTGGGAAAATGCAAGCGCGTCAAGGCTGGGAGACCCCCCAAACCCGTCCGTAATAAAAAAAACTGGCCCCGGCATCCAAAAAAGAGGCAGGAACACAGACCTCGGACAAAAAGCTGTTATCTTTTGAACTATGGACGGTTGAGGACACATGCTTTGGTGAAATTTACGAGGACCTTGCGGCCGAGCCCTTTTTCCACCCGGTCTATATGAGGAAGTGGAAGAAAAAATGAAGCTACTCTTTAAACGCAAGTTCCTAACGTTCAAGTCCAGGGCGGATCGAAGCGGATTCAGAAGTTTCTGAAGGGGGAGGGGGGGGGGGGGGGGGGGGGAGAAAAAAAAAAAAGGAAGACGTACAACTAAATAACTTTCCACGCCATTGTCATGGGCGTGGACGGCGAATTTTTTTTCCGATTTTTCACTCTAAAATGCCATTCGCAGCATTCCCCTGAGTGGAAAAGCAAGATCTAAAACTGGAGTCTACCTTAATTCGCATTATAAAAAGGGTTTCAAACGGGGGGGAGGGGTTGTAACCTCTTCAACCCCTCCCCTGGATCCACCATGCTGAAACGGACGTTTACAGTTTAGAAATTGCATGACGCTACCAGTGTTCATAATAATCAGTATTCAATGCCAAACAGACAGCTAGACTCTTTTATTAAATGGATGACTGATTTATGAATTGATTGTTCAATTGTTGACTTGCAGGGTGCGACCTTTCAAAGGAGCTCCAGAGTCTACAGGACACTATGTTCAAAGAAATCACTAAATCAGCGAGGCCTCCTATATATGATACTGATGAGTTTGAAAAATTATGTACCAGAGCCAGCGCTCATACAATATTTAATTCTAGTTTGTCTGCCATTACTGATGACAGGCACTCCTCAGAGAGGGTTGCAACTAACAAGAAACGAACTGTTGCCATCCTCTATAAGCTATGTTAAGGGCTGAGCCAAGTGTGTAACTGGTTACAGACCGACCATGCTATATTTCTTAAACATTCAAACATTAACCAGGAAGGATTGGAAACAGAAAAAGCCATGGGAAGTTCTTGTAGTAGAAGCAAGGTGGACCAAATGATTATGGGAATATCCCAAATGGCTCCATTCAAGATTGATGAAATCGTTACACAAGCCATCACAAATAAATGGCAACTGGTACTAGTTGCAGATGATTACACCTTTGTTCACTCAAACAGACGCCCCAAAACTGATACTGTTCCCAATGCTAAGTATATGTGTACCATCATCATCAAAGTGTTCAAGAATGTCCCAGCCCTCCTAGCCTGTCCAGTAACAACCTACCATAATCCAAGTGCTATTGACATAACATCCTGTATAAACACAGTCTCTGGTCTTAATACTATGTACAAATTGACTCTCACTTACTCTTTTGCAATGCCTTTCTGGATAAGAGTTACATTTTTTAACTCAGTTTTTGACAGACATAGGATAACAGCACATGATGAATCTGTTCAAACTATGAGGCAGATGGATGACATCCACTTGGTAAACTTTTTTCAGTTAACCTTAAAAAGCAAAGATGACTTTGCTCCTGCTTATGATGCTTTTAAGTACTAAACTCTCTGACTATCTAAAAATGTTTCTAACACCTCAGCCTGGTGACTGGCCAGCTCAATTTTACAGCCGTCAAATTGTATATGAAAGTCTTTTGAAATTCTGTGAACCATCTTATGTCCCTGACAATACAGTCTCTTTCAGTCTACATGTACATGGAGACCATTCCTACACCACAGTTGGCTCTTTTGGACCTGGAACACATAATACAAACAGGCATGTAAGCATTGATCAACCAAGAATCCTGTCCATAATTCCATGCATTGGACCCCTGCATATGTCCTTAAATAGGGGAGAAACTGTTTTTCACAATTACCGTCCATTTTTTGACAAGGTCTATACTCAACTTTTTCCAAAAAGTAAACTAGCAAAAACACCTAAACCCTGGAGAATCAGCCTTATACATGAAGTTATATATGGTGGCTGGCTTTTTATTAGGGACAGTGTTAAGGACAAATTGGAATACAGAACATTGTTAAACTTATTGGATAACTATTTGCCTCTAGTTCTCAAAATCTATAGTGTTACTTTTAAAATGAATAACTTTGTGGAATTCTTCAATGTCATGGTTAGGATTTGGACAATGTTTGTCTGCCTTCAAAGGCACCACTACAATAATAAAATGAAGATTTCACTATCTGAGAGCCATGCCCATGAAAACCATGGTGGGTTAATTGCAGTAGCAAATTACATGTATGATCATGTTGACAATTTTGTTATGTTTTTGTCTCACATGTGTGTGCATGATTGGGGAACTGGAATGTCCAGAGCCAATATTACAATATTGCAGAAGTCATTGTATTGAAAGTGCTGTATATCATTTAAGACACACATGTAGTTTATAGTATTATAATACTGATAACAGTTAAGGTACCATGTTACTTCATTTAAATTGGGCATGTTATGGTGTATTGTCTTGAAAAGAATGCCTTGGGAAAAAAAATAAATTATTCTTAATTCAAGTTGACATGTATGTTGTAGATGTTTACCTTCATAATAAAATACTGTACTGTACTTATCATCACACACGTTTCGGTGGGAAACTCAAGGATGAATTGTGTTTCAGTAAAACGAACAAGGGTCAGTATTATGACATTTGAAAGGGAAATTATATTGGAGCACTGCAGCCCTATACCAACATTAGTGATAAATCCAAGCTTACAAGCTTTCAGAACAACACGTTATTTTTCTTTTTTCCCCAATTTTGACAACATCCCTGACATAATACAATGGAAATTCATAATATGAAGGTATGTTTTTCAGTGTAATTGTTGTGGTTATCAATAATAGATGCCATACAATAATGCAAAATTAAAAATTCATGAGATAAGATTTTTATGCAAAATTTGAGGCACAGTAACTGCCAAAATATACGGCCGATTACTGATAATTGAAATGTTATACTTCCAAATGGGTCATAGAAAAAAGTATGACGTATCATGAAATGAAATATTTGCTTGTAGTAAGTTTTCAGCCCAAAAGAAGAATACCAAGCTTTAAAGCTTACGAAACTGTTGGTCACAAAAACCATAACTTCCCCAATTTTAACTTTAACGATCCCTATATAAACCGAATTAAAAAGCATAGTGGTTACCATTTCTGCTAAGAACAATGTGGTTATCAATCCTAGATATAATAATAATTTCCTGTCAAGATAACAGAAACCCAACTCGACAAAAAACATGATGAAAGTTTAACGAAAGTTTTCCATAAACCCTTGAGGCTGATCTCTGAACAGAGTATCTTAAAAAAGTAATCATGGCATTCACTTACCGCGATAGAGAAATTGAGAGAACACCGTCCCATTTCATGAAGAAAATCCAAGCAAGAATTATACCGTTGACCACAACAGCCGCCATTTTGTCGTCGGAGTGAGTTGCTCTTCCATCTTGTTTGGCGTCGCGTTTCGAAGCTTAAAATGGTCGATATTTCCTTTAAGTGCACCGAGAAGGTCCTTTTGTCATTATATTTATTCTTTGGGCCTCAATCAAGCTTTCAGAATGAAGAGAACCGGTCCTTTCGAACGCACATTATCAACATTACTGCTGTCTGTAAGAGTAAACAATCCCCGAACATAAGCGAATTGCGCATGCGCAGCAAAAAAGCCCCCTGTTAATTTTCACTGGCGAAAAATGTAATACGCATGCGCTGTGCAAAAAGTCATGTGACGGCTTTCCAGCCTTTTTATTGGCTCATCGCGAAGATGCCGGCAAAATTGAAGAAGTTAATGGCCGCCGTTTTTACAAAGGAAGGTGTTGTGATTTTTTACCTCTGTGAGAGATCGAAGATTGTTTTCTTCACGTTGTTAAATGTATCGCATTCTCCAGTTATTCTTGCATCCTGGGACCGATTAACAAATGCAGTTGGTTAATGCATTTCACTGTCAGTGGCGTTCAGGAATGGAGTATCGCGACGAAAAGTGATGCAAAAAAAAGGTGGGTGAATTTCACGTTTTTGCTTACGGTATGTTTCGTGCAGCACGGTACACGAAGGGATTATAAGTAAGTAAAAGTACATTTTCTAGGCTTTTTGTAGATATATAAATTAGCTTGTACCGAGTTGCAGGGGAGTGGCAATTGGCTGAAACTTGGACTGTATTTTGGAGAGAGAATTCGACATTGATGTCGAATCGATATCGAAGAACAATATTCCACTATAAAAACGCGACCCAAAAATTGATTTTCGCACAGTGTATTCAAGTTTTCCTTCAAAGGAATAATGGGTCTCCGAGAGCTGTTTTATTTATAATTAGTGGCTGATCGATCCTACATAAAAATGATGTTATCGTACAATTCGATAGTTTATTGCTTAATTTGTTATTTATTTATTGCGGCACGAGTGTAAATGCGAATGGTTCCATGGAATTGTAAATCTTTGTGTGTAAATTTTTTTCCCTAACATGGCAAGAATTTTAAAGAAATAGCTTTTCCGTCTATATTTTCGGATTTGTTTCATCTGAATCCTCAAATCTCCTCTGGGAGAATAGGGCCTTAGAGATTCGTATTTGTTTACCTTGGAAGTTTTCTTTTCTTCAGTTGTTCGTTTCTTCTTGATCTTGTCTGGTCCAAATATAAATATCATGTATGGCATGTATTGATGATCTTTTCTTTCTAAAAACTCTCTGCCAGAAATTATACTGCATTATGAACATAAAACTTCCTAAGTTTAAATGTTGCTCCCCAGAAGGCTTTTTATATTTCAGAGGCCATACACATGTAGCTTTCGGTATGTTAGATAACCCTTTTGGAACTGCAGTACAAATAAAGAAGCTTTAATTTCAAAGAAAAATACAGACACAGAATACAAAAGAAATTTATTTTCTAGAGTTCCAGAATTGTTCAAATGGCATTTGTACCTGTACAGTGTTTAAATTGACATTGCATGTTGGTTTCACTTTTGTTAGTTCCTTAAAACTGGTGATATTAAGTACAGCAACTGTCAAGTTTACCACATGCTCTTTTTGTCCATGAGCTCTTTACATGTACATCAGTTTCTGTTTGTCATCCCACATGCCATTTTCATGCTTTTCACTGTTGCAAGAAGGCCGGTTAAATTCAGTTCACAGTTTCAATGTGTTATAAGAATAAATGTGCCTTGGCAAGTCTTTGTTGAAGTTTACAAAGTTTCCGATTTTCTGTATCTATCAAAAACCAGAACACCTTAGGCTCAGTCAAGTGTTGTGCACAGGATTTCACCATCAACTTGTGCCAATACAAACATCAAAATGTCTTCATCCTTGTGCGGCACTTACATTTCTCAGTGTTTGTTTGAACTCTAGTTCAAGTTTTTGTACTTGCACTTGTGCTTGCTTCACTAGTGAAAACCAGGATTAAGGAAATGCTTATTTTGGGTTCAGTTTCACCCCACTTTGTGTTTATTTGGATGCATATGTTTCTGTTTAGGGAAGTGGGATTTTTTAATTGGGTTAGAGATATTTTGATTGCCAGTCAATTACATTAGAAATGCAAACTTTAGGGCTAAAAAAATGGCATTCATACATATTGGAATATTCATAACACATAGCCATCTGAATGTGTTGCAAGATGCTGTTCTACAAGATAAAGCTTTGTCATAGTTTAACTGCAACAGAGGATTAAGGATATGGGTAACTTATCGAAAAAACAGAATTAGGTTTAACCATTTATGTATGGGTAAATAAATTATAACAAAATTTATACAATGTACATTGTAATGACTTACCTGTACCCTGTTTAACATTACTACATGTCACACATGTTTAACTAAAGCAAAAGCTACATTTTCAAATCTTCCAAGTTTATTTGCTTGAACCCAACAAAAGGAAAATAACTGCTTGTACATTCACTGGAACAATCAAAGGATCTGACTTTTGCTTCAATAGCTTGACCTCAAAATTATTAACTTTGTACATCAAAGTTTTCATTCAGCACAGCGATGATGTTTCACAAGGAGGCTAGAGCTTCAATAGTTTTCATGAAATTTGTCAAATTAACATAATATAATGTAGCTGACAACTTGTGTGTAAATGACTGCTATCCAACTGCAGAGTGAGGGGAATTGACATACTGTATTTTCTCAATTAAACGCCCCCGGCGTTTATTTCAAACTTGGTTCTGTGGATCCGGCGTTTATTTGAATGGTGCAGTTTATTTGAGCAAAATGTTTATTAAACAAGGGTTTTTAGTCATTATTTGTGACATGAATGTATCTTGCCATCATACCTAAAGCATATTACACCTCAAATAAATGCCTAAAAGGCTTACTTACCACTCTACCTTGGAGACCCGGCGTTTATTCGGGGCCCGGCGTTTAATCGAGAAAATACGGAAAGTAACAATGTTCGGTACACGAGGGACTTTAGTAAAAGATTGACAGGCAGTGTGACAGAATGCTTCAAACTGATGCCCCACACATGTAACTACTGAAAATTGAAATTTGCAGGAAATAGTAAAATTCAACAAAATTTATCATCAAGGGGCCTCATACATGTAACTACATGTACTGAAAATTGTTGCTTATTTCCTTAATTAGATATTTTATTTTATATTTTTAGAAATTGTATTTAGCAGGACCCCTCTGGAGACCAGCCACTGTGCTGAATGGGCCACCCTGCATAAATAAAGTTTTACCTGATATGCTTTTCATGCCTCAAAAATCAGCTTTGCTACTCTCCTTTTAATTAATCTTTTTACATTGTTAGCCATCTATAGACTACTAGATTTGGATACCGTGTTGGATTGAAGGTCATCTTGGATCAGAAACTACGGTATTTAAAAGTTTTTTTTTCAGCAATCATTAACTTTCAAATATTATTTTATTTTTGCAGGTTGTGCAGTTGGCTAAATGGCAACAAATAGAGACCAGTGTTTACTGACTGTAAGATCACTAAAATGACAATAAATTTGAAATTCTTTTTCTCTCATTCAGACTGCTGCTCTCTTTGTGTTTCGTAAAAGTTACTGGGAGATATTAAATAGTAACAAATAATAAACTTTTTTTGTCACTCCAATAAAATGGTTTTTCAGTAACAATTACAGTAAAAAGATGCTCATTCCAGCCCACATAGTGATACCTTTTGACAGCCTCATGCAAAGTTCAGCGTGTTGTATTGAAATTCAAGATATTTTTGTGTGAGTGTCACAATTTTGTTTCAGTGAATCTGTAAATGAATTCAAAATACTGTGTCTTGTTAAAAAAAAATAACTTGTAGGAATGCACAACAAACCATTTAAGTGTAAGCAATTTGTTTTTAACAGCATGCAATCAGGTCTTTTTTTTTCAGGTGGGATGGCTGCATGCAGTTTGGGAGAAGAGGGGGGGGGGGTGGTAAAGGGATAAGACATGTATTGAAAATAAATATTACAGTACTGAAATAATAGCATACATTGAATTGATATTTCCCCTTTTATTCACAACAAATGTGTATGAAGAGAAAGCAATAATTCTCAGGGACTGATGTATAATACAGCATTCACATATGTATGGTGGTATTTGTGCATGTAACCTATAAGAAATTATTAGAAATGCTACAAATAATCAATTTTACCTACAAAAACTGTTCATTTCAAAGGCAAAACATTTATCATTCATATTACTACCTAATGAGCTACAAATGCCAGAGGAAATTTAACCTCAAGTCACAAAACAGATGTACTTGGCAACTTCGTTTATAAAGAGAGTTGGACAATGAATAAAATTAATATGACTAATTGACGAACGTGCAAAAATATAAGCTTAAGCTTATGTGATCGATCGGATGACAACCTCAAAAACCAAATAGGTTCAATATAAGCTTATATGTTATTGTTACGAAACGCATCGGTTCCATTTTGCTGAAGGAAACCAATCTTGCAACTGAAGTGTAAAGTACAGCCCTATTTCTTACCGACAATTTGATTGCACGTCAATGATGAAACCATTGATTTTTGTAGATTTTTGAAATGAGCTCGTACACGCTCCTTGCTCCCTCGGCCGTCCTTTGCGTTACGTTGTGTGTAAATGCGGACTCGAGCACTGGTCTCGCATGAAAGATTTCTTCTAGAAAGAAAAAATATCCGTATTCTTTCAGTATGCATGCGTCTACAACTTCGCATTACAAGACTTACAACCTTCCATCTTGTCCGCATTCGTCCGCCATTTTGAACGGTGTCACGTGGGTGCGCGTCGACCAATCAGACAATTTTCGCCAGTGAACTGTTAATTATGGTTAAAGCTTCAAAATTTGGAATGTTATGTTTGGTTTTCGGTTTTGATTGAAATTCACTTCGGTTTTTCGGTTTTGCATGATTTTTTGTGCGGTTTTTCGGTTTCTTACAGGCCCCAATGCCCCCTCCAAGACAGACACAAGTTTTTACTGCATGTATATGTTGAAGGTAAATGTTTGACAGTAGGTAAAAATTCTTTACCCAAGTCAAGTAAATAAATTAAAATTGTTTCAAGAAAGTCATCTTGCTGTGTTAGTTTTGCATTTCAATAATTCAAAAATACAACTTTTACTTTTTCACTAAAAATGAAATAATATATTATAAATTATTATTATTTCTGGCTAAACAGTGACTTTATTTATCATGGAAAACAATCTGCCAATCAAACTGCAATGACTTCACAAGAACAAATTCTACTGTACAAGTTTGTCTTAACCCAACCACGTGAAACAGCTTGCACAATACAGTCAGTTCAACATCTTTGAACAACAAGCTCCTTAACAATTTTCAGTTATACTGAACACTTTTTTTTAGTACATTGCTAATTGATTTATTTTTACCAGCAAATTATCTATTTATTTATTGATAATAATTACCCGTATATTAATTGCAAAATTACTCGTGAAGGTCTAGTCAAACCATCATGCTTATTATTAATTACTACGTCAAAAGAAACAGAGCAGAAACTAGCCCCTTTCACTAACAATTTATATTTTGATGTTTAATGTGTAAGTAGTCACGCAGAAGCTGCAATGTTGGTATCCAAAAAATATTATCCTGCCATTAATACAGGTCCGTTTTCATTCTGTGTACTTTGCAGCCCTTTGCTTCTTTTTTTATAAGATCTCCATTGTTTTGCGAGTTTTCTGATTGATCCAATAACCTACCCCTCATCCTTTTTTTAAGGTCTTGCAAAATGAGTAAACAGTCATGTTGCCTCATTTTGCCAGGCCTTTTGTTTATAAAATTAATATGTCTGTGCAGAGAGTTTTCATTATTCAATAGCTTGAGTAAGCTGAAAATAAATAGTCAAGCCAGAATCCAAGCCACTATTTATGTCAAAAGTTCATGAATCTTAGTGCAGAATGAATGCATGATAAAAATGAGCCTCATTTAAATAGCCTAATTGCGATATATTAAAATTCAGCCTAAAATAATAGACCTCAGTACGAGGCTCTGGGAAATAGACTATAGAGTTTGTGGGGTTTATTCCCCAGAGCCTCATAGTGATGTCTATTGTATTAGGCTGAATTTTAAAATATTGAAATTGGACTATTCTTACTGGCTAATACATATTTTGTGCCAAGGCATTCTTACTAAGACAAAGAAAAGTTTTGTGCAGTCAAGATATGCAGAAACGGACAGGTATTTTTGTACTGGAACCCTTGCTTCTGCTATACAGAACTGATTTTAAGATATCTGTTCACTGTTCATTGTCTTCACTTTCATCACTGGAATCTGAATCGACATAGCAGGTTGTTTTCTGGTGGTTTGGATTGACAAACAGGTCATCATCATCATAATCATCATCATCATCATCTTCGGCACCATCATTGTCATCGTCATCATCATTACTGATGCCATTATTACCATGCATATGTTCATTGCTACCAAGATAACAAAAAACAAAAAAAAAAACATTGATTGGAATGGGTTAACTGATCCTTGTTACTTTCAGTGGTCTTTTGAAGTAAGTGAGAGGGTGAGAGGGTGAAGTTAATAATGATATTATGCAACTACAGTAGAACCCCGATAACTCGAACTCTGAAGGGAATATTTAATTTGCCAAGTTAATAATTGACAGTTTACTGATTTTTTAGCACTTCAGTATACAGTACAGTGCAAATTGAACTTATCTTGCCAGACACTCTATCACGATCATACATTGTTATGATAAGAGTGGAAAATTGGCTGTCAAGTACGTGATCTCTTCGTTGCTCTAATCAGTGGACAACCGTGGCGAGTTGCAAGAACCGGAATACGAGTTATCGGGGTAAATTTGACCCAAATTTTGTTCAAGGGAAACGAAATTTAGTTCGAGTTAGCGGGGTTTTCGAGTTATCCGAGTTCGAGTTAACCGAGTAAAAATGACTGAATAGTGGGGTCAAATCCAAGGGAAATGGGAGTTAGTTTGAGTTAGCGGGGTTGTTCGAGCTATCCGAGTTCGAGTTACCGGGGTTCTACTGTATCATAGAGTATAAGATAAGATGTCAATCAAACACAAGATATCAGTATTATTATTATTACAAAACTATAATAGATCTCTACCTGTTTATTTCTTTAGCATCTGGTTTTTCATCAGCTAATACCTTCTCAGTGAATGCTGTTGGCCTTGAAAATGAAAAAAAAAGTTTGGTACAGATTTAAGTCAAAGAGTCTCCATAAATGAGCTCTGTCTTCTCTTTGTCAGACAGAGGGTACACACGTATATATAAATAGCCTCCTTCTACCTGATTGATTTTATTTATTTGAAGTGTCCTTTATTAGTAGATGGTTCTTACCCCTGGCTAGACTCACTGAGACTTACATAAAGTCATTCACGCATTCATTTTTTTACAAATACTGCAATATTATTAATGGAATCATCTTGAAATTTGGGATAAATATGTTGGGGATCAAAGCGGGTCTTAACTTTCCACTTCCCACTTGTGTTATTTCTATTGCAAAATATTATTTAAATTTCAATAACACTGGAAGTGGTTTTGTTGATATTTTGGTTCAACATGAGTTGTCCAGAGGAAGGTTTTTGTAATAAATTTTCCAATAGTTTTGAAATTCCCAAAATATTATACAATGCTGCAAAAATTTTCACCAATTTATCACAGTTCCTGCCACCTTGGGACCCCTGCTTCAAGCCCTCTCTTGATGTCCCACCTTAACTTCTGGGTTTCTGTTACCCTGTTCCCTCTCCACAAAAATATGGAAACTTGGCTCACCACAATCCTTCGCTCTTCAGATATTTAATTTGCTTGCCATACAGAATATGTACTATCTCAGCACACACTTTGTTTCCCTCTTCTATGGGATCCACAATAACAAAATCTCCTGGAAAAAAGAATACAATAGTGAACATTATATTAAGTCTTAATAATTAATTTTAATAAGCACTTGCTTGGTTTTTCAATCTTTTCTTTATCATTTGCAGTACATACACTTTTGTATAGGAGACCCAAAGATAAGAAAATTATTTCTGAGCAATTTGATCATTTACTATGGGAAACTGCCATCATTATCATTATCAAAATATTCCAGCAGTTATTAGGCCAAGTGCAACAAAACTGTGCTAAAAGAGATGAGCCTGGTTAAATTTGCACATTAATCCAATGATTAATATAGAAGCTAGTGAAATGCATCAACTGGTAACAAACACTACACAAATCTTACTTCTAAACCTTGGCCCATACCTCTTTTAATCCAGACACTCTTCCTGAATTTTGATGGCATACTAACAAGAAATTTTGTGCCATCGGAAGTTTCTACCTCATGAAGGTTGTTTCCACGGCTACCTAAAATCTACACCAAAAAAATGATATGATATGATATGAAAATGATATGAGTAATGCGGTTGGGCATGACAAAGAGAAAGCCCAGAAGAAAAGGGCAGGAAACAAGAGAAGGGAGGGCAGGAAACAGATTCCTAAGATGGCAGCAACCATGAGAAATTGAGTAAAAGGCATGGGAGGCAGTAGGTTCAGACCCTCTGTCCCCCTCCACTAAGTGGGGACTTTCACAATTTTAGTGGACCTTCTAACAAATTTTCAGAAAAGTTTAGTGACTCTTTTGACCATCTGCAAATGTTCTGGAGGGGCATTTAAACAAAAATCTTAGCTAAGCTCAAATATCCTGCTTTTACCCGGCCTCTTTCCCAGAGATTCCCAACCCCCCCGATTTGATCGGGTGTCTCCCGATTTGATGCGTTGCCTCCCGCTCTGCCGATTTTTATCAGATTCTCCCGATTTATCATGAAATATTGAAAACAAGGAAAAAATTGCTAATCTTTGGTACTTTTTTGCGATCTGAGTGTAACAAAAGTAAAGAAAAGCACGAAAAATGTCTGTGAAAAGAATAAAGACCATATAGAATAACTCAAAAACTATGTAAAAATGCCGGAAATGGCACTTGAGAGAACCTAAATTTGCAAAATTTCCTGGTGGAACATGCCCCCAGACCCCACTAGAGGCTCGCACCTTCAGCATTAGAAATACTCCCTATTTAAATTTCCTTCACAAAGGGTTGGAATCTCTGCTTTCCACCCCACAACCCTTTGGCTTAAAAATCCAGGCATAGTCAATCGATAGAAATCGATATCGGAAATCAATCAATACAGTTGATATCTATCAATATCAATTACCGATTGATATCGGTAAATTATAACAATCGAACTCACAGAAAAAAAATTATTATCGATTGTAATCGATAGAGAAAATCGATAATAATCGATAACAATCACTAATCCCAATATAGGTTGGTGTCACTATTTAGTAAAACAAAACGGGACCGGCGTTCAAATGGTAAAACATTTTATTATTTCGGCATCTAGTCTTGCCGTAGTGCAGCCTGGGGTCAAGGCAGAATGTTCATCAAGATCCTCTTGGTATGGGGTTTTAAAATATTTTAACTAGTCCATTCATCCCAGGCAGCGCTGTCGATTGCATCTTGCGTCTCCTTTTTGGCGTTCTCATGTAGGTTAAAGTTCAGCTTCGGCGATCCTATATATGCACAGACATTGTAGCTCTCCCGAACGCTTCCATCTTTTTGCTTCATAATTATGGCGTTGCTATAGCAAGACTAGAGGGTTGCATGCCGCCACTTTGGTCGCAACTTCCTCTTCTAATTTTGAACGGTGCTGAAGTATCGATATTGTTCTTGTTCTTTTAGTATAAGCTTGGTGATTTTTGCATTGCATATCCACGATTGAACGACTCAATAAAATCATAAATCAACATTGTGTCCAGTTTTAATTGTAGATATTGACAAAAATAGTTTCTGATAAAAATCGATAACACTCAATAACAATCGATAAACCAATCCTTATCAATTTCCATCGGAAATCAAAATCAATCGAACTCACAACTTTTTTTCTTTATCGATTGCTATCGAGTGGTATCAGAAATCGATATCAATCTTTGATTGATATCGATTGCTATTGATTGTTATCGATTATGGGTTTATCAATTGACTACGCCTGAAAAGATGCATGCAATTTAATTATTTTATTTTGGTGGTACAGACTTTGGGAAGTTGCTAATTACCAAAGGTCAGGATAATATCCCAGGTGGTATCAGCAACTACATCAAAGGCCTGACAGCAGTATAAAAGAACCTAGCCACCATTCTTAAAAATGGGAGCACCCCCATATCTTCCCCCTCCCCCCCCACCCCTAAACAATGGGATCCCATTGCAACGCGAAACTGAATATTACAAAGTTATAAAAAGCAATTCAATCACAGTTCCTGAGAGTTCTCAATTTTAGAGACATAATCACCTTAACAATCTGCTGGTTTGGGTCCGGTACCACATAAACATCCAACACTTCTTTCGCAACGTGTTTTCTCTTCGTCGCCTTCGACATTGCTACGAGAATCGAATTCGAATAATGGCGCGGCGATCTTCGATTTGTTACGGTAAAAAATGGGCGAAAACGCCCACTGCTCAATTCTTTATCATAATCAAAAAGCCATTATCACTATAATCTATTCTTTCACGAGTATATTGAAAAAGTTCTTTGCTGAAGATTTAGTGCACATGTAACCACATTTGGACGCCATTTTGTTTGGGACTTGTTCTCATGGCTCGCTCGGTCATTTCAAAAGAGAACCGCTGGGAAGTGGTTGAATCAGGCAACTGGGGTAGGGTGGGGGCTTGGTGTTAAGCAATATTTACATACATACACACACACACACACACATACACACACACACACACACACACACATACATACATACATACATACATACATACATACATACATACATACATACATACATACATACATACACACACACACACACACACACACACACACACACACACACACACACACACACACACACACACACATACATACATACATACATACATACATACATACATACATACATACATACATACATACATACATACATACATACATACATACATACATACATACATACATACATACATACATCATTTATTTGATTACGCAGGTCGGAATAATAAGGCAGCATAAAGCTGATGTGGACCTGCGGTTAATTAAACCGTACCATTTCTGACTTTGAAATCATTTTCCCGTCCGGCCGTGTGTTTTTTTCACTTAAACATGTGCAGCTTCCCCTTTAGCTTGCTGTGCATGATTTTTGTCGCTATTTTTCCTGTACAGAACTGTTTTTTGGGTAGCTGCCCCCACCTCAAAAAAATTGTCCATCCCTGAGCATGAGACGACGGAAGTATTTTCTTTTTTTGGTAGGGCCACGGCCAGAACATAAAGAACATGAACCACGCTCGGCTTATGGCCGAGTGGTGGACCAAAACAACAGAATCTCTGGGCACAACATAACCTATGATGATGATATGGGTGCTGATCAGGTGTTCTTTTTTTGCGGCCTGATTGCGGTTCGGTACAACCGGGGCACAACATTGCTCTGTGTTGCGTGACAGCGGGAAAAATAACTTCGGTCTTGGCGTGACATTTTGATGTTGTATCCTTTTGCTTGAGTGTACCTGATCTTGTGATCAATTGCGGAAGCTAATAAAATTCTTCAGACAATATCACTTCAGCTTTGGGGAGCAGCTTTCCAGTCTGTCGGGGAACATGAACTGATTCAGTTAGAAGACTCAAGTATCGCTGTTATATGTATAAAGGCATTAAGAGATCGTCGTTAAGAAAAGAACATTAACAAAGAATTGTTCAGTCCGCGTGACTACTGACGAGATCTAGATCCACAGCTTCCGGTCAGTGCCTCTTTCAATTTATTGTACATAGTGGATCTTGCTTCACACAGCTTCAGGAACACATTGGTACGTTGTTGGTGGCTGAGAATCGACTACAAAGATTGAGTGTAATTACGGTTCCAAGGGAAACTTTCACGTTTAAGGTAAGCCCCAGAATGCGTTGATTGAAAATAGGGAACGTAGGCACGCCACATTTATGGGAGAAGCAGAATTACAAGCAACAGAAGCTAGAAAGCGGACTTACTTTCAAAATCGTTTTACTGTCATTAGATCTTACTTCAATGTAGATGAAAAGTAACCTACAATGAGTAACCTAGCATTTATCAATCACGAGCAGTGTTGTTCCAAATATCGAGAAACGTGTACGCATGCTACTGAGTATCAGCTCAACTGAGGACGGAAGTGATATGTGAAATCCAACTTGTTTTGAAACTTGCTGTTCGTGTCGGGTAAATCACGGACAATATTAAAAGAAACTTGTCACTGATCCTGTCGAAACAAGCACATGTCATGAAAACAAGCGCCAATGATCGCCAGAAAACAATTTGATCTCTGTCATCGACACCAAATATACACTTGGTCGTTATATATTAACTCCTTTAACTTTCTATGATGTTTTAAATTATCTGACAACACTTAGCGATAAGTGTCTATGAAGTAAAAAATAGTTGCTGCTAATTTATAAGGCTTTTCAAAATAAAGAAGAATGGCGTTTCCCTTTAGTTTTTGCAATATCTTTTGTTTTAGAGATATTTACGTTTTCGTACTATGCAAATGAGGAAAGTAATGACGTCATTGTTCCACTAAATGATTAAGCACTAAATCAAGAATATTTTTTAGAATATTTTTTAGAGCGGTGTTCGTCAAACTTTGCACCATTCATGTACATCACGAAAGACACAGAATGATACCTGTTGTGTCATTGCCTTAGCAACAGTTTTGCTGCAAAGACCTGTTTTCATTAATACTGACATTCCTAGTTTTTGCTTAACCATGGCCAAGAATCATCCACTCCCAACCAAGCTAATGAGAAGAATTAAGGCAATATGGGCACCATGTGTATAATGTGTGTACCAAGCCGGACCCTCTCTGTCCCGCCTTAAAGGGTTGCAAATAGAGACACTTTGGTTAACGACAGAAATAGACTGGAGTTAAGGGAGTTGCCATGGTAACACCACAATATAAGCCATCTTGCATCTTTGAGGAAGGCTCACTACCGATGCCAAATTTCAAAAATATCACTCCTATATTTACAGAGATATCCTTTATTTTGTGATCAATCTTTTAGTGGAACAATTTATGACGTCATCGCGTTCCTCATTTGCATAACACAAAAACTTAATAATAACAATCTTTTATTAGGAAGCCAACCTCGTTCCCAGGGCTTTTCCCTTGTTTTTTTTACATGAAGGTCCTAACACTAGATATATATTATATATTATATAAATTAAACTCGAATATCTTTTAATCGAAAATAGAGCTTTCAAAACGGAACAGGCCAATCTTCTTTATTCCTGAAGCCTTTCAAATAGGCAGTACTTAAACGTGCATTTCTGGAGATATAACCCCGCGAAAAGGTTTTTGAGAGAGGGTGGGCGGGGGGGGGAAAAAAGAGGGGAAAGCCTGTTCGCAGGCTTTGGACATATCGGACTTTAATATGATCATGCGAGATAAGTTGCCCAAAACAATTATTTTATAATTGCCATTGTGGGTAATGGCGCTGGACCTGTAATCCGGAGGTCCCGGTTCAAATCGTTCGAAATCTTCCTCCCTGCCGCTAGATGGATTTTTCTTTGGTAGTCCCGACTCCTTTCCTTTGAAAATAGCCAACTAGTCAGTATCCTGACAGTTGGTATTTTTAGCAAGTTTCTGTTTGATTTATAACTGATATTTGCTTCCTCATATTTACAGTGTCCTCAATTAGCACAGTTGTGCTATTTTTATCTTAGTGGTGCCAACTACATTTAGGGAAAAGTTACAAGATTTCCAAAGAGATGGCAGCTTCTAACTCTACAAATATGCCCACTGAAAGCCAAGCAGGGTCTTTTCAGGAAGGGTCTACAGCCGTTCTCCTCGCATCGTGTGTGGAGATCATTTTATGTCTGCTCGGAACTGTAGGGAACTCTCTGACAATCACCGTGGTGTGCGAGAACCGATCGCTTCAAGTCGTTTCCTACTTCCTCCTGGCGTCTCTCGCCTTCGCGGATTTGTTAGTAAGCGCGATCCTGGTTCCCATGCGAGCATCACAGCATATGGCCCTGTATCACGGCCGTACAAGCCTGCCAAAGGCCGTGGTTGAAATTGCTGGTTTTGTTGGAAGAGTGAACATCATCGCATCTATCTCAAGCCTAGCTGCGATGAGCATCGATCGTTATGTCGCCCTGTCGCGCCCGATATTTTACTTGACGTCGGTGAAGTTTGCAAAAGGAAAAGTTTCTATCGCCATTGCACTGATATGGACCGTGTCTATATTTGTGACCTGCCTACCAAAGTTTCCTGGTGTTAGCGACAAGCCGTTTCTCGTGTTCTTCGTGGCGTTCGTTCTCTTGGTAACCTTGATAATCGCATTGACATACTACAGGATTTTCAAGGTTGTCCGCAAGTCGGTCTTAAAACAGCGGGCGAGCAGCAATTTGGCCAGCAAAGTGGTGTGCCTCTCAGTCACTTCCACTTCGGATTCCAGACTTGCTCACTACGCTGAAGAAAGGCAAACGGACAGCCAGGCTTATGCTCAGAAAGGGGAACGAAAAGCAGCCAAAACAATTGCCTTCGTGATTGGAGCGTTCGTACTTTTGGTTTACCCTCGTATTATTCTAATCCTGTACCATTTTGCCGCATCAGAAACGGCGCAGAGCAAACACGCGCGCTTCTGGATTCGTATTCTATTGTACAGTAACTCGGTCGTAAATCCCGCTTTGTATGCATACAGGCACAATGAGTTCAAAAGAGAATTCAAGAAGATTTTTCTCAAGTGCTGGCAATTTTTTTCTTGCCAAAAATGGGAGTATTTGAAAAGTTCCTCCTCGAACAAAACTTACTCCAATTCAACGCCAGAACATCAAAACAGGGGACTTGAAGTAGCTGAGGAACAGAGCAACGATGGTGAAACCTCCCCAAAAGAGAACTAATTGTAACAGGATAGCGTAACAAATGTTCGAGAATGCTTTCTCAGCAGTCCTGGCTCGATTGCCGCCAATTGTAATGCAATGCTAATGGTCAGCTGAATGGTTAGCATTTTTATTAAGAAGGCAATCAGGACTAAAGGTCCTAAAGCTTTCGCTGGACATGGTTGTTTATAAGCTATTCTTAATTTTCGGACATTTTTGGCCTTGTAAATTTAACTGAATTCTCAATTTTGGGACCATTAGAAGGCTCCAGTTTTAATCGAAAAAAAAACGCAGAGAACATTATTTTATATTCTTAATTTTTTTAAGCCGATCGTTCTCGGAAAATTTTCATACGACGAGGTTGTTTTTCACACCTTAATTTCCAATACAGAATGGGTTTTCATTGTTGAGCTAAGTGCTTTTTGGCTTACAACAAAAAAAAAAAACCCAAAAAAAAAAAAAAAAAAAAAAAAAAGTATACGACGAAATTAAGTGACTTAATTTCGGAAAGCAGAGAGGTAAGAGAGGGTCACCATACGCTCTTTTGAAACAAAGAAAGCTGAAGCAAAAAGTTTATAATAAATAAATATAAAATTCATATTCTATAAACGGGGGGGACTCCCTGTATGGCCTCGGGGGGCTCCGCCCGGGGGTCCTTTTTCGGCTTCAGGTGGGTGGGAACGGTAGTTGAGGGTTGGAATTGTCAGTAGGGCCTAATTCGAACAGACGCATGGCTTAAGCGCTACAGAAAGAAAACGTCATATTTAGTCCACCCATGTCTCTGGTTGAAAGGGGTACCTTTTTCGAAGGTATACAAGGGGTAAATTCGTCAAAATGGTATATAAAAGGGTAGGGGTAGAACGGGGCGGAGCCTCCCCGTATCTTTTGGTACCCCCCGGGCTATAAAGCTTCTTTACTTCTACTTTTCTCTTCATATTTTTGACTTTTATTTTTGTTCAAGAATGAAAACTAACCGGAAAGTAATATCAAACGTTTTCATAATCAAAATGCCACCACCAATATTTCCAATATTCTTTCACGAGTATTTTGAAAAGTTCTTCTTCTTCTTCTCTGAAGATTTATTTTCCCTCCCTCCCCTCTCCCCTTAGGAAGGCCTGATACTCAGGTTATGCACATGTTACCACATTTTTGACATCTGGACGCCATTTTGTTAGAAATTTTGTTCCCATGGCTCGCTCGGCCATTTCGATAGAGAACGCTGTGCAAACGCTTTGAAGAGCTTGTCATCTCACTCTCGTCCTTAGAGCCGCCTGTTCTTCTTTCTAAGTTCACAGAACACAGATGTCTGTCCAGTGACACATGATTTGATTGTTTTCATTTTTTATTGCCTAGATTTATTTATTATTAGGTTCATAGTGTTTATTTACATATATATATTTTTTAAAAATATTTTCACTGGTAACTTTTTATGCCAGACGAAATTTTTTTTTCGGTACTATTTTTTAAGTATTTTTTTTATTAACTTTCCAAATATCTGGTGATCCCACTCGCACCCCCCCCCCCCCCAACTTAGTTGTTTTTTTATGTCTTTGTATTTCTTACTTCAAAAGATCCTTTCTATTGTTTTCTTGGTTTCCAACCAAAATTTTCGACTGTTTCCAACGTAACTATTATAGACTGTATAAGGCTCGAAACTAGTAGGCAGCCGCAGAGAATACTTTTTAAACTGAAGTCCGGGCGAACCACGTTTTCATTAAGTATGTTGCGATATGTTAAATCTTCCTGCTACGCTTAAATTAATCACTTCTTTTTCGCTTTCAGGCTTTTTTAAATAAATGGTGTGAAACGTGTGAAACAATGCTGATTGAGTTTCATTTCAGCGCATCTTTTTCGACATCCTCTTGCAATGAAAATAAAAGCGGGAATTGAAAAATTAAAAACCAGAAAAACAATAATTATAAAAAAATATTCCCTTTCGTCGACACTACTAATAACATTTTAAACAGAAGCAACTTTTGAATTCGTTATGTGGCACGATTCTTAATGACAAAAAGGATAATTATTCGTTCAGTCTTTTTATAAAAAGAAGTCAAAACATTAACATAATTCCCCGCCAGTTTCGCACCTCGGCGGGTTATTTAATTGCTCAGTTTTGAAGTTTGCTCAGCCTCTCATAATTTGCAAAATGCAGGCCGGCAAAGATTATGGTCGCCGAATCTTAAACTGAAATCGTTTATTTACAGTTATATATAATCTAATTTAAAGTGTCACAAGATTAAGTACAGACACTTCATAGCGAGTACAGCTGACATAAATAAGCTTTTGCCAACTTCGTGACAACGCAAATAACCCACCGTCTTCTTTTCATTAAATTAAAAGTGGGGCAGGCAGTATTGTGTGAAAGCTTAGAAGATTTGAAAAGAAATGGCAGCTTCTAATTCTACAGATACGCCGACTGAAACGCAGGAAGACGTCCAGGAAGGCTCTACAGCCGTTCTTCTCGCATCGTGTTTGGAGATCATTTTATGTCTGCTCGGAACTGTAGGGAACTCTTTGACAATCACCGTGGTGTGCAAGAACCGATCACTTCAAGTCGTTTCCTACTTCCTCCTGGCGTCTCTCGCCTTTGCGGATTTGTTGGTAAGCGCGATCCTGGTTCCCATGCGAGCATCACAGCATATGGCCCTGTATCACGGCCGTACGAGCGTCCCAAAGGCCGTTGTTGAAATTGCTGGTTTTGTTGGTAGAGTGAACATCATCGCATCTATCTCAAGCCTAGCTGCGATGAGCATCGATCGTTTTGTCGCCCTGTCGCGCCCGATGTTTTATTTGTCGTCGGTTAAATTTGCAAAAGGGAAAGTTTCTGTAGTAATTGCATTGATATGGGCCGTGTCTATATTTGTGACCTGCCTTCCAAAATTTCCTGGTGTGAGCGACAAACCGTTTCTCGTGTTCTTTGTGGCGTTTGTCCTCCTCGTAACTTTGATAATCGCGATGACATACTACAGGATTTTCAAGATCGTCCGCAAGTCGGTCTTAAAACAGCGCGCGAGCAGCAAGTTGGCTAGCAAAGTGGTGCGCCTCTCGCTCACTTCCACGTTAGATTCCAGAATTTTTCACCTCCTTGATGAAAGACGAGCTGACAGGCAGGCTTATGGCCAGAAAAAGGAACATAAAGCAGCCAAAACAATTGCTTTCGTGTTTGGAGCGTTCGTTCTTCTGGTCTACCCTCGTATCATTCTTATCTTGTACCATTTTGCCGCACCAGAAACAGCGCAGAGCAAACACGCGCGCTTTTGGATCCGGATTCTATTGTACAGTAACTCAGTCGTAAATCCCGCTTTGTATGCATACAGGCACCATGAATTCAAAAGAGAATTTAAGAAGATCTTTCTCAAGTGCTGGCAATTTTTTTCTTGTCAAAAATGGGAGTATTTGAAAAAGTACTCGTCCAACAGAACATGCTCTACTTCAACGTTTGGGCAGCGAAACAGAAAATTAACTGAAAGAGGAGAGAGCAAACGAAAAAACCTCCCAGAAAATAAAAATAGCCTGTAAACGTAAAAAAGAATTGGGGGATGGTTTTTCAGCTGTCTGGCCTGACGCAAAGTGTGGACATTTTTGATAAAAAGAAGACAATCAAGACTTCAGTTTTCGTTGGCCTTGGTGATTAAGCTATTCCTCCATTTGTCGGCTGTGTAAATTAAAATTTCTCAGTGTCACGTATTTGTAACCTTTCTAGACGAACTTTTATTTGACAATAAAAAAACTATTTCGGTGGCATCGAAAGGTTTCAGTTCTACCAAAAAAAAAGTTAGAAAAGAACAACTTGCCATATTCTTAAATGTTTTTACGTCCAAGGTCTGAGGTGTCGTCCATTTGAAATTTTTCATAGGGCTAAATTGCTTTTCACACCTAGATTACCATTACAAAATGAGCTTTGTGTGGGCTGTTATAAGCTTAAAGCAAAAAAAAAAAAACACTAAAAAAATATATGGGTTAAGTTGTATTTTAATTAAGAACGTCAACCTTGGAAGACAGACAAGGGTTAAAAGAGGGTTGTTTTGCGCCCACTCATTTGTAAAAAAAGAAAGCAGAATAAAATATAGTGCAGAAAAATCTCGATTTCTTGAACATTTAAGGGGAACGAAAATTGCTTTAGAGAGAAGAACGATTCAAGGGAAATCGAGGGTTCGAAAACACGGGATTCTACTGTAAAATAACAATTCCTGCATCCCGGTGAAATGAAATTTATTATCAAAGTTTTTTTAGTTCCTTTTCCTTCGCTGAATTGTTTGCCTTTATTTTTGTTCAAGAACTCAAGTTAGCCGGAAAGAAATTAAAGTATCACAACGTTTTGTGGCGGAAAGAAAAAAACGCAGAATCATTTTCACCCAACAAACGTCATTTTCGCTTCCGCATTCCGTATGAAGTAAGTCAACAAAAACAAATGAATAAAGGTTTTGGTACCCTCGCCGACTATTTATAACAAATATTCCATCAGCGCGTGTTGGATATGAGACGGTAGAGAGCCAATGAGGCGCGTAGCGCCGGGTTGACTCTAACTATCTTATATCTAACAAGTGCGAGTGGAATAATTGTTTTATTAAATGCAATACACCTGCCGTATTTATGATCCATGGTACATGAATTCTTTACAGGAATTGCAATATACCATTTTTAATAATAGCCGATAGAAACCTCGAGCTCGTTGACTAATTATTAATTTGCTATCGGAATGGCTTGCACGCTGTTTACATTTCATCTCAAACTTGACGGGTCAGTCGTCCTTTAGAATGAGTGGCACGCAATGCATGCATAAGCGATGACGTTTCACAAGGGGAGTTTTCTAATAATTTTCAAGAAATTCCGTTTCTTTCTGTAACAAACCCTCGAGAAAATCTGCTGTCATATCGCAATGTACAGTCCCAGAAAATATCCACACTCGTCCCTTGGAAGGTCAATGGAAATTCTGAGGGGGTGGGGGGGGGGGGTCTCAAGGCCAAAATTTTTTAAAGAAAAGTGTGGGACTTACTGGAGTTTCCAAACCAAAAATCCTTCCAAGGGGGGGGGGGGGGTATGGACATTTTCTGGAACAACAAACAATATCTTTCTTGAGATAATCAAGTTGGTCATTCTGATTCAAAGTCATTTTTATTTAGATTTGTAAAGGGTAGGTAAAAGGAAAGTCAGCAAATAACCTCTATTTGAGGCGAAATTCTGCTCGGCAGTCCATCTCTGCCATTTGTTTTTATTACGTTCCTTGAAACAAGGCTCACTTTCTTGTTCTTGGACCATCCAGGTGATCTTGCCACGAAATTCTTTTTGAGTTTGCACAATAGTTAACTCTTCCTTCTTTTTTGTAACGTTATGCAATCCTTTTTTGAAGATTGCGTGACAAGTCAGGTGATTGTAAAAAGAATGCGTGACAAGTCAAAGAATAACATCCGTGAAGTAGGCTAACGTCAAAGACAAAGCGTCACGTATCTCCATCTCTGCCAGGAACAACCTCAATTCCCATGCTTCTTGTTGATCCAATGATTGACCTACACAAGCTTTCTAGGGGTACATTCCTCATTGATGAGTCTTTCTTCTTGATTTTGGCTATTTCATAAATCTGCTTGAGGGTCACCGTGCCTGCAACTTCCCTGCCTAAAGGTAGAAGTAAGAGCAATATACGTAAGAAAAGTTCCATGAAGTGTCAGTTCTCAGAGTACCTGATAACTTGCTTTCACAAGTTTAAGATTTGCCCAGAACAGGTAGTATTTGGGGAGGTACCATGCCGGATAGGGTATAGTAGGAGATGACTTATTTCCACAAAAAAATGGTTGCAACCACTGTCATGATTAGCAAGAAAAAAAGGAGGGAAATTCCTCAGCGAGCATGAAGAGCAGCCTCAATCTCTTGTAGCAAGTGTCAAAAATGTCATGATTTTAATAGCCTGTGTAACACATGCAGCAGGGAAAGGAAGAAGAGCAATATGTGAAAGAGCATGAAGAGTGATCTTTCATGCTTCATGGTCTCTCCTTGTGCTTTGCACTTATGCGAGGGAAAATGGCTTCATGGTTAGTGTTCTGGACTCTAGAATGAGTGATCCAGGTCTGAGCCCTGGCCGGGGTATTGTGTCATGTTCTCAAGCAAGGCACTCTACCCTTATGGTGCCTCCTTTAACTCAGGCGTATAAATGGGTACCAGTGAATTTTATGCTGTGGGGGTTGGGGTTGGGGGTGGGGGTGGGTAATAACCCATTAATGGACTAGCATCTCATCCCAGCTGAAGTATAAATAACCCTAGTTGCTTAATGCTACTGATAGAGGGCTTATAAGCTCCTGCAACATAGGCCACTTTAGCCAGATTCACCCCTGCCTTTACCAGAGACTTGACAGGGTAATGAAATGAGTAATAATGTGACAAGTACAACCAGTTACCTGGTTTCTGTGCTCCTTTTTCAATCCCTGCTGCTGCTTTGAGGAAATAGGAGACTGGAGGGGTATTTGTTTCAAACGTAAAAGTCCTGTCGCCCTGGAAATGTGAATAACAACAGCATTGACAAGCATAATTCTGATGGAGGCTACCTTTTAGGTGGTTTAGTGGGCAGAATAGAATTACAGTGAGACCTCCACTAACAGATACCCTCTAGCCCAGGGGGGGGGGGTACTCGGGATGACATGGGATGATCGAAGGATTTTTCTGGGAGGGTTGCAATTTTCAATTCCAGGATTTTTTGGGGTAGGAAAATTTGGCAAGTATTTTTTTGGATTTAAGTAGGGATGTTTTGGGTATTAAAAACAATCTAAAAATTCATGGCAGTGCATTGGCTGCATAGTTTTGTGAATAAATGTACAAACGAAGATGTTTTGCTGTTGTTAATTTTTGAGGGGTCAATTTTTGATCTAGGGATTTTTTTGGGTTATGTTGGAAGCCCAAGGGATATTTTTGGGTCTTAATTTTTGCCCCCATTCCATCATCCCCGTCACTTAAAGTCCCGAGTGTCCCCCCTGGGACCTCTGGTAGATGGACACTTCCCATAAGTGGGTCATTGAGTCATGATCCATCCTCGGAGACCCAGGGGCAGTTAGTGGGGCAAAACAAAGGAAAACCAGGCAGAAATCGTAGCAACGAAAGTTTTCAAGCACGGCACGAAGTGCCCCTGGGCAACGTGTCTCTCCAGACCATTTCCAAACAGCTCTACGAATGCTGGCTCCCGATTGGGCAGAAAAAAACCTTTGTATTATTCTGCCCAATCGGCGAGCAGTAACTAGGGAATCACTTTCGTGTGTTCTTACACGCCGTCTACTGTGTCCGCCATACTTGTGTCGTTCGTTCGCCAAAGCTCTGCATGCGAGGGATAATTCCGGACTGATCAGAGGTATCGTAATTGCGATCGATAAACAAGCCAGTATTTACCGTAAATACTGGCTTGTTTATCGATCGCCCGCTCGATTGAGCTTGTAGGTTTCAAATATTTATATACTTATTTCCTTATCCGAGCTTCTTATTTTGATAGTATCGCTATTTAAGTCTTGTACATTTGGATTCTAGCCTTTCCTTACAATTTTCTCGGCTAACTAAAACTTTCCCGTATTGCGTGGACCGGACAAGTATGCCAAACAGATTTTCATTATGAAACAGCTAAGGTGTTTAATGGGGTTGATCCAGACTTTTCTCTTCGTGTAGATCGATCTGTATGTACTTAACTTCACATAGGCAAGATTTCTGCACAACTCCATACATACTGTGCGGAAATCGTACCCAGTCTTATACTTTGATAGCATGTTGAACACTCAAGACAGGAGTTTGTTCAATTATTATTAGGAGGAGTTTGTTCAACTATTTATTGAAACAGTCATGTAACTCGGTCGACATTTGAAACAAAACAATCTTGACTTGATTTCAGCACTTCCTTGTACATACTTTCTTGAAACTCCTTTAGTAAAACTTAGTGCTTTTCGTTCACCCTGTTTTACATTTCTGAGGGACAACATTGAAATCGTACTCCCCAAGTTTTGTTGGCACTTTTGTCCAGTCACATTCTTTTGCACAGAAATCACAACATATTCTTTTTGTTCTGAAAGACTTCTTAGTATCTTCAAAGAAAGCAAGTATTTGTTTTTGTCTACAAGAGGTGGACTTAACATACTGAAACTTTTCAGGTTCACTTTGCTAAAGTTGTATCCCTTATCATGAAATAATAAAAGTGCCTCAGATGAATGAACATCTCTACCTCCCAATTCTTTCACATATGATTAAATCACAGGGAGACTCATAGTTGATGCTATGAGGCAATCCCTTATGATCAAACCTAGGAGGATTTGTTGCAATTACAATTCTGGCTTTACCAATCAGGACCCTTGAGTGATAGCAACACATGCTTTTGAATAGAGGGTGAAGTGCTGTTGTGGTACATTGACACCATTCCTTTCACAGGCTTCTTCTCAGCACCAACTGGGTAGTGTGCTTTGTGCAATAAAGTTCCCATGAAAACTGATTTGTACAGTTTTCTGCTCATTTTAAAATCTTTTACATATATTTAGATTTGTAGACATCTGATTCCTTTTTTTACTGAGCAGGGGCGGATCCAGGGGGGGTGGATTGGGTGGCTAGCCACCCCCCTTGATCCACCAGAAAAATGAAAATAAACACATTAAAATAGAAAATAAGGACAATGACACTGGGTAAGGTGAAAAAAGTATTAATATTTTTTTAGCGTTAGTAAATTTGACATATTTGTCAACATCCACCTTCCTTAGCCAGGCGGCCGTTCAAAGTAAAGGACGGCCACTTTTCCGAAATAGGAGATTTTCGACAGCGTGTTTTACGAACTTCTGTGCTTAATGTAACAAAACATGTCTGAATAATTTTAAAAAATTACATTCCTTTAAGGTTTCAAGAGTTGTTTTAGCCTTGCATGATTTTCTTCTCCATATTAATCTTTTTAGCGGGTTTTCTTACCATTTTTTTTTTCACATCGAAGCAATTTCTAAAGCAAAGCCGCTGTTCTAAGAACATTGACTTACCAAAATGTTCCCAGACCAATTTGCCACCGGCTCAAAATTTCCACGCACGTGGGAGAGCAAAACAACGCATATCTGTTCTTTCGTGTAAGTTCGTGGTTTGTCAACTTCAAATTTCAATCACTGTTCATGAGAACTAGAGTTTCTGTCCCAAATATAACTCAAGGTAAGTTAAGGAAAGAATAGTTTTGCCAAATTATTAAGGAAAAACAGCGGTTTTATAACTTTATTGAAAGATGTTTAAAGCTGCTCAGAATCGCAGAAATCATGTCTAAGAGGCTTCAACTTTTCAAAATTTTCTGAGGGGGCATGCCCCCAGACCCCCCTAGGGGGAAGGAGCCTACTGCCCCGTGAAATATGGGTCTCAGGCCCGAAATAATTTGGACTCTCACTTTCAATATCCAGTCTAAAAGCCTGATGCCCCCTCCCCCACTTCCATAAAAAAACCTGGGGCTTAAACAAGACAGTAAACAAAAATATTGGTAAACAGCCACCCCCCTTTGAAAAATCCTGGATCCACCCCTGCTGAGTTAATAAATAACAAAGGTGTTTCTTTACATTGCATGTGGTATTAAACTGGGTATATAGATAGTCTGCAAAGTGCATTCCCTGTTCCTGGAAATACAATTTGGCATGTGAAATTTCTGGGGTTCATTTTTGGTTCAAGGATTCTTTGGGCTTTGTTTGAAGTCCTAAGGATTTTAAGGGGTTTTAAGTTTTGACTCCATACAATCATCCCCATAACTTGAAGTCCCAATTACCCACCCTGGACTCACCCCAAGAAAATGTAACAACTAGCACCTTCTTTTTTCCCTGCTGGATAAATAAATGAAATTAGATGTTACTGGTATTGAAATAAAGAAAACAGTCAGTGTAATAATATTTTCTATTACATACTGATGCAAATTACCAGTGGCTTGTATATTTCTTTGTATCTCTTTATACATACTCTCTTTTATTTTTAATTTATTTTATTTTACACAGGGCCCCCGTTGATACCAGTCCTGCGACTGAAGGGATCACCCTGTTAAAATATATTATTATTATTATTTCAAGACTATACAGCAGGCATATGTACCTATGTTGATTGTATTTTTGGCTTGACAGTAGGCTGGGTTTATCTTCTTGCCACCTTGCACAATGAAGTGTACGAGCTACATAACAGCAAATTTTTATCTGTATCTTTGCTTGGTACACAAGTCATCTAAATTGAACTAAATGGTACTACAGGGTAAACTTTGTCACAGACAACAGCAACTACATTCTGCCTGAATTTAAAAGTAATTAACCTGATCTTTAACAATCTAACTCAAAGGAGAAACCCTCGACATACATAACTCCAATTCTATAATCGCTAGGCAAATCTTAGCCTGCATATAACCGGGCTTTTGTTCGTCTGCAACGCAGGCTAGGCAAATCTGAAAAGTCAATCTTTCAGCAAAAATAATTATTTTATTATTATTCGATAGCTAATGCAGCAAATATATCCTTCCCAACAACATTTTCACTAATCAATTTCTGCTCAGGTTTAAGATCGTGGAAAAAATAAAATACATGGAAAAATATTTAAACTTTTGACAATTCAGAAAAATGTTATGGCTTCGCCCGCGAACAAGAACATTAAAATACCTCCCACGGTGTGATGCATTGGCGGCTGTTTGGCATACTTGTCCGGTCCACGCAATACGGGAAAGTTTCAGTTAGCCGAGAAAATTGTAAGGAAAGGCTAGAATCCAAATGTACAAGACTTAAATAGCGATACTATCAAAATAAGAAGCTCGGATAAGGAAATAAGTATATAAATATTTGAAACCTACAAGCTCAATCGAGCAGGCGATCGATAAACAAGCCAGTATTTACGATACCTCTGATCAGTCCAAACGAAAATTTTCCCATCGATCTTGAAATATATTTTTCTCTCTGACATCGGAAAAGATTCCCTGATTTTTTTTGGGCTATCGGATGTAAGCTAAATGGAAATTTCCCTCGCATGCAAAGCTTTGGCGAACGAACGACACAAGTATGGCGGACACAGTAGACGGCGTGTCAGAACACACGGAAGTGATTCCCAAGTTACTGCTCGCCGTTTGGGCAGAATAATACAAAGGTTTTTTTCTGCCCAATCGGAAGCCAGCATTCAGAGAGCCGTTTGGAAATGGTCTGGAGAGACACGTTACCCAGGGGCACTTCGTGCCGTGCTTGAAAACTTTCGTCGCTACGATTTCTGCCCGGTTTTCCTTCGTTTCGCCCCACTAACTGCCCCTGGGTCTCCGAGGATGGTCATGATCACAACCACATGCAAATACTAAATTTTTTATCTCCCATAAGCTGACAACTCTTCCAAGCAGACCATATTCAGGGGCAGGGGACCAAATTTTACAGGAGGTTAAACTGTGTTGATACATGCAGCCTTTCTGGGCCTACAGTAAAGTGTTCTGGTCATAACCATATTTATTAAGAAAGGATTTGAGGAAAGCTGATAAAAAATATCGTAAGTATTCAACATCTTGAATATCATCTAACATACCAGCACACATGTCTGGGGTCACAGAGAGTGACATTTTGAAAAGTTGACTATTTAAGTACCGGTAACAATAATTATATGTGTAAAGGTTACGGCTTTGCATTTGTGGGAGTGCATGTTTAGTTGTACAATAGGGTGTTGTCAGGTATGTTGCATTGGCTGCTCTAATTGAGTGTCACTGTCAATCAATCAATCAATTAATTCAGAAATCAAAACCACTTCTACTGTATTAAGAGGCCAGAGAATGTGGCTCCATAGGGTTTTGAGATATTACGGCGCGCGCACAAGTGATGTACTCATCAAGATATCATTTTAGCGTTATTTTTAAACTAGTTACATAAAAGCTGCCGAAATATTAAAAACAAGGACTAAAATATGTTGTGCATTATTCTTTTTTAAAATAACGGCCTTTGTTTTTGAGCTACATCTACTCAAAAAGTCCTATTTTTTGGTGTTTTTATGGCTTTGATCTTAAATTTCTTTAATTTTCTTCGGTGAAAATTTTTGAAATTCTCCCAACTGACTGAATCTGATGAGAAGTAACTTTTAGAAACAAAAAAAGTAGGGGTTGTCCAGGTCGTTTTTGAGTTTTTGGTTATTTTGTGTTTTTTTGACTAAGCAAAAAAACTGGCTTACAATTTTTTTTGAAAAAAACGGCAAAAAGGGCAGTTAAAAAGGTATAACATCTATGCCAAATTTTAAGGAATTTCACCGAAGGAAACTCTAGTAAATACCAGGGGAAATTTTCTATTTTCGCCCGCATAACAATTACGTCATCAGAATAGAAATTGTCCAAGATCGCTATTTGAGCATGCGCGAACTTTCGAACCATACAAGTTGATGTGTAAAGACGAGCGTTCCCCGTTTTTGTCGGTTTTTGTGCAAATATCTGTTAACCCAAAGGTTATTTAGAGACATACCTTAATCCTTTATGTAGCAAAATCTCTGAAATTCTACTCGAAGTATCTCACAATCGCGGAGACTATTCTTTATTTTCTCTTTTGCTTTCGATCGTACGAACTTTACAAAAGCGGCCAGAAGCACCGCAGACGTTGAAAACACCTTTTTAGGGTGTGGTAAACTCCTTTATCTGCTCAACACAGGAAAGCACGGGTGTTGTTTCATTGGCAGGAAGCAAGTCTTGCGTTTTCTCACCAAAAATTTCACGCTCGCGTGAAGCCGCCATGTTTGTTTTGATTTGCCGGCATTTCAAGCTCGCCCTTTCGTACCCATTCTTCGCACGGCCAAGAAACCCTATGGAGCCACCTTAAAGGCCAATTTACACGGTACGACTTTGTTGCATACGATATGCTTGCTACATGCTTACGACAGGCCTACGACACGAATTGTGTCGTGTAAATCAAACTTACAACTCACTTACGCCTGCCGTAGGCATGTCGTAAGCTTGTCGCATGCGACAAAATCGTACCATGTAAATCGGCCTTTAGAGTTCTAAAGAGAAAGGGTGCACAAGTTTTATTACAAAATACTCAGACTGCTTGTGGCATGATTTGAGTGGACAGAGAGGATAATACAAATATACTGGGTTATGAACCTACCAAAAATGCTTTTTACATCAACTTTGCTGTTCCAAACAAAGGATAAATGAAGGTGCGGAGAAAAAAAAAGGGGGGGGGAGCAACCCTCCAAGTTAAGACTATTTTAGTCGCCATGGCGACTAAAATTTTGGAGCTGGCGACTAAATTTGAACCAAGGTCGCCAGCCTGGCGACTAAAATTGAGAGGAATGATTGAAAGCATTAGCTTAATTTGGTGACTAAAATTTTTCACTGGCGACCAAAACTTGAGTAGTTGGTGGCCAAATGGCCACTAAGGAAAAAAGTAAACTTGGAGGGTTGGGGAGGTGGGGGAATATTAGCCCGGGAATATTAGTCACCCCCGAGGTGCTACTTTCGACGATTTTATTTACATTGACAATGCAGTTTATGTAACGCAGAGTGCGGATACGACCTCCGTTAACATCATTCACTGATTACCTTGTAATGGATGATCGTAGGGATCGGAACTCCAGTTACTATGTCTTTAGTACGCTCGTTGAACTCCTTGCAAAACTGAGCTATGTTCACTCCGCGCTATAAGTGCAATTAAAACGGAAAGTAACTCTAAGAAAACTCTTAAAAACAAAAAGTACCGTCACCAAAAGAAAAACAATTTTTACCTGACCAAGTGAAGGGCCTAAAGGAGGAGAAGGAGTCGCTTTTCCAGCAGCAATGTACCTTCGAAGAACTCCACTCAACTGCTTGGCCGCCATCTTGAATGCCCATGAGGCAACAGTCCCAGGCCACGCTGCGCGATTAATTCTCGAGAACCGATACCATGACGTAGGCCGTGGGGGTTTTCCCCGTGCTGCTCATGGCTTTGCTCGAGGGGTTTGCCCCATCAAATCAAATCTATTTTCATTTACTTAATTGTATAAACATGGAAAAAAGTCTTCCTCCCCCAAGCAACCCGCTATTTTAGAAGTATAAACTGGGAAAATTTAAAATAAAAACGTGCAAGATTATATACGTACACATCAATACTCTCGACTAGTAATCGAAATTAAAACTGAGAACATGCCAGAACGTATTGAAATTGAATATGCCAAGTCATCATGCACCAGGAAGGAGAAAATCGCATTTGAACGACTCAAGTTTACAAAACAAGCGTGAAATTCTTCCAAGGTGCTTTTGCGGGAGGTGTCGAAGGGGTTTTCCCCCACGTTCCAAATAACTCTTTCGACGAACCTGCTTAGTACATCATATTATTCAGTCACGTTATCTGAAAAGGTAGAATCGAGCCGTGTCCGTTTTAAGTAAAAATGGCAGTAGTGGCATCTGATGCTGAAATATCGAAGGCAAAACAATTTAGGCAAGTCGCAACTTTACTACAGAATGTTGGAAACAAAGTGGAAGACTCGTATTTGAGATCGGAGTTCGACGGCCGAATAAACGGGGAAGTAGTCTCGAAGACGGTGAAAGCTTGGCACCGAGATGTTCTCCACAATCTCAAAAACGTATCAAGTCCGCCGAAAGTGAGCAAGTCTACGTTTCGTGATGCTAGAAAGCTTTTTGGTGGGAGATGTGATACTAAAGTGACACTGCGAAACTCTGGACATCTTGGCGCATACGAAGGAATCGTGCTTCTTCAGTTTGATCCCAACTTTACGTCGACCGAAGTTGTCTGCCGTCACCCTTCCTGCAACAACAAAAATCTCGTAGCAGCGAAATGTGGAAAACGAGATCTATACCTCTGCCCAAATCACCAGCAAGTGCTGAGGAATGGTATTTCCAACGCCTTGGCGAAGAAAAACATCCAAATTTCCACTTGTGTAGAGAAGCCCGCACCAGGCCACTTCGCCGGATACACGTCACTGATCAGTCTTCTGGAGGGGGCCTATCACGATGCAAAGAAATTCCACACGCTGAAGGGAAAATCCCCGATGGTTGAAGAGGCGATCCTGAATGTCAGGAACTTCCTGATCATAACCAGCACCGTGCTGAACCCTGACGAAAACAACTTAGGAATTGCACTGCCTCCTGTTGTTCAAATCTTACAGCTTATTTTGGCGAATCCACAGAGTTTTCAGATGCTAGGGGTTGGCCTTATTTACGTCCTCCAAGAAGTCATAGAGATGATTCTTTTTGCTTTTGGGGTCATCTACACATGGGTGTCCCTTGCCCTTGGAAGCCCAGGTGCACAGATAGGAGCTGGTGTAGGTGCAGGCATTGGTGCCATCGCTTTCGTACTAGGGCCTTGGAGTGGGGCTGCTGGTGTTGCCGTGGGCGGGGCTATAGGAGGTCTCATTGGAAATGGCATTTACAGTCTGACGGGGGATCAAAGGCAACAAGAAATAAATCGATTCAGAGAACACTGGAGAAATGCCGGTGGGGTGGGACCAAATGGACAACCAAATCAGTATCCTGTGTATTATTTTAACGGTGATGCCTTTGGTGGATTGGATCTGCAACCATTTCAAGCTGTTTGAAGAAGGAACTATTGGCTTCGAAAATAAGCCCTGTAATTGAGCTGTAAAAGAAGCCAGCCGCTGAAAATTATTTCTGTATATAGGTAATTCTGTCGTCATATAATGATTTTAAAAAAAATGTGTTAGGATCGATGAACAAAATCCGACAACTGGGATTTTTTAGTACTGATGTCTGAAATGTGGTCCATAATTACATGTAAATGCTTAGAAGTTAATTTGCTTAGAAGTTAATTGAAGTAAATGAATAATAAAATAAAAATATATTCAAGAGAAAACCAATCTGTATTGTTTGACTCTACAAAAATAGGTGCGGTAATAATCGTTAACACACGGTTTCCTTCGCATCCGTAATCTTTATCCATCAGTCTGACCTTCTCTCTGTCACGCAACGCTACGCTCTGGCTCGGGAGAGAGCGTAGCGTTGCGTGACATATAGGGGACCAGACTGGCTGGACTTCTCGAGACTACCGCAAAATCTGGAAGTTAATCTGTTTCCTGAAGTGGCAACGCGTGCGATTTCCTCCCGCATTATAGGGGAAAATTGAAACAGCAATATACCAATCCTTTTGTGATTCTGGATTTCAGAATTTTGATAACGTCAGGTGAAAACCAAGAATTCGCCATTGGGAACCCATTTTACCACCCTGCGGAAGTTTTCTTGTCTCTCTAGATCTGTTTGAAGACGCCCAGTTGTGACCGTCATCCGTTACGCGTTGGAGACAACGCGGCATTTTTGGTGAATGATAAAACCGGCGATATCCACTATCCTATAAAGATGCGCTATGTGGACAGTTGAGTGCCGCAAAAATAATAGTGAGCTCGACAATTCATTCATTCCAGGAATTTAGCGTCAGATAATTAGCAGTTTTTATATAAAATAGTTATAACATATCCCTGACGAAGTTTGCAGTATCTAACGAAACGACTAGGATCAATAAATCAACTCTAGTGTTCACGAAAACTAAGACCCGAAGGGAGGGCATTAAGAAACTTTCGAAAGACAGCGATTCAAGTCAAAAACCAAAAGTTGAAGAATGACACGCAACTTCAACATTACTTTGGCATGACTTCCTGTTAGCAGTAGAACAACCAAGCAAACCAATAACAGCGCATTTTTGGGGGGACATTTCATATTGCTAGCGCTACTTAATTTATTTTTTAAGAGGCGAATACATTAGCGATTTTAGCGACAGTGTTGGCAGATGTATCACATTTTAGACACATGGGAGACTGATACTGATTCTGTCAAAAATATCGTCCATCCTCTACTCGTCTATCGTCCCATTCTGGTCAAAGGGAACGAAGACCCTAGGTACGAGGATGCTATCGTTCAGAATCCAACGTCTGGGTTTTAGCACATGCCCTGTTTGCCTCAAAACTCATATTTGCACAGTTTACGGTGAAGCTAACTCTAAAAGTGCAAAGGTCCTATTTTATAATAGTTTGCCTTAACATTGTTTAATTTCTCCTGACACTAAGTCTTAGCTTCCGTGACAACTGATTGGTAAATGAACAACTTTCACTCATTTTGCTGACATGTTTAAACAGTCGCATTTTAGTGCCGTACTCAGGTTGCTTGGCGCTGTTTAGAACTTCCCGTGTCGCTATGATCAGGCCCGTGTCGCTTGTCGCTTTTACCCAGTGGAAGGCCTCACACACAGTATTCAATCTCCTTAACTGAAAGGGAGAATCGAACCGTGTCCATTTTCATGCAAGAATGGCAGAAAAAGACGCTGCTGAAATATCAAAGGCAAAACCAAACAGGCAAGTCGCGACTTTACTCCAGAATGTTGGAAACAAAGTGGAAGATACGTATTTGAAAGCGGCGTTCGACGGCCGAAATATATACAGGGAGGAAGTCACGTGATGCTAGAAAGCTCTTTGGTGCGAGATGTGATACTAAAGTTACATTGCGAAAACCTGGAGATCTTGGGGAAGGAATCGTGCTTCTTCAGTTTGATCCCAACTTTATGTCGACCGAAGTTGTCTGCCGTCACCCCTCCTGCAACAACAAAAATCCTGTAGCGGCGAAATGTGGAAAACGAGATCTGTACCTCTGCCCAAATCACCAGCAAGTGCTGAGGAATAGTATTTCCAACACCTTGGCGAGGAATAACATCCAAATTTCCATGAGCGCAGAGAAGCCCCAACCAGGCCACTTTGCTGGATACACGTCACTGATCAGTCTTCTGGAGGGGGCCTATCAAGATGCAAAGAAATTCCACACGCTGAAGGGAAAATCTCCGATAGTTGTAGAAGCTATCTTAAATGTCAGGAACTTCTTGATCATAACCAGCACTGTGCTGAACCCTGACGAAGACAACTCAGGAATTGCACTGCCTCCTGTTGTTCAAATCTTACTAGAGCTTCTTATGGCGAATCCGCCATGGAATCCTTCGCCGAGTTTTCTGATTTTTGTTCTTCGAGAAATCATAGAGATGATACTCTTTGCCTTTGGGGTCATCTACACATGGGTGTCACTTCCCCTTGGAAGCCCAGGTGCACAGATAGGAGCTGGTGTAGGTGCAGGTATTGGAGCCATCGCTTTCTTACTGGGACCCTGGAGTGGGGCCCTTGGTCTTGCCGCTGGTCTTGCCGCGGGAGGGACTATAGGAGGTCTCATTGGTAATGGCATTTATAACCTGAAGAAGGAACAAAGCCTGCCACAAGAAATGAATCGATTCAGAGGGCACTGGGGAAATACCGGCGGACAACCAAATGATCAGTATCTTGTGTATTATTTCAATGGCGATGTCTCTGGTGTATTGGATCTGATTCCGGATTTGCTCTAAAAATAAGCCCTGTAATAATATACATACAAAAATTTCTGCATGCTCATTGGCTAATAGCACGTCAATTAATCTCAAACAGTGCAGAAAGTTGAAATTAAATTGATTGACAGGAAAGTCGGAAAGCGCGCCAAAACAAAATGGCGGCCGATGTCGGAGTGTTTGAGAGAGCAAAAATCGAGCAAAAACATAACGATTCATGAAAAGGTTGACCGATTTAACGAAAGTTATAAGTATATAAACCACAGTACTAGGAATTGGACGTTTGTACAGCAAAAGAGAGGCTTTACGAAACTACTGAAAGCTACCCCAATCGTGGATTTTCTTACGCGACGGCTCGTAAAGAAGAAAGATTACAAGCCTGAATTGAAGTTGGACATTTCAGCCCAAACCAATACAACTGAATAAGGATAAAAGCACCTGATAATGCATGACAGAGAGATTTAAAATTCCCTAGCGGTATCTGAATTTTGCAAAGCCCGGCAACTCCGTTATGTTTAAGAACGTATCGGAAAGGTAAGCCACTGAACACGTTTTGCTTGTCATCCACTTCAAGTGAACTTTTTGTATGTGTATTATTAACAAGTAATCACATGATTTTTCACGTACAATTTGGGATAAATCAGCACTCGTAAATTTTTCAAAGACTACAAATTGCACTCGCCCTACGAACTTGTGCAATTTGGTTAGCCTTTGAAAAATTTACTCGTGCTGATTTATCCCAAATTGCACTTGAGCTGTGAAAGAAGCCAGCGGCTGAGGGTTATTTCCGTTTATTAAATTCTCAACCTCGGATATTGCATTTCTAGCCTTCTGATTGGTTCACTGAATCCCGGTTATCAGCTCGTATACCTATGTTTGACCCTATATGGGAAATGAGTGCGGAAAGTGCCGCTCAGCAAAAAAAAATTCTGCGGGAAGCGACAGTTCCACCAGAAAAATTTGGCGAGCTTTATGAACAAGAAATTAAATAATCAGCGGTGCCTACAAAAATCACAGAAATGCCATAGTAAAATTAACTACGCAAAACAAAAGGATTGATGCGAAAAGTTTAATTAATAATACTTGTAAACGCACAACAAGAGCGAGTGAATAAAGTAGAAAAGCAGCAAAAAATTTACGAAAAAACGGCAAACTGACACAGTTTCATTCATTGTACGTCATAAAATTAGTCTCGGCACTTCTGTAATGTTTGTTACCTTTTAATCTTGGTCTTGTCCTTTTATATTTCAATGAACCTGTTCCACTTTGAGCTCAGTTTCGCTTCGAATAATATAGCAGTCTTGAGGACAGCCGTGGCGCCGTAAATTGATAAATTACAAGTACAATGTAAACACTTGCTTCGTTCTACTTGCACAATACGTGTAGTTTCCAGAAAAGCTTTTGCTTCGGATCATCCCGTAAATCTTAACTGTTGTCACAATTTCCAGGATATATAGACGACTTTAGAGGAAATTATTGGATGAAAATCTTGGGAAGAAAACTCTCTCGCTCGCTTTCCTCGTGTGTTTCATTCAACTCAAGAAGTGAACGCCACGCCACAAATTTTCCCGCCTCCTCATACTATCACTTCGTTTACATCAAACTGAAATTTCCAGTCGATTTAATCTTAATTAAAGAAGAATTTAATAAAACAATTATTCTATTCGCCCTTGTTGGATACTTCGCTTCGCTTCGAGGTTGTATTTACCACCTCGTATCCAACGCGGGCTCATAGAATAATTGTTAAATATACCTTATTGTTATTATTTTCGCGGTAACTTAATTTCGCGAAAATAGAACAGGCATATTTCGCAGGACTTAAATTTCGCGATTTGGCCAAAAACATACATTTAAAGGAACTAAATTTCGCAAAATGTGTCAAAATACTGGCCGGCATTAACAATCAGTTAGTCTCAAACTTGGCACAACTGATTTTAATTTTCCACAGCAATAGTTGCCGATGATACTGAAAAAAACATATATTAAACAAAAGGAAACTTAAAACAGTTTGACATGTTCCTTTTTAACAAAGTAGTGCTTGTTTGACGACCGTACCAAGATAATTAGGAAGTAAACTGACCATAACGTTGACTAGTAATTACGAATTATATAGAAGGGTATTAAAGTTCGCGTCGTTATTTTTCGCGGATCTTTAATTTCGCGATTTTTCGAAAAATCGCGAAATTAAAGACCCGCGAAAAAATAAATGATTTAAAATGTGTTAGGGTCCATTAACAAAATCGTATAATTGGGATTTCTGCAGGTGCGATATAATAGTACTAGGCTCTGCTTACAAGTTAATTTACCCTAGTAAATGAATAATAAAATAAAATATACACAGGATAAAGTCAATCTGTATCGTTTGTCTCTACAAAAATAGGTGGGTAATAATCGTGAACAGACAGTCTCCTTCGCATCCGTTATCTTGTTCCAGCAGTCTGACCTAATTCGCTCTGTCACGCAATGCTACGTTCTTTCCCGAGCCAGAGCATAGCGTTGCGCAGCAGAGAGGGGAACAGCGAGAGGATCTGCCTCCTGAAGTGGCAACGCGTGCGATTTGCTCCTCATCATTCTGGCCTTAATTCTTTTTCCTAAAAAGTAGGGGAAAACTGTAACAGCCATATGCGAAACCACTTTTATGTGCCATGTCCTCCCTCCACCGTGGCTGGGGCTTGTCTCTTCCTTTTCCGAGAATGAGCGGTTTTCACCACAGGCTTCCCAAGCTCAAAAGTCGTCTTTTTGATGTGTTTTTGAGAGCCCTTCGGGCGGCCGACTCTACATACGTGGTGTATGCGACAGCTTGTGTATATAGAGAAATGTATGGGAAAATCACGGATTCTCTAAAATCGGGTAAATAACTATCTATTTTGAAATAAAGTTTACCTGCCTCAAATGTGTCGCTTACTTGTGTCTTGTGCCGAATTTGAAGCCATTCCGACGCCATTTAGCGAAGTTATTCGAAGTCGTTGTCTCCCCCTCCCCAACGACTTCGAATAACTTCGCTAAATGGCGTCGGAATGGCTTCAAATTCGGCACAAGACACAAGTAAGCGACACATTTGAGGCAGGTAAACTTTATTTCAAAATAGATAGTTATTTACCCGATTTTAGAGAATCCGTGATTTTCCCATACATTTCTCTATATACACAAGCTGTCGCATACACCACGTATGTAGAGTCGGCCGCCCGAAGGGCTCTCAAAAACACATCAAAAAGACGACTTTTGAGCTTGGGAAGCCTGTGTTTTCACTTGAGTGTCGAAAGTAATTTGCATTTGCTTTGGTGCTTAGAGCGATTTTTAATCGAGTGTCGTAAAACCAAAAAGAAAATAATCACTCAGGCCAATCACAAAGGACACAGACAATCCGGTGAACCAATCAAAACTCAAAGTAAGTATATGAAGCCGGCGCAAATAGCGCGGGAAAAACGTTTTTGAACGGACAGAATGAATCATTATTGGTTTTTGTTTTTCTGATTGGTCGAGAAAGCGCTCTACTACGCTTAGTGTTTGGTTTAAAACCTCGTGCCACTTTGTCATCCAATCAATCAAGAGTAAATCCAAAACCAATCCTGACTCGCTCGCATTTGCCGTTTTCCCGCGCTTCGTTATGTAAACGTCTGAATGCAATTTTCCGAGCAGGGCGATCTGGTTCAGTGGATTGTTCGAAATCGTTGTGATTGGCCAGAGTCATTACGTTAGTTGGTTTTTTGACATTTTATTGAAAACGAATTATTAGGGACCTTCAGATCGGAGTATGATTACGAGTTTAATTACGCTCCTGCTTCTTTTCCAATTTCAATTCAGTTACATTCCTCACTCCTCCCTGTTGCTGATCAGTTGAAAAGAAGACTTTCGGTACAAGACTGGTGTGAAATATGATAATCGAAAGCATAAGCACTAAGGCCTCTTATTTTTTCAACGCAAGAGAACGGAAGAGAAACGATGGAAGAAAAATATACGAGAAAATAAAGGGCTGTGGACAGTCTAATAAGGCAAAACACTAGTTAAAAGGCGAACTCGTACTCTGATCAGAGATTCAGAGGGACCTTACTCGGACGACTGTATCTTCTTTTAGCTGCATTCTAGTCTTCTAGACGTTCCGTGAATGTTATGCAATGACTCGAATAACCTCAGCTCGAATAAAGAATATTGAATAAAGAATATTGAATAAAGAATATTGTGAGTGAATATTGTATATTTTTCAAAGTTTGAAATTCGCATCCTTGGAGACCAGGGGCAGTCAGTCTGGACGGGACTAAGCTGAGTGAAAATCGGGCGAAAACCGACGCGGGGCGGAAGTCAAATCGTGTGACGAAAAAGTTGTAAACTTTTAACCGCGCGCCGATTTTCGTGCGATTTTAGCTTGGTCATGAGCCTGCACCCGGGTCTCCGAAGCCCCCCCCCCCCATTACGCGTGACGTCACTGGATTGCGAATCGAATGGTTATGCCGACTGAACAGAGCCGGAAGAAAAGGCGTGGCGCGGCACAAGTTGCACTAAGAGTAAGAGACACACTCTTTTCCATCCATGGAAGAGCCCAGAAAAGGGAAACGGTTCATTGAAAAAAAAGGTCGAGAATCGAACCGAGAGACTGGAAGTTGAAAACAGAGTAGGGCGATCAGCAAATCGTTCAGATGTAGAGTCGACTTTCAGAACTGATACCTACCCGGAAGTGGGCAGACTCACTCGGTTTCAAGAGCGCAAAGCTCCCTCTAACACAATTGAAGACATACGGGGTGCTCTTTTGCAATCCCTCGACTACCGATTCACCCCGCCGAAAGTGACAAAGGGCCCATTCCAAGGTGCAGAAAGACTTTTTGCGACTGACTTAAAAACGAAAGTTACACTGCGAGAGTTTGCTATGTTGGGACGCAAGAAGAAATCATCCTTCTGCAGTTTGATCCTAACTTCATGTCAAACGAAGTTGTCTGCCGCTATCCCTCCTGCTACGAGAGAAACCCTGTAGCTACGAAACGTGGTCAGAAACGGGATCTATACCTCTGCCTAGTTCATCGAGAAGCGCTGAAAAGCAAAATTGCTGAGACCTTGGCGAAGGAAGGCGAATCTGTAGTTCTCTTGGGAAGACGAGTACGAGCAAGGACGCTTTGCAGAATACACCTCACTAATCGGTCTTCTGGAGGCGGTTTATTATGATGGAAGGAAATCGCATGGTATCCTCGCCGACCGAAAATTTCGAATGCTGCAAGAAGCAATCTTGAATGTCAGAAACTTTTTGATCATAACGAGCACTTTGCTGAACCCTGATGATAACAACTTGAGCGTTGTATTGGCTCCAGTTCTTCGCTTGTTTGATCGCGTGCTAAACGAAGACAAATATAAAGCACCTAATTTCCATGCTACGGGAAATCATACTGCTAATCAACTTTGCGTTCAAGATCTTTTACCCATGGGTTTCGCTAGCCCTTGCAACGCCTGGTGCAAAGATAGGGGTAGGTGTGGGGGGAGTCATCAGGGTAGCTGTTGTAGTCACACAAAGGGACTGGTTTTGCCTATCAGTGCGGGACTACTTGCAGGGATAAGTGTCCTGTTGGGATACAAACTGATATATGTTATGATATACCGTATTTACTCGAATAAACGCCGCCCCCGAATAAGCACCGCCCTCGAATAAGCGCCACATTTGGGACCAAGAAGTTAATAAGCGCCACCCCCGAATAAGCGCCGCAGTCACGATGAGGCGCTTATTCAAGGAATTCCGTGTAACTGAAAATAGCACTACAAAGCAACTCTAAAACAGCCTTGGAAATGCCTTTTCGTCAAAAGCAATGTTTCGCAGCTCAAAGTTATTATATTTTACCGCTCTCCCATTACTTTTTCTATCCAAAATTCTTACAATACGTAGTACTGTTAACGTGTCTTCTATATAAGATTGTTTGTGGCGCCCGATTTTTAAATAAGCGCCCCCCTTAAATAAGCGCCGTCCTCGAATAAGCGCCGCACTTGAGGCGCGAAAAATTTAATAAGCGCCATGGCGCTTATTCGAGTATATACGGTATGTTATTTTTCGTTATTTTTGTTTTTCTCTTTCAAGGGAATTTGAATGACCAGGAAATCTTCAGCAGCAACAACACTGCCTGATTCGAAGGCTCTTTCTGCTTGCTTGAGCAGCTTTTTCACACTATCACAGTCATCAGTGCTGTCACTGACTCCCTTATATCTCTGGCTAAAATGAGTAAGAATCAGCTTCTTGGCTTTGATTTTTGTTGCAAAGTGCCCAGCCATTTCTGTAGGATAAAAACAAACATTACTACTTGATAAAGCTTGTTAGAGAATTGTCTGTAAATTAAAAACATTACACTGTATGTTATGCCACCCTGGGCCCAGTAGTTCAAATGGTGAATAACGCTATCCACTGGATAAATCGCTATCCAGTGGATAACTGTCACACAAAACCTACTTTGCTGTCCACCGGATAGTGATTTATCCAGTGGATAGTGTTATCCACTCTTGGAACAGCTGGGACCTGAATCTGGGAGTTTTTTATATATTGATGTGAAAAAGGTAAAAAAACAAAACACCACAGAGGTTGAAGTGAGCAAGAGAAAAAATCTCTGGTTGTGTCAGATGAGTTTAATTTGTATCTAACAACTAAAAGTTGAGTTGAGTTGAAAGTTGAGTTGAGTTCACTTCCATGCCAAATTATGCTAACTGTCAAACATTTTAAAATGGTAATTAAAGAGCGGCAGTGGCAATAAGGTTATGTTGTACACATCAGCTATTTATTTTGTCAAGTGGGGTCGACCAAGGCAAGTTGTACAAACTAGATAATGTTTTTCTACTTGGGTGGTGAAGAATGGGTATTTGTCCGTTTAGTAGTGTGGTTGTCCTAGGTCTGCTCAAAATATTAGGACATGAGTGTCAAGCTGAATCTCTTCGAATTTTTTCATTGACAAGGCCCTATCTTCTTGGAAGTGTAAGAGTTGCTTTGAGCATGTATCACACAGAATAAAATGACGGAGAATAAAAACCCTACTCAGAATTGTTCAGTGTGACAAAAGTATTTCCCTCTAATTCAGTTTTTTTTTTTTTCAAAATAAAACTGTACTCTGAACTTTCAAATTTGGCACCTGGATAAGGAAATAGATTTTTAACTACCGGTATGTTAATGTTACAAAGGTTTTTGATTTGAACAAAATTCAGACTGAAGGTACTGCCTAACTGGTCAAACCAGCTTATAGACAGGATTCTGCCAAATAGAAAGAAGATCAAAGTTAGCTAGCACACATTAAAATAAAGATGTATTTTAAAAAATTAATATTAATTTAATTTGTAGTGACAAATAAAAATACCTGGAGTTGAATGACCATGACTTATACATGTTTCCATCATTTCATTTTCAAGAGTAGCTTCATGAACAGCGACATCTGCATCAGATGCAATGTCTACTATCCTTGAAGAGTCACATGTATCACCAAGAATAACAACTTTACGACCAGGCCGTGGTGGCCCCAGTACATCTTTAGGCATCACTAGGCTACCATCAGGAGCTGTAATTGTTTCACCATTCTTGATCTTTGCATAAAGAGGTCCTGGTAAAATACCCTTTTCCTTCAAAAGATTAGGATCTAGTTTTCCTGGTAGCTGCTGCTCTTGAATTACATAACCAAAACAAGTGACACGGTGCTTAAGAGGTGCTGCAAACACAGTTAAATTTCCTTCTTGACAAACTTGCCATAAACCATCATCGCCTTCATAAACTGTCCTGCCAGGAGTCTCATTTGGGTGAAGAATCCCTGATGCAGAAGGGGGATATGTCCATTCAATACCACTGTCTTGAACAAAACCTGTATAAAAGGCTAACTGTGAGTCTACATGTACATGTAGGTGTAACCTTGCAAAATAATTTGTTGATTTTTCCTATCACAAGGAAATATTACAAAGACATGACAGTGCTCGCAAGTCGAACTCTGGTTACTAGTTGAATTGTAATGAAGAGACAGAAGTATCGCTGCTTCTTTTGGATATGATGTGAATCCACTGATGGTTACTCCCTCAGAAATATATGTCTTACAGATTGCCTTATTAATTGTTACTTCTACTGGCAAGGCTTAACCTTAAGGGGCCATCAAAATATTCCCTCATTTTCTATGATTTGATCACACCATGCCTTGCCTTTGTAACATTCATAAAGTTTTTTAATGGAAAAACTATTAGCTGAGTTAGAAGACTTAGTGATCAGCTGGAGTTCGGTAGTCTGCTGGTAAATCTGCCTTGTATGTATGCTTATCCTGAACTTTCGACTTTTCCAAGGAAAGAAGAATCAACAGCCATCATATTCTGCTATCTTGTAAACAATATTTAGAAAAACCAACTTTCCCTTAAAGCATTTTTTAAGTCCATCCCCCAAATATCCCATACAAACGCCTACATTTTGAATCTCAATTTTACCCTACATCCGTTACCCGTTGAATGTAGTCTAGTGGATGGTCTAGTGGGTACTTATTTAGGGAAAGCTGAGCATTTGTAGATGGCATTTTATCAGAATCATATTTGAATGTAATTATGGATAAAATAACCGAGCTTTTTGGTGTTGTTTAGCAAACGTTATGGCTCTAGTAGACAACAAATCCACTAAATGTTTACCTGAGTCAAGCTCAATCACTGAGAAGCTAAACCCAAGCAAAGACTGAGATAATTCCAGAGACACTCTAATAAACTTTCTTAAGCCTACGGGTCCGTATATTTCAATAGGCTCCCTGTTTTCAGCACAGTTGACTCCCATTGTACACAGTAGTCCAGGCAATCCAAAGAGATGATCTCCATGAAGATGCGTGATAAAAATCTTGTTAATTCTTGTCGGTTTAATGGAACTTTTCATCAGCTGAATTTGAGTCCCTTCTCCGCAATCAAACATCCAGCAGCCCGTTTCATGTCGCAAAATTGTGCACGATGCTCCCCTTAAGGGAGACGGATAACAAGAACCTGTACCAAGAAAGTGTAGTTCCATATTATACGATAATACTGCCGCGGAGATATAAAACTGTCTACAAACTGGAGTTTCATTCACTCATTTCACATTTTCCGTCAGGCGTTCTTTAGATTTAGATCCAGTCCCTCACGGTAAATGCACCCATGATCCCTCACGGCAACGTCGCGAGGCCGCATCATCCAACATGGACGAAGAAAGACCTTCGTTGGACGAGCTAAAAAAGTTAAAAGTTGTTGAACTTAAGGCTCGTTTATCATCGCTTGGACTACACACATCAGGTAGAGTAGTAGATAATCCATTGTTTTAGCTTCGATATAGACTTTGTTTTGTCGTTTTTGCTTTGTTAGTTGAAGAAGTCATTCTACATCTTTGCGGTCTGTTCGAATAATTTGTTGGTGATCCACGTGCACGAAGACGTTCTACAGACTTATCGAGCTAAATTAAAATGGCTTTTTTTGCTTCTTTTTATTGTAATTAGGCCTGAAAGCTGAACTGATAGCAAGGCTGCACAGTTACTTTGAGTCGGTAAGTCTATGTTTGACCAAGCTTAGCTGCGCTTGAGGGATTTATAATAAAATTATCAAAGATCATATTCATCACTGACACCTATCGGTATTTTACTCAATACTGTGACTAGGCAGGTTGCAAAATGGAAAACCTTTTTTTTCTTTGAAGTTTGTTAACTTTTCATCTGCCATCAGATGTTTACCATAGATGAAGATAGTGTGCAGACAAACTGTCAATAGCAGATTTATTAGCATTATTTCTGTACAACACATGCTTTGGCTATGCATGTAGTTTTGAGTCTCGTTCTATTTATGACTGCTGTTAGTGTGTGAAGGATAGTGAGGTAGAAGTCATGGATAATTGCGTTCGACGAAGGAGAACGCATACTAATCGCGTCGTTTGCCCGACGTCAGTCCCGCGGGTTCTATGGTTCAGTCCCGCGGGTATCGATCGCCTGATGCCATAACCGTTTGAGACTTTTTGGACTGCTACAAGTGACCTCGACCTCATGAAGAGGGCCTCCATCTCATACATATCAAAATGGCATCGAATTTGCATTTTTTGTGTAAACAAAATAAATGCGTGGAACGTGTACCCGAAGTTAAAATAATACCGAAAATGTCATGGGAAGCATATCATCTAGGGAAGTAGCGTTTAAGTCAGCCATTGAACTCGAAAAAAGTGGAATTTGAGTGAGTCATTTCGTGTGTCGCTTTGAAGTTTAGTACGTCCGCGCGAAAATCTACCCACATTGACTTTTTTTGTAAAACTTTCACCTTTGTGAGATTATGAGTTACCCATGTCAGAAATGTAATAAAATTGGGGGTTACCGGCCATTTAAAAGCTGCAAGCGAAGTGAACGCAACGGCGACCATCAGCGCGCGCTTAATTATTGCGACATGAATTACGTGCGCAGTAACGATGCGCATAAACAACAAAGTTGTCTATGTTCTTCGACGTGCTTGTGTTCGCGTCTTTGGAGGTCAGTCATGCAAAGACGACGAAAATTGTCTTGAACGCACTCCGCTAATCCATGATTATTACTAGTAATAAAAGTATACACATACATGTATATATAATTTTATTATTACTGTAACCCACTGTTGAAAAAAATTGCAATCTGATTAGCTACAGATGCATTGTGGCCAAAAGTACTAAACAAAACCATCAATAAAGCAGTTAGAACAGCCACTGGGTTATGCTAACATAATTAGACTACTCACTCTGGGTTTCTATTGACTTTGATAATCAGCTCTGGGCTTCAGTCCTCTCCAACTCTCAGCTGATGGAAGCCTCGAGCTCTAACCTTAAAATCCTTATCAAATCACCTCGAGTCTAATTTAGTCGGGGGACTGAATTAGTGCTCGTTTTGGCAAATCTTGTTTGATGCATTCGAAGAATCTCCGAATTATTTCATCTAATCAAAGACTAGCAAGAGCGCTCACAAGTACTCCGGAAGCAATTGCACGTACAGATACATCATGTTGCTTAGCAACTTCTGGGATAAAAAACGCGGGCTCAGTCACTTCTCAAAGAAGTGATGTCGCCATCAACTGGTTCTTGTTCCCCTGATTATAAAATATATGCACAAGCATGGAGATGTTTCAGTCTTACCAAAATATTAAAATGATATGTTACTCGGGCAATTTTTCTGTCTAATTGATTATTTAATATGATACTGGTGTGAATGATGATAAAAGCTGATGAGCTGCTCTGCAGCATTTGTGAATGTCTACATGAGATTTCTGACACACCAGTTTGTCCCTATAAACAGCTATTTTCTCTGCTATAGTGAACTATGTAACAAGACTTTATTTGTTTATTTCAGGTAAATCATTATTGATAACAATGTTTAAATGTTTTCAGCAACCAAACCCTCAACAAGCTGAAACCCAAGAAAGTGTCCCTTCCGAAGGTTTGTTTATTTTTATGCATTTAATTAAATTATGGAATAGTGCTTGTTTTACCAAAGGAACTAGTCGAAGGATTGGTGTAATGGCCACCTGATTAATCTGGAGTACTCACATTTCAGATTTTAAGAACCCAAAGTCGAAAACAAAAATAAAACTGTGAAACCCCGTTCAAACTGTTTGGGGATCAAAGACAAAATAATAGGATTTTAATTTTATATACATAATTTTATACACACATGTACAATGACCACCTAAAGGCATGATTGTAATTAACAATAAGTGAATGTAGAATTTCCAGTGGCCAGTAAGGTCAGGAACTCACACAAGACACAGTCAGTCACTATTAACCCGCTTAAACAAGCACGCTACTCACTCGGTCATGCGACCACCATTTCCTGCTCAAGGAAATCCCCGATGACTACACAAACATTACAATGCATGCAGCTCTATTTTTCTAAACTGGTGCAAGTAGAAGGTAGTGTAAGACACAAATGCAACCAAACCAGAAAAAAAAGTTATCATTGAATTGAAGGTGTTACATTTGTTCCTTGGATTACATATTTGGCATGGCAATGTTCTAGCAAAGCACGAGAAAAAGTGATGGGAGGTCACAAAGCAAATTGCTTGACTGTATAGTTTTGGTAAAAAAGTGATAAAGTACATACGAGTGTGTATAGTCCCATGATTGGCTTTTTTAATCACTCTCAAAACCCTGTACAAATTGATGTGCCTCCAGTTTCCTCTGAGAGGGAGAAAAAATACTTAAGCCTGAAATACATGTACATATGAATCATTAAATGCCAGGCGCAACTCAAAACTATGTGTTTGTGTATTTTGTAACATTTGTGTATATGTGGAAATATCACACAAATTAATATACATTGTACCACATATTAACTGTTTCAATACTGGTTGGAGGTCAGTGTCACTCTTAATTGTTAACTCCATAACATTACTTTAACAACATTCAAACTGACTGCTGGTTGTCTAGGCTCAAAATAAGGTGTTGTTCAGTCATTCGGGGTCAGTAGATTTTGCTGCCAGACAAGTAAAATGTGTTATGTATTTATAAGGTAGTAAATCGTTTCATTAAAAAAAACTTACCCCAGATTCATGATTGTGTTTAAGTTATTATAAGCTTATTCAGATTCAGTTGAACTGAGTGACAGACTGCACTTGCCTTCTACTGTGATGTTCAGAATTGAAGGATTAACTTTCCTGAGAAATCCTTCCCCACAGGAGACCCAAGTATCTTTTTACAAGTATATACATATTTGTGTAGGAGTAAACTAAGACATTTTTGTAAGGAAAACAAATAATACTACAAAGTTGATGGTATCAGTTGGGTGGAAGAGGGTTGGGGTGGGGGGAGGGGTACTATAGAATGATAAGCCTGCCACATTCCACCTCAAGAACACTGGGATTGGTGCAGTACATGTAAAGGAAAATCAAATCTTGAGTACTGGCATAAAATGAAAGCAACAAGCAAAATGTAAAATACTTGTAGCCCAGAACCGACATCCAACAGCCTTTCTTTTCCTAATACTTGGGTGTCCTGTGGTTCTAGAAGGCGAGGTAGACCATGGATATGATAACAAGATGGTGAATGACACTGATACAGTGCAACATGATGTGTCAGAAGCATCTGTTCTAGATTGCGTCATGGACAACGGAAGTGACAGCGAGATTGTAACAGTTGAAGGTAATTTGGTGGAAGTATCAGTTCCAGAATGCGAGGTGGATAACAGAAGTGACAGTGAGACTGAGAATGAGGCGGAAACAGTGGAAGGCAATACAGAAAGTTTAAATGGCAATGAGATACAAAATTTCCATGAAGAAAATGAAGTTGATACAATAGGACCCAACGTGACAGAAGTAGGGGCTCCAGACTTTGAGATGGAAAACCAAAATGGCAGTGATGAAGGAAATGAAGTGGATTCAACAGAAGGCAATGTAACAGAGGTATCTGTGGTGTCCAGTGTACTTGAAAGCATAGCCACAGCGGTTGAACAGAATAACACTTTTTCCGCCACAAAGAAAAGAAGACGACGCCGTGCTGGTGAAAAATCTGGCAGGCAAAGAGCCCTGAAACGTCTTAAAAAAGAGCAAGAAGCTGGTACTAATGACGGAGAAATTGAGGTTATTTGCGGAAGGAAAAATTGGCCCCCTCCTTTTGAGGATTCGGTCATAATGATGAGGTCATCTCTCATGCAGTTTACAAAGAAAACTCAAGGTTGGAATAAAGATGATTTGGCTGAGTTGAGGGCCTACTATAAACATAAATGGAAAGTGCTAAAGGTAAAATCTGTATTTTATTTTATTTTTTAATTCTGTCTTTCATTCCACCACTGAAAATATATGTATAATGCATGTACATTTTATAATTATGTGTATGACAAAATTACAGGTGAACAGCTTATCTTGTTTACTTTTTTTATTTTTAATGACAAAAGAAAACAGATCAGATTCATCCATGTTTTCTAGTTTGTGTAACTTCTGTTTTTACAGTTTCACAAAAAAGTTTGGGTTAAAGTTGTGTTAAAACTGCATTCTCAATGCACTTTCACAAAACTTTTCTGCAACCAGCCACAAGTTGAATTGAGTGGTAAAGACAATTCACCTGACTACTCAGTACTTACTGACTGACTGACTGACAGACAGACTGACTCACTCACTCGCTCGCTCACTCGCTGATTGATTGACTGACTGACTGACTAACTGACTTATTGATTGACTGACTGACTGACAGAGAGACACAGACAGACTGACTGTCTGACTGACTCACTGAATTACTGACAGCCTGTCTATTCTGTGTGCTTACAACTGACTGACTGAATCACTGATGACCTGTCTATTCTGTGTGCTTACAACTGTCTTAACATTTTCCACTCAAAGATGTGACAATCAAACATGACGAACCAGGTTCTCAGTTCCAAGGATATGTGTAGCCAACTTTTGATTCCTCAATGTTTCTGAAATAAAATTCAGGTACTTGAATCTTTCCTCAGGGTTACGAATCATTGTTGAACCACTACTTCAAAGTAGCAGGCTTGTCTCATAGATGCTTTGTCGCTGCACGGCAAATGATGGACAATCACAAGAGAAAGTTTGCCAACTCAAAATCAGTATTTCGTCAAGTTGTCCGCCATGGTCTGTTTGATTGTCTCAGGAAATTATGTCCAATTGATGACGAAGGCAGAATTTATAAAGTACTGTAGGGTTATGCTGAAGGAAGCGTAGAACAGGGTATCCGAACAGCACCCACCTATGACTATCCTTCAACTACAAACTACGTCAAGAAGAAGGGGAATTCGAACAAAGAGGCACTAAGCAAGGTATTTCATGTGCATTTTCTTAATTAAGGAACATTGTTTGAAAAAAACACAACAGATTTCCCCAAGAAAAGAAGTTAGGAAAAGAATAACTTTACAGGAGCTTAGTTGTTGAACTTGCCAATTTAAGATCAACAAATTCAAGTGTCCCACTAGAGTAATAAAAAGCAACTTGCTAAGAGGTATACTGTTCTTCCAACAACCCAAGTGTTTTCAATCAATCAATCAATCAATCAATCAATCAATGAATCAACTATATTTATCGAGGGCTACATGTGATAGTTTTACAACTAATAAATTTGTGCCCCTCCCTAATGTACTGAAAATTAAGAATCTACTATAAACAGTAATCTAATTAACAATCTAGTTAAAATGTAATTAAAAATCGAAAATTTAAAAGCTAAGTTACAATATAACTGAGTTGAAGTAAGATTTTAAAGATATGTTCGCGGTACATGTATTTTTTACACACTTCTCTTTGAAAAATGATTCATCTGTGATTTACCATCACTGTAATCAATTGTCCAATCTTAGCCATACATACATGTACTCATGTCATTGGAACTTGAAATCTTGGAAAGTGACTTTCAGTATTGTACGGAGTAGTCTACAAGACTATTTCTTGACTAAAAGCACTGAGACTTAAATAACTAGGCAGTTGGATAAGTGTAAGTCAGTTTGCAACGAGACAATTAGCTAATAGCTGTGTATTCTATTATTTGTTAATTTTTTTAAGGCTGATGACAAATTTAAAGACAAGTATGACCGTCTTAAGCAGGTAAGAAACCACTTGCCGCTAATCCCTCCTCTCTTCCCTTCTCCATGCCCCACCCACTAGGGTGGGATGCTGCATGAAGTCCATCCCAGGGAATCCCCCGGAATTTTGTCACAATTCCCAAACAATTTGCATATGTCTATATATGTGCTTGGTTGAAGATAAAGATCTTTCGGAGTGAAGTGACAAGTCTATTGTTGGACACATCAACTTGACCATAGATCTCTTGCTATGAACATTTTTATTGTGGTATTGTCTTTTTGTAGTTGATCTAAAATAGTTTATACCTTGTATTTTTTCATAGGACTATGACAAGTTGAAGAAAGATAAAGAGAAGCTAGCAAGAATTAACACACAACTTGTCAAGGTGAGATGTCAGGAAGCTGTCTTAACTGAATGAAGCATAATTATAATCACATTATTTGAGTAATGAAGGACCAATGAAATGGCAAAGTATTAGGTTCACAAAAACAGGGTTTCTTTGTATCAGTATTTTTTCCATGTCTTGCTATAAATGGGGCAAAGAATATATTTTGTTATACCAAGGACTGCGCCATAAACTACAGAGGTTCATAAATTCAAAGTTCCACTGCAGTCAGTGAGTCACTGTGCTTTGTCAGTTGGTTGTTTCAACAGTTCTAGTTTATCACTTGAGGGTTGAGTTTGTGGGTTTATCTCTAAGAAAACTGCCATAAGTTTCTTTTAATTTTACTTCTGTTATGTTAATTTTATGTCATATTCCTTTTTGTTCAGTCAAAAGTAACCAATTGAAATATTTCTTTTATTTTTATTTTTGTGTTGCTTTCTTTTGCACAGACAATCAGCTCTTTGACAGAACTTTTACAGGACCGTAGCTTGGTATGTATGTGTGTATTTTTTGTTACCTTGGTCATTTACTACATGTTGGGACACAAGGCTCAGTATCTCAAAACAAGGAGCTAGGCAGTGGGGGGGGGGGGTAAGGGTGTGAGGGGGTTAGCTAGTAGAGCTTTTATTGTATTCATTATAACAAACATTAAAATCCAATCGGTAATTTTTTCTTTCTCTTTTTCTTTCTTGCAGCTGATGCAAGAATCTCCAAGCTTGGCTGATAAGAGTGTGGAAATTAGTTAGAAAAGGCTCCTTTGTTTAAGCAAAGTTTTTTTTTAATGTTAGATAACTTGAGACCATGTACTCTGTAAATAACGTTTATAACACATGAAATATATATATACTATATACAAGGCTAAAAAGAGTTAAAATGGTAAAATTAAAATGATAAAACCAAAACCGAGTTTTTAGCCGAGTTTTGGTTTTATCATTTTAATTTTACCATTTTTAACTCTTTTTAGCCTTGCATATATTTTATAAAGCGAACATTATGGACATATACCTTATTCTTACTAATTTTGCACGTACTTAATTTCGCGAAAATTCGAGAGCCGAATTTCGCGAGCATTAATTTTTGCGATTGAAAGAAAAATAAGAGAAAAAGCATATTAAATTTCGCGATATTTTGTCAGTGATTTATGGATCAGTCGTCAAAGACTAAGGAAGCACTGGAAATACACAAAGCTCTGGCTCAATATAACTACAAGAAGCCTGCAAAAGGAAACTTTAGTGACTGTACTAGAGGTTTTGAACCAATTTACAAGCTCGAAATAGTAATCAGAGAAAGGGTGATAGTCGAAAACAAGACGGAAAGATATTTTTAAAGGTAGATAGCCAAGTTCCAAACATTTAAAGGTCAAATGCAACGAAATTGGAAATTTTTTCTTTTGTCCGCAAACCTGTCGTTTATTAAGGTACTAATGATAATAAACTCTCAGAAATGGTTTTTGTGCGAATTGTGGCGCTTAGGAGATGAAAATCCGACGATTTCCGAAGACTTCACGAAAACGAACCAAAAATGACCGCGCGTGGAATGGAATCGAATAGAGGTATTTGTGACGTCAGGTGTGGCGAGCAAGTTTTCACGTTTTGAGCGATCCTTGCAAATCCTTGGGTTTGTTCGATGGATTTCCAGAGTTTCTGAAACAGCCGTTAGTTGAAACCGATGACGACTTTGATTCAAGCCTTCGAAAAGTCTAAATACAGCCATATCAGTTTGAAATAACGGCATCTGGCAAGGAATAAATCGATTTCTCGAGTGATAATTCCGACTCTGCGAGTGAACAAGATGGCGTTTAAATCCGGCAACGTCTACATGCACCAACAACGAAGGAATATGGCCAGATATATTGGTGAGCCTAATAAATATAATGGAAACGGCTTTCAAAGAATTTGAAATCAATAAATAGTTGAATCTTAAGTTGAAGTATTGTGTTGCTTTTGTTCAAAAGGATTGCAATGTGGAATTATTTGTACACTGTTTGTAGCATTGCCCGAGCTGAGTGTGTTCTCCAAAATAACACAGCTCGAAGAATCAATAAAACCTTTAGAAGCTTCAAACTCATTCCCCTCAGCCAAATAATTTATTTTCAAAGATTAAAATTAAATACCGTGACTGTGTGGCCTTTTAGCTTCAATCAGAATTATGCCTGGTATTAATATTGTTCTTTATTATTTGCCGAATTATTAACCTAGGTGATTATTTTATCCTTTAACTAATTCATCTATGTACTCTGGCCCTTATATTTTGACTTTACTGATAATTCTCTGAAAAGGAAATTGTCTTAAGTAGATGGGGTGTAGGTTGAAGATAACAATTTCAACAGTAATTTATGGCAACTTGCATTTCTTAAGACCCAGGTTATAAGTTCTAACTTGTGTGCTGACACAGGACCTGACACTGGGACATGTAGCAGGGAAAAATTTACACCTAGTTTTGTGTTTCAATGTCCTTGCTTACACATCCTTGTATGTACAATCATGAGATTTTGTCAATGCTGCATTTTTATAAAATATGCTAGGAAGCAGGGATGGCGCAGTGGTGAGAGTCCTTGCCTCCCACAATTTTCCTGAGTTCGATTCCCTGATTTGGCATCATATGTGGGTCGAGTTTGTTGTTCATTCTCGGCCTTGCTCCGAGGGTTCTTCTCTGTGTTCTCCAGTTTTTCCCCTCCACAAAAATCAACACTTCCAAATTCCATTTCGATTAGGAATACACTGCCCTACAAGCTTTTAGCTTTAATCCTCTCCATGTCTAAATATAGGTTTATTTATTTATTTGTTTATTTTTATATAAAGTTGTTCATGCAATTTGTCATTTTATGTCAGCTTCTTTGTTTTGTACATTTATTGATACTACTATCGGGTAATATGTTCCTTTGTTATGGCTGGATGGGGTCGGACATCAATGCATAGCCCCTTTGTCAACATCCATCTTTGGACATGGTAAACATGTACAAACAACACAGATCCAAATCAAGCAATCACAGCCCACTAGCATGACCTTCTGATTTTGTGCGCTCATTTGCATGAAACCAACACCAGTATCGGTCACTTAAAACAGCACATTTTAAGACGATGTCGAAAGACAATGTTAAAAAATGGATGCAGAGAGATGGCTATGCAAGTTCACTGAATGCATGTGTAAGAAGCTGATAACAGTTTCCAGTACTTTCCAGCCTATTACTATAATGGGTCAGTACTAATTATTTGTCAGTTAATGCTGCAATTATTTTATCAAACAAATGTACCAGTATTGCCGAACAAGTTGTGGTCATGTTTGGTTTGTCACTGGTAACCATAGCAACAGTACAATTTGTCAAAAAATTACACTTAATTTTCACTTTAAGTGCTTATAGCTCAGAAACGAGCTAAATGATAAGCAGCTAGATGACAATCGAACTAAGTGCAGTGTTTTTCCAAGACCCCCTAAGGAGACATTATAGCCTCTGCATGCACTGCTTGTAATTTATTACCTTATCTCAGACCAAGGGATGCATGCAAACAGTATGAATACAAACAGTAGGTGCTTCAAAAAACTATTTCCAAGTTTACAAAGAAATTGATAATCTTAAAAATACCCAATTTCAGAATGGCTAAAAACAATACTCTTTCGCCTCGAGGAAAGGGGGGGTACTCTTTATATTTTTGAGTAGGGGTGTGCTGCTGGGACTCTGTAACCGTACCCTATCCCAGACCATTTTCAGCTTATTTTGCAGTACCCTATCCTAGTATGCTAGACTATACACTGAAAATCCCTACCCTACCCCAAACTATTGGATCACTATTCCATCTTAAACTCATCTGCTTGAAAAACACACAGCAGCACACATGCATTTTCCTATCAAGGTCATATATGGGAGTGTTAGGCTTGCTTACAAGTCGAGCTCACAGAAAGCGAAGCCCGAGAGCGGAGTGTGAGAGCTCCGCACCGGGGTCTACTACCACTAAACCGGAAACGAGAAGCGACGACTTTTGGAAAGTCTATGGGAGTATGTGAGTACCCCCAGCAAGTGGGGAGGGGGTCTTGGGCACCAAAAATACCCATATAGATTTTGAAAGGGAGTATGCCTAAAGCTGTTACTGAGGAATTTGTAAAAGGTCAACAGATTTGGGGCAGACAAAATTATGAAGAGTTAATTTCAGAAAGAAATTTTCATGACACACCTACAATCTGGTTGTAGATTCTCCTCAGCCAGTAGTTCATGACAAAAGTGCTAGACAAAAAAAGTAAGCTGATCTGGTCGGATTTATGCCTTAGATTTCTCATAAATAGCAATGAACTAAATACCCGATTCCCTCTAGATCTATAGTGCGTGCCTGCAGGGAATCACGGTAGTTGTATTCATCAAACCATGCGCAAGACTCAGCAATGTGCATCGTTGCTAAGTCTTGCGCTTGGTTTAATGAATACAACTACCGCGATTCCCTACAGGTGCACGCTATTGCTGGTTTTCACTGTCACGCAATCAAAAAATAAATTCGAAACCATTCAACTACAGAAGCTATGAATTTCAAATATTATAGATGATAAATAGATAAACAATTTCTCCAAGTTTCGGGTCTGTGCGATGTACCGTTCGCGAGTTATTTTCCGAACCTTTCCACGCAAATTTATAAAGCTTAGTATGGAGATTTCATAACTGTGTCCTTCCGAGGGACACCAATATGGCCGCCGTGATGTCAGAGAAACCATCTGGAACTCAGTTCTGTTTACAACAGCGGCTATCCTTGGCTTAAGAGCTAGTACACTTTCACATAAACACCACTTATTATATCTGAAATGTTCAATTTGCTCAAAATGGAAAGGAAAGGCCGTTTTTCAAACAAAACAGCTTTGTCACGGCACTCAGCTTGATGTCACATACGACGGAAAACTCAAATATTCAAAATGCTCTGTTTTAAAAACGAATGACACTATCGATCTGGAAATTTGCAAAAATATATATTTTTAGTTTATCTTTCGCCTAATGACAACGAAAATTTAGCAGGCCTAGTGAAGTTTGATTTCAGAATTTTATGACGTAACATGAAAACCAAGAATAGAGGGAATCGGTATTACCATTCAGTTGCACATACCAATTTATTGGCCACAATGAAGCCTGATTTGCAGCTTATAATGAGTGCTATGCAATGCAACAGTCATTGTACTGGACTTAAATGGGGTTAATGCAGATCTGAACAACAAATGAATCAGGTAAATTGGCCTTTACAAGTGAACAAACTCATCACATACATGAAGTTTACATGAAAAATATAAACCTTTTCTTTGGCACCAACAATGTTCAGTCGGGGGTATTTTCCTTGTTATATTTAGCATTCATAATAATTTCAAATATAAACAAACATTTAAACGAGTGTTTCATTGTACACAATACTGTAAATTAAAAGCATTATTTTCCTTCAAAGACTCATGTATGATTTAGCTTTTTAGACGATCGAAGCAATATAGGGAATATCATTTTAAAGTTAAAAGAAACATAAACATAAAATATTTGTTTGTAACTTTAATAGTAAATTCATGCAAAAGTTCATTCCTGTAATAAAAAATATATTTTTAATACCAGCCTCGCGATTCACAATATTTCACGCAAACAGTAAAGTTAAAGTTTTGGTAGAAGTTTATAAAGCGACAAGGATCAGGTTAAGAAAGTAGTGTGTGAATCTAAGTTCAATATAATACAAGAAAGTACAACTTTGGGGTTCCCAGACAATGGGTTAAGTTTATTAGCGACTTTACCTTCGAATTCTGCATTTCGTCGCAAACGATTTCGCATTAGTCCTGGATTAACGGCTTTCTTTCCAAGTTGGTAATAAGAGGAGAAGCGCCAGGTCTCATTCGAAGTTTCTAGGGCTGGAACTCGGACCAGAGTGCAAGATTCTGCTGGAAGCTTTCTGAGAAAAACATGTCGGATGATACTGTATTTGCTGAGCAAAGCCAGCGTGCATTTGGCATAAACATCCTCTCTTTTTCGTCGATCTCAACCATTCCTTGCATCGCTCCTCGTCTTTAAGAAGATATTTCGAATGGTCTTCCGGCTTAATCGGGATTTTAAATGCCAAAAGCCGCAAAAGGTGCAGCAGACCTGGTAGAGACAACAGCACTTTGCTGCATCTTCGCGCGACGAAGCTCGCCACATGTGACGTCACAAGATCCATTTCCGACAGTTTTCCGAAGCTTTTCCGAACCGTTCCGTTTGTGAAGCGAAGATAAAGGGCTGTCTTCAACGTCGAATATCTCAGCGATGCTTTAACCAAATCGTTTAAAACTTCAGATTATGATTATTCATAGTATTTCCTTTCATTTAAAGTCAAAATGAGTCTTAAATAAAATATGATCAAATTTCGTTGCATTTGACCTTTAAAGTTTTTATTGTTTTGATATATAGTATAGTATTAATTTTCGTGTGTTTAAATTTCGCGCAATTTTTTGTTTCGCGCATACTTAATTTCGCGATTATTTTGAAATCGTGAAAATCGTGAAAATAAGTAAGAATAAGGTAGTTATATAGTCTGTTGGAGTTTTGCAATATTCAAGGAGAAAAGAGATAGACATCCTATTCTAATTTTGTATTTGGTTGAGTACAATGTAACTTGAATATTCATACCAGCTTTGAAGGTTTTGCCAGTGTAAAGAGTATACTTTTCTGATAGTTATGGAAAATGTACCTTCATGCACAGTAGAAGCAGGAAGAAAATGACCCTCTAAAGATTGGGGTCCATTAAAGTGAATCCTTTGTAAGACTACCGTAAAGTTCCGTGTATAAGCCGCACCCCCCATTTGGAAGCTCAAATTTCGAAGAAAAAAAAATACAGGCAATAAAGTTTGAAGTTCAAGTGAAGTTCTATTAGTAAACAATGGCAAACAAGGACGGTTTCAAAACACTGACACAGCGGTTGTTGCAATGTTTAATATGAATTACGTCTCATGAAAGCAAAATTTCACTTGTCATAACTCCCTTTTACTAGTTAGTGTTCACAATATCTTGAACTCGGATGCTCTCTTGATGCCATTTTTTTTAAATTATCACTTTAAAACACTCGATTAATTTGTATTTCGTACAATTCGCACGTGAAATTGATGAATGCTTAGTTAATTAGGCCTTTGAGAACTTCAACCAGAGATGATTCTGTAGATAAGCCGCACCCCCGATTTTTGACTTAAATTTTGAGTAAAAAGGTGCAGCTTATACATGGATCTTTACGGTACTTTTAATAGCATTCTGTTTTTATTTTTAACTCTTAAAATTATTTTATGAAAAGTTTTAATTTGTTAATAACATAACTGAGATTGTACACATACATTTGACTGGTTCTAGCAGTTTCAATATTATTCCTGTTCATTATTGTAAAAGAAAAAATTTAAAGATTGAGTTTTAGGAAAGAACAAGCTTAATGTGCATCATGTGCCTTTGATTTAAAAGCACTGTTAGTAATAAAAAAAAGTGACAGTTTAGTTATTTTGTTTATTGCTTTCAAAGTTGTGTGCATTGCATGTCCAACAAAGACTGGGGTTTGTCTAGGATTCATATAAACAAGCAACATGCACACACACACACACACATGTGGTTATAGTTCATTGCTGACGCTGACGCCACTGCAACAATTGAAACCATGTTCAATTATCTTTTGAAGTTAAAATGTCATTGTGACATCTCTAATGACCTGTCAAAATGCAATGGGGCCATTACACCAAGTTCTCTTAATTCCAATAATTATTTATAAACAATGATATGATAGCATTTAAAGGGATTGTGACTTGTGGGGAAGAACTATAATTATGTCAAATCCTTTCTCAGGTAAGTTTCACTTGTACTTGTACTTTATTTAAGAAATAAAAAACATGTTCCGTGTTTCTATCTAGGTATAGAAACATGAGTGCAAGTTTGGGAGAATGAGAAATGCTGTGGGAACACGAAACGATAGGCGAGTGTTTCCACAGCTTTTTTGAGTTCTCCCAAACTTTCGCGAGTGTTTCTATAACTTGATAGAAACACGGTAAACATGTTTTCTATATTTCTTTAAGAGAACACTGCAAGGAAAAAAATAATCACTCGACGTTTATTTTGATCATCAAAATTTAAATTCTCTTTGCTCATGCCATCATTACATCAACAGTTTGTGCTAGTTCTGTGTTTCCATTGAGTTATTAATAGAAGTACGGCGCACGCGCTTTCTTACAAGGTGTTTTCTAAACATAATACACTTCATACACTACATAATGTAGTGTTGTGAACTACCACAAACTGTTGTAAGTCACCTTTAAGCCATTATTTAAAAGTTTGCACTGTACATTACTAACTAAGCTGTTACCTTGCAGCTGCAGAGCCAGACCATGCTGTTCAAGAGGAACCTATTCCCAAACAACCTGAAGCTCACCGTGAAGAAAAAGAAGACGTCAAACATGCACATGTGATATTACCAATAGCAGAGGCTCATCTACCAATATATCATTCAGAACAACATTATCCTGTTATCGTAAAAACAGAGGATCTCCCTCCTCTAGCAGGACCGATTGTAATTTCAGAGGAGAAACTGCCAGTGGAACCTCAGATTGTTGCAGATGACAATTTGCCTGTACAACATGAACAACAAAGTCATGAACAGGAAGTACGAGAAGAAACTCCAGCACAAAAGGAAAGTGTAGTCCCTGATCAGGAGCAAACTGTATTACCTTCTCAAGAAGAAATCACAAGTAGCACTTCGCATCAACCAGGTTATATTGAGGAACAAACTCAAGAAGAAACCCGAGATGAACAAATTCAAGAAGAACAAATCAACAAGAACAAATTCAACAAGGACATATCCGACAGGAACAAATTCAAGAAGAACAAATGCAACATGAACAAAGTCAAGATGAACAAATTCAACAAGGACTTTCAGATGCTCCTTTGCCTGATCAGGAACAATTTACAACAGCTGAAGACTCGTCAGTCCCATGGATGCAAGAATCTACACCAGACAATGTACAACAGTCAGATGAGTTTTACACACCTGAGGAACAAGTTATTCCACAATCGCACACTCATTCTCAAGAATACCAAGAAGAACCTTACGAAGACAATGAACCGTGGGAGATGGTAGATTATCCTCCAGCGGAGGAACAAGAGAACTATTTTCGTCCTGAGGACAATGTCGATGAATCTCGACAGGAGGAGCTGGAGATGCCAAATGAGGGGTATGTACCACAGGAGGCTGAGGAAGAAGCTGAGTACCAGTATTACGAGGATGAGCAGAGGATGGACGAAGACGTAGATGAACCACAGCCTGTACAAGTATGTATATTGAACTGTAAATACAATGAAATTCTGATTTCTCAAACCCTTGGCAGGGCTGCAAATAATTTTTTTCACTAGAAAGGACATATGTCCTACTAAGACACCATCCTGGTCAGACAAAACAAAATTGTGGTCAGTATTTATCGTTACCATAAAATGATTTACGATAAAAAAAATTGTTTGGACATCATGTCCGACCACACTTGGGACTTCATCGGACATGGGCTTATTTTGGTCGGCCAATGCATGACCGATGACCGACTGTTATTTGCAGCTCTGCTTGGTTACCTGATGTTCCTGATATCTAACTCAATCCAAAACTACCTTATTATAGGAAATTAACGCCTGTGTAAATTAAGGTATTTGAAATTAACGCGACATAAATTAACGCGAATCAAAGGAAATATTACTTCCCAATAAAGGAAATTAACGCGAAAGAGAGGGTAACATTTTAAAATGAAGGAAACTTACGCGATGCACACAAAGGAAAAACACTTGTTGAGACAACAGGACAAGTTATTTTCAACACTAGGTGAATAATCCGAGACGGAAACAATGTTTGTGATACTAAACCCAAACGTATGGGTTAAGCGAAGGAATCTGACTGCTTCGAGCGTCCACCCTGAATAAATAATGCTTTTCCTAGGAGAAAAGAACGTCTGGACTGTATCGAAAAATTGGGGCCAAAATAATGGAAATTAAGGTCGCGGAAATTAGCGCTCCACTTAATTAACGGCGCGGAAATTAACGTTAACAAAAATTAACGCGAATATTAACACAAATCTTTGAAATTTGTGTTATTTCATGAAGCGTTAATTTCCTATAATAAGGTAAGTTGTTTCCTTTTCCTTAGTCAAATATTGCAGTTTTACTCCTGATTTCTCAAACTCTCTGATTACTTGAATCATTTTTTTATTTCACTTGGAGGTTCAAAAGTTGGGATTCCACTAATCAAATCCTGCATCCCCAGCTCCATTAATTTGAAGTGTTTTTACACCCGCTTTCATTGTTAATGTTGGTTTCATGCAAATGAGCCCACAAGTTCAGAAGGTCGTGCTAGTAGGCTGTCATTTGCGGATTTCAGGTGGGATGGGCAAATTGGGGACTGGTCACCCATGATATGAACAGAATCCAATTTCAGAATGGCTCTAAAAGATTACACCACACTTTTGAGAATTACGTTTGCCAACTATGAAGATGTTAGATTTTTTGGGCTACTGAATGACATAATTCCTTTCCTTTTTAGAGCAAAGACAAGAAGAAAAGGAAAAAGAAGAAGAAGAAAAAGAAGAAGCTGATTGAGGTGTGTTCTGTTAATAATGTCTTACTTCTCCTTAAAGTATTAGTCTTAGATTTTTTGGTTAATTACATTTAGAAGGCTTTTTAGTCTTGCCCACTGTTGCTGCCTGTGCGACTGATCCACACATAAAGTTGATTATTTTGCAATCAGTTGCCAAGAGGTGTTGTCTACTTGATTTCAAACTTCAGTTCATGATACAAGGTTGATCTGCCACCAGGTTATTTACTTCCTGGGCAATACATGTATCTGTATCTGTTCTCACAATTATATTATTTCAATTGTCAAGGGTACCTTACGGAGGCATGGTGGTGTAATGGTTTGATAGCGTTGTGTTGTTCTTGGGCAAGCCACTCTACTTTCAAAGGGCTCATGTAGGTGTATCAAATATGTGATCATAGAATACTAATGCTTGGGGTAACCTGCTAAGGACAGATGTCACACTTCAACCAGTCTATCAATGTTCTGAACTGACAAGTTAATTTTCCTAGGGGGGGGGGGAACTCCTTTATGAAATGGATGGGGATGCTTGTCGGAAATTTTGAAAAGAACCCCTAAAAGTGACCAATTTGGGTGTGGCTCAAACTTTTCTTGACCCCTAAAATATACCAAAAAACTAAGAATAGAATTTATATTTGTATATTTCTTCCTGTGTAACCCTAAACAAGACCATTATGGCTAAAAATATTGGCGTTTTGCCCTGGACACCCTAAGCGAGACCAAAAATCCGAAATTTACACCTTAAGCGAGACGGCGAGCATCCCCGTCACTTTCAGGGGTGTTACTTTAATTTCAGAGCTACCTGTTGCTGCTCTTAGAGACTTGTGTTGAAAAAAAAAAGTGTAAAGAGGTTTAAATTTATCTGTCTTTTTTTTCTATTCTCCCAATTGTCTTCACTTGATGTAGTTTGTTCAGGAGCAGCCAGATGATGTAGAAGAAACAGATCAAGTAGAGGTGGAATATGTCACAGAGTCCATCAGTCCACTGGATCCTAACTACAGAGCATTTGCCAAGATCTTTGAGGCATTCAAGGTACTGTCTTATTCCTTCTGTCCACACCAATCTTTGCGTTTTTGTTTTATACACATGGAAAGCAAAACTCACTAGCTAGCCAGATGTTACGTTTGTTTTAAAGTCGGATGGGTGGGTGGGTGGGTGGATGTTCTAAAGTTAAGTTTTTCTAGTGGTAAGTGAAGTTCCAGTGGCTACTGGCAGTAATGTTATCAAAAAGAAACTCCAAATTAATGCAGATCTATAGGTGAATCGTTTAAACAGAAATCGGCACTGATAAGCCAAGTTTTGGCTGCAAAGAGCCCTAGAATTTGAAAGAATTGTCAGATGTTACTCCTACCTCACTGTGTATAATTAAATTCTGTATAACAACTGTAGATTTGTGGTTTTCCTGAACTGCCATAACTAGCTCTGATAGCCTAGCCCAGGTTACTACTGCAGGGGTTTCATTAAAGCCCAGGCACAGGGCAAATTGGCCAGTTGTGAGCAGGACTTTGCCTGGCTGTTTTTAACATCTGGACCAACTTCTGTTTACCAAAGAGGGCAGGACCTTGCTGATACTTTGCTTGGTGCTAAACCCTGATGCTCACCCGCTCCAAACCTTTATGAATCCCCTGCTAAATTGACCCTCTGAGGGAAACAGCATTTGCTCAAGGCTAGCTTTTGTGTGCTATGGTATTTAAAAAGACTGTGTCACGGCTGAGTGAAGTTTATTCTATTATTCATTTTGCCAAATACATGTACTCGCCATGAATCCTAATGTTTGTATAGGAGTTACTTCTGTGGATCAAAAAGACACAGCCATAACTTCATTGAAGCCAAATTTGTCTGTCGGACAGTAAAATTTAAAGTTACAAGCAAACAAGATTAACTTGGAAAACTGTTCAGCCCAACAATATTTCAAAAACCCATATCGCAATCTGTTTCAATCTTAGTCACTTTTGGCTATCCGTACCTTCTTTTGTATTAACTGTGTTATTGAAATGTTCTTTCACTGTTTTATGAGGTTATTTTTATAATTCACTGAATTTGATGGACCTTTTTCCATGCATGCCTAAATTTGGCTAAAATCTGTGACGCAGTCCCTTTACCATTTGATAACAATTCTCCCTTTCATTGAAATAGTTGTCAGATCCGGTTGAAGATGAAGCAGCACAGAAAAAGACAGACAAAAAGGAAGAAACTGTAAGTAAAACTGCATTGTAAATATTTTGTAATTTTTAGATAAATTTTTGTTTAAGGCTGTTTCATGTTTAATTGCAGGTGGAGGCAAAGAAAACTGAAGTTAAAGATCTCACAAAGGATGACGATGACGATGATGATGATAGCGAGGATGAAGACACGGTGGTAAAAAAAGACATTGTTTTTTTTTTTTAATTCTATGTTTTTTGGTTGTATGTAATTTATAATACAGAGCTCTGCATTTTTTAATTGTGTTTTAGAAAAAAGCTGAAGATGAACAACCTAAGCTTTCTAAGAAGAAACTCAGAAAGATGAACAGACTCAGTGTTGCCGAACTTAAACAGGTTTGTCAAGTTTTGAGCACAGTAGTTCTTAATAATTAATTTTAGTACTCAGCACTCTCACTAAATGTGGGAGGTGTGGTTGCCTAATGGTTAGCACGCTGGACTCCGGATCGAGCGGTCCAGGTTCCAGCCTTGGCCAGGGTCACTGGGCAAGACACTTTATGAGGTTAAATGCGATTTAACCAAGTTAAATAAAGCAATTTAACCAAGTTAACCACAACGAGTGGGTAGTCAGCTGTCCTGGTGGTCAGCGGTTACTAGCTCTTGTCAGGCTCAGTGCGTTGCGCTCTCGGACATGACAGCGTGGTGTCGGCTCTTCGTTCCATGGAGGGTTTTCAGGAATGTTTTGCGAGTTTTTCCCCTCCCTCCCTCCCTTCCCTGCTTCTTGTTATTAGTTATAAATTCATTTTTCCACTGATTTAATCAGTGTGACGGGTGTCTGTGTGTGGGGGCTCATGGCTGTTTTGTTGGGATTGCCAGCCTTGGCAGCTTTATTCTATCTGGGGAGGGCCGGCTGACCTCAGTGGAGGCCCTCCCGGGTATCCCAGGCACCCATCCTCCATATTTACGAGGCAGTGGTTAAACTCTTATAGCACCTCTCTCCCCCAAGTCTATATTAAATGGTTACCCACGAATTCAATGCTGAGGGATAACCCTACAATGGACTATTATCCCATCCAGGGGGGAGTAGAAATAGTACTTGTAGTCGCTTCATGCTAAACCAGGATAAGCTCTGGCCTGATGGGCTGCTTGGCTTGTATGCACTCTCACTAAACACTTGGTAAAAGGTGATGCAATGTAAAGAGGGAGGGAAAAGTTATGTTTTGTTGCATTTCTATTTAATACATTTTTGTTTTACTAATATTGTTTCTCTACAGTTGGTTCCTCGACCTGATGTAGTTGAAATGCATGATGTTACTGCCCAGGATCCTAAGTTCCTTGTCTTCCTAAAGGTAAATTTATTTCCATCCGAATGTTAAGAGTGGTTACAAGTCTGTAACCTTTTTCCCACACCATGTTTTGACCTTCTTTTGGGTGAAACATTTGTGTAACTATACTAAAATTATATATTTGTTAACGTTTATGTTTATGAACAGAAAAACAAACTCTATTCCCCACACTTGATGATTTACTGTGCATTTGTCTTGTTGCTCAGTGAAAGCATTTTCTTGGTGGGAAGAGCACATTAAGTTGGCATTACTCATTCCTATGAGAGCAGATCATTCAACTGAGCTTGTAGATTACATTGTCAACACATTACTTGTAAAACCATAGTACATAAACATGTCTGACACTATGTGGCTGTAACTTAGTTGCCATGGTGAGCCAATATTGGAGTTCATGATCAGTAATCATTTTTTCGGCTAAATCAGGTGGATACAAAAATTAATTTATTGAACAAATTGTTTATCCCTACATTTTTCAGTCATGCCGGAATTCAGTCCCTGTTCCAAGACATTGGTGTTTCAAGAGAAAGTATCTTCAGGTAAGGTTGCAAAGCTCTGATTGTACCGAGCAACTTTCCAGAGACACATCTTATTTGCTGAGCAAGTGTCTTTTCTCTGTTCAGTTTTTGTGTATCTGGGAGAGAAATCTGAAGGCATCTCTACATGCAGGGCTAGAGAAAACTCAATTATCCTTGCACCTTACAATGCCTTTACATGTAAATCAATTATTATGCTGTCAAACTGATTATTTTATTATGCGTCCACTTAATGTTCGACTGGAGTTAAGGTAAAAATTGTACTGCTTGATATTAAAGCGCTTGCTTATTGCATATTGTAATTCATTTTAGGAAGAAGATTTTTAGCAACATAGTTGCCACTTGTAAATTTTAAATGCCTACTGATTTTGACCGTCTCACTGGGGGCTGATCTTTCAACTTAAAAAACTGGTTTTGCTTAATACCAACTAATAGGCCACCCATAAATTCTCTTGCAAATTGACCAGTAGTTTTTGAGTGTTAAAACAATAAACAAGGTCACAATGTTATTGCTTTTGTAGTGTGCAGCTTGCTCAGATTGACAATTTATCAGAAATATTCCATTTTAACGTCCAAGGTTTTCATTTATCAATTTGCACAAAATTTTTTCAAGTGGCCTATTGGTTGGAGTAGTCACCCTGTTAACTCTTAAAAGCATTAAATATCAAACCAACATACTAAGTTACACACAGTCTTTAGCAACTAACATGTACATAGCACTTTGCCCTTTGAAATTAACTACATCATACTCATATGTATGATTCTTGCTTACAGGGCAAAAGAGGTATTGTGAAGCCACCATTTGAACTGCCAGAATTCATTAAGGTTTGTATTGTATTCACTTCATCCCATTGTGAGGAATTTTACACGTTTGAGTCAAGTTCCTGAAAAAGGTTCTTATCTTCTTCTATTAAAAAGTCATGTTTAATTTTGTTTCGTACTTTGCTTTGTAATAGTGAAACAATGTTTTAGAATAAGTGTAAAGTTTGACTGTGACAATTCCATTTCAGTTACTTTGATCAATGACAAAATCAGAATGTAGTAATTTATTGCAAAGGCAATTGTTTGCATTGTCCTTGGTGGTTATAATAATTTTGTATATTTTGTTTTGACAGAAAACTGGAATCATGGAAATGAGAGAAGCAATGCAAGAGAAGGTAACTCCTGAACACTAAACCATAAAACAAATTAATAAAAATTTGGGTCTCGCAAAAAAGTGATACAGCTATTGGTTAACTTGTATACGATTATCAAGAACATACACAGTTCTGACCCAAGTTGCTGCAAGCCTTGACACAGGGTTCGTACAAATTCTGCAATTCTTTGAAAAGTATGGAAATCTGCAAACTAGTTTTCCAGACCTGGAAAAAGTATGGAAAATAAAGAGAGTCTGGAAAAAAATGGAAAAAGTCTGGTTGAAAAGTGATTGAAATCTTTGTCAGCAAGTGGAATTTCACATAGATTTTGTCTTAGCCAAAATGTTCAATGGCAGAATCTCGAGAACTCTCTCCACCCTACCCGCTTGTTCTTAGCGCTTTTGATCTTTTTTTCATTGTAACAATTTTAGCAATTTATCTATTTTTAGCAAGTAGTTTTAATTAGCGTTTTTTACCTCAATATAGTTTTAATATTTTTTTCTACTAGTATTAATGTTTTATTAACACACGACCCCACAAGCTATGTAGCTTTTTATCCCATCGTGTCTAAATAAAGGTTTTGTTGTTGTTGTTGTTATAATTTTGTTTTTCCGTTGTATTGCGGTTACTGTTTCATTTTGGTTTTCAAGGTTCTTGGGGTGTAATTTGACTTTAAACTTTGAGTCTGGAAAAAAGTAAATAATGGTTTGGAAAAGTATGGAACAAGCCTTGAATTTCGTACACAAAAATGTGAACGACCCTGTAAACAGCAGACCAGCTTCTTTGCTGGCAGGCCACTCAAACAACGGAAACAGTTTGTTTCAAATAAATATGGCATTGTTAAGAATGTCAACTGGTGGAAGACTGAATATTTACACAACCTAGCCAAAGTGTTGAACTCAGCAATTTTATTGCTGAGAAGAAATCTGATTAGTGGCAGGGCGAAGGGCTTGCACACAACATGACCAACGCCCATACCATTTGGAGTATTAAAATAATAATTATTGTCTATACAAGTAGACACAAATGTGTACTGATACATTTTCTTTTCATCACAGGAAGATCAAAAGACAATGAAAGCGAAGATGAGGGAAAAGGTAAAATGTTGTCAATAATTTAATGTAGAGCTTTGTTCATTGTAATGTTCAACAACCCTCCAAGTTAAGACCATTTTAGTCGCCATGGCGACTAAAATTTTGGAGCTGGCGACTAAACCGGAACCAAAGTCGCCAGCCTGGCGACTAAAATTGAGAAGAAGGATTGAAAGCGTGATCTTAATTTAGCGACTAAAATTTTTCACTGGCGACCAAACTTGAGCAGTCGGTGGCCAAATGGCCACTAAGGAAAAAAATAAACTTGGAGGGTTGTTCAACATAATTACTATAAAGCAATTTTCAATTGAGTGTCATAAAACCAAAACCAAAGTAATTACTCTGGCCAATCACAAAGGACACAGACAATCCAGTTAACCAATCAAAACTCAAAGCAAATACATGTAGCCGGCACGAAGCGCGGGAAAACGTGCGCGAGCGAGTCACGATTGGTTTTGGTTTTATTCTTAATTGGCTGAGAAAGTGGCGCGAAAGTTTTAAACCAATCGCTAAGCGTAGTAATGCAAAACCAAAGCAAACGCAATTTACTTTCGACACTCAAGTGAAAACCGCTCTAACAGAATAAATACATAAAATGACTTCACTATGTATATGAAGTATGGTCACAATTATTTGATGTTGTTTTGTAGGTCAGACCAAAGATGGGCAAGATTGATATTGATTATCAAAAACTTCACGACGCGTTTTTCAAGTGAGTCTATTTTTTAACTGTCATCTTTTTTATCTTTATTTTCAGTCTCTTCCAGTTAAACAGAACTGTAGTAGAAAAAGATGAATTTTAGATGACTGTTACATTTTGCTTTAGTTTTGAACGGGACAAAGAAAAACTGGTGCTAATGACCATTTTCTCACTTGTTCAACGTGTCAATTGGGGCACAAAGAGGATTGATCTGAGCTACCTGCAGAAAAATGTTTGCGGGCAGTACTGTCGATTTGCTGATCATATTTGTATGATTCTTTGCAGATGGCAAACAAAACCCAAGATGTTAATACATGGTGATCTTTACTATGAGGTCAGTTTTGTGTGTTTTTTTTTTCATTGCTATTATTGATTTCAATTAATAATAATTGATTAGAATTTTATTGATCCTTTTACTTTGTACGTTACATTAATGACTTCCACTTTCAAATGAAAAGTTAACGTTACTTTAAATATAACCATTATTTTATTTTTTTGGTGTTTAGTTTAAAAAACACTAAGCAATGATAAACTTCATGTACAAAATGCTTTTACTTTAGAACAAAGTGCCGTTTGATGGCCTTCAAAGAGTCAAGACAAAGTTTTCTTCCAAGAGGCGTAAACCTGCCTTTGCGCATTTTACGATACTTTGACTCTCTGTGTCTGACTGCAACGTGAAACTAAGCCTTTACGATTTAGAGCAGATAACAAATGCTACTTTTCGGCCAGAGTTGGCAGAGTTACATCCCATCCAGGGGGAGTAGAAATACTCCTAGTCGCTTCCTGCTCTTGAAACCGGGATAAGCTCTGGCCTGATAGGCCACTAGGCTCGAACATAGACTTTACCTTAACTGATGTATGTTTTGATAATCAGGGAAAAGAGTTTGAAACAAGACTGAAAGAAAAGAAACCAGGAGACCTGTCAGATGACTTAAGAACAGCTCTTGGTATGCCGATTGGTCCTAACAGTCAACTGGTTCCACCGCCATGGTTAATAGCCATGCAGAGATATGGCCCACCTCCCTCCTACCCTAACCTAAAGATCCCTGGACTGAATGCACCAATACCTGAGGTAAGACGGTGCTCAATCGTTAAGGAGCTATATGCCGCGAAGGTTGAGATGGATTTGGGGAAGGAACTAAAAATTTCATTTAGGCTTAATTTATCAAGATGTTTTCTCTGTGACATATAGCCCCTTGAAATCTGTCGTTTTCAAGGTTGGCACAGGTCAGGAAACGGTCAGGGCAAAATAAAATTCATGAAGGTCAGGGAAAAGTTGGGGAATTTTATTTTGTTTCAGGGGGAAAAAATTGACATTTTGAAGGAAAGTCAGGGAAAATTGAAATTATAACACCTCTAGGCCGTTACTTATTTGGTCAGGAGAATTTTATATTTATCAGGGAAAGTCGTGGGATTTTTATAAGTGAGTTTGGCAACGGTGGTTTTGCTGATATTGGCTGATTGATTGATTGCCATTTGACATTTAAAATCCTCAAGAGAGAGACTGGCAATCTAGTTACCTCTCAGACTCACACTGACAAAGGAAAGATTGAGTGACAAACCAAATGGAAGTCTGCTGGCGAGCATTGTTCTTCATGCAGTGTCCATAGTTTCCATTGAGCACAGAAGAAAAATAATGCCAAATTGATCGATTGATCACACTTGAGAATTGGGGAGCTCAAGCAAACATGATTGAGATCGTCGCCAAACAAAAGGTTTATTTAAATGCGCAGAATAATAGCTCAGCATGTGCGCTTTAAATCTTGGTATACTTCTTGGCCGTTCTCTCAGAAAAACAACATGAAATGACTAAATTCTGCGTATTTTGGGGAATGTGAACGCGATGGCTAAATTTTTGTATTTCTATTTGGGTTGAACGCTCTCTTTTACATTTTCATCTGGAGCAAGTTCCTTAACCAACAGATACACTGAGAGATTAGGGAGTTAAATATAAATCCATTTTTCACCAGGCGTTGTCCTCGGCGTCGCCGGCGTCATTGCTTAAGCTCCCTATTAACAGATTTATCATTGTGTTGTTTCCAGGGTGCCTCGTTTGGTTACCACGCAGGAGGTTGGGGCAAGCCTCCAGTGGATGAGCAAGGTAAGCCTCTCTATGGTGACGTGTTCGGTATTCAGCAGCAGGAGGCTCCTGTGGTGGAGGAAGACGAACAGATTGAGAGCCAGCCCTGGGGTGAGCTAGAGTCCGAGTCTGAGGAGGAGTCCGAATCAGAGGTACGTGACACTGTGTCACGCAACTTTTTGTGAATTTTTAGAAAAGTAAAGGAGCTATGTCACGGTGTTTTAAGCCATTTTATGACCTTTGGGGAGGGGGGGGGGGTACTCCCATAAATTTCGGATAAGGTGTGCCGAGAAGGTTCTTAAACCCAGACCCTATTTTTAAAGGATAAAGAAAGTGAAAATTGGTACCCCTTTTAAGGCCCAAAACCGAAAAATGACACCGCATTCAAGGGGAGGAGAAGCGTTCTTCAAGTGTTACTAATACTTGTTCAGATTGAAGATACCTTTTTTGTTTCGTTGAGCTGGGCGTTTATTTTAGCTAATAGAATTTAGGTACCCTATCTAATGATCACACCGGGAACACAATGCAAAAATGACACCCCATTTTAAGGACCGAGAACTTCAAAAACCATACCCTATCCCGTGGCACATACCTATATAGCCCATATATGGGAGTACCCCCACCCAGGTTTTCTGAAAGAAACCTTAACAGTAATAGCTTTCTAATGTAGCGAGGTTCTCAGTTGAACCCGTTACCCGTCATGTTTTATACCTGTCATGAGTGTCACTGGAAAGTGTTACGGCTGCAAATGCAATGCAGTAGGTAGATTAGAGTTACATAGCCTTTGGCCATAGTTCCCTGTTACGAGTGAAAACCTCACAGCAACGGCAGCTAAAATTGCTATTGAGAACCCTGTGTAGTACTACAAAAACACCAACGGAGTAATAAAAACCTAAAAATTAACAAGGATGGTTTCAACTGATGAAGATTAATGATTACAGATGACAAACTTGAAAAAAAATTGCCGATTTTTTCATGATGCGTTGTCAGTGACGTAGCTGCTATAAATATCAGAAAATTAACATACAGGCTAATTGTAACGGGTAAAATGAAGTGCTGGAATTTTTTTCCTGTAATAATACACTTGAGCCATGAATTCACTTGTCACCTTCCCAGCTGTAATTCTGTTGTCACGCAACGTTTCTGCTTCTTATTGATAACCGTTGCGTGACACAACAAATAACGGTTGCAAAGGAGTGTAAGTAAGGTTTTTATGTCAAAATTGTTATGTTCCACTCAATATGGATATTTTTTTAACTGCAAATGTTATGCCCAGAACATTCCATTTGAATTCCAACCAAAATGTCTACAATTTGAGGGCACATGGAAAGTAAGCTAAAAATAATGTCTCAACATTACCTGTGTAATTCACTTTCAGGAGGAATCTGAGGAAGAAGAAGATCAAACTGGTCTCATGACACCAGCTGACACGTAAGTTATACAATCTGTGTCCTCGATTACTGTTTCCAGTGCACAAAACAAATACGTTTTTCCTCGAAGAAACGCTGTGTCGAAAATTCCTGGTTTTCATAATCGATACCAGCATTATTTGTTAAAATAACCCCAAGGCTTCTATGAAGTTTTTTAAGGTTGTAGATTAATTACCCTGTGTTATCCCGGTTTTTCTAAGGGGCAACTGAAAAAAAAAAGGGGGGGGGGGGGAGTGACATGACATGAAACAACTTTGGCGATAAATACATTGTAGAAACCCACTCAAAGACAAGTTGATTTGATCTTTCCTTGCAAACCTATTCATTGCATATTTATATTTGTACGTTGTTCTGTGAGGACGTTAGTAAGTTGAGGAAGGAATAGTTGTAGAGGTTAGGGCTTATAGCTTCGGAATATGTTACATTGGCAGATAGGCCTAACCGAGGGGGAGGGCGTGCTTATAAGCGGGGCCGTGGGAGGGGGGCTTAAATGTTTATATTGCGGAAGTGTTAACTGTTAGTTTTCTTTGTGCGTTATGTACAGCGGTCTCATCACACCTAGCGGGCTGACGTCCATACCAGCTGGCATGGAGACACCAGACATGATCGAGCTGCGAAAGAGAAAGAACATCGAGGAAGCTATGGAGACTGGTGCCGAGCAACAGACACTGTACACGGTGCTGCCTGAGAAGAGAGTCAATGTCGGCGCCGCCATGATGGGATCTGCGCATGTGTATGACGTGGCCGCGGTACGTTATGATAAGTAGTAGTGGTACATTGGGATGTTTTCTCTACGCAGCACGCACCTTGTTTGGTCCGAACCTGTGAGAATTTATTTGAAACGAAGTTGCTGCTAGGGGTGTTTTTCTGTTAATGTAAAGTAACGGGATATGTCAAGGGCACTGCTGTGGTAGCTCTCTTCCACACTGTGCCAAAAAAAAAAATCGGGCAAGTTGCAGCTGGCAAAACGGGAAAAGGAGAGTGGACCTTTCCGCAGCCTCTCTAACCTGCACTCAGGCGTTCTTTTTTCATCGCGGCCGCGGTTGAGCGACAAAAGAGACATTTAGCTACAGGTTTTTTACTTTAACGGCAAACCGCAAACGGCAGTTTAAGGTTAGTTGTTTGGCGTTTGAGGTATCATGAACTCTACCGGTTTAGCTAGACGTCTTCAACCTCGAGCAAATTCGAGTAGAAAACAAGTTAACTAAACGGAAAGATGACTTGTCAAATTCTGAAATTCAAAATTACCAGTGATCCGGTCTGGCGGCACGAAGAAAAGCACACAAACTGCTCGTCAAGATTCAAGGCAAAATCAAAATCTATTTTTTCTTTCACGATAAATACAATTCTCTCAAAAACTGCTGTATTTTGTTACGGTATCTGTGAAAGAAGTAGCTTACCTTAACGCTCACATCCTTCTTGAAATTTGACTGATTTGCCTTCAAAACATTCGTCCGTTCCACTGGATGTTTTCTGAGAAATATACGGTGAGTTTCCGAGAATTTACTTGCGAGCTTTCCGCCGCCATATTGGATTTACGACATATGCAAGTGCTTGTTGTTTAAAAGAAGACAAAATACTCAATCTGCACTCTTTCAACTTGAATTTTTTCTCTGTGTCTAGACAAATAACTACTTCAGATATCTATAGCGTCAATACGTGAGATAACTAAAAATAAAAGAGAAGAAACCTTGAGGGAAATCACTAACGTGAAAAGCTACCTCCTGCCGTCGAAAACGTGCGTTGAAAACTTCAAACGTGACCTCGGGGCTTGATCACGTGATTCCTAGACGTTTGCGGTTTGACGTTTAGAGCCGAAAACCTGAAGCTAAATGTCTCTAAAAGCCACCTCGGAACTCACGATCGCCCATTTTGTGTGTAACCATTACCAGCTCCCCCCCCCCCCCCCCCCCTCTCTCTCTTTTTTTTTCCGCATCCCCCTTCCATAGTTTTGCCAGCTCGTATTTTAACTCCATGATATCCAGTTCAATTCTTTTCACCGATTTTAATTTCATGCAGAGGCGTTCGTTGGTTCTTGCCAGGTTCCAACGAGCTTTAACACAAAGTGGCTGGCTTTCCAAGTTGATTTCTTTTTTCGTTTTAAATTAGCATTTCTAATTTCCAGATCAGTATTTGTGATGCTTCGTTTGTTGGTCAACTAAACTTATTCAAACTGTCTTGTTGTTTATTTTGTTTTGTAGGCAGCTGCTGGAATCCCAAGAAAGGTAAGTTGGTTATACCTTTGATTCCTTTATAGATCTTGATGTGATACGGACACTGTCACGAGCTTCTCTTCAAAAATTTAAGAGTCTAAATCTTCGAATAGAGCGGTTTTCCCTTGATTTTCAAAAGTAAATTGCGTTTGCTTTGGTTTTGCATTACTACGCTTAGTGATTGGCTTTAAAACCTCGCGCCACTTTCTCAGCCAATCAGAACTAAAACCAAAACCAATTGTAACTCGCTCGCGCACGTTTTCCCGCGCTTTTTGCCAGCTACATGTATTTGCTTCGAGTTTTGATTGGTTCACTGGATTATCTGTGTCCTTTGTGATTCACCAGAGTAATTACTTTGGTTTTGGTTTTACGACACTCAATTGAAAACTGCTCTAGTAGTCCAGTTTTGTTCAAAGTTACTATGCCAGTGTACTGAAGCTATATTTTTCTGATGCCATCAGGAACTTTTGATCTCAACTTAAAAAAAGTCAGGCTGATTTTTTCAAGTGCCCTTGTGGCCTGGAAAACAGCTAAAAAAACCTACAACGGTTCCATATTCCTTCAACACAATTTGCTTTATATCTTCACCTTGATGTTCTAGATGCATTTCGTGTTCGAGCAAGAGAACTTTGCCAATTTTAGCACTTTTTACTGAAAAGCAGATAAATCCCAGTGACTGTCCCTGTAAAGCCCTTCTGAAGTTCTGCCTGTGTGACAATCAAAACACTCAGTAGTTTATAGTTCCTTCTTTCCTAGCAAATGGTCAAATTAAAATCTACTTTCCGTGCTTCAATTCTGGTACTCTTCTGCGACAACTCACTATTTAAGACAGTATAGGACCTTAACCTTGGTTTCAATTGACTTTTTTGTTTCTCCTCGTTACCAGGCGGGTGCACCCCTGACAGAAGGAGTTGAGGTAGCACTGGACCCGAGTGAGCTGGAGTTGGATCCGGCTGCTATGCAGGCCAGGTTGGTTTTGAAATTTGTTAAGAAAACACGTTGATTTTTATTGAGTTAAAAGTCTAACGTCTCTCTGAGATGTTCAATAACTGGCAACTAAAGAGAAATGTGTGTTTACTCGGGTTAATGAACTTTTTGAACGTTGAAAACGGAGGCTCGATCAATTAAAGTTTGCCACGGATTTCTTTGAAGTATTTTAGTGAAAATGCAGGCAGCGTAAACCGACTTCTTTCTCCGCGCGGTTAATTCTTTCCCCGCTCTGTTTTTCGACGTCCGACCCAAAAAATTCCATCGCCATGACTTAGCTCTGCAGGCAACCGTACAGCGTCGCTGATTGGTTGTTTTTCAGTTTTGAATTTGCGCGCGCAAGAACCAACCAATCAAAGACACTGTTCGGATCCCTAGAGTTACGTCATCAGTATGGAATATTTCAGGTCCAATCACTCTCAGATCGCTCGAACGGGGAATTTATACAGGCTAGTTAAAACGTTTGAGACATGGGATTCCTTCAAGAAATGGCTTGCTAAATTTGAGTGCATATGATTTTCCTTCCGTTAACGAGTGTACCATACACAAAGTCAGTGAATTTGTCATCTTGCTTGTGTGTTTTAGATACGAGGAACAACTGAAGGAACGAGAAAGTCAACTGCAGAAAGAGGACCTCAGCGATATGGTGGCAGAGCATGCCGCTAAACAAAAGGTAAGCGTCTCCATGACGAAAAGCGTGGGAAGTACCAGGCTCAGTGTGGCCTTTATACTCAATTTGATCAAATTTACGAAAGGACACCAAGATAAGCAGTCCCACCCAATATTATTTTATTATGCACAGGCTATAGCCTCATGGTCGAGGAGTTTGTAGGTCCCCAGCTTGGCTTCGCAACTTTACCCTGTAAAAAAGCAACGAACACCGGACTAACAAGAACGGCGGGAATCGAACCTAGGAGCTTGAGCACGCTAAAAGAGCACGCTTGGAATTATCTTATGTCGAGTTACCTCAGCAAGATAGATTAATTGGGATCTTTATCCAGAAGGCCACGTAAATGATTTTGCCTTTACGTCGATTTACCCGTAAACATTTGTTAATTCTTAATCTTCAATACCGAACAAACATTCCAAAATATTGTACATCGTCTTGCTCTAAGCACCCTCGCTCACTATCTGTTTTTTTTTTTTTTAATTAGCTTATGATGACTCTTTCACCATTTACCTAAACAATTATGCGAGGTCCCGTGCTCTAATTGTAAAGCGCATTGAGCTTCGGGAAATGTGCTATAGAAGTACATTACCATTAGTTGTGAGTCGATCAGTCTTAGCTGCCACAGTAAAATTACTCAATTGCTTCATCTTTTGCAGAAACGTAAAAAGGCCACAGACAGCGGGAAGTCAGCAAAGAAGTATAAAGACTTCAAGTTCTAATAACAAGGATGAACTGCTCGTCTTTTTTTGTAGACATTTGTTTTGTTTTTAAAAACCTGTACAGATTCAGTAGTAAAACACTTCAAACGTATGGTGTTACACCTTTATTGCCCTGAGTTTTTTTTAACCTTATACATCGGTTACAAATATGAATAAGTTGAAAGTAATAAAATATAGCGATAGCCGCTGAGTCCACACACTTTTTGTCTACACAGTTAGTCCAGGGATACCCTTCACCAGCAACTCTTTAGAACTGCTTGCTAGTCGAGTCATTTTGGTTTTACTGTTAATTTATAAAATTGACCTTAGCTTACATTGAGGAAATATTCTAAATTGAAAAATTGATTAATATGAGTACTTGACATAACCAAGGAATTTGTCTTCCCTAGTGGTTACTCTCGGAGTCGTCACGCAACGCGCGTGATACGCAGACACGCGTTGCGTGACGACTCTGAGAAGGATTGAGCCCACCAAGGAACGTTACAAAATATATAAATGGCACCACGTTATGAAAAGCTACCTAACTAACTACTTGTTTGACCGTCATTTCATGCAATCCACGTTGAATATGCTTCGTGGTACGTTTTCCCAGGCTTTTTCTGACATCTCAGCTACACTACACAGTTATAAGTGTACGCATGAACTGAAAAGAAAAGTACAGAACACATTATTGACCCACCCTTTGCTTGCGCTAAAACCCGTCCAAGCTAATGCGTTTATAAATTCGTGTCGGTTCTAGCCTTTTACGCAAAAGTTCTTTTGGCTTGTCACGCAATCTTTCCTCGCCAACAATGGGGAAAAGAGCTAGTATTGCGTGATGAGTCACGCAATCTTTCCTCGCCAACAATGGGGAAAAGAGCAAGCATTGCGTGACGAGCCAAAAGAAGGTCTGCGTAGGAGCCCATGTCAACTGGAGCCGTAAACGATCCATAAACATGGTGATCCATAAAATACCATTGGCATGGCTTAATTTCAATATAATTATAACTTGACTCCGAAACTTTAGGGAATAAGCTGAAATTTATTTATTTATTCCTGGACCTTAATGCGATTATTCATGTTTAATTCCCCCAAGCCTCGAGCAAAATTAGAATTCTAATAAATAATAAAGATGAAGTATTCAACATGACACGAGCATGGGACAAAGAAAAATTCTGAGTCCCCGACGGAAATCGAACCTATGGCCTCCAAGATACCGGTTGGGCGCTCTAACCAACTGAGCTACGAGAGACTCGTTGTGAGCTGGGCCACTTAGCGTGTCACTTATCAACCTAGTAAAATGGCCACTTTCTCAACCAATCAGAAGTTAAACCAATCACAACTCGCTTACACCCGTTTTCCCGTGCTTCGTGCCGGCTACATGTATTGGCTTCGAGTTTTGATTTGTTCACTGTATTGTCCACGCTCTTTGTGAATAACCAAACTTTACCCCCACCAAACCCAATCGAAAATCACTCTAGTGACAGTAATGTAATAGTGTATTCAATAACGTAAATGTGTTGTTAACGTACGTGAGTTGAGTTGAAGTTTTTCGTTAGTCGTATTGTATGTGTACTGGTTATGAGGCGCCATTAGGGATTTTAGGGAAATTTGGGGGAAAAATTACAGGGTTACGGGATATTTCAGGGAAAAATTATAGGGATACAGGATATTAGGAAATGAGATTGTGGGGTTACCGCAAAGTTAAGAGCTTTAATAAAGGAGAAGTTCATTCCTGAATTGCCATTTATTTTCTTTACGCCAATAAAAGGTTTATACAATTAGATATGTTATTCACCAAAATTTCAGCCTCCAACGTGCACTTTAACCGTACGAAATCTTTCTTGAAACTGGACAACTGAACGCCGCCATCTTGGTGCTGGTAATGTATGCGTGACGTCAAAGAGCTCAGCCTGGAGTTTGGCGGGAAAATTTTAATAGTCGAAACTCCTTGTTTTTTGTATTTTTTGAAGCTCTGTTTGAGCAAAATGGAGTTGCACAAACAGGCATTTTGACACAAAAAAGCCACTACGAAGGAACAAGGAGTTTCGAGTATTTAAATTTTCCCGTCAAACTTCAGGCTGAGCTCTTTGACGTCACGCATACATTACCAGCTCCAAGATGGCGGCGTTCAGTTGTCGAGTTTTGGGAAAGATTTCGTAGGGTTATAGCGCACGTTGGAGGCTAAAATTTTGGTAAATAACATATAATTGTATAAACTTTTTATTGGCGTAAAGAAAATAAATGGCCATTCTGGAATGAACTTCTCCTTTAAAATCAGTATTTTGTAAATTGAAAGGACTTGTTACTACGTACTTCACATATTGTGACCCGATGCAATAATTCAACTTACAAATATTACAAATATTCAAGCAGTTTTCATACTCGATTTTGCACTAAACATCGTATGGTCTAAAAACAGTAACGCTTAGCAAACTGTTGTGATTATTGAGAGGAAAATTACAGCATGTTTTTCTTAGCTAGATTAGTATTAGCAAATTACCCAGCAATTATTGGTCGCCATCAGATTACAAGGTAAGACAGGCACGTAGGAACTGAAAAGGAAAAAATCACGTACGATGAATGTAACGTTGCATGGAGTAGTTAATGCATCACGAAAAACCACATTCGTATAATATTATTGTTAACAATGATAGGGTAGCAATTTCAATCGTTGAGACAAGGGCGCGTTGAGCGCAAATAATACTCGGGGGAGGGGGGTACCCAAAAAAAAGTTTTGTACGAGGAGGCTCCGCCCAGAGCTCTTACCCCTTACCCATTTATATACCATTTTGACAAAAATTGTACCCCTTTCGTTTACTTTTTAATGAAAAAAGGTACCCCTTTCATATACATGAAAGACATGGTATAGACTTAGAACATGACGTTTTCTTGTCATTTTCATGCAGCGCTTTAATAATAAATTGAAATAATACAGCCATAAATTGCATCTATTCGAAATATTTTAAAAAATATTTGAAAAACCTAAATGACAGATTTGCATACCCTTTCATATACCTTGTGAAATTCCTACCCCTTTATATACCTGAAGCGCGAAAAAAGGTACCCCTTTCGGGCGAGCCTCCCCGTATAGGCCAGATATGTCGGGAAGTAGGTACATGAACATGTCTCAACAGTTTTGTCCACGATTTAGGACACAATCGAAAAATGTTTTATTTTCTTGAAGCGATAAAAATTAAGTTGACAATAAACAATAATCCAGCTGTTTTTAAGAACCAATGGGATAACAATTACTTTTCAGAGCATAACCCATATATTTTTGTCTTGAGAGGCGGGGGGATAATAAATCAAGGATCTCATCTGTTTACAGCTGATTAACTTTACTATGCATACAAGGATAGAAAAACTACAGGCTGGTGAATTTAATTAAAATAAAGGTTGCTACCATACCTCATCAAGAGAGAACACGGCTCTACCTCCTCGCTCAACATGCTTATCAAAGCTATCTAAAAAGTGAAGAAAAAAAACAATCGTGAACACTTCCCCTCGTATGAAACTCTTAAAGCTACAATTCACACCTTAATTTTAAAATTTAGCACTAAGGATGAAATCAGATTCTTTTTTCTTTTCTTCAACATGGTTTGAAGTGACACACAAAGAAAAAAGTTGGAGGGTTGGTAGGCCAGGTATATCACATAGATGGGGGTTTGTGGGATTTGATAGACAGTGTCTGTAAAATATAATGGCCGCCTTCTTCACCAGAAATTATACCCTGCCCCCCCTCCCCCCCCACCACGACCCTAATATTTTCATATGATAATAATTAAAATAATTACCTTTTTAACCTTTAAAAAGGTGATTATTTTGAGTGACCACCGTTACCCAATTTTTTTCGCGTGCCTCCCCCCTTCTGTTTAAAGCTATTTATTTTTTTGGGCTTCCCCCCTCCCTTAGGTCCCACTAGACCCTCTCCCAACACCATAAGAAATAAACGGCCTCTAACTACAAGTATTACAATATAAAACAACCCAGCATGGCTGACTACCATTCGCACCTTTCAAGGAGTAAATACGGCAGACAACTTGCAGAAAGTCGTCAAAAGACAGATTTCCTGCCTTGTTGTTGAAACGAGCAGCGATGGGATCTAAAGTGTCCTGGCTGAGATTGACACCTTAAAAACAAGGAAAGTGAAGATAATTAGTCACGGAGAAGATGGAAATAGATTACAATAATGCACACACTTACGTGAGTAACCTTTTCAGGTTAAGCTCAGTTACCTTCCCCTCTTATTGCTTTGTTTGTCTTAATTTTGTTGTTAAGTATTGGAAGTTTATGCTGTATAGTTTGGAACAAACATTGTTTTAAATTCAGGTCAAGGCCTTTGTCGACTTCAAGTAATATATCAAACACAAGACAAAATTCGAGGTGTTTGGATAGCCCATGAAACACTGTCTTGAGAGTTCGATATATCTTCTCAATCGAAACAAAAACTACGGAGTAAACGGAGAAATAAATCGCAAAAATCTATGTTAATTAAGACCGGGTATCAAAACCTCCTTCACGGTTATGATTTAAAAAAAATTGTGGCCAAAATTCCACTTCAAAATAATCGAAAGACACCTTACAGAACTAGTTACAACTGTATTTGTTAATACTGATGTTTTGTCACTTCTGTCCCGTTTGGATCCTTAAGACCTTGTAAGGGGAGGGGGGAGGGGGAGGAATCAAAACTTTTTTTTCATTTCAGCAGAACCCAGGGTAAGCTGTGAACTTCCAATTCATTTTCTAGTTACAATCTACAAAAAAATCATGCTCTAATAAAGGAGAAATTTACTTGTCTGGAAGAAAATCCATAAGCCTAGGATGCAAATTGTGTTTCACTCCGAAAGTCAACAAATACTAACTAAATAGCAGCATTTAACTTGACAACTTAAAATGTTAAATACGAGAGACAGTGTTACCTTGTTTGCTCAAGGCAGCTCGCAACTCATACATGTCAATAGTGCTACTGTTATCCCTGTCAAACTCGGAGAAAATTTTCTGTGAAAAACAAACAAAGTGTTAATCAAACAAGAGGTAAACATACAATATGCACGCTCAAAACAAGCATCGCCGTGGATCAAGATTGTGGGGAAAGGGGGAAGTCTCCAAGGTCAATTTGTATTTCCAATCACACAAAAACACTTTTATACCATGCCATAGAAAATACAGCCAATCAGAATACAGGAAAGCCCTTGTATATTCAACGGTATTCAACCCAACCTTCCCATCGTGCGCTGCGATGGTATTCTCGACGAAATTTAGTAAGCGTATTTTCTATGGCATGGTATAAAATAGTTACACAACACTTTCTCGTGGTATACTATGGAATATCCCACTTGTCACTTGTATTTTCTTCGTATACACACTCGCCTAAAGGCTCGTGTGTATACCGAGAAAATACAAGTGACTCGTGGGATATTTCATAGTACACCACTCGAAAGCGTTGCATAACTAGTATTTAAGTCATATAATTTTCAAACAAGAGCGACAGTGTTTCATCAGGATATCCAAACACTGAGAAGAGAGTTGAAAATATGACATGCAGCAGAGTATTTTTTGACGAAATTCGAGGTGTTTGGATAGCCCATGAAACAATGTCTTAAGTCTTTGATATATTTTCTCAGTCGAAACAAAAACTACGTAGTAATCGGAGAAATTAAAACCGGGTATCCAAACCTCCTTCACGGTTATGTTTTCCTTTGTTTTAACTTAATAAGTTTGAGAGTCTTATTCCTGTAGTTAGTTCCCAATCCTATTCGGTCGGTCGATCGCAACAGACTCCATTCTCGTCCCCATAGCCCTTTCGTTTCTCTTAGCCGGCTGAGCCTTGGCACAAGAAAACGAAGGGCTCTGGGGACACAGGATTTCCAGTCCTAGATTCTAGGACTTCCGGTCTTCATGTATGCAGTCATGACATTTCAAAAGAATGTATAAGAGAGTCATTACGTTTTCGACTTCCGTTTAGGAATTCTTTGTTCCAAACAGCCAATCAAAAAAATTCGAATTAATTCAAAAATCCTTTGTCGCCAGAGCCCTCCGTTTTCTCGTGCCAATCTGGCTAAGAGAGACGAGAGACTATGGGGACGAGAATGAACAAACCCCAAAGGCCCATGACATAAGGGGATAGACTGACGTCATAGCCTCAAAATAAAGCAACACTTACCAGAAGGTCTTTAACCATTGCCCAAACCTCCTTGAATTCGTCATAATCCAGTTTTCCAGTCTTGTCATCCTATTCATTGTTAAGAAATAAACTTCTACGCAATCCTTTAAAAAGCTACCGGAATTTTATTTCCTAGAGGAGCTACGACACGGACAATGCAACTTCAAAAATAAATGGCAAGCATCTGGTACAAGCCTGATATACGATATCTCTCGCAAGCGACCAAGGTCAAACATGGTCTTCTATTCACAGGCCAAGTGTATTAAAAATAATGTAGAGTTGTCAGTTTACCAAATCTAATATAACTTATCAAATAATGTATATATTTTCTCTTCCCTTTACATTTTGTATTAGTCCTTTCTAACTTCCCAGGAGTATTTCGCTTTGTGTTCTTCGCGGCGATCCAGGTTGCTTGTTGCGCTAAACTTGATCTCTGTTCACGTCTCGTTTATTCCTGTAGTTAGTTCCCAGTCTTACTCGGTGGTCGAGAGCAACAGAAGTACAGATTCCGCCGACGCTCACTGACGTCATGGCCTAAGAATTGGTCAATTTTTTCAAGCTTGTCATTCACAATTCTCATCAGTCTTCCTCAGTCGTAACATCCTTACTTATTTTTGGTTTATTATTGCTTCTTTGAGGTTTTTCTATATTACAAAACTATCACCTCCTTCCAAACCCCAGTACCTGATAACAGTTTCAATACATAGAGAATAAAGGATAACCTAAATAGGTTCAGTGTGTCCGACAATATTCAGACAACGAATGACGAAACTTGGTTGTTAAACAGTTACTATTTCGGTATAAGCTAAACCATCATCAGGCTAAGAAAATTTACATACAAGGTAAGTCATAAATACTGTGTTGATACTAAACAAATTGGGCTTTCTTCCATTTGACAGAAATTTTGTACATGTGAAAAATGACCTTAAGTATCATAACATAGCTCCTTTAACTGATATAAACGGTCCAAACACGGCATTTGGCTAATGTTTTTTCATACAACAAATTAAACTTGTCACATTTAAATAATAAGTGTCCCCAGACAAGGCATTGTGGATTACAAGTTAAAGAGAACATCTTGTAATAAAAGTATTTTAAAATAGAAAAGAAATTCAACTTCTTAGCATGAGAAAATTCTGAGTTATTCCCAAGTTTAGTCCACTCAGAAACAAATCACATGGAATGCTCTAACACCAAAAGATACATCCTTAAGATCAATGATGCTCCTGAGGGATAAAAATAAAGAATCAGAGTTAATCAAGGTCTAATTTCTCCTTACCATTTTTAAAACCTTGATATACCTGGCGCAAAATTGGACCTACAGTTTCGGTAGAGTTTTTTCCCTTCTCTACGAGGTCTACTGCTTTACATATATAAAATCCTTTTTTTCGTTGAAACAGCACTGCGTACCTATAGTAGAGTTGAGTACAGTAGAGTAAGGGTAGAGTAGGGTAGAGTAGAGCAGTACAATATAGCCGATTAAGGAATGGTAAATTAGACTAGAGTAGTAGAGTATAGAGACGTTCATGTTACTTTAGTTAGGCTGCATTCAAGAGCTTTCAGGCTTTTAAAGAGCAATACTTTTTCCACCTAGTAGGAATTTACAACTTTAGAGGTTTCTTTAGCTTAACTGGGGTTTGTATTAATCACCACCAACCACTTTTCGATCTCCTCGACCTCTTCATCAACATAATCCTCACAATGCGTCTCTACTCTACTCACCCAACACAACTCCACTACACCAGCACAGCTGTACCCGACCAATAACTCCAACTCACCAACATAACTACACTTCACCCATCCACCAGCACAACTCCACTTCACCACCTCAACTCTACTCGACTCACTTACACAAATCGAGAGTAGTAGTATATAAAGATGCTCATCTCACGTTAGTTAGGCTGCGTTCAAGAGCTTTCCAGCTTTTAAAGAGCAATTCTTTCCCACCTGGTAGGAAGTTACAACTTTAAAGGTTTCTTTAGCTTAACTGGGGTTTGTATTAACCACCACCAACCACTACACCAGCACAACTGTACCCGACCAGCAACTCCATCCCACCAACATAAATACACTTCACCCATCCACCAGCACTTTTCCATCCCACCAAAAAAACTCCAATCCACCACCTCAACTCTACTCGACTTCCATACACAAATCCACTCCACCAGCACAACTCCACTCAACCAACATAACTCCACCCCACCAGCACAACTATACCCTACCAACAACTCCACCCCACCAACATAAATACACTTCACCCATCCACCAGCACAACTCCACTCCACCATCTCAACTGTACTCGACCAACACAACTCCACTCCACCAGCACAACTCTACTCTATTCGACTCGACTCGACTCGACTCGACTCGACTCGACTCTACTCTCCTGTAAAAGATGTAAATAGGTTTGTTCTGTATGTTTAAGAGGAAAGATTACGCCATCTGTCAACAACGTTGCCATGTTGATTTTATTGACGTTTTAGAAAGCAGAAGGCCTCTTCCTCTTCCGAGTTTCTATTCCTATTCTAGACTTAGTTCCTCATACTACTGATCAGTTTTCCGGCAAATGATACCCTATTTTAGACCAAAACTCGCTGACCAAAGCTTCGCTTCTCGGCCAACTGTTCATTTTTCGACAATCTTTCAGCCTCGGGCATTATCCTCCAATATACCAGCCGCCTGAAGGGGTTTATTTACTTATTAGATAATTATTCCCTTGTTTTGACTGTGATGGTTTGCCGGACCAATCAAACATAAGGAAAAAACATGACATATATATAATTACAGTCAACTCTCTCTTAACGGACACCTCTATAAGACGGACACCTGGTGATGGTCCCTGCCGTTTTTCAGTCATTTTACTCTAACCAAACTCCCTATAAGACAGACACCTCTCTAAGACGGACAACGGACACTTTGAAATCATTAACGGACACTTGAGAAGTGTTTTTTATCATGTTTTATTAGTGAAAATACTTCCAAACTTCGTATCGACCTAAAGCATAGGATACGTGAACACCAAGCTAACTAACCAACAACAATGAGGCTTTAACGGGTTACTTCTCTGCTTACGTGTATGGTCACTAAATAGGTCTTTTTCTACTTACAGTATTACAGTATGAGTTTGTAAAGTTCACAACGTTTGCTTTAACAAGCAAATACGGTCCTTTTATTATATTTGTCTTGTTGAAGTTAGCAAAGGTTTGTTGCATTGTGCAAAGGTTTAGGTTTATTATCTCAGAATTACTGGTGTCATGTTACCTCGACTCTCTACAAGGCGGACACCTCTCTAAGACAGACAGTTGCGGCCAGTCCCGAAGGTGTCCGTCTTAGAGAGAGTTGACTGTATGTGGGTTTCTTAAACTACTCATCATGATCTAACCTGCATGCTTCCAAGCTGAACTCCTTGCCTTGCAGCACTGAATAAAAACAATTATAATAATTATCATTTTCCTCAGTAATGGCTATTCCCTTTATTAATTTCAACAAAAGTCAAATTCATTTAAAGGGACTATGTCACAGATTTTAACAGATTTTAGAAGAGCCAAAATTTGTGTTGTAGGAAACTTAAAAATAATGGTCCATTTTTATTTGTGTCGTAGAAAACTCAAAAATAATGGTCCATTTTTATTTACAATTGCTATTTTAGAGCACTGTTTAAAGTGCGTTTGGCTGCCGATGGCTTGGATGGAAATGGATTGCAATTTGAAAACGCTAGCCAACGTTTTCAAGTTGTTTACGCGTGCCTTCCAAAAGATCGATATTTACAGCCGAAGTTTGATTCCTATCCCCAAATAAAGGTTATATCTTCAGTTAAATGTTCAAAGATAATGTTTTTCATGGATAAACATTTATTGCGTACCAATCATTTCAGAACAGTTTAGACCAAGAATCCACTTATGTCGAGGATTGAACGCAAGTATTGTGTACTTCATGTTTGACTGTGTTATTTGACATTTCCATATTACTTCATATTTGACAGATTTTGGTGTGTTTTGGTGAACTTTTACTAATGAGGACACTTTGTGATGCCTTTCATGAGGAATGTGCATCTCATTTGCGTTCAATCCTGGACATATCTGCAAAAATCTGCAAAATCCCTGTGACATAGTCCCTTTAAGAACACGTCTAAATGGGGGTATACAAAACATGGACCCGGGTCCATGGACCGCCCCTGTGGACCCGGTCCATGGACCACCTTGTGGACCCGGTCCATGGACCACCTTGTGGACCCGGTCCATGGACCACCCCTGTGGACCACCCCTAATTTTCGAAAGAAAATCAAAGTGTAGAATGGGGACAGGGTATAAATTGACGGCAGGTACTAAAACACAAAACAACGAAATGAAACCACCGAAAAAAAAAAACCCGAAACAAGCTAGACCACCGAAACGATCAACACGAAACTGCCGAAACAACCGAAAGGGCCGAAAGAGTGGCATAGACAACAAGACAAAATCACTGAAACAAGCAAAACCTTTACCATTATTGAAAGCTAACCGTAAACAGGCTAACCAGAGTGTTAGTTAGGCTGACCAGAGTGCTATTCAGGCTATAAACCGGAGAGCACCTTCCATGCCTTCCACTCCGGTTGGCCACTCCAGTTAGCCTAAATAGCACTCCAGTTAGCCTCAATAGCACTTCGGTTAGCCTGAACAACGCTCAGGTTAGCCTGTTTACGGTTTGCTCTCGCTAATGGTAATGGGTTTTATTGTTTTTGTTTCGTTTCGCTTGTTTCAACCCTTTGCGACGTTTGGTTTTGGTCGTTTCGGTGGTTTCGCTAATTTTGTTTCGGTCGTTTCGGTGGTTTCATTTCCTTGTTTGTGTTTTAGTACCTGCCGTCAATTTATACCCTGTCCCCATATTTCTACACTTTGATTTTCTTTTTCGAAAATTAGGGGTGGTCCACCGGGGTGGTCCATGGACCGGGTCCACAGGGGTGGTCCATGGACCAGGTCCACAGGGGTGGTCCATGGACCCGGGTCCATGTTTTGTATACGTCCCGTCTAAATTATAATTAATGAGGGTCATTACTTTCAGAAGATTTCTGATTTTTGGATTTAATCTCAACTGTTAAATTTTAATGCTTCTTTCAGAGGGTTGCTATTTTCAGGGGGTGCTACTTTCACAAGTTTATGGTTGTACATGTTGTTGTTACATTATGTAGTTTAAATACCTTTCTTGGTAGCAGTAGATAGAATCTGCTGAAGCTCAAATGCATCAATCTCCCTGTCCTGAAAAAGCACATTAATTTAAAGGTTTTAACTATCTTATTATAGGAAATTAACGCTTGTGTTAATTAAGGTATTTGAAATTAACGTTACTTAAATTAATGCGAATTGAAGGAAAAATAACTTCCCAATAAAGAAAATTAACACGAAAGAAGGGGTAACATTTCAAAATGAAGGAAATTAACATGACGTACACAACAGGAACGAATTAATTTCAACACCCGTATGCGTATAATTAAACGAAAACAATGTTCGTGGTTCTTTTCCCACTTTGAGCATTCTTTGCAGTATCAATGATAGTGACAGATAAAATAATGCTTTTTCCTTGGAGTCAAGAACGTCTGGACTGTTACGAGAAATTGGGGCCAAAATAATGGAAATTAACGTCATAGAAATGAACGCTCCACTTAATTAACGGTGCAAAATTAATGTTAACTAACAGAAATTAACGTGACTTAAATTAACGCGAATGTTTGAACTTTGCATTAATTTCATACTGTGTTAATTTCCTGTGTTAATCTCTAATCCGAAAGTCCTTATATGCAAAGGTTTAGATATACATGAGCAAGTGAAAATAAACGATAAAATGAAAATGGTGTCATGACGACTCCGAAACATCATTCGATTTTATCATTTATTTACACTTGCTTATGTACTCTGAAAGTGTCTATAAAATTCTGGATATCCTGTGCTGCAGCAACATAAACATGGACATTGATTGCGTTGTTGAGTAATGTGTTTAATTTGCAACCACAAAATACAGAGGAAAAGAAGCAATTTTCTTCAAACTTGTGTATAATAAAAGTAACAATCATTTTTTTGAAGAATTGACAAAAATCCAAAATAGTCAAAATCTTGTTGAGTATCGTCCCCCTTTACCTCATCTTTAGCCAGTAACACAATGAACCCAATAACACCATAAAAATGATGGGTATACATGTAAGCTCTGTCAATTTTAATATAGGAATAATGTTAAGTAGGGATAAATATTCTGCAAGCACCATTCTAGGAACAAAATCTAAGATGTGTATGGAAAGAAATATTTATAGTATACCAGATCTGCTCAGGAAAAGAATTTCTGAGCAACTCGTGTCGCCGACTAAATTAACTTCATTCTCAAGAACAAAGATGTATCTCTAATTATAAACAAACATACCGCGCCTGCCAGCTTCGTGAATAGGGCCCTAAATGAAGAATCCATGGCCTCATTGTCCTCTTTGCTTTGGGCTCTATACTGTAAGACAAATGGCCAAGAAGATTTGATGATTTAAATTACCGGTAAACATGAAAGTAATCTACTTCTTCTAATGTGCAGAAGGTGTTCAGGGTTGAAACGTAAATAACAGTAGTTTTATTTAACAGTATGAATTCTGTATTGAACACACAAATTCAACTTTTCAACTCCTGTTTAACTAATTCTTTATTTGTTTGTTTGTTTTTGTCACCAGACAGTACCAAACACTGACATGACTAGTATCAGTTTTAGATTCTTTTGCTTTTATCAACACGTGATCTCCATAACTATTTTGGTCCTTGTACCCTATATATATATATGTCTGAATTTATCAAAACCGGGTCAAAGAAAAGTGACGTCAGTATTCTTGAACAAGTACGTTACTGCGTGAATTGGCTTAAAACGCCACAAGAAATGGGGAAAAAAAAAAGAAATACAGCGCTAAAAGGTAGAGAAGAGAGAGGAGAAGAGAAAAAAAGACTGACATTCCCTTTAGTTTTTATATCATCGAGTTTGGAGATAGTTTCTGGCGAGAAAAAACGCGTTTACAGCGATTTGCGCTTAAGATGGTGAAAATTTCCTTGACCTGGTTTTGATAAATTCAGACATATATATGTAGCATATGATTCAAGAAAACCTTAATAAACTGAAGATGGCATAACACATCAGGGTTCAAAATAAAATTACAGCTTTTAGCCTGAATTTGTCTCATTTTTTCCTGGCTGTTAAAGAGCCATGCATTTCGAGGGACACAATCCATATGCATACATGGAGTACCCATGCTCAAAGGTTTGCAATGCATTGTAGGGCAATTTCAAACAAAGTCGGCCATTTGCAAGTGATAGAATATTTTTACGGCAAAGCAAAGGATGAATTGGAGCAATGTGACTTCTTTCCTTATTTTGAATGTTTTAGAAGCAAATAAGATTTAAATTTAATTTTCTGGAGGGACTTGCAATACCTGAGAAGGTGGGGGCCCCATTATTCATCTTAGGAAAGTGGTCATAACAAGTGTACTCTAGGAGGACAAACCTTGTGTAGGGGTAGGGGACTATGTAAGATACCACCTGTCTGATTAGTCAAACGGACAAAATTTATTGGCCTCAAAATTTGAGTTGAGACTTTCATATTCAGTGTGCATGAAGAAATGGCGCAAGGAGTTTTGCGCACCGTAGCTTTCATTTTATAGGTGCCTTGATTTTTAATTCTTTACCTTTGAAATTAAGAAACATTAATTCTAGACTTTGATTTAGGAAAGCGTTGGATGATTTTTACTTGTAGTTTTTTAAGGTTTTTAACTTAGTGCATGATCCCCTATTTATACAAATTTCATTATAATATATTATATATTTAGTAATTTTATTTAATACTTTTTAAATTTTTAATTTTTAATTAGCAGGACCCCGTTGATAACAGTATACATGTACTGAAGGGTTATCCTGGATAAACATTCGCTTATTATTATTATTATTATTATTATTATTATTATTATTATTATTATTATTATTATTATTATTATTATTATTATTATTATTTCTTAGTTTCTACACCATCTTTTAAGGTGGGGGAAGGGGGTACATGAAGAGACCACCTGTATCTTTGCACAGTGGTGGGTCCTGTCTGAGTACAATAGTTTTGACCATTTCACAACACAAAAATGTAGTCGCCACATTAGCGACTAAACTATTTCTTTGGCGAAAATTAGCCGGCAAGTGTCATCAAAGTGCCGGCTACTGCCGGCAGCTGGCTGCTATTTTGTACCCTGCACATGGTGTTACTAACCCTAGATCTACGTTCATCTCTGGACTGGATGTCAGTCTTAACATCAACTTTCCTGTGAAAAGAAAAAAGACAACACATTAGAAGAAAACAAAACCAGTACCATAACATTTTAGTAGCAACTCAGCCGTGTTCTATTGGATATCTGCAATGACACCATTGTTTTCTATTTAACAAATAGATCAGCTGATCGTTGGCGAGGGAAGCCCCGAGCCAACTATCAAAGTCAATAGAAACCAAGAGCGAGCCATCTAATTGTTTTAGCATACCGTAAAGATTCATGTGTAAGCCACATCTTTTTACTCCAAAATTTAAATCAAAAATCGAGGGTGCAGCTTATCTACGGAAACATCTCTGGTTGGAGTTCTCAAAATCCTAATTAATATTTATTAAAACTTTTGAAGACGTAACTGAATATAATAAACATTTAACAACCTGAAAACTTGGTTGCTGTTCACTGCCTTTTCTTTCTCTGCAAAGCTGTTGGCAGTGAAGCCTGCCGGTCACTTTAAGGCATTCTTTCCGCCGCGTACAAGAAAATACCAAGATAATCGAAACACTCACAAGGAAAATGGCCAACCGCTTCGCTTTTTTAATTGACCTTCACAGCAAATGCATCTATTGGATTATCAAACTCTGCATTTTTTATCCTGTCTCGGGTAGCAGTTTCCAAGAATCTTGAAAAGGTGGTTTCTTCCGAGTGCCAAACAAAAAGAAAGTGCCGCCACGTTTGTTTGCTTGGTTATTAAGCATTCAACATTTGCGTATGAATGGCGGTGTGCGTACGAATATTACAATTTCAATGGTATCAAAGAGAGCATCCAAGTTAAAGATAATGTGAACTCAAACTAAAAAGGAGGTATGACAAGTGGAATTTTACTTTCATTGGGCTAAATTCATATTAAACAATGCAACAATCGCTGCCATTTGTTTACCTTGAATCTAATTCTCTTTCTTTTCTTTCGTTCTCCTTTCTAATTTCCCAGGAGTATTTTGCCTTTGCCTTTTTCATGGCCATTGCTTGTTGTGCAAAACTTGATCTCGGTTAACGCCTCATTTAATCCAGCCCTGTAGTTAGTTTCCAGTCTTACTTGGTGGTTGAGCGCAACAAAAAACAGTACAACCCGTCAACGGGCCATGGCATAAAGTGCTGACTACAACATCACTTAAAAATAGAAATAAAAACGTACCCTGAGGTTACAGGTTTTTCAGAGAAGATTCGCAAAAGGAATTCACCCTGGTGGCCAGGTTCAAACGTGGTGGGAATGATGAGGTAGGATCCAGGATCTAACAGGAAACGACCAGTGACCTCACGGCTGTTGATAAACACTGGAGAGCGAGCAGTGGAAGCATGGTAAGCAAAATAGTCTCGGTCTGCCCGGCCACCTTTCACATCTTCATCTGTAATCTAAGAACAGAAAAGCAATAAACACTCAATGAATGGTCCCGAGGGGAACAGTTAATTTTGTTTCCCAAGAATCTCAATGTTTCCTGACGCAGGGCCATGGGAAACATTGAGATTTGTAGCATCAGACACCACTTTGAATGTTGATGTTTCAATCATGCTTGGGCAAATTCCTTCCTTTGTACTACCCCCCAAATACTATGTTTGAAAGACAGTGGCACAACTTTGGATACAAAAAACACCTACAGTAGTAGGGGAGGTATGGGAACATGGGTTTAATCCAGGTTTAATGCATAAATTAATATCTTGCAGATCAGAATTGAGTGATCAAGTGAATTTCAGGTCCCTTCATACACCTCATAGCATGACTATGTCATCCACAAGCTAAACAACAGGGTTGCATCTTGTACATCTTTATTTAATTTCTCTGGTCGTCTCTTCGTAGCTCAGTGGACAGAGTGCCCGCCGAGTGTTTGGGAGGTCATGGGTTTGATTCCCATCAGGGACTCACTGATTTTTTTCGTTATCCCATGCTCGTGACATAATATTACATTTTTCTTATTTCACTTTCAAGCTTAAACTTTACCATCTTCCCGGAGAAAAAAAAAAAAAAAAAAAAACAAAAAAAAAAAAGAAAAAAAACTTTATTTATCACCAGGATTAAACTGTAAATTAAGTTCAAAGTAGTACTTTATAGATTGAGAAGCCAATGGTCAGCATGGGTTTTCCCTCCTCTGCCTTCAGTTTACGGCGCTTGGTCTGCATGAGTGCCACTGTTAATGAGCACTTGTCATCCTCGTCGTCATCTGCATCTTGGAGATCAACTCTGAAGACGATTTAAAATGCAATGAAATATTAACAACATTATGCTAATTATTATAATTATTAAGGTTACCATACAACTTTAAAGGGCAAAATTGTCCTATTTTTTTCTGCTGAAATATGAAGTTTCCATTTCAATCTTTCATAAAAAAAAAAAGGTCTGTGGAAATCAAGACTGTAAATAATGATGAATAAATTGAGGTTCATTCCTTGGTGTAAAACCTGTGAAACTCAACAGTGATGAAAAACAAAGAATGACCAAGACAACAAAGAACCTTGAAACAAAATAAAGAAACACGACAACTACATCGTTTAGACTGAAGACACCCCTGAAGATTTACTGTAACCTTAATTTTCCATGCTTTAGTTTCTCATCAAAGCCTTTGCAAGGGGTAGGGAGAGGCTTAAAACAAAAAGGGGCCTTACACTGCATTGCAAATCACAATAATTATTCATTGCAAATAATTGCTTGTTTTCACTGAGAACCCAAGTTCATAGTGACAAACGTCCACAGATGACATATCATGACATTCATGGTTAATTTCTAGGAGTGAATTAAACCTTAGCTAGACAATGTTTCATTTTGAAAATACAATACCTGTACTGAGGATTCATGGCAAAAGTATTGAGAAAGTTGCGGCAGCCACCGGCAGATGAGCCTCGTATCCAGGCCCCATCTTCAGCACGCCCCTCCCAATTGTTGGCATTTCCACTTCCACTTTTGGCACTGTCTGGGCCCAAGTGGCAAACTTCAAGCTTGTCATAGTACTTAAAGAAATCTTCAAATGACATCCTATATTGAAGAATTTTAGCAATAAAAATCTAAATGAGTGAAGCTACTTATTCGTAATTAATTTTTACATGTACTGTATTCGCATGTGTATGGCGTTTTAGGAGCCGCCACTTATAAAAGGTAATGACCAAGAATAAATTACAAACGATTGTTAAGTTTCGTTTCTTGATGAACGCTCCGCTTATTTCGTTGAGTTTTGACCAGTTCTCAGTAAGATTTGGTGAAAAAATTGCTCAGCTTATAGCCGAATAAATATCAATGGTATTTACGTTTTCAATGTTTGTTTGATCGATTGCAAGCTAAGTTAGATTACCGTGATGAATTTTGTCACATAAACAAATCACAATATCTTGGCGGTACTCAGCACTCTGAGAAAACTAAGCGAGGCCTTAAGCCCTTTTTAGAAAGCATGAAATTATTTTTTTTCCAATAAAATTCGGTCAAAAGTCGGGGTGCGGCTTAAACACGAGTGCAGCCTATACACGTGTGAATACGGTAGCTTTGTTATGACCACTAATGTATCAAAATCCCTGTAAGAGTGCCCCTTTAAATTAATACAACATTTAGCTGCAAACAGGAAATTGCAAGCCACTATATTCTAAGTATTAAGTAACGTGCATTTAAGAACAAATGACTGGGAATTTTTTTTTACTATTTTCCCCCCCCCCCCCCCATTTTGGGCGCCTGTCTACAATGGATTAAAAAAATATTATAATAAATAACTTACCAAAACTCTCCATCATCTGCAAAGTTCAACTTCATATCTCTCTTATCTGCTTCAGAGAGTTTTCTCCACTCGGATGATCTTGGAGAAAACATTAAATACAATTATTATAATATTGTTTACAATACTGTCCTTTTTGACACTGGTGTCTGACATTTGCAGACTGCAGTCTGCCATGCTACCATTACCATTATTGAGAGCTTTTACCGTAAACAGGCTAACCAAAGTGCTATTCAGGCTAACTGGAGTGAATAGAAGGCTAACCAGAGTGTGTAGGTAACTGCCAGAATGAAAGTCTGCAAGTCTGCAAATGTCAGACAGCGGTTTGAAAACACAGCCTGAGCATACAGGCATGCTATTCCACTGCTGTACATTAATTAACCCAGGGCTAAAGGTAATCAAACAGAATTAATTTGAACCACTCACTTATCTCCCCAAGCTCCTTCCCACTCCCTCTCATTACCCCAGGGATTTCTCACACGGACCAGCTCCACGTTTTCACCATAAACACTCACCTGGGAAAACAAAAAATGCACATTATGTAGAAAACAATCTTTACAGCAGGAAGGGATCAAGGAAAGAAAAGAAATTTACTAATCATGGAAAATTTGAGGTTATTCCTTGTACTGATGCCTGTTGGTTTTTTATCACCTGTGGACCATGACTATGCAAATGTAGGAAAACAGGTATTCTCATACCGTAAAATTCCGGTTATAAGCCCTGGGCTTATACAACTTTGTAAGGGGTTTTGGGTGGGCTTATAAGTAGAGGGGCTTATATCCGGAAAGGGCTTACAAGCGGAATAAAGAAAGTGTATCGAGAAGAGCCACGGGAGTGTTTATCGAAATGCGTTATTAGGTTAAAAATGCATAATATAGCAACAATAAGCCCTGTTCAGTACTATCATCCGGTAGAAGGGGGCTTTTTGTTTCCAGGTAGATGGGCTTATAACCGGGGGGGCTTATAAGTGGGAGGGCTTATAACTGGAATTTTACGGTATGCCTGTTGTGTGAAGCCATACTTTACATGTTAATACATCCAGTATACATTTGACATTTACAAGAAGACTAAATTAGAAGTTGAGTGTTTGCCAAGGAATCAGGCATTAACCCCAAACATGTTTGTTAAGAATGGATACAGCCATGTAATTATTTATTGATTTGGCTTTAATGTAAGTTGTAAATGTTTTCAATTATGTAAATACCATGATAATACAGACTTAATAATTATTTTCGTTTTTTTGGTCTTTTTTCTTGTTTGTGAAAGTGAAGAAAATGAACCAATTTACAAATTAAACTTTCTCCTAATTTCAATGACTGTAGATTTGAAGTCCCCAGAGTTTTGCTGGTTATTTAATTATATGTTGCCGGTTACTCTGGTCAAAGCAATTAGCTTGCGACAAACAAGTCACAAATTGTCACAGCCACCTACTCTTCCAGTAGCTGAAGCCTACTTCAAACATTTTGAAACCCCTTAAAACATATAAATTTGTTAATAATTTATCGATGTTTATGATGTCTTACGGTGGTGGCTCCTGTGACAGAATATGCATGGCCTTTCACCAATCCCAAGTCACCTTTAGCTTCTATCTGATTAGGGGCAGCCTGTAAGATAAATAACAATAAGTTAACCACCCTCTGATACAAACAAACAGTAAATAAACGCCACTCAACCATGTGTATAAATTATGATGAGGTTGAAAACGCGAATCTGCATTCAAGCCTAGAAGACTTTTAAGGCTGGAGCTTATCCCTGATTCTGTAGCATAAAGCATATGCATGAAGCAACAAGGAGTAGTTCTACTCCCCCTGGATGGGATGCTAATCCCACAGGGATATCTCCCCCACCCCCAACCCTTATTTATAATAGACCACTTTCGTATTCTCGGTATTGGACTGGAACTAGCTTGCAATGGAGGCTCATGCGGGTAATCTTTTCAAATGCAAATGACATGAAGCTGTTTTTAATGATATTCCCCCGCATGAGCCTCCATTGCAAGCTAGTTCCAGTCCAATACTGAGAATACGAAAGTGGTCTATTTCCCGGTACCCATTTATTCACCTGGGTGGAGAGAGGAACTACATGTGAGGGAAAAGGTCTTGCCCAAGAACACAATGCAGTGACCCCTGGCCACGGCTTGAACCCAAACCACTTAACCCTGAGTCCAGCGCACTAACCATTAGGCCACCATGCCACCCACTTAATATTATATAAAACAGGCTTTAAAAATTAGTCGAGGTCATTAAAAACAAGAAGCTTGAAGCAGCTTATAGTGATTAATGAACCGGCTCAGTCTTATAGGCCACCTGGTTAAAACTTTTTTTTCTGATCATGATTATTCCATTTACTATATATCAATTCAAAATGTGTTGCAGCAAGAACAGTTAGTAATAGTCTTACCGTGATGGAGCAGCCCATGAGATCACCTCTTCTTAAGCCCTTCTGAATTATTTTGAACAATTCATTCTTCTGCTTCTCCAGATCAGCTTTCTTGTCATCACTGGAGTATCTCAGTTTATCTAATTGGTCTCGAATCTTCTTCATATCAAAGTCCTCTCCCAGACCCCCAGTAAAATCCTCCATAGCTTCAATTGTCTGACCTCCTTTTAGAGCTTCATATGACCCTTGCAGCCTGAAAAAACACACAGCATGTTATCAATTGTAACTAACAATCAATAAGGCTTACAGGGTTGGTACTCTTTCGACTCTCTATGACCTTCCATGACCTTTTTTTCCACGACTTTTCAAAGGTTTCCATGACCTAAATTTAACCATTTTTCTTGGAAATTTTCAAAAGTTATCTTGATTTCGGGTACACCAAAACTAAGCTGCCTACCGGTAATTTATTATGTACAATCAACCCTGCCAAGCAAGATCCTGAAATGATTTTTGCAAAGACCATAAGACTGAATATCTATTTTAAGCTGTGCTAGCGATAGGTCACTGGAGTCATGGAGTCATAGAGTTACGTTAGTAGTACAAACTAACGCTCGAAACAGGACAACCAGTAATAGCAGAAGAAATGGTAGAAACAGTAAAAACGGTTGAAACGGTAGAAACAGTGGAAACGGTAGAAACAGGAGAAATGGTGGAAACGATAGAAACAGTAAAAACGGTAGAAACAGAGGAAACGTTAGAAACAGAAAAAATGGTACAAACAGTGGAAACGGTAGAAACAGTAAAAACGGTGGAAACGGTGGAAACGGTAGAAACAGTAAAAACTGTAGAAACGGTAGAAACAGTGGAAACGGTAGAAACAGGAGAAACGGTGGAAACGATAGAAACAGTAAAAACGGTAGAAACAGAGGAAATGTTAGAAACAGAAAAAATGGTACAAACAGTGGAAACGGTAGAAACAGTAAAAACGGTTTAACAGAGTTCCCATTAACGCACAGGTGTGCGTCATATACGCACAAAAAATGTAAAGGACACACAGTTTTTTGCCAAAGTGCGTCCTTGGGACGCAGAAAAAACAAGTTCAGACAAGTTAGGAGACTGGGTCTAGTAGGCCCTACCCAGACATCTTTGCGATCATCTTAGCATGTGCTTCAGTGAGCCGCCATTTTGTCACTGGTCATGTCAACACAAAAGACTTTATTCGAAATTGTTCAGCATTCAACATCGAGGAAACCTGAAAGTGATAAAGATCTCCGGGATGATGCCCAGCTGAAGAAACGTAAGTTTTGTCCAAAATGGCTGGAGGAGTTTCAATGGTTAAAGTATGAGTCGACAGAAAAACAAATGAAGTGCAAAGTTTGCCTCGATGCGTATGGCCATAAACCTAAACCATCACAAAGTTTTGTGCACGGAGCAAATAATTTCCAGCGCTCAGGTCTAACACGAACATAAGGTGATGCTCTAGTAATGTAAACACGAAGGGCACACTTTTATTCCAAAAATAAAACTTTCTTAATTATGTTATCACCCGGTTTTGGGTTTTGTCTCTGTGTGTTTAAAACAATAAAATTAGTAATAGGCAGGGGACCCCTGAAAAGCAAAAAGGACCCCCAACTTTTTGGAACTGGGGGTCCCAAGGACCCTTAACTTTCAAAACTAGTGGGAACTCTGTTTAAACGGTAGAAACAGTAAAAACAGTTGAAACGGTGGAAACAGTAGAAACAGTAGAAATGGTTGAAACGGTAGAAACAGTCCTCTCAGCGTTCAGACGCACCCCCTCCCTCCCCCCATGCAAATTCCTGGTAACGGACCTGCTAACAGGTTTGTAACTGCCTTACAGGTACATACTTGGCATAGGCTTTCTCCAGTAGGGCACACCAGAACTCATTTTTGTCTTTTGAATGCATGAAGACCAGTTTGTTCCTGTACGTTGGCAAGCGGTCGTCAATGACCACTTCTGTCCAATGACCATCTTGCCAAATGTTGAACTTAAATGCACCGCAGTATCCAGGTGAACCAAAGTCATCATACTTGCCAACGCAAAGAACTTTTTCCATCAATTTTTCTTCCTGTGTCAATGACGCAATTGCCGCCAACAGCCAGCAGTCTCCCAGCATACCCTGATTGATGTCAAGGCGAGATGCCCCGCCCACTAACATCTTCGCTCTCTGTCCTTCTCCTTGTTTGTCCAAAAGTTCCTTTAGAAAAAGAACAGAAGAAACTCAAGGCCCTGAATATGAGCTACTAAATATTTTACATCCATTCGACTTTTCAATTTTCTGCAAGTCAACATTATTGTCGTCTTAGTAATAGAATGTTTGGTAACATAGAAGGAGGGCAAAGGGGGTCGTAAAATTTGACACTTTCCAAGACAGTGTCACTAATATCTTCAAGACTTTTTAGCCTTGCAGAAAAAACCAAGACCCTATGAGGGCATCGCCAACAATTCACAACAATGAAACTAAAGAAATTGGGCTAAATTTCCAATGCCCAATTGGTGACAGTACTACTGTGAGTACATCTAAATGAGCATTGCTAAGCTATCCCGCCCCCTCTCCTCCCCCAGCTTTTTACTGTATTGCGACAGGGCGCAAAAACGGCTGAACATGCGCAGTAAGATCCTAGCCGTCTTCCCGCCATTAGAGTTTCAAAATGGCGGACGACGAATCAAAAACGAACACGTAATGGCGATGACAATTTGCAACATCTTGCTCGCTCAAGGCCCCTCAAAACAACTCGGCTAATCTCTACAATCACTCGTGTTGATGTTTTGACTCTGATCGAAGCGATCGAAACGATATTTTCAGTTTTATCGGGCGATGAAGACACCTCTTCTGAAAAGTAACTTTCAGCTTTTCCAAATTCACCCAAGGTAAAGTTTTGCCTTCACTTAAGGTCATGTCAAGTCCGCTAAGGTTTTTAACAGCACTAAATTGCAGCTTGTTAATTTCTACGAAACATATCAAATATGACTTTTTTTTCGTTCTGATGAAAATTTTTAAATGCTTCTTGTTCATTGACTTGGTTGCAAAAAATGGAAAGATGTCGGAAGAATCCGTAAGTAGAACACACTTATGCCTACTCTTATTGTGATTTTCGCTTGTGTGCTATTCATTCGTCTTTTGTTTATTTTGAGTCGTATGCCCGATAGCTCAAGACTTTATGTAAAGTGTATAAACGTATAGTATGTATGGAATGCACCATGAAAGGTCAAATAAACTGTTATTTGATTATTTTATTTCTTGTTGTGGTGTATTATGATATGCCTAATGCTAATCAGTACATAAAACACAAATTTATCCTGTTGAACGAAATTGTAATGTGTGTACGACTAATAAGCTGTGCAATGGCTTCCCCAGATATTAGAGTAGAATGGCTGTGTTGAGGACAGGTGAAAAAAAAAAATATACGAAATAAAGTAAATATAGATTAAAATAAATGCAGTCCCTTACTGAAGGTCTTTATCGTGATGTCAGACATTTAAGTCCTGAACTTAGACTGCTAAAGTAAACTCTTAGGTTAAAAAATGTCCCCTTCAGTTGAAATTATGCTGTAAACACAGTTACTTAGCTAATAGAAGTAACTCAACAAATTGAATATTTGTTGAAAAACCAAGAACAAACAAACAAACAGTAAATTGAGCGGGGGAGAATATGCTTCGGAAAAAATTTCAAGGTTTAATCATTCATTCATGTAACTTGAGAGCCAACATGGTATCATCAACTCTTTATAATTTAGTGACTACTTGCACTTACAATTTCTTGTATAATACAAAGGAACAATTATCATAAACTTGCATAACATACTCTTAGCCACTCGTAACATCCTATAGGCTCAGTGACTGAAACTCGTGTAGAACAAAAACTTTTCATTCTTTTTATTGACCCTCAAAAGAAGACAACATTAAAATTATAATTTTACCAAGCTCACTTACAAATGTAATGTGTAGGCCTCATAGGTTTATCATAAACTTGGATGGCTGCTGGCTTCCAGTTTCCATCTTTAATTCATAAAGCTCAGCATTTTTCTTTGTGCCATGCTTGTGTCATTGTTGAAAAATACATCTTTATCTCATATGCCTGTAGTCCTTAATTTAACTTAAGCTTAATTATGTAGCTTACACTGTGTTGGATGGGTGCTACAGAGCACTATTCTCTATTGAACATGAAGAGAAAAAAATAAAAAAAAATAATAAAAAAAATGAAGAGCTGTTCCATAGCAAGAGCAGCAGATGGAACAGAAAGAGAGCTTGAAGAGCAGGGAATGACCCACCTCAGAACCAATATCAAAACTGCAGCTGTCCACAAATATTACTCTGGTCAACAAGAGCTGCCTCAAACCATCAAAGAAAATTGACAGGGAGGTGAGCAGGGAGGCTTTAGTTGGGGTCACAGTGAATACCGTAAAATCCCGGTTATAAGCCCTGGGCTTATAAAACTTCATAGGGGGTTTTGAATGGTCTCATAACCGGGGGGCTTATATCCAAGGGGGCTTATAAGCTGAATAAAAACAATGTTTTGAAATAAGCTACAGCAGCATTGATTAAAATAAGTCAAATTTATTTCAATATTTAGAACAGTATTGGGAGAGGGAGGCTTATATCCAGGAAGGGGGGGGGGGCTTATAGTCAGAGGTAGATGGGCATATATAACAGGGGGGTTATAACCCATGATTTCATGGTACTCCTCATCAAGACAAATAAGTTCCCCCAACCCCCTGTTATAGTCAATACTAAGAGTTAAATTGGTCAGTGAATAAGCCAGAGAGTAGTTTATGAAATTTATTTTTTCATGCTGTACATGTTGTGTATTCCCAAATCATTTTTTGGAATACATTTTTCCATCATTGGTGCTATTTATTTATTGATAAAGATCAAATGCATTCTGTTGAATAAAATTACATGTAACAGATTTATTCGTACAAGAAGTTTATATAGACTGAGAGATTATTCCTAAAGAAAAAATCCTCCCCCTCCCCACAGAAGAAACTCTACCAACATGGCAGGCTACAGGGAAATATTTCTCATGCAGTGTATTTGTATTTTAGGGCACTGAATCCTTAAAATAATCCTATACACTCTAAAGAGACTATTATCTGTACACATGCTAAGTCATGGCTGTTATTCTGTAATTGCCATCAGTTGTCTTGTTGCTCTTATTGGTAGTTGTTATCAGCAGTCAATATGAATGTCTATAGTTGAGTTTCAGCTGAAAGTTAACATAACCTTAAGCAACTGACAGTTAATAAATTAACCCATGTTCAGATTTGGAGGGATCCATTACGGAAGAATACAATATATGTGGCTGAACTTTCCCAACACATGAAGAGGCCTCTCCATTGAAATTTAAGTGGAATAAAGTCCACTTTAAGGAGAATAATAATTATTTAATGAACACATCTCCAATGAAATAAGCGTTGCACCCATAAACACCAACCGGACCCCCCCCCCCCCCGCTCAAAATGAAATGTCATGTCCATAAAATTTATTTCCCCTTAAATCAAATGCCATTCCAACATAAAAATGAATCCCCCCTGAAACCAATGCCATTCCCACATAAAACACTGACTATTTTTGTAATTTTTGCATGCTAAGAAACAGTTCCTCTAGCCCTGCTTACAGCTTTTACTTTTGCAGTGATATTACTTACAGGTACTAGACTGTAGACTTGATCAGCACTGTCTATTCTTGGTTATAATGCATTCCCAGGAGAACCAGACCCTTCACTGGCTTCACAAGCCCTATTAAAATTGTGCTCCAATACATATTTTGAACTGTTGCTTGTTCATTTAAATCATAGTCACACCGTCCAGAGAGGCTGTATTACAAAAAAGTGACAACAATCAAAATCATTGTGTAGATCAAAGTTATGCTCCGATTTTTAAAACTCCCCAACCCCCAGGAATTTTCAATCGCTTCTGTGGCTGTGGAGGGAGTATGGAAATTTCCTGGAACTACACAATGTCAGGTATGCTTTTGAAACTAAGAATGGAAGGGCTTGCTACAACATTTAACAGGTAATGTTCATTAAAAACAGGGTGGGTGGGGGGGGGCTGTCTAGTGACTTGAAGTGGGGGGCTTTAGAGAATATTTAGCCTGAGAATACAGCCCCCTCTCATTCGCTCCCGCTACTACATGCGAAGCAAATGACAGGTGGCTGTATTTGCAGGCTAGAGACTCTTCTCTTAGTAAGTCTATTCTTCAGAAATATTGGGGAGGGGGGCTAAGCCAACCCATCCCCCACGGCTACGTGGTCCCTGAAAAACACAGATGCTTTTCAAAAGAAGACAATAATGCAAGCGAATAATAGTGACTTAAGATTAAGTCACTACAAAGTAATGATTCCTTGAAAAAAAAACTGAGCAATTTCATGGGTCAGAAAGCAACAACCTCTCTTCAGGAATATTTCGAACACCTACATGTAGTTGCATCTCTACATGTACATCGTGTAACATGTATTAACAGAAACCCATTAGGGTTGATTAATTCTTCCTTAAAACTAAAATAAATAAAATCAATAACAATAGTGAAACAATAACAATAGTGAAAACAAGTCAAACAGCTGGTTTTCAAATTAACGAAAATTTGTCTAGAAAAAGAAGTTCCAGTTGAAAACATCACCGCCTGATGACTTTAAAATAGAGAGATCTTGGTTAACAGACACTGTACATGCTTGTTTCGATTTTATATTATTTTTAATAATATTATATGAAACTCACACTGCTCAAAAGAGACAGAATCTTGTCATTTTAAGCATGTTACACGGTGGATATAACTTCCTATGTGTGCAATATAAATGTTCTTAAGTATCTTTGAACTTAAATATTAGATACCTGGTGGGAGGGGAAGATAATGATGATGCAAACGAACTCGGAGAACGAAGGATAAGCTTTGAAAATGGTGACGATAAGGACGAGAGCGATTCCGATGGTTCATCTTGCGACCACCACGAAGGTTCTGACTTTGACAAGGAGTCACATCACTTGAAAATTTCCAAAATAAAGGACAAGGCCCTTCACCGTTTTTCAAACCTCAACAGACTATACAGTGTTTGAAATACAGCTTAATCCGTGGAGATAGAACATTAGAGTCTCTCAAAGCCCTGCTCAAAGCCAAAAGTGTCACACACGCTCGCCAGTTTAACATTAGCACGGGCGATGTCCAGAGTGGAGTGGAAAATAAATCTAGTTTTAAATTATCACAGAAGATCGGTTCATGCCTTGAAGTAGTAGACTCTCACTGGAAATGTCATTTTAAAACAAAAACGGCCTTTTTGCAAGCCAGTTCAAACACAAACAATGCATATGACTCACGCCATTTTGAATCGCTGACCCATGTTTCCGCGTAATCGTTCCTTTGGTAAACCATTTCATTGACCTATCAGCACTGCAGGGATTCAAGGTAGAGTCAACTACTGGTCTTATCACTTGTAGTGTCCATGTTAGCCGATTTTTTTCGGTAGTACGACCGTATAAACAGTAAAAATACTCACAGTGAGATCGAACACTTTCAATCGATTTCAATTTGTGATCGCAGGCTCTCATTGAAAAGCATGCGCACTTAGGCGTCATTCGCTATGATACGTCATAAAAATTCGACCAATCAGCCGTTTTTGCGCCCTGTCCTGTATTGCCCAGTCAAGTAATTGAGAAAGAAAAATTGAACACATTTTCAAAGGCCTACAAGCCATGCAAAAAGGGGCTACAGTAAGTCTGCAAGCATTGGTATTGACCCCTTCCCCCACCCCCGCCCCCACACTGGTCCACCCCACCCCAGCATATTGTTTGATTACCTTATTTAGGTAACTGTGAAAAAGAGACCACATTTTACCATGGTCTACCAGCCATGTAAAAAAGTGGCCAATTTGTTAACAACAAGCAGGTCTAGACAAGGTATGTGTTTGCAGTTTAAGAGCAAATTTTTGTGACTTAAGAGGCAATTATCACAACTTAAGGTCAATATAAGTCCATTCAACTTTAAAAACTATTTATTTGCATGTTTTTATTTGTAAGCAAACAAGTCACAATGCCGTGACGGCTCTCTCTCCCAGGCCCCCACTGTCCAATCACTCAAAAACCTACAAAATGGTTTTCTTTCTTCCGCTAGTACACATGCAACTCTACGGAGAAGTAAATATAAGAACTATGCAAAAGAAAATATTGAGCATAAACTAAAATGTCACCAGATGTGTGTAACAATGGGACAATTAAAACATTCAATGTCTTATACATGAAACTGACATACATGCAACCCTTTGTTCATGCAGTCCTTAGGCATTTGCAAATTCCCTTGATGAAAAATTAACTTGGCGTTATAATTAGCATTTTATAACACTCCCCAAAGAGTTATTTGTATGAAAAGAATGTCAGTCGAAGAAAATGAATTCAGCAGGTAGTTTGCGCTTTGAACTGCTCGCTGTCACTACAAGCTTTAATGAGCTAGCAAGAATTCTGTTGTAGACAAAAAATCCTTGAGCACAACAAGTATTCTCCGACGGCCACTGCACTGTTAACAATGCAAATTTTGGCAAAAAATGTTCTGTATATTCTAGAGAGTTCTCTAGAGACATCCTTGATTCAAATACATTCTAGACCCCTAATATTTCGCTTCGCAAAATTGAACTAAATTCTCTGGGGAGAGAAAAGAAGCGTTCATTTTGATAAATTCAAAAAGCTTCAAGCAAGGGCAATTATTTTTTCGTTTGCCACATTAAATTAAGATATTCCATGAGTGGGTGACAATCGAATGTTCTATTTTGCGGACCTATTTTTAAAACGAAGAAGCTAAGACAGTAAAATGGAGGTAGCAAAAGGAAAAGGCTCACATTCTGTCTACAGCATTTAAAGAAACCTCTTTGCATTAATTAATTTACGCCCGAATAAAACAATTCAAGGCGATCGAAGTTGTAGTACAACGAGTCCGTGCAATATTTTTAATCTTCGAAATAACAAACCTCCATTACAAATAATCTAGCTCCAACGTAAAACGAAAGGATTACGGTAAAACCACAACACACGTACCTGTGGCCTGAGCCATTCGAAAGACTGACCACCAGGCAATACCCGCTTCTTGAAGACTTTGCTGTCGATTGCAGGGAACTCGGGGTCTTCAAAATGACTGCCGCTCTGTTTACAGCGTCGCTTGATTTGATCGTAATCTTCGTACCACTGTTTGGAAGGCATCTTGAAACTAAAAGCACACAAGCAATATGCAAAACTATGTCAAGACAAGCAAGTGAAATGATGAAGTGTTCTCGAACGAGCGAACGCTACATGTAATGAACAACGCCTAGTAGCTGCAGTCATTGGGAGTCACGGCGTAGTCACGTATAAGACAACGTCGATTCTACAGCGAAAACACACGACGTGAACAGTCATAACAAACTCTTAGCCCTTGCAATGCATAGCAAAAGGTTGATCGTACCTGTTACAAGAGTTGTTAGAGTTCACAAAAGCAGAGTTGATATCGCTGTGCAGAAAAACCCAACACTACCGCCAAACGCCCGGTCACAGAGAAAGAGCGTGCGCATGCACTGAAATATACAAACACAAAGGAATTTTTTAAAGGGGCCCCTCCTTATGACCTGGCCAGTGGCGCGTATCTCTTCAATATGTAAATCTTTAGAAGGCGAATTTGAATGTTGTTAAAGAAAGATAACAAATATATCGTGTGTAATTGTATTTCGTTTTCGACTGAACTACAGAAACAACCCTGACATTTATATGCCGTGATCCGCAGTGGGTCTCCTGAATACCCAGGTGACAGCATACTTTTAAAACTGCAATCTTTATTTTATGGGTCTTTTATGTCTGGAATAAATAAGCAAGCTTCTCGCATTACAAGTTATGTTGTTTACCTGATTATTTTATTCAACTATAATCCCTCGATCGCTTTTCTCAGTAATAAAGAACTTACAATCGCCTGGCCCTCTATACTAATTTTAATAGAGTAACATAACCTAGGTAAACTGCAGTGTTTCATAGCCGTACAGTTTCCCGGCACAAGTTGAAGACCGCTGTGAAAAACATTTGCCCTTGTCATAATAAATTCAATTTCATGACACATTATAAGGACTAAGCGATGACAAACACTGCCATAGAGGTCACGGTCATCTTATTCCCTTGTTCATGTGGATATTCCCTTGGATTACAACCAGTAAAAATCGTATTTTCTCAGCAAGGTATAGGAAGCGTATTTTCGCACGCTGATTTATCTGACCTGCTAAATTTAACTAGTCAACTTATTTTTCGCAGTCACCGACGCGTGCAAACTGTTTGAAATGGAAATTTACATTCAGCTCTCATGAGACACTTGATAATTCAGGGCGTGTCTGGGTGGCAAGACTCCGAACAAACAGTCCACACAAAGGATCACGATTTTCAACTTTTGTTTTATTTATTGCCCTTTTCTCCAGTAGGGAGCCTGTTCGCAGGCTAAACAAACTGATATGTTTTCATGTGATCATGTCACGTACATTCGTAATACAGCGTATTAAAATAGGTTCTTAGAGCATGTCAGTTTTAATTGGATTCTGACTATCACGGATCTTAAGCCATACAGTCAAAAAGTTTTCATACATTTGCTCGAGGTGCGCTACGCAAAAATTATTAAATTTAAAGGCTGGTTTTCATATGTCGGCAAAATCCCAGATGATCGGGGATTTTACCGTTTCCCGACCATCCCAGATTTTGCCGTATATCGGGAAAATCTGGGATCAGAGTCGTCTTGATCGGCAATAACAGACGCCATTTTTAGTTGTGAGGGGCGGTGAGAGACTGGAGCTAAGCAATTAAAAGATTGGTAACGAGCTAACACTATCGCCGACGTCCCCGACACTAAGAATTGGAGTTTTCATATATCTTGAACGATCGCCGACCATCGCAGCAATCTGGGACCCGTCGGGAAAATAGAAACGCTCCCGATTCTCCAGATTTGTCCCCGACCATCCCAGACGATCGGGGATATTTAGATTTTCGAGTTTTCATTAGTCGGCAAAGTCTGGGACGGTCGGGAAACAGTGAAATCCCCGATCGTCTGGGATTTTCCCGACATATGAAAACCAGCCTTAAAGACCAGACGAAAACAGGAAAAACAGCTATTTTCTCTTGGCACGTATTCGTCCCACGCGCACGCTAACTAGGCTTTTGTACATTATGCTTTTGTTTCCCCACTAAAATGCTCCACCTTAATGCTCCATTTTTCCCACTAAAATGCTCGGTCTCCCCAAAAAAAGTCACTAAAATACTCGGATAATGCTCATTATCCCACCGGTTTTTTAAAATTAATTTCAAAGTTTTTAACATGGTGTATATTACGAACTCACAAGTGACCAGCTCCCAGTTGGCTTGATAGCTCAGTTGGTTAGAGCGCTGCACTAGTATCGCAGAGGTCATGGGTTCGATTCCCGTTCAAGTCTGAATTTTTTTCAGGCTTGCTTTTCTCAACTTCTTAAGTTGAGTACATTACTGCGATGATCTTTCATTTGCTTAAAATGTATATCCGCAGTACAATATATGAATTTCATATACTCATTTCATGGTGTTAACTGTTAGCACTTACTGAAAAACGTACAAGTGTTGTTATTAACAACAACAACGTAAACAAGGTCATAAATGCAGCCAAAAAAACGTAATACTCGAAATCATCTACAAGGTAGCCTGCGAATACAGCCGCCTCTCATACGCGTCCCGCAAGGCTGAGTACAGAAAGTAGTTGACTATCTCTAGAAAGTTATTTGTAGTTGAATTTTGAGTTTCAGTCTTCATTTTCTATAAAAGAATTAATTTCTTTTTTATTTTCTCGGGGAAAAAAATAAATTTTCCGGAAAAAAGCCACTAAAATGCTCGAATAATGCTCAATGCTTTTGCCTTACTAAAATGCTCGAAAAAATGCTAGCATAATGTACAAAAGCCTAACGCTAACCAGAAACGTTAAGAATAAATTTTCCCGGGTCTTTAATTTCGCGATAATTTGAAAATCGCGCAATTAAGTCCCGCGAAAATAAGTGACAATGGTAGTGTATATACGAATCCAAAGTTCTGCAGGAAAATTTTCAGAGAAATTTACGGAAAGATATAAAAAAAAAACATATCAATTCCCCAAATATGTATCCCTCGAATGCGATTTAGCCAAACTTTGAATATTTCAAAAACGCACATTTAAAACCGAAGTCACTATCATTTTGGTCTTTTTTTCGTTTAACTTTGCCCTAAAGTAGAGGGGTAAACAAATAGCTATGGAAAATAATTACGCAGTGGCGGATCTAGGGGAAGGGCTGGAACGGCCCCGGGGGCCCGGGCCTCCACCTTATTTTTTGGCCAAATAGAGGCCCGAAGGGCCGAAAAAAAATTATTTTCGACGAAATAAAATTTTACCTTCTTTTCAATAAAATTAAAGAAAATGTACTCACCTTTCTTGATTTCTGTTGTCCTTTTGGGCTACTTCATCGTTCTGGGGGGTTTTTGCGCAAAAACCCCCCAAAAACGATGAGATAGCCCAAAAGGACAACAGAAATCAAGAAAGGTGAGTACATTTTCCTTATTTTATTGAAAAGAAGGTAAAATTGTAATTCGTCAAGCGCTTTTATTTCACGTTATTTTAGACTCCATACAAAGTCTTATAGAGCGCTCAAATCTCCAACGGCCTAAATTGTAACACAACACCGCGCACTTCAAATAGTCACGTCCCACTCGATACGCTTACATAAATCACTCATACGCTTACATAAATCACTCATACGCTTACATAAATCATTCATACGCTCACATAAATCATTCATACGCTTAAATAAATCATTTATACGCTTACATAAATCATTTATTCGATCGATTTCACGAATCGTGAGTTTGGGATGCCTGTGGTTATAAATTCTGGGCCGTGTAGGATAAGGTGAACATAAATAATTCCGTACAAACTATTTGGACCTTGTTTTCCAAAAGAATTCATATAGCTAGGCAACGAAAAAATCGCTTCATTACTGAATATTTCTTCAATTAAACTCAGCATGGTGGATCAAAATAAAAGCAAAGCGTTGTTTTTTGCAAGTCAATGAGCTGAAATCGAGAAAAAAGCCGTGTCGTGTAGTAAAGTCATTATGAGAGTCAAACGAAAAACCAGCCTTTCTCAGCAATATTCTGTTAACGTACGGGTCAGTAAATTATATGGTGGTGGCCTTTTACAAAATTGCCTTTTTATTTAACCATTGCCATACACAATATGTTTCTTACTGATCAAACCTGTGAATAAGACAGTTACATCTACAATTATTAAATAGACCCCTAAACAAAAGTTTTTTTGGTGAAACCCAAAGCAGCTTTTTAATAATTGAATATTTCTTCTGGATTTAAGCTGAAATCGTACTTTCATTTGAATTCTGGAACAGAACAGCAGAAAGAATTTTAAAAGAGTATTGTTTTTGCTGTGTTTAAAAAATATTTCAGTTTTAAAAGTAAATGTGACTAGTTTGTTTTCACACTCGAGGTATGAATGGTAATTATTAACCAGTATTTAGAAAACAACTATACATAAATACATTTCATTCACTTTAAATTACAAAAACAATCTCAAAATAATTTTACTTGTTTACATATACCTACTTATTTATGTAATTATATTTCTTTCAGTACACCCTAACTAAGCGAGCCCGTAACTTTAATCGTTGTAATGTAAGTTTAATGTTTCAATTTTTTTAAAAAAATAATTGTGTTAAATGTGGATACAACACTATTATAATAATTAAGTTGTGTTTGGGTATTTATATATTCTTATTATTAACTTTAAAACAATCGTTTTATTTACGTACGCAATGATTTATTTCGTATCCATGCACTGTTTCATTTTACAATTTTTAATTTTTAATCCATACTTCCTCAATAACGCCACGTTCTCCTTTCAAACTATTTTTATAGCAAAGTCGTAGGAAGTCGGAAAAGAAAATCCAGCTTGGGTTTTTGTTTCCTTTCACTGACCGCAATCCCTCGTTATAGGTTTTCTTACCGACAAGCTATTAAAAATTTAAGCGCAATCTTCCTCTAACACTTCAGGCAATTCTAAGATCAGTTAACAATAGAGAAGGTTTCATGTTTTCTTTCACGACGCTGTGGGCGAAATACTCACGATGAAGAATAAGCGTTTAATCGTAGAACTGTTGTAAACTCACCTCGAAGCTTTGGGTTTGAGTCTCTGTTGAAAAACTGCTGGTAGCAAAAGTGTGTTTTTGCATTGCTCGACATCGTCGGGTAAAGAAGACAAGTTTTCACCTGTATAAGCAGTATAAGCGACCATGGTAGATTACAATTCTGTGCAAAATGGCGCTTATACGGCTGATAAATCGCTGGTGAAAACCACTGAACTATCACGAGTTGTAATCACAGTCGAAGGCGCTCAAGAAATGTTACAAGAGCGCGCGCGAGGATTGCCCGCTCTGACCGACTCCACTTACAGAAAGGGACAGCTTCGACAAGCGCCATCTTATTTGCTGGGCAAACCTTTGCACGATTTCGACGCTACGGGGAACGGTGTAAGTATGCCGCACATTGTTTATAACTTAGCATTATAAACTTTTATTTTCCTCACTAATACCTGATTAAATTCATTGATAAGTTGATGATCGCTTTAGGAAACGACTGCTTAGAGAACTGATACACCCTAAACACGTATAAATAACGGTCCCGCATTTTAAACCAATTTAGTTGCATTTTGAAAATGATTTATATTGTGGTAGAAGTGGAATTCGTAAATACGTTGTTTGCAGATTTAGCTAATAACTGATTGTATACAAAGCTTTCAAAGTTGAGTTCAAGAACTAGTTAAAAAAAATGTTTAAAAACACTGTGAAACAAAACCCATGCATTTCACTGACCACAAAAGTGATTTTTTTTCTTTTAATAAGAAGTCTTAATCTTCCACTCGTACGTAGTTCTTTATATGAGATTTAAAGAATACAATTTCACACAAAAAAAAATCACTCAATGGCACTGCATTACTGCTCAAAAACTATCTGTAAACGTTTTCACCTGAAACGCACTTACAAAACATTGCCGAAACATTTTTATACTCCATGTCATTCCAAAAATTTTATAGTTTTGCCGTCTCAACTCTTCTGCGAGGAAATAAACACAATTTGGGCATTAAGCTTCAAAAGAGTGGGGAGAAATAGTAGTCAAATGATTTACTTGTCGAATGAAATATGAGAACGTAATTAATAGCTCTCGTTTTTGCGTTGCTTGTTGCAGAGAGACTATCCGCATACGGGCACCTCCAAAAACTGATTTCGCCATATTTTACGATATTATTTATCCAGTTAACAACCAAAATCATAATTTCCATAACAGTATTTTGCTTTAATCTGGAGCTTGAAAGAATTCCAAGTCTTTTCTTCGGTACTGAATCGTCGCTACAGACTCTGGAATTCGTCTCTGGAACTCTTTATTCGTCCGAAATAGCCAAAGAGCCTCAATCGAATCTGCTTGTTATCCCAAGCATGAAAAATCTTCGCCACTTTTAAATGACTTTCAAACTTCATAAAAACTTCCTTTTGGTTACATCAAAATGAATGATCAGTTGGTAGTTTTCAATGTTTTAACTGCGACTGAAACAAAATAAAGAGATCATTACATGCAATCGTACATTTTCAGTCTAAGGTCAGTCATCATATGGAACTGACACCTTGCGTTAAGTCGATCTTTCAAATAAAACACAAACGGCCGTTGTATGCTCTATCAGAACGAAGCTGGGAAGATTTAAAATATTTAAGTTCCTTACTGGTTGCCATGAATTTCTTTTTGATATTTGTTCTGAAACCTTATGTTAAATCAGCACAAAATCGCCAGTTAATATTTTCTTTATTGCTCTTACCTGCCTATTTGCAAGAATATTTAGATCATGCTAAGAACGTCAATCGAAACGCATTAGGTTATCAACTAATATTTTAAGAGGAATTCATATACGACTATTCTGATTATTTTATATTCGGCGATCGTTTTATATAAGCCTCATAATAATCCCACTTTCCCGGTAAATGTAGTTAGGCAAATTCAAGGAGAAGCAAAAATTAAATCTATCTGCCGCCTACGTATACAAACCCTGTCCAACGAAAATTAATCTAGAAAGTTCTTAAGGAACTTCTTTAGAGCGGTCCCTTAATTAGGAAACACTAACCGCAATCTATTTAATGACAGTTGTCCTTGACTGAATGACACATTGTTACTGAAAGAACTTTGTCTATATTGTCTTTATTTAGAAACTAGCTGCTACTAACGTGTCGAAAGCCTACTCCGCAACCTCTCCCTGCCGGGCATAATTTGTATCGAGTTTTAACAAAAGCTGTCGTCTGAATCTAGCCGTTCTGATACGGTGGGGCGCGGAGCAAGATATCTTATATTTGAAACGAGTTCCTTTTTAATTGATCCGAATTTTAATTTTTATGTTTTAGATGTCATTTTTACGTTGTTTTCAGTTAAAAAAAGAAAAAAGTACCACAATAATGCAAGTTACCTAAAATGGAAAACGGCTCATCAAATCACCACCTATAATATTTCAACACAAATGAACGATCAGTCTTTGTCACAGTCTTTTGGCCGTTTATTCAAGTTTGTCGTTCGCAATTTGTTTGGATCTTTTTTTCAGTCGTAACCATTTTTCTTTATTTTCGAATTATTATAACTTTTTTGATGTTTTCTTTTTGTAATTTTGATTTTTTCTTCAATTTAAAAGTGGCTTGGTTTATCGGAAAAATGACTTTAAATATCTGACACAGCTTTACTGTCTGCTATAGCTAATTTATGGCTTTGAATTATTCCCTTCATAAAAATTCCTTTCTTACTCTAATTACTTCACTCCCTTCCCCTTTAAACGTTGTTGAAGCTAAATAAACGTTATACGGATTTTTAGATCATCATCATCATCATCATCATTAAACACGATCAGATTTTAAGCACAATGCTTGTGGGGTCGTGTGCCAAACTAATATATTACTATTATTACTGCTATATACTAATTTATTTAAAAACTAGTAATGGTATATTGCAGTTCCTGCGTTTTGATTGGCTAACAGGCAATGGTATATGAGCTCATATACTATTGACCATAAATATTGTAGCCGATACGCGTCAACGAAAACAGCTGGGGAGCTAAATATTGCAATTCTTTGGGCGTTTTTTATAAAACAATTATTCCACTCGTGCTTGTTGCATGTGAAATAGTTATAGCCAACTCGTCGCTACGCGCCTCGTTGGCTATCTACCATCTCATATCCAATGCGCGCTCGTGGAATAATTGTTAACTATAAACATAACAATTATATAACAATAAGTAACATTTAAAGTTGCGGTAATGTCTGGGGAGCGACTGAATTGATTGGGGCCCATCTTAGATTACCAATGATATTCTGATTATTTCCTTCCTCGGCAGAAACCTGCCAAGCCTTCCAAGGAGACATTTCTGGTTCTAAGCCGCCGGTCCAAAATGTCCAGTGACCAGGCGTACAGATTCAACATGTCCAGCTCACTGTTCCTGCTTGACCCGCTCCATCCACTCAGACTGATCGCAATCAAGATCATCACACATCAGTATCCTATCGTTGTTATTTGCAAAATAATTTTAAGGGAGCAGACTGGCCGAGTGGTTTAAGGCGTTAGACGTGCCGGGTTTAAAACCTCCATCCTGTCACTTTAAGTATTTGTTCTCAGTTACAGAGGCGGTGGAGTGTTTTAAAACATGGGGGGTCCCATCGTACTTCACGCCAAGCGCATACCCCCTCCCCGGGAGGGAAACATCCCCCCACTCAAATTTCCCAAAACATCTTTAACAGTGTTCGGTGTGTCCGTAATGGATTTCTGACAGACAACGCATAACTTGACAGTTCAGACGATCCTGCTTCATGTGCTTTTTGGGTTGTTGTTTAGACGTCGGGGGCGCGCGGGGGGGGGGGGGGGGGTAGAAAACACACACATGAAAAAAGGTACGCACTGTAGTTACCGATGCCACAGGTAATGTCAATACAATCGTAACTGCTAGATTATCCCACCAAGCACGATCTTGATAAAACTATTTGTGTCTCAACAAACCAATTTTATGCCGCGCTAGCGATACTTTGGCACTGAAATGTGGGGGGACTGAGCCCCCAAATTTTTGTTGGGGCGGGAGGGGGCTGTAGCCCCCCTATCCCCCTCCTCCGCCGCCTTTGCAGTAGTAATGAGTTCACTGCCTCAAGGCAACACCCATGTTAACAACAAACTGGTTAGCCTCCTGCCAATTGACATTCTTACTTGTATTGTCTTCATTTGAATTAATGATTTGTTCAAATAACGGCAAGCTTTACATGTAACGTAAGATCGAAGTCCCCCTGAAGTCAACCTAATTAAACAATAGCTAAGTCGCGGTGGATTTTCTCAGAAATGCAGTTTTCTTACTGCGTTATTAATGGCAAGAAACTCGCTTTTAACGCTGGAAGAAAAATACAAAAGCTACTGGACAAAGGCTTAAGCAAAACCGAGGGAAAAATAATTGCTTCACCTTTACTTTTTCCGTTTGAATGGAAATCCAAGATATTCTTCCCCACATCCTTAAAATTCATGATTACAAAGAAAAAGGAGCAGTAATACTGTACATGTGAAGAAGTAGAAGCCCTAGAAGAACCAGCGTTTATGTAGTATACAAACAACAGCAAGTGTTCCTTAACTGCTTCTTACAGATATTTTGAATTTTTTGTTATTTTTATTATTCTTATAAATTGCATTTGCTTAGCCTTGAACAATCCACCAGAGGAAGCCGAGTGAGTACTGGTAACAAGCCTCGTTTGTAAACTTACGGAGTTGCAGTAAAGGGTTTAGGACCGGTTTAATGTTATACATCGTAGTCAAGGACTTGGTATATATAAAAAAGAAAAGCCGGCCCACCCTTATTTCCAGTAAATTTGCATTGACGTCGGCAAATTGATAGAACGACTTTCCAAGTGATCGGAGCACGGATTTACAGATTATTCTCAAGAATAATAACCAGTGTTTGCTTGAAAATAAAACGCAAGTATACTGCTTTTGGACAAATTATTTAAATTGGAAAAGTCTTTTAAGATCAAGTTACCCGTTATCAAGGCTCCACTTCCGATCGAGTATCAAATTGTCGCTATTATATAAGCACAAATGTATCGAAAATTACATTCAGTCTGCCAAAAAACGCCCGTGCTTTATAGAAATGCTACATGAGGCATTTTACATTTTAAATATCAAGAAGGCCATCTCAGGGGGGGGGGGTGTGGGTGCGGACCCCCTGTACCCTCCCCCTAGATCCGTCCCTGAACAATGACTTTATAGGAATGACATGACGTCATAGGAACTAAACCTGGTGATGATACCTTCTTTGGAAGCCATGTATCATTGAGAAAATTTAAAATATCAATTCTTTTTATTTCAGATACATTTTCGCGTTTATTTACACGTCCGAGATGTTTCTTAAGATCATAGCACGTGGTTTCGTTCTCCATTCATACGCGTATCTCAGGAATCCCTGGAACTGGCTGGATTTTACAGTGGTCATACTTGGGTAATTTGTTTGATTGTTCACAGTCCTTCGTTAAATTCGACGGGCCGCCATCTTGGTTCCTGAACGCGAGCGAAAATTGGGGAGAGTGCAAAATGCCCAGTACAGTCTTTTTGCACACCCTCAAGATGGCGGCACGTCGAACTCAACGATCGATCTCTACGACTTCACGGGCAAATAGGGGACTGTGAACAGTCTAGTAATTTGTTAAATTCTCTGTTTTTGTTTCTTCGAGTAGCTTTCAGATGGCTTCAGAAAGAACAACCTGACAAAATAATGGGGTGGGTAGCCCGTGATTGACTAGCATTCCGTCCAAAAACAGCTTGCTAATATAATGAGGTTGTAAACAAATACATTAAAAACATGTTTTTATCATTTGTTAGTACTACTCCTTACATTTCCATCAAGATTATCTAAGGTAAGGGTATCTAACGCGATCATGCTAACAAGGGTATCCTGACGTGCGTTCGCGTAGGAAATAAACTTTTTTGAAAGCTCAGAACAGAAGAGAAACTGTGTTTTCTTTTTCTAGCTACGTCACACTCTCGCCAAACGTCGCCAACTTCTCTGGAATAAGGACTGTACGTGTTTTAAGAGCTTTGCGGACAATATCGGTTTTGAAAGGTGAGTCAGACTGCTCAAAATAATCTTGATTGAAACGATAGCAAGAGTTGCCTCGCGAAGATATGTCATTAGCATGAAGTATGACGTCACACGTGAGAGGCGCGGCGGCATAACGGTTAGCGCGCTGGACTCAGGATCGAGTGGTCCGGGTTCAAGCCAGCTGTGATCACTGCGTTGTGTTCTTGGGCAAGACACTTTTCCCTTATAGGGCCTCTCTCCACCCAGGCGTATAAATGGGTACCAGCGAATAAGTGGTTAGACAATGCAATGGACTGGCATCCCATCCATCCCAAGGAGGCAGCGTGGCCGAGTGGTTTAGGGCGCTGGTGTTGTAATCCGGAGGTCCAGGGTTCAAACCCTCCACCCTGCCACTAGCTGGATTTGTTTTCGGTCGTCCCGAGTTCAAATCCTTGGTCACGCTTTGTACATATCCAACTGGTCTGCCTCCTGCCAGTTGGGATTTGTAATCATGTTTCAGAATATGTTCATTTAGAATGTTTTTGTTTTTCCTCTGTTCAGTACCATGCCTGCAAACTACCTATCTCAAAGCTAAGTGCATAACCACCATAAACAACATTTATTTATTTATTATTTTATCCAGAGGGAGTAGAAATACTATTCAAGTACGCTTCATGCTGGGCCACTAGCTAGGCTCGAACGAAGTCTTTACCCATGACGTCACCCTAACCGACTGACTGTCTGACTGATTAACTAACTTAATTATTGCTGTTTTTGTTAGGTTTGAAGGCAATGGTGAACACGCTACTTCGTTCAATGAAGATGTTGAGTGATGTACTCATTCTGTTTGTGTTCTTTCTCGCTGTCATGGCGCTCATTGGGCTGCAACTGTTCATTGGCCATCTTAGATACAAATGTGTATTAAACGACGATTCCTTTAACATAACGGACAGAGCGAATAACGCAAGTATGTTACTACTTAAGCATTACGAGGCGACACTTTGGGTAGCGAGTCTAGAAATATCGACTGCACTTTTCATTACTTAGATAAGAAAGATTCGCGCTAACCAATATTTCTGAGTGAGTTTGAAAGGGTTGGATTGAAAGTTTCTCGCTCTTATGTTTGGTGGGCTATTTCTTACACTCTGTAGCCACCCCTCAATTAACGCTCGCCTGTAAGGTGTCAGCTGAAATGTAGTTTGTGCTGTAATTGTTGAATATCTCTTTCAATTGACTGCAAGGAAACTTCTATTTTCAATAAGTTAAGTTTGTTCCTCCACGTTTTAATTCTTTAAGCTGTTTATTCCTGGATGCACATGAGATGTTTTAAAAGCACTCGTGAAGTCGAGTAGAGTTGTGTCATTCTCTTCCAACTTCCATGTGCATTTATAACTTAATGGACGCTCAGTACTGAAAGGTTGTTGTTGTTGTCCACAGCAAACGTAAGGCAAAGCAGACCACATCAATATTGTTGCTTGACAGTGCCTTGCTAATTATTTTTTGATATTATTTAATCTTACCAGGTATGTGGTTTTATGAAGAGGGTAGCCCTGTTATCTGTGGGAACAGTACGGGTGCAAGGTAAGATACTTGATTCGTCAACAGTCCTTCTCATTTCTAGGGAAGCAAAAGGCGCCGCTGCTTAACCACAAAATTGTCGCGGGTCCGAAAACCCGAATTTTTAGTTTGTTTTCTAGTTTTTAAAGTACCCTACCTACGAAGAAAATAGAATAACAAAAACAAAAGCTTGAAAGTTAGTGGATGAAAAATTGAACTTTTCTTTTTTTAGTTTTTTAGTTTTCCAAAATTAACGTTGAAGATAATAGAATAATAACAAAAACAGTGACAATAGCTTGTTAACATTGCATATGCATTAAAAATTTAATAATTGTTGTTTCTATCGGAACTTTACAGTAAAACAAATTCGTATATTCGTACCTGTCACATTTTAGTAACTGCCAAAACAAGCAAAAGGATGCCAGGTTTTTTCAGAAAATACAGCTTTCTTAACTGAACGACAGTAGGCTACGTAGGTTACCATAAAACGCGAAAAATGCAAAAATTCCAAACACTGCTTGCAGTGTAACTCCAGAATGGTTGCTTGAGGGACGCGGCACCTCTGTTGACAACTCAGTAGGATATTTTTGCTAACTGCTTCATTTTTTAAACAAATTGCCATAAAGTGACCTGAAATACTTCTAAAGCAAAGGACACGCTCCAGGGCGCCCCGTAACCTTGCACCTCATTGCGGTAACAACCAACCTTTTATTCGCAAATATGTGTCCCACCGAAATAAAAAAAAGGAAAAAACTTAGGGATATTAAACTGGAACATGTCTGTTTGAAGGGGGATTATACCCGAAGGTCGTTTTTTCACCGCTTAACATGGTTTTAACGGAAATATCTCGTTTGCGCTTCAAGGAATCCAAAAACGCTTTAATCATACAATATATCTATGTTTAACGGTATTTTGTAAATTTTTGGGTGATTTTTGGGGATGTTGAAAGAAGATAGTTTTTTCTCAAAGATTAGTAAAATTTAGAGAAATAAGAAAGATTAGACATGTAATGTGTTTTTAAAATTAGAATTTTTTGGTTAAAAATTGGTAGACGGTCCCCTGACAACCTGCAGTGCTCTTGCGTGGGGGTCAACTGTCTGGTGGTGTTTCAATTTTTTTGCTTTCTTTAATCCCTTCTTTAAACCTCTTAAAATTTCATTCAAATTCAGGTATAATCCCCTCTTAATCTGCCAATCAAAAAGTCACAACTGACAAAGAGTGCGACTTTTTGCTTTTCTGAAATCATTTTTTCTGTCAATCAAAAGAAGTCACTACCTAAAAAAAATTGCTCCACTGTATGTTTAATTCCACCCGGAAACCGCTCTTGAGCCCAAAAAGTTTTTCTGGGCCTGTCCGGGAGTCGAACCCGGGACCTCTCGCACCCTAAGCGAGAATCATGCCACTAGACCAACAGGCCAAACTTGACAAACTTTTTTTGATTAAGGCCTTAATCTGCTACTCCTCTCATTAGCTAGTGCTATAACACCTGTTTCGTGTCGTCTTGTTGTCAAGCCACATACTATCCAGAGCTGACTGCTCCTTTCAGCCATGCAGTTCTAAGAGAAAATAAATTTCATAGCGAAGTTTCATTCGACCGAATTAAATATGATCAACTTTCGACGTGTTATTACAAAAATATAGTGCTCACAAAAATTTTTCCTTCACAAGTTTGTCTCCGTGGCGCAATCGGTTAGCGCGTTCGGCTGTTAACCGAAAGGTTGGTGGTTCAAGCCCACCCGGGGACGTTTCTTTTTGCTTTGGTCAACAGAAGATCATTACAACAATTTTAATGCTTTTTTTAGTCCTTTTGTCTTGTCGAACGATCAATGCCATTCTTTTCCACTCTATCCTCCTAATATATTATTATTATTATTATTATTATTATTATTATTATTATTCATTTTCAACTACCTTTCACGCTATTCTTGTTGTTTTCGATGACTGTTGAAGTAGTGCACTTTTGGAAAAAATGGAAAACAAACTAAAAATTCTGGTTTTTGGACCCGCGACAATATTTGGACCCGCGACAATTTACCCGCTTCCCGCAACACGCTCCGATTAGACTATCTCTTCAAGTTCTTGCATTTTTGTTTCCAAAACACGCTAGAGACGATCATGATTTGTTCCTCTTTCAAGAATTCGGTTGATATTTTTCTCTTGGTTTTCTAGAATAATTTTCTACACAAGTAGAGGCATTATAGCACAGTTGTGACCAAAAACAATCGAAATCCACGCGATACCTCTCCTTTACAGCCGCTTTCAGTGTTACATTCATAGCGGCTTTCTATCGACATTCATCTTTCAACGTGCTAAACAAACAAGACGAATCGAAATCCGCCAATTACAGCCCGCTAGCATGACCTTCTAAACTTGTGGGCTTATTTGCATGAAACCAACCCCCTGTATGCATCAGTTTTGATCGGCTCATTTCAAACAGCACGTCGAAAGACGATGTCGAAAGATAGCTATGCACATAACACTGAAATCGGGTGTAATTTTGTTATAGTTTTGATTAATGACAACATCTCAGCTACATGCATGACTTTTTGTAGGACGTGTCCAGTGAACTACACGTGTTTACCAGATGCTGGACCTAATCCTGATTTTGGTTACACAAACTTTGATCACATGGGATGGTCCCTCGTGATGTCATTCCAGCTCCTTACCATGGACTTCTGGGAAAATATCTATAACAAGGTAACTACGAATTAAGTTGTCGTTCCAATTTATCCACGGCTCCTTTAGTAGCAAAATCAACACCAAAACCACCGATTCTCTGAGCTGATCTCCTCCCATTATCGTGATCCTAGCCAGTTAATGAAATTCAGTCAGGAACCAAAACAGTTTTGCCTTCGTGGTACGTTTGTCAACTAACAATCTAAGTTGCCTAAATCAGAAACCAGTTTGGTTGGAAGGAACGATGTCAAAAGTAAGAAAGAAAAATCAGAAAAAATGATAATGTTTGGCGTTCAAAGGTAAGAAGACACAGACGTTTCTAGGCTACCACACCAAGAAAGTAAAAATAAATTGAAACTACCGAAATAAAGTGAAATTATTACATGAATAAACAAAATAAAAAGGAAAAATATAAATAAAAGTAATGTAAATAACGAAAACAATAAAGGAATAAAAAATATCATTGAAACGTCTGCATTTCTTGTCTCAAAAAAACACAAACGTTTATGAGCTTTTATTTTTCACTAAAATTTGGTATGGCACAGTTATAATCACCTATATTATATTACTACTCAAGTCCTAGCAGTTTGCCTGCGTTTGGTCTGTCGGACCATCTCACAGTGATCATGAAGGCTGGAATCAGGGACAAGTCTTCTAAGCCTAAACGAAAGGCCATCAAAACAAGGGACAAGCGTCCGAGCAAAGTAGCAGAAGTTGGCCGATTTCTCCATCAGGTGCCTTGGTCTGGCCTGTTTTCTCAAGATCAGTCAAGCGAGGACAAGCTTAGAATACTTACTGAAGTCATCAATTTCGGGTTAAATACCATCATGCCAGAGCGATCGGTGACGGTTCATGAAACTGATCGTCCTTGGCTGACCAATCAGCTCAAGGCTCTCATCGCTCGCCGACAAAAGGCCTTCGCCTCCGGGAATGAACTCCTTTACAAGATGTTAAGAAACAAAGTGAACCGCGAGCGGAAGCGCTGCCGCAGGGTCTACTATGAGAACAAAGTAAAGGACCTGCGCGACTCAAACCCCCGAAATTGGTGGCGCGAGATTAAGCAGCTATGTGGGACCACCAGTAACGCAGGGCGTGACCTTAAATCGGTCTTGCATTCAGACCTTTGCTGCGAAGAGACCACTTTGGCTGAAAGCATCAATGAAGCCTTTACTAGCGTCACGAAAGACTACTCGCCCCTGACAAATTGCGTTCGTGTACCAACAGATGGTGACCAGCCAATATCAGTCACTGAACAGTCTGTCGTAAAGAAACTTCGTGCAGTTAAAATATCTCGTGCTGGTGGACCGGACGATCTTCCCAACTGGGTGCTAAGGGAATTTGCTGACATTCTGGCCGCACCCATTGCTGACATCTTGAACACCTCCTTCTCTGAATGCAAAGTTCCTCGTGTTTGGAAAATCGCTAATGTTTCGCCTCTTCCAAAGGCTCCAACAGTATGTGATTTTAATAAAGACCTGAGGCCGATCTCACTTACATCTATACTGTCAAAGATTGCTAAAAGTTTTGTAATCGAGAAGTCCGTAAAGCCGGCAGTGCTATCCTCTATTGATCCAAATCAATATGGCTTTATCCCAGGCTCCTCTACGACTTTCGCGCTCATTTCTATGTTACACCATTGGCTGAGAGCTACCGATGGCACTGGGGCTGCTATTAGAACTGCCCTTGTGGATTTTCGGAAAGCTTTCGACTTGGTCGACCACCAGACACTAATTGCCAAACTGTTAAGCCTAGAAGTCAAACCGACTGCTAGGACTTGTAATATATATAGTTTTTATACATTTACACGTAATTCAGTCTAAGGACTGCCAAGTGTAAAAGTTTTTTAATAAACGATATTTCTTCTTCTATCTCATAGATAGAACGATACCTAACAAAGTGCTGGCCAAGTTCATAGTAGTTGGAGAGATTGAAGTTCATCGTAGTTGTTTTTGTAAGATAAGATTCCTATTTCACTTTTTCTTTTTTCAGATTCTTGCCTCCAGTGGTGTCTGGTGCGTGTTTTACTTTCTTGGAGCCATCTTTTTCTGCTCGTTTTATCTTCTTAATCTCGTGCTGGCCGTGGTAGCTTTGTCTTACGAACTGGAAATAAAATCTATCCACAAAGTGGTAATTAATATAACAGCTCCTATATTTGTTTTACTCGCAAGAATTTATCATTAAAAGACATAGAATTTTCTCTGTGTTATCTTTATAAGCCTTACGCAAAAGCTTTGTTTACTCTTTCATCCCAAGGCTTAAGGTCTCAATTCTTCTTAAAAAAAATTTGATGGACATCAAGACAATATTCTCGCCACTCGTCTGACAGAAAATACACTGTTATTGCAAGGAAAAATTGAATGGAAGATTTCTGTTCTTATTCATATCGTCTTAATGGACTCAATTGATTTCTGGAACAGAAAATCCTTGCTCCTTCTTCTTACGAGATATATTAAACCGACCAACTGACAAACACTGATAAACAAAAAACCCAGGTACCTGCCTTTACGCGATTTACGCAAGTGCGTACCAGAATTTCTGGGGCCCAGATTTTTTTTACATTATGGAAGAAAAGCAGAGGGTAAAGTCCTGCTATTTTTCTACGCATAATGATGTTTTTCTATCAGTGCTCACTGGAGAATGCGCTGGTCATACACTGTTCTGGTATTATAGCAGTTATAGTGGTCTGGGAAACCATTTAGCTGTTTCAACACAATGCTTTTATAGCCTTTCAACTACGGCGATCGGGAGTTTTGCGCTAAAAAGAACAGAATTCGAAGGTTAGCATTTGAATTGTAATCGAATCTTCGTATCAGGTCTCATGACAAGTCTCTAGTTCATTTCCTAGAAATTGAGGGAACTACAGTGTAGTTCAACATATATTGCGTTACGGAAAATATTTACCGAATACGAGGTCATAAAAGTGAGGAAAGTTTTCTGAAAACACGTGTTCCAACATAGTAAATAATATAGAAAATTTTGGATTTCTGTTTGAGAATTAAGGTAACCTCCAGAGTTTAATCTTGACTTCACAAACTCTTTTCAGTCTCAGGAATGCAGGAAATGGCGTTTTAGAGGGTAACATAAAAAATATTCTAGGGGACATGCCCCCGGACCCCCAAAGAAGCTCGCACCTACAGCGCTCGTATTACGCCTTATGCATGAAACTTAATCTCCCACTGACTTTGTGCGTACTGCTAAAAATTGCCTAGGAACGCCCTGAAACCGACCGACGAATAGACGAACGAGCGAGCAAACGTACGAACGAATGAAGAATAAACAGCCAACAATCAAACAAACAAACAAACACAAACAAACAAACAATAAAGTAAATAAGTATGAAAAACAAACAAATGAAAACATCGACAACGACAACTCTATTCAAGTATGCTATTGCGTTTGAACTTATTGAAAATTTTATGAAGGGCAGGTACGATTTATATCCACAGATTAAGTTAATTTCTCCTAATCTATTACCTTCTTCTTCCTTTTCAAGAACGAGAGACTAAAACGTGAAAACAGAACCGCCATGTCATACCCTGCAGACTCAGAAACACTAGAACATCTGCACCCACTAACCACAAGAGTTCAAGTCCTCATCAAAACGATTCACTCCATAAGAACTCAGAAAAAGATCGAGGAAATCACCTACAGAGTTCCCAAAGAACCAGAAGCCCCGTCACTGTTTAAGCTGATCGCAAGCAAAAACTCATTCAAAGAAATCCTCGATGAAAAACTCAAGAATGAGACATTTCGAACAGAAATGACGTGGACGAGACGCCTTCAGAGGACCATGTGTGACGTCATGGGCCACCCTGCAGTGGAGTTTACTATTATGGGATTCATTCTTGCCAATACAGTGGTTCTTGCCCTACATCACCATCATATCGACACGCAGTTTAAGAAAGTCCTTGATGTCCTTAATCTGGTATTTGGTTTCGTTTTATATTACCATTGAACTTTGAGAGTGATGGTGCCTTGAAAACAGCAATCTCCTACATCAGATTATGCGATCCGCCATAGAAATCCACCCTCAAACATAAAGCATCGATCCCTCAACTCATAGCATCAATCCTTCACTTCATAACATCGAGGGCCGCCCGGGGGGGGGAATGTTCCCTTGTTCCCCCAAAAAATTCCCTTCTGTTCCCTTGTTCCCTGAAAGTATTTTGTCGAGTTTTGTGATCCCTGTTCCTTAAAATATCAGAAACTCAGCTTTTGTTCCCTTGTTCCCAATTATTTTATGGCCATGTTTCCTTGTTCCCTGAAACCCCCGGGAGGCCCTCAATACCGTCCCTACCTCAGTATCGACCCCATAACCCAAAGTACGAACTATCACCTTCTGTAATAAATCTCTTATTATCCAAGCTTGCTTTGAACTGTACTGTACTTGGAACTCGCTGCACTTGATCCACATATTTTTTAAGATCTAAGACCAATAATCTCCCAATACGACCCCAGCTATTGGTGTATATGATACACGTATCTGGTGCTTATTTATTTATTTATCTTAAATCTCTTCCTTGACAGATGTTTACCGTCATATTCACCGTGGAGATGATACTTAAACTTGTTGCCCTCGGTCCTATGTATTACATCCAAGGCAGATGGAACATATTTGACGGGATCATTGTCGTTATAAGCTTAGTGGACACGGGGCTTGAATTAGCGGACTTTCGCGAATCCTCCGGAACTAGTGTCTTCAGGACGTTTCGCTTGGTAAGAACGGTTAATTCAGTCAGTCAGTCAGTCGGTCGGTCGGTCGGTCGGTCGGTCGGTCGGTCGGTCGGTCGGTCGGTCGGTCGGTCGGTCGGTCGGTCGGTCGGTCGGTCGGTCAGTCAGTCGGTCGGTCGGTCGGTCGGTCGGTCGGTCGGTCGGTCGGTCAGTCAGTCAGTCGGTCGGTCAGTCATGTCATGTCATGTCATGTCAGTCAGCCAGTCAGCCAGTCAGCCATGTCATGTCATGTCATGTCATGTCATGTCATGTCAGTCAGTCAGTCAGTCAGTCATGTCATGTCATGTCAGTCAGCCAGTCAGTCAGTCAGTCAGTCAGTCAGTCAGTCAGCCAGTCGGCCAGTCAGTCAGACAGTCAGTCAGTCAGTCAGTCAGTCAGTCAGTCAGTCATTCAGTCAGTCAAGTTGGTGCAGCTGAAAAATGATAGAGCATTTGCACCAATATCATTAATTCGAATACCATACAGGCCTTATAGTTTGAAATACGTCTTTACAATGGCATAAGTTGTAGCATAGCTGCATTAATTTCTTCTTTAACAGTTATCTTTACTTGCAGCTATAAGATATATTTCATGTTCCCTATTAAAATGCAAAATCAAGCATCAAAGGGAATGGCCTGTCTTAGAATCCATGTGTTAACTTCTAATAATTACCTCGCAGTTCAGGATCCTAAAACTAGCTCAGTCTTGGGAGACGATGCGCAGACTGCTAGCGACAATCTCCAACAGCGTCGGACCAATCGGGAACATCACCCTCATCCTGGGTCTTGTGATTTACATCTTTGCTCTGATGGGAATGAAAATGTACGGCAAATCGTACACTCCGGACAAGTTTGGCGAGGACGGTGTACCGCGCTGGAACTTCAATGACTTTTGGCACGCGTTCATGATGGTGTTCAGAGTGCTGTGCGGGGAGTGGATCGAGCCTCTGTGGGACTGCATGAGGGCCACCAGTCCTGCGGCCGCGATTCCTTTCTTCATTCCAGCGGTTGTCATAGGCAATTTTATTGTGAGTTGTATTCAATGCTGTATTTGCTGTAATTTGTATGCAATGCTGTATTTGCTGTAATTTGTATGCAATGCTGTATTTGCTGTAATTTGTATGCAATGCTGTATTTGTATTTTGGCTTTACAACTCTAGCACAAAAGCATGTGTTAGTAGAGGTATAAAGTCCTAAGAACGATGGTACAATGCCTTTGGTCTCGTAATTCTGGTTGTTCGAAAGCCAATAAACGCTAACCCATGATTAATAGTTCAATAAAATTTTATTCCTTTTTTAAGACCATTGTCTACACAAAGGCCGCTGAGATTTTTAAAGGTATAAAACAAAGGTACCAAAGGAAAAAGTAAAAGAAAAACAAAAAGAAATCGGTTAGTTGAATTGGTAGAATTTTTTATGTCGTATTGGAGAAAACCTTCCTGCTTGGTTTGGTTGTTCAACCTATCCAACCGACATCAAACTCAGTTGAAATGGTTAATATTAAAATTTCTTAAAAGAACAACTGTTGCATTAAACAGTCGATCAATTGTTTAACAGTTCCGTCAAAAAAAAATCAGCTGAAGACGATACCCCTAGTAGCCTCTAGTAGAACACAAGAAACGCCAACCAAACATGTTGGAAAAGCATTTTGTTGAGACTGTTGAAACTGTTATCCCTAATTGGCCGCAATCTTTAAAGGAACTGAGCCACGGATTTAAGCCAAATTATGACATAAGTAAATGACCACCAAATTGAGTGGGAATTTAAAACTAAACCGCTTTAAACAGTGAAGGAACATTTCAATAACACAGCAAATACAAAAGGTTTTGAAAAACTTTTGGGCTGAGCAGTTTTGAAGATTAAAGTTAGTCTTTTTTGTTTTTGACTTTTAACTATTACACCAGGGAACATATTTGTTTATAATGAAGCTATGGTTTTGTCATTAGATCCATAGAAGTAATTTCTTCGCTATTACCTATCTTCTTCGTGCCATGTGGCACATAAGGCCTCAATTTCTTCGCTGGCCGCCAAATACTTGCTTAAAACTTAAAAGTTTCATAGCGAGTATTTGGCAAAACTTAATAAAATAGTCTAAACTCAGCCGTGAAACTGTCCCTTTAAGTTATTTTAGTCATTTTAGAGAACTCCATAACCTTTTTTCTTTAACAGGTACTTAATCTTTTCCTCGCCCTTCTGTTGAACGCCTTTGACAGCGGCGATGACGGAGAAGAGAACGAAGACGAAAACGATAAAGACAGCGAAAACGAAGAAAACGTGTTCAAACGATTCGTTGGCAAGTTAACGCAGACAAAGACCACTTCAGTGTTCCCTGCTCAAGAGTGTCCTGTAACTGATGGAAGCTGTAATTCATCACAAGAAATACGAAACACTGCGAGGAAGAAGAACCTGGGAAAGGAATACTCAACTGTAGGTAAGTTTGCGTGTTATGGGACGACGATTGTGTCACAAGATTTTAGCCAAATTTAGACGTGGGAAATGGCCAACAAATTCAGTGAAATATGAAAATAACCTCCTAAAACAGTGAACAAACATTTCAATAACACAGCAAATACAAAAAAAGGTACGGATGGCCAGAAGTGAAGATGATTTAAACGGATTGCGATATGGGATTTTGTAATACTGTTGGGTTGTACAGTTTTCAAAGTTAATATCGTTTGCTTGTAACTTTAAATTATAACGCCCGGGAGAAACATTTGGTTGTAATGTAGCTATGGTTTTGTTATTTTGATCCATAGATGAAATTTCTTTGCAAAAATCAAGTTTCATAGCAAGTATTTTGCAAAACTTTATGTAGTAAACTTGACTCAGCCGTGACAAATTCCCTTCAGTCCCGCTATATTTCAGAAAGTTGACTTTAAGAATCGTTTCGTTGCCGAAAAAAAGATTTGTTTCATTCATCACAAAAAAATGAGTTGGATCTTACTCTGTCGTTTTAAGTAATGGTACCTTAGTATGGTATGTTAAATTTGCTTGAATTACGTCGTTTTAAGAGATTAAACTTGAAATTGTGTTATTTCTTATTTCAGTTAATATTATACCCCGAGTATCAAGCCCAAACTTGCGAAGCAAATCACCAGTACAAACCGCGGAAGTCAAGGACTGCTTTCCAGAGATCTGTGTGTCACCCCTCACGAGTTGCGCTGTCTGTAAGAATCTTAGTTGTAGAAGCTGGTTGTTGTTTCGCTGGCGTACACGGATGCTTGTGGAGCATAGATACTTTGAGTGGTTCATTCTCTTCACGGTGCTCATAAGTAGTTTAGTTCTGGTAAGATTTACTTTAATTTTGTCTGAACACATATTTCTGCTGTGGCCTCGGATAGTTAGTGCTTTAGTTTCGAATCGAGCAGTCTCGGTTCCAATGTTGGTCATGGTCGTTCAGGGTTAGCCAGGGGGTAAGTGGTATACCAATATACCTGAAAAGCATGTACCCAGTATACCCAAAATTTCCCCTTAAAATCATGCAAAATACCATATTTGAAAAAACACAGTATACTTTATACCCATCAAGGCCCAATTTTAGCGTTAAAATAATGTATACCCTATTTAAAATCCCACTGTATACCGCATATCTAAAAACCTAGCTGACCCTTGTCATTAGGCTGTTTCTTTTGGCAAAATGCTTTATCTCAAAGTGCCTCTTTTCACCCAAAGGACAAAATACTGGAGGGGTGGGGGTGGGGGATTAACCTGCGATAAGTGGACAAGAATCACATCCAAGCGGACAACTCCTCCAGCCCCTACGTTGGAATGAATGTTACCTTTACCTTCCTAAACTAAACATTAAACTTTTTAGTCGGGTTCAAGACAACATTAGTATAAACTTCTCTTTTATATGGGCAAACTGGGCATCTTAGATATCTTCCAAGTCAATGCATTGCAAATAGCCAAACTTATGTTTTATTGTCATAACCAAGTATTGCCTCCGATGTTTCTCAGTTTGTTTCCTACAAGTAGTCAAATACCCCGTTATGACACAAGAATAGTGTTATCGACCAAATCACTGTCGCACTAATCTCAAGCAGTTTACCAGGGTCTTAAATTTGACATTATCCCCAAAATCGATCAATGGTTCGACTAACCTGAGATCATGCCCTCCCTCGCTACTTACCATTCCGGGGAAGGAGGGCATGATACATTTACTTGTCGAATCGTATGTAAAAAAACCGGATTCTGGTTTTTCTTCTGATTGGCCGAGAAACAATACTAAATGAAGCGGTGTGGACTGATTGGCTGTAGTATTTCAACGAGACTTCCGGTCAAAAGCTGGTGCTAATGGCTTAGACGAAGCGTGTTTATTGCGAGGACGATTTTTCTTCTACGTTAGCTGAAGCCCTGACAAATTTCAAGTGTAATTCTCTGAATGCAGAACAGATAGAGTGTTCGACAATGCGTAATTTGTTTTCGTGACGGTGTTTTGGCAATTCATCGAATGAGTTTCGGGAAAACAAATTCACCAAACAATATTCCAGAGGTGTTGGAATGTTTACAGTGTTTACTTTATAAAAGCTACACGATGCTATCCGCGCCGTGAAACAGCTCATCTGTAAATTCCTTTTTTGTGAGCTGTAAGGGACGGCATCTATCGCTGATAAATGTACATTCGCGAGTGCCATTTCTCCCTGCTACTGAAAGCATTTTTATTTTAGCACGGCGAAAAAGTTTTAATACAGGCTGTACATGTATAATTATTCTGCAGACGTTTTTCACGCCAGGTGGAAATCCGAGTCCCGAATTTGCCGCCATCTACAAAGAGTGGTTTGACAGTTCGACGACACCTTAGTTTATTTAAATTTGGGGGCGGTTGGCGGCCGGTTAAATAAATGTATCAGGCGTTCTTTTCCCTCTCTCATCTTTGCAAGGGAAAAAAACGTCTGATCGCAGGTTATGGTTCGACTAGCTTTTCTACTTTTAAGAAAAAATGATTGAATCAGTTTTGAATGAAACGAGTCTAAATTGACCTAGCTGCACATCCGCAACTAAGTTACTAACATATTGCTAACCGATGTGGCCTTCCCTATAAGCCTGGTGGTTTCCTGGAGGTATATTCGCCCTACCTACCATAAATATTGCTGTAAAATTTTATTTCAAAAGTGGCTAATAAATGATGACGATGATGCGATGATGATAACGTAATCTTCTTTCTTTTCTTTCCTTCCTACTCAAGGTGTTTGAGGATGTATACCTCCCAAGCAAGCCCACACTGCAAAAGGCTCTGGAAAACTTGAACTACTTTTTTGCGTTTATTTTTGCTCTAGAGTTTGTTCTAAAAATCATAGGATTGGGCATTGTCGATTATTTCTCCTCTTTTTGGAATTGCCTTGATTCATTAATAGTTGCGGTAAGTGTTTACTGTTTGCTATATTTGGACTTCATCATCAGTGAGAACGCAAGCTACTTTACAACAACTTTCGAAAAAGTTCTACCTTGAACGATCAGTACCACCCCCTCGAGATTACGTTCTAGGAATTACCCATATGGATCTCCCGTGGCCACGTTCAACAATTTTAAGAACAGTTAAGAGTAGTTCTGGAGTGGTGTTGATAAGGAAAAGAACTCGTGCAGCATGTCCAAACTTTTAAGTACATTCTCGCTTGATTGGGCAGATGCGATAACGTTACTTTTTTAGGTTTCATGACAGCGAAAGAGTGGTTTTCAATTAAGTATGAAAAATAATCTGGTTTTGCGTTGGTTTTCGTGACAAGAGCGGTTTTCACTTGAGTGTCGAAAGTAAGTTGCGATAACATTGATTTGGTTTTGCATTACTTTACTTAGTGATTAGTTTAAAAAAAACTTGCTTCACTTCAGTTCTCAGCCAATCAGAAGTAAAACCAAAACCAATGGGACTCGCTCGGGCACGTTTTCCCGCGCTTCGTGTGGGCTACATGTATTTGCTTCGAGTTTGATCGGTTCACTGGATTGTCTGCTTCCTTTGTGATAGGCTCGCGTTAATATTTTGGTTTTGGTTTTACTACACGCAACTGAAAACTGCTCTATGCACACTCTTTGGGTGGTTTTTAAAACTCGCGTCACCTCAACCTATCAGATGCAGACCCCAAACCGATTTATTTGGTCTTACGGGTTTTTCCATGCTTGGAACCGGCTAGGTAAATTTTTCCCGTGTTCGTTTTGGTTCATTGCGTCTTTTATGATTTTTATGATTGGCCATTATAATTGCTTTGGTTTCTGTTTTTACGACACTCAATAAAAACTTCTAATAAGCATTAATTAAGTAAAAGGTTTCGATGAGGCATTCTTCAAAAGATGAAATCATCATTTTATTCATTGGAGTTAAACTTAAATGATTCGAATCTTATTTAACTTCATTTTCCTTAAATTTCAGGTTCTAATTTTCTGTGGCCTTCCGTCTTCTTGTTTCTCAGATTTCTCTGGTTTGTGTGTTTGAAGACCAAACCTTGGCCTCATTACGCTCTCTACGGACAGTGAGAGCCCTGAGGCCCTTAAGAGCGGTATCCCGTCTGGAGGGGATGAAGGTAAAGCTCTGAGGCACAACATTTCAGGAGAAAGACAAAAACTAAGCGTGAATGTGTAACCTGGAAAATAGTAAAGGTTATCCTGAAAAAGATTTTCCAAGTGAATGAGAAATTATCTTGTAGTCTCGACACTAAGAGGTCAGCAGGCTATCCTCCGATCAGTCTATAGGACTTGAACAGACTTAAAGTAAAGTCCGAAGTATCTTTTTATCTGACAGGTATAATGAGGAATTATGTTATGTGCCCTGGTCAAACAAAACAATGTGGTGGAAAGCTAAGTGATGCCAAAAATCGAAAGGGTGTGATGAAATAAGTAAGATTGCCAATTTTAACACCATTGATGCCTAAATGTTAAATTTTATGGAGATAAAAAAGTTTAAAAAAGTAAGATTTGTTTGAAACAGTCACTCGGTGGCAAGTTTGACAAACATGAAAACCGCCATAAAATCTTGAACCAAAACATCAATGGTCTCAAAAGTGGCCATCCTATTTAACTTCTCTTTTTTTTTTATTTCGGACGTCCGTCTGCTTCATTGCCATTTCTTATGATTAACAATTAAGATCACTTGATAGGGTCTTTGCGAAGGGACTATCGGACACAGTTGGACTTTGACAATTAACAATTATTCACCGAACTGGAGGTGAATAGTGGTGGAATAATTGTTTTAGTACATACCACACAAGTTGAATAACTAGCGGACCAAAACATCACTTTTGGTAAACAAAGCGACGCGCGAAGGCAGTTTGTTTCTCGGAAGCAAATAGTACTTTGCTAATCACTTCCGCGTTAACCAATCAGCACGCGCGAAAAGCACTATTCACTTGTGTGGTATATACTAATGTTTGTTAACTTTGTGTTGTTTGAACAGGTTGTGGTTAACGCTCTTTTCTCTGCTATACCTGGAATTGGTAACGTGTTACTGGTATCTCTCCTGTTCTGGTTGATATTCAGTATCCTGGGAGTGCAACTTTTCGCGGGAAAGTTCTACAAGTGCCAGGACATGGACGGCGAGCGCGTGCCAGCCGACATCGTGCCAAACAAAGCAACGTGCCTTAAAGACCCTGAGAAATATCGCTGGGTGAACTCAAATGTGAACTTTGATAACGTCATCAACGGCTTTCTGGCCTTGTTTCAAGTGGTAAGTACTTTTAATGAATACCATGTTTTCTCAGTCTTTCTCGTTTTCGTACCCATTTTCCTCAGTCGCTGGACGCCGGGGAGCATACGAAGTTTGAAACTCAAAAGCTATGAAAAAATACGATGTTGAAGCGGCCAAACACTATCTGAGTCAGAGTGTTTTAGAAATTTGTTTATATATCGCTATTTTTACAGCGAAATTCTCACCACAGTCCTTTCCAAGATCCTACTTTTTTGTCGTTATTTTTGCTACAGGCTACCTTTGAGGGCTGGATGGAACTCATGGATGATGCAGTAGACTCTAAAGAGGTTTTGTTGACTTCAATTACTTAAATTAAAGAATAAATATAAATAAAAGCTATTGTAGAGAAAGTGCAACCTGAAGTGAGCACTTTGCAAATTGTTACATCAAAACTGTGCGTTTTTTTTTTGCTAGCAACATCTTTAATGAGCAGCCTGTTCATAATATGTCATTATCCGTGAGTCACCTTCTTGGTCTTGCCAGCCCCCCGCCGCCCCCTCCCCCGGGGGGGAAGGGGAGAGGGGGGACCAGTACCTTCAGATAGCGACGCTTGTCTGCGATTTTGTCTCACAAGTTGCTAAACAACACTGTGCACCTACATTTCGCCGTGTTGGCGGGACTGTTCTAAGAGTACCCTAAGTGCTTGCGTGATGTTTTATTGTATTGTATTGGAGAATAAAAAAATAGAAATTCCTCCATTGATCTGAGTCTATAAAGAGCACTTGTTAGCTCGAAGGGCATGTAATAATCTTTTTCAAATTCATATTTTTTGTGTTCATTTCAGGTGGACGAGCAGCCAGAGGATGAGAGTTATCTCGGCGCTTACATTTTCTTTGTTATTTTTATTATTATCGGCGCGTTCTTTGTGCTGAACTTGTTTGTCGGAGTCATTATTGACAACTTCAACAGTTTAAAAAGAAGGGTTAGTATTTTTATGGGTAAATGTTGCATTGGAGGCGCGGGGGCCAAATGATTAATGTGGTGGTCTCTGTAACACGGGTCAGTTGCGTTATGTTCTTGGGAAATGGTTGTAGTGATACACTGTGTGAATCCTGGCCACTGAAAAAAATTCAGTGGCTCAGGTGGGACTCGAACCCACAACTTTCGGGTTACTCTTGAGCCACTGAATTTTTTCAGCGGCCAGGATTCACACAGTGTATCACTTCGTTCATTTATACGACTGAGGAAGATTCTAAGCTATAGAATCGAAGCACTGTTCTTGGGCAAGAAAATTAACTTTCACAGCGCCAGTCTTCACTCTGTTTTAAAGACAGATTGTTGTTTTTTATCTCCGTGCATTCACCGACAAGCGTTGAGGAGTAGAAAAGGATTTGAGCTGCCGCGAGGTTGATGGTGACTACGCATTCGGCTGTTATTACCAGCCGAGTTACGTCATCAAGTTATTCCAAGGTTCATGTTTGCTGATGGGTTTTCTCTTTTTAGTGGGTTGATTTTTCTGTGTTTTCGGCTTTTCTTTTCTTAAGGATCATTTAATAAGATCGTATATGATATTAAATTTTCTGAATGGTTATCAACTGCAGTTACTTTTAAGAAAATTTTTTTTGTCCGGGTTATGTTTTTCAGTACGATGAGCTAAGTTGCATGGGAATGTTGCTAACGGACGCACAAAGAAAGTGGGTTGACATCCTAAAAGAGTCTGCCAAGAAGAAACCTTCGGACCACTCTATCAGGCCGAAGGTTCGTGTACTGTTTGTATGTCGTGTTAATAACACTGCACGAAAAAACGGATTTACAACTATAGCAAAATCGTAGCAAATATGAAGTAAATACCATATTTGAACGACACTGCTCAAATTTGCTCAGATACAAATATCAATATTGCATTATATTTGCACACAAGGCAAAGATGGTAAATACCGCATTTACTCAATGTTTTCATACCGGTAGCAAATGTAAAGATAAATTGTACATTTGCGACAGCTTTTCTGTTGTAGTAAAGGTGAGGTAAATAGTTAAATTTGCTAGACGAGAAGATGGATTTACACGTGTAGCAAATATGTTGCAAAATATTACATTTGCTTAGCTTTGATCATATTTGCTCGCAAGTCAAACTTTGTGTTTGCTGTAATATTGCAAGTAAAGCAAAGATCTAGTAAATATCGTCTTTGCTCCGCATTTACATTGATAGCAAATACTTACAAAAGTGATGTTTACTTCGCTTTGATGATATTTGGACATGAAATAAACTTGATGTTTGCACACATTTACTATAGCGTGACAAATACGAACAAAAATCAATTTTACTTTCGCAGTAAATAGCAGGCAAATATATAAATTTGCCTCATGAAAGGAAGGATTTGCACTGATGGAAATACCATATTTGCTTTCGTTTGGTTATGTTTGCTATATAGTCAAATGTCATATTTGGCCAGTATTTGCAAGAAAAGAAGGGAGGGCAAAATAGTAAATTTGCCTAGTCTTTACATGCTCTTTACAAAAAGAAGTGCCAGTGAACATTCACTGATCATGAAAGCCTTTGTTTGAACAAGCATTTAAAACGTTGTGCCAAACAATCAAACTTCCCCTCTCCCCAATTACTTGTATAATGAAAAATGAAAATGGAAAACAGAGAAGGAATAAAATAAACAAAACAAAATGCATGCACACATTTCAAGCTCTATGTAATTATTTATTTTAACAATGTCACATGGCACCATGGAATCAAAAGAAATATTATAAATATCTTGAAATAGAAGTAAAAGAAAAAAAAAACAGCTAAGTACTTTGAAACAGTCTTAAAAAGGGCATATAAAATGCTTTCTATTTCTTTACCGGTCATCACTAACTTAAAATCAATAACTATTCTCACATGGTAAGCAGCTTAAAACTTTTTTAGAACAGTAAGCATGAGAATGCCTACCATACTTAATGTTCTTGATTGACTGTTCGTAACTGTTAAATGAATAAAATATTAAACTTGTACATGCCGGTAAGTATCTTTAAATCTTGTCAGAAGGCAAACAGCTAAACATTTTAAAACAATAAGTATAAAACTCCCCCAAACATCTACATAAGAAATATTATAATTATGATCAGTTAACTGTTTTAGTGCATGTATGTGAACATTTGGTTAACATGAATCAGCCATTGTCACAGACAGTTCAATGCACATTTGAAAGATGAATGACAGCATGAAACGCCTAATTTACAGTAGCTTGTTCACAAAAATGAGGTTTTTGCATAAAAAAAGACAACTAAACATTAAAAAAAAGAAAGCACTCAATCAAGTACAATGTACATGCAGCTTTCAGGAAAACAGTACTGTAATAATCACCACTCAATAGTTGAAATTTCCATTTCAAACAATTAAAGTTCTCAAAAAGTTTAAAACAAAATAGTATGAGATTTTAGTTTTTTTTTCCTTTAAGCTTTAGAAATGCAGTGATGCACCCCATTATTAAACAAAAGGAGGGCAGAAGGTACCAGTTATGCTAGGGCAAAGGAATGCCATCAGGTGCAAAGGAGCTCAAGATTACATGTTGATGTCTTTTTGCAGTCCTTCTACAATGTATGTGCTGCCTTTCAGTAAATGGTGTGCATACATGTAACCTGCATTAAAGCAGGACTGCGCCACTGAAGTGTGCAGGTGCTAAAGAATTTCTTTTCTAAGCCTGGGCTTTCACAGCCATCTCTGTTTCCACTCTCCTCTTCTATCTCTGACATGGAATACTTAGACAACATACATGTAAAGTCCACAGTCACGAATTTCTGGAAGTGATCTTTTTCCTTTACTGTTAGGATGTGGACTGCTCTACTGCAAGCTTTTACTCTCTGCCTCTTTTTCTGTGTAAGAAAAATATATTTAAGAAAATTATTTATCAATGATAACTCTTGAGTCACAAATTGACAATAAAATGTGGGTTTAAAAGAATACCAATCTAAAGACCACTCTTTCTTAAAGTCTTTAAACAGAAAGGCCTAAGAATCTATTTAGAGACAGTAAACAGTGAGAGCTATGCAAAATGCATGAATCATTGTACATGTATGTATTTTGAATGTGAATGCACACAAAATATCATGCGCATAACAGTTGTAGCAGCTAGAATTAGAACAACTACAATGTGTTTTTTTTAAATAATGTAACCAAAATACACAGTCTTTAATCTTCTTGTTTTTCTTCTTGCGCTTTCATGTAGGAACCTTCTGCTTGCATCCATAGCTAAATAGACTCTGAATATTTAAATTACATTTTGTATTCACATACACTAATTGCATTTAATTGTACAAAATTCTAGAACACTGTTGAATTGTAAAAAAAAATTACCATATTTAGACGGCTTCGGACCCTCTGCTCCTTCGAGAGATGTTGACTGCATTTCTTGAGTTAATGACACTTTGCCTTTACTTTGTCTGAAATTGGACACCCATAGCAGCTACAAAATAATAATAATCCAAAAAAATCAGTTTGTTCAAACATGGCAAAGAGACATATTCTTAGATTTAATCAACACTAAACTATTCAAAAGATGTATTCATGAGTGTTTGAAATAAACTATTCCAAACAAAAATTAGAAGGAGAAAGACTTGGGGTAAAGTTACAGTAAAACTACATGTATAATCTGCACCTTTTTGCACAATATTTATGTCAAAAATTAAATAGCAGGTGTGGGTTATCTACTGAGACATCTGTGGTTGGAGTTCTCAAGAGCTCACTTAATGTTCATAAAACTTCTAGGATGTCACAGAATAAACACCACAAACTGTTGTTTCAGATTTCAAATTTATCAATGAGATCAGTAACCATGCATACTCAACAAAGGCAATTAAAATTATACTGATGAGATTAAATTTTTTAAACCAAAGAAAAATTCAGACTAGGTTCTGCAACTATACTTCTAACAAAACAGTTGATAGAGTACATTAATTTTGTGAGAAAGAAGAAAAAAGAGGGTTTACTTTTTATGGTGCCAACTGGCATTTCACGGTCGGTACTTTGTACACCAGCTTAAATTTGCAAGTAAACAATCTTGTTGTCAGGTTCATTGAATCTAGGAGAATAAATATAACTGATTATTATATAAGCATTTGTGCCTGCCCAAGCAAAAAAGCGATATTCTTTGAATTGGAAAAGGAAATGTTGGTTAAATGGCCTTTCAGCTTGAGAATATTATTTAACTTACAAGTGACCAAAGAAACCCTTTTTCTCTCCTCTGAAAAACCTCAGTAGTCAATTTGTGGTTCCAGAAAATACATTGTATCCGTACCCTTTCCACTAAGGGATCTTTCATATGACTCCCCTCCTATCTAAAAAATTAAATTTAGCTTCATACATTGCTTTATATGTTTGGATCTTTGAGATCCTCTCCTTCCCTTAAATTTCCAACCTCTCTGTGGGGAAGTATTAATATTTTCTGGAGCTTACAAACTTGGTAAAACATTTGATTACAACTTCACATATACTGTAACAAAATTCTAAGATCTGATTAGTATTTATGGCGAGCCCTGTTTATTCGCCAAATTGGGGCGTGTGCAGCTTAAAATGCCCAATAGCACATTTGCATGTTGCCGTCATTTGACTACTATTATTTAAATTTTGAATCCCCAGTGGGTTTGAATTTAAAACAAATTGCTCTAATTAAAATGATAAAATAGCTGATAGTTTTAAGAGATCGAGGATAAATGTAATACCAAGTAAATGCATTGTGTCTAAAATACGGGCAACAAATGCAAGGAATGGTTGGTGTAATAAAAATATTTCGATATAATTCTATTTCATCTTCAGACTAAGGTGACAAACAGGTAGCTTAGATTTTACTGAAGGATGGTACATTTGCACATGAAAATAAAAAACAAAGATGGAACTGTAAAAAAATGGCATAGTTCCCTGCTTGCTTTTAGACCGTTGTTCAAAGATGGTGCTGTGAACGCTTGATATGGTAGGCTTCTTTGCAAAGTAATAGATTCCAATTGTCATCGCTGTTTATTATCTTTGTGTTTGCATGCCTGATTTGGGGAAGAAATTATCTGTTCCGTGCATTAGCAGGTGGGTTGTTTCTATTGATAAAAATGTCCAGTAGATTGTATTAAGTATCTTTGTTTTGTATTTTCATGTGCATATATTAAATGCAATGTACCAACCTTCAGTATTTAAATCTAAGCTGTTTGTCACCTTAGTCTGAAGATGAAAATAGAATTATATTGGAATATTACACCAACGATTCCTAGCTTGCATTTGTTGCCTGTATTATAGACACAATGCATTTACTCGGTATAACATTTATCCTATACTATTTTGTAAGTACACTATAGGACTTTGTGTCATCCATTTCTCTGTAAACACTCAAGAGAATAGCAAATCAGTCTCCTGCTCCATAGTTATCTGCGTTTTTCAATCACATGTGAATGATTTTAGACCAAATATCACAAATTGAACTATTAAAACTCAGCCCTATTACCAGGATGAATTTATATAAGACAAACAACCAAGTAGCAAAGATAAAAGCTCTATTTCAGAGGAATGTTAGTATGTTTGGTAGGCAGTTTGATCCTCGCAGTCTTACTTACCGTTGTATGCCTCGATAACACCAAATACCGGTGTGGATGACGCTGTGGGCGATGAACGTTCCTGGTTTAAACTGTCAGTGAAAGATGGGCTGTTGTTCGAGGACGTTTTGCTCACTGTCTACATGTATGTGGCGGTTGGTCCGTTCGCGCTGGAAGATGATGGCTGCGTTTGGGATCGCGAAGCTCGAGGTGTACTTGTGGATTACTGTTTGCATCCCTCATGTTCAGAGTCCCGTTTACTCTTTGCCTGTTTGGTTTGGTGATTTTGTTGCCATAATATTAAGAATGAACTAACAGAAAAAAAGGCGACAAACTGTAGGAAAATGTTGAGGAAAATGGCGCTCCGAGGTTTGAATGGGTAAATACTCACCACGTGACAGCCATTGACATTTTTATTGGCTAAAACAACATAATGACGTCGAAATACGGGAGAACCTGGTGACGAATTGGTACATCTCGTGTTCAATAAATAAAGTAGCCAATTAGCGTAAAGCCTTACCACTGACACGATTTTTGCCGGGAAGAAGCGGGAATTTTTAACGCGAATGAACGCGAATGTCGGCCTCCAGCTAATCGAGAATGAACGTGAATCTTTTTGGAGAAAGAATACACCAGAGGAAAAAGCGAGGATGTAGGACGAAAGAAGAAAACGAAAGAGAAAGGCGAGGTCTTAGAAAAAGAAGAAAACGGGAAAAAGATTGTGCTTGCACTTGAGGATGATCAAGCGACGACCACGGAAGATTTGACAGCACGATTGCTCTATGTTGTGAGAAAGTGCTAAGCAAAATGGCTGACTTTACATCGTCGTGAACAGGCAAGTCTTAAAGAAATCATCTAAATCTTTCTTATAACACCTTTTTGTACAATCTCTTCAAAGTATTGATATCATGGTACACCAGTTGCAAAAGCTGATAACAATTGGATCATTATTGACTTACGGTAATACCGCTGGCTATTTTGAACAAAATCGACCTACAATCTTAAAGCTTAGGGCTGGTTCACATGAAAGGCAGGTGCCCCGGCTAACCACGCTACCCGGCTAACCCAGCTACCCTGGCGAGCCAACTTTTTATACGTTTCTCACAGTCGGATCCAGGTGAGGGGTTAAGGGGGTTGCAACCCCCCCCCCCCCTTTGCACAGCATTTTTTAATTTCTTTGAAACTTCATAAAAATAATAGAATAAAATTGTTTTATTCGTAGTTGTTTCACAATTGCCGGACTGATTGTCAAGTTAGGAAAAGATAATGTAAAATTTGCGAGTGTTCAATAAGAGCAATACTCTCTAAAGAGCACTTCTCAGATCTCACTTTTAATGGCTATACATTACTCTGAGAGATTCAAGGTAGACAAGATATGCGAGGGCTTTGTAACAGCTCATACAAGAAGACTCGTTCATGCTACATTGTTCAATATACGAGACGAGGCATGAAGAAAAACGACAAATAACTATTGTTGTTACTTCTGTCCCTTTTAATCATGCATAAAAAATATTAAGGTATACAACCCCCCCCCCTTTCAGGAATTCCTGGATCCGCCCCTGTTTCTTTTGAAACCACATTGAAGCGTTAACATACTAGGCGGGAAACCCACCTTGTCCTGCGCACTCGGTCTTTTTACCGGGGCACCCTTCTAGGTAGGATAGCTTTTGCCATGTAAATTGCCTGGGCTATCCTGGCTTGCCGGGATAAGTTTTTGCATGTGTTCTTAATTTAAATTTGAAGTTAATGGCATAAAATGTATAAATTCTGGATCAAAACAGTGCTATTTAACCAAAATTAGATCAAATTAGTTTTATCTGTTGACTGGAAAATATTTATTTGAGCAACAACTTATTTAATAATTTGAAATTTTCTTAGGAATGATTATCCTTATTCACGAAACAACAAATTTAATTTCACTTTGGTGGCCAAAGACTGTTGAATTTTGATTGAGTTCCTCCAAAAATAGACGCAGTAAATTTTTAAGAGCTTGCGCATCAAAGTATAATAGGTTTAAAGATGGCTAGCCTTAATTATTCAGTAAAAAGTCATAATTTTCTTCAATCATTTGCATCTACATGTACCCGGTACATGGTTTTCCCAGGCAGTAACACACTTCAATGACACTGTTCTCAACTCGGGTAGAAGGGCTGTGAATTCTGCATGTTAAGGCGGGCTATGTTCATCCCTTCTAGCCGGGTAACTCGGTTAGCTGGGGCACCCTCCATGTAAACAGACCCTAAGTCTTAATGCTGGAGTCAATGTAACCTCCCCCCCCCTTACCCTCCCCCTCCCTCACCTCGGTTCAAGGTGGGGATTAGTCAGGAACTGAAAAGATTTAAGGGAAATTGCACCCCCAAAGGGGTGGAGGATTGGGTAATATTTAACAATTATTGGACTAGGTTTAGCAAAATATTGTGTGTCAGTGGCAAGCAGATCGGTTATTTTGTCGAAGCTGAATTCTGAGGCAAATACATGAAATTGATCTGCCGGACACTGACAGATCACAATATTTTGCGGAAACCAAGTTTAATAATTGTTTTCTGATTTGATCAGTAAATTAGTTTCGCTCATGGGAACCGCTTGCTTTTTGACAGACTAAAACCTAACTGCACCTTCGATAATACAAGCTGTTGTTATGAAATGTAAAATTCTGTTTGTTTATATAGACTGTTCACAGCCCTCTATTTTTGTGTTTTTGATTATAAGTATAAATTCACTGCTCACTACATGTAGTTCATTGTTCATTGTCTGGGGCTTCATGTGCCCCAAAGAGTGAATTTACATCACTCATATGCTCTCTTTGCATTGGTTTGCTTAACTAATAACTTTGAAAAAATCCTTTTAAGAGGGTAGCAAAGGGTTTATGTGTGACACATGATAAGGGGAAAAATAGACCATGATGCTTGAAAATAGCGAGAAAAAATACTGTGACACAATTGAAAATGGAGAGAAAACCCTCCCCACAGAAGGCTGTTTGGGTTAAATTCCCCCCCCCCCCACTCTTCTGGAAATTCCACATAATTTCCATATGTTCCTTCAAATAATAATTTGGCTTTTGAGCCCCCCTTCCTCCCTGAGAATTTTCAATGACTATGGATATTTTCTGGAACTGTACAATCCAAGATCTCAGGCTAGGGAAGCCCCATATGGTGGGAGCATTTGAGGACTTTGGTAGGCAGACAGCTTCCTCTTAGACTGGGGAATTTGTTAATAATTTCTTTGAAATTAATCCCAATACTTGTGGACAAGATTGTAGCCCGTGAACAGGCTCCTTGGGTGTGTGAAAATAAAACTGGTTAGCAAAACTAACTCACCATATTTCTCTTAATGTCATAGTCTTTCAGTGAGGCAAAAAAATCTCAGAAAAAAAGAAAAACAGTCACAGGCAATGATAAGAATATAATTTCCTTGTATAATTTTAATTTTTGTCTGCTAAGATGACAATTTGTCTAGCAGTGATCAATACTGTGCAAATATGTTGTAAGTTAAAGATTTTTTTCAGTCTGTGGTTCATTAGACACAATCCATTACCAGATATAGAAAACATGCCAAATAAGGTTATCATTACCATGGACAGTCCTTTGCATTTTGGCCATGTTTTCAAAATTGACATAAATATTTTTAGTTGTTTTGTGTATTTTGTCAAGTCCTGCAGGCTTGCCATAAAATAAACAATAGACCTGAAAAACTTGATATGTTAATTGTTTAATTGCTTTTTTATTCAGCCTTGGCAAAAGATGAATCACACTTGGTGAAGGAAAATGAACAGGCACAAAGTATCCAGCTCAGCCATAATAAAGATGCTGGGGTTTCTGCTGACAAATCGCTGACAGATATAAACAGAAGACACCTCAGTCATGTCAAAGATCCCAGGTGTTCTAATGACCAACCACTGCTACTGGGATGTGTGGTCTTTGGCCAATGCTACAATATGTTTTATAGCCAGGCATGTTAGTTGCTGTTAAACAATTCAAAAAATATCTATCGTCAAAGTTTTGAAAGTCACTAAAGAAGCATAACTCTTAAAACAGTTAGACAACCCCTGTTTCTCCCCTGGTTACATCAGTAAATAATGACTCCTTTTTTCACAGGTTAATGATAGAACCGAATCCCAGCAGATAAAATTTCATTCTCTTAGTGGATGCTTTAATAAATTAAGACAGTTTCAATAGAATTCCATTAAAGGAAAGACCAGTCATTTTTGTTACATACAGTTGAACCCCAGTAACTCGAACTCTGAAGGGAAACGAAAAACAGTTCGAGTTAGCGAGGTTTTCAAATTAACTGAGTAAAAATGACTGAAAAGTGTGTCCAAGGGAAATAGAAGCTAGTTCGAGTTAGCAGGGTTGTTTGAGTTATCTGAGTTCGAGTTACCAGGGTTCTACTGTAGTTTCCACTATTGGGTTTTCAAAATGTGGTCGTTTTTAGGAAGCCCACTGTCAAGATGTGGTCGTCTTTAGTCAGTCAGTGAAAACTACAGTAGAACCCCAGTAACTCGAACTCGGATAACTCGAACAACCCCGCTAACTCGAACTAGCTTCTATTTCCCTTGTACCCACTTTTCAGTCATTTTTACTCTGTTAATTCGAAAACCCCGCTATCTCGAACTGTTTTTCGTTTCCCTTCAGAGTTCGAGTTACCGGGGTTCAACTGTATATAACAATGTAAATACCAATCATGATTGACAATAAATAAGCAAGCAATTATTGTATTATTTTCTTGAAACCCTTTTTATTATAGACATAACCTTCACATAGAAAAAAAAACAGTTGAGGATTTACTGATGTAACCATGTTTTTTAGCCCAAAGGTGACAAGGACGAATAAGAATAAACAAGAATTTATTATTTTTTCTTGAAATGATCAAATCCTTCAGTTGAAATAATGAAAACGAATTATTGAACAATTTGAATGTTATTGTTGGTATTCAGCTTTCCACTTTCTTCATGAGTATCATAAATGACTGTAATGGAAACTTTCTGAAATCCCTTTCTCCACTTTCAAGCAGTGGTTACTTTATAGAGATGAAATATAAAATGAGCTGACTGTTGGGCCTTTGTCCAGCAGTTTTTTGTTGTCCTGTTTAAATTTAGGCAGAGGCACCTGGCATTATCAGGAACAGATCTTTTTGCGTTCGACGAAAGAGAACGCATTCCTAATTTCAAGTGGTGTCCTGTACACATACTGGCTGTCCTGCGTATACCAGGGGGAATTTTGGAGCTAGCATAAATGCCTCGCTTTCAAGTTATCGACGCCCATTTAATGGGCATACACACTTGACATCACACTAATCAATGCTTATAACTTGCCCACAAGTCGGTTTGATAAGACCCAAAAAAACAAGGGAGAGTAGGGCGGTGGGGATGGCCGGGTGGTGGGGAGAGACACCCAACGATCAATTTTATGTCTAAATAGTGAAAATGGCAGTAAACAGACAACCATCGAAGCTCCTGTCGATGGCCACCCATGAGACAAAAAAAGTATTCAAAACTATAACTGCCTGCTTACAGAAATGATTTTCAAAAACTAAGATTTCAAAAACCCGTATGGTTATACCATTGCAGCCATAACTAGAGATGCATGACCACCTATTATAGGGTTCGCTTGGAGAGCTTCCACTGTAGTATACTATATATAGGTTTCTTCCGCAAGTGGGATATGTGCCAGAACATACGGGAGTTTGGTCGTCATGTTTTCATGGTAGGGAGATGATGATTTCAAGCCTATAGGCGGATTCTTGTTGATCGTCGAAGTCTGATCTACACGTGAAAAATCATTGAAAATTTTATAGTAAGCTTGGGGAATAGCCTGCGAATACAGCCGCCACTCATCGCTCCCGCTACTTCGCTTTTCGCGTGTGAAAACACGAAACATTGAAACAGACTGTTCTTCCAAAGAGAGCAAATATTAAGAAGAATTAAAGTGAACCATGGGCTCCTGAGTGAACTGAATTTAAACATATGCCTCGGTAGCAAAAATTTGGTTAATTCACATATTTGCTCCCTGGCAAATGTGAGCGTAATTGAGGCAAAATTATTTCTTTGACACATGCGCACATCTATAACAAATGTACACGTTTGCTTGTATGGCAAATCCGAGAAAATTGACCGTAAAGTTACTTATTTGTATCTCGCGCAAATGTGATGTAAACCTAGTGCAAACAATTTATTTTGCACAGTGTTTACTTGAATTTGCATTAAGTAGAAAACGTGTAATTTATACACAGAAGGCAAATGTTTAACAAATGAATATGAAAGTTAAAAATTTGCCTTGTGAGCAAAAGTGAGGTAAATAAGGAGCAAATGCCATCTTTGCGTCACATTTGCACAAAAATTCATTAGATACAAACATTTGTGTTTACAAGGACTTTACAACTTGAGCAAATTTAGTGCAAAGATAGATGCCCAAATTTGCATCATATTTGCTCAACTTTCAAACTTGAGTAAATCCATTGTTTCGTCCAGTGTAACTTTTACATATGCCGTATTTCGTCAAATAATAGCTGTTCCTCGATTAATCGTCCCTCTTTGGTGGAAATAGTTGAAACTATCAAAATTTGCGTTTTATCGTTTATCGTGCTTTGAACAATCCCGCCCAGGTGAAATACAAGCCTCTCTCTAACCAGGGGTTGGGCAAAGGGACAATGAGATGACTCACATTTCAGGCTATAGGGCGCTGAACGTTCGATCTGATGTTATATTTTACTTGGTATCTTTCTCTTTTGCAGAACAAGGTATTGAACATTCTTTACAATATGGTTACGAATGACATATTCGAGATGGCAATCCTTGGGATGATTGTGCTGAACATGTTAGTAATGATGTGGCAACATTACGGCCAGTCACAGATGATGGCAGATGCTCTTCATATCCTTACACACCTTTAAAATCTAACAATAACTATATAACTTAAGCTCTACTTGGCAATTTCTTCGAGCAATTTTCTCTACAAAAGGATAACAAAAAGAAAAGTCAAAGAGAATAAACAGGGACGGTGGAACGTTCTTCCAACTGATGGGGCTAACTAGTGACTTGAAGTGGTGTAGTGGTGGTAGTGGTGGTGGTGATGGTGGTGGTGGTGGTGGGGGGGGGGGGGGGGGTTTGGGGTCTTAAGAGCATCTTCTCATAGTAATTCTTTATTTTCTGGTAAATATTTGGAGGGCGTAAGCCCCCTCCCCCAAGCCTCCCGGCTCCGCCGTCCCTGATAAATTCACACAGTAGGAAGAGGCGAGGAATGCTAAAGAACAAACATTGAACTTCTAATATTATTATTATATTATGATATCATCATCATCACCATCATCATCACTAGGCTTTCTCTTTTCTGCAAATTATAAAAACTTATGACTAACGATACACTGCAGTATTAAAGGATTTTATTCTGGTCTAATAGTTGTTACAGACATTCTTTGTTACGTTTTGTGTTACAAGAGGCAACAGAGATCTAGTTAACAATGTCGTCATTTGCTTTGAAAAGCACTCTGAGGAAAACACGTTTATGAGTTATTTATTAGTTAAAAACCTGTAAAATGTATAAACATTGTTTTTAGTGCTGTTTTCAGAGAAAAAATATTTTGCTTAAGTCCCGGGCTTAAGTTTGCATTCTTTTCTGTGTGGCCAAGGAGTTAATCTCGGGACTTTTGAGGATGGAGCTTTGGTTTTTTGTAAGAGCAACACCCTTAGCACTCAGCGACTCTGCCGATCTTAAAACTTTCCGTAGTAGGATCGTGAGAATCGAGGAATTGATTACCAAAGAGAAATTCTCCAAACTAAAAATATAACAAATGCATGGTGACATTTAGCAGAATATGAATGTTGATATCAAGGCTGAAAGATTTCCTTAACTAAACCTGTGACGTCATGTCCAGGAAACACAAGTGTTCAATTGGATTTTCACCGCACTCTTCATCATGGAAGCAGGAGTCAAGCTCATCGCTTTACGTCATCACTACTTCTCAAAGGCGTGGAACATATTTGATTTCGTCATTGTCATTACTTCTATCATTGGTAAGTGTAACAAAATGACTGCACATGTAAAGCCTGACCTCAAGGCTAAGAAAATTAGAAAAAAAGCATTCGTTCATCCCTGGGGAGCCAAGTTTTTGAGTTAAAATTTCGTGGAAGCTTTGCGACTTTCAGAACCGCAATGATGAACAGAAAGATCAGACCACAAGCAAACATGTTTGCCAGAAGAATAACCAGAATGATGGCAATTTAATGTTTTGTAGAAAGGTTAGGAACATCCTTGTCGTTTTTCTTTACGTCTCTCTCTTAAATGGGTGGGGCTCCTCCTAAAATGTTCTACATTGGTATAGGATTTAATGGAGCCGAAACCATAGAAATTATGGAATTATACGCATTTTGGGCATTCTACTGATGAACGGTTACGGAAATTAGATATTTACAGGAGCAACAATTGTGTTCGTGGTCTGTCCCGTTAGAATTGTTAAATGGTCGCGGAAGCGATCTCATTTGTGCACGGAGTCTATCCATCGGTTGACGTACAATCGTTGTTTTTGATCTTTTTTGTTCTGTTGTGATCGCTCTCTTCATCAAGGCAATACGGAAAGGCGAGAAACTTCTTCAGATCTGCACCTTGGCTCTCCCATAAGATTAACGAACACTTCTCATGTAATCATTTATTTCTTCATGTATTTCCTGTTGCCATGCCTTCTTCGAATTTAATAACAAAGCTATCCTCTCCCACTTTGCTCCGACGAAGGACAAAAGTGCGAAGCGTCAGCATTACAACTCCCTCAGGCAGTTATTTTACCTTTATCGACTCCCGTAAAGTTGATTATTGGCTTTAATAGTAACGAGCCTCATTTAGACAATTTACCTCGTTTATTTCTTTAGGATTGGCAATGGATGAGCTTACAACAGGTGATAACAGCATTATAAACCCAGGTCTCCTTCGCGTCTTTCGGGTCGCAAGGGTGGCCCGGTTACTCAGGATCCTGCAGTTTGCAAAAGGAATCCGTCAGCTTCTGGTTGCGCTCATAATTTCGTTACCAGCTCTCTTGAACGTGGGCACACTACTCTTCTTGATCATCTTCATATACGCCATCATTGGAATGTCCACCTTTGGCCATGTTAAGAAACAGAAAAACCTGGACGAAACGGTGAACTTCGAGACCTTCGGCCGATCTATGATGCTGTTATTTCGCTTGTCTACAGGTGCTGGTTGGAATGATATTCTGGAATCGCTTATGCTTCGTGAACCGGATTGCGATCCGAACTACGGGGGATTCCCTAACGGTAACTGCGGGTTCCCCGTGGGGGCAGTCATTTACCTCGTGTCCTATATCTTCATAGTTTTTCTCATCATTGTGAACATGTACATTGCTATCATCCTAGAGAACGTGAACAGAGCACAAGAGGGTGGGCTCGTCATATCCAAAGAGGACCTCGATAGTTATTATGAAAAATGGTCCTCGTTTGTAACGGATGGAAAACAGTATCTTCTGGTAGATCAGGTCTCGGATTTCGTCGCTCTTCTAGACGAGCCTTTCAAAATCTCCAAGCCTAACGAACAGGAGCTCGTCCGAATGGGAATCAATGTGAGGATGGGGTACCGTGTGCAGTGCTTCGACCTTCTCCGCTGTCTGGTCAAACGGCATTTAGAAAAGAAAGGTGAATCGCCGCTTGCCTTTGAGCAAATAGCGTCCAAGTTGGAAACACATTTTAGAAGACGAGGGGTCAGGAAGAAGTCGCGTATAAGCAAATCTCGCTCGGGTTCCAATGAAATATCCAGTACCGAAATGTCCTTCAGTGACACTGCGCCTTCTCCGATCACAGCAGCTGATGGCAATGGTAGTGATAATACCGGGGATTCTCCAAAAAGGAATACGGCTGCCCCGCGTGCAAAATACCGGGATCCTCTGTCAGCCGCTTTAATAGTTCACAGCGCCATCAGGCGTTTTCTGGACAAGCGCAGGACCCGAGGGGTGGTAACATTTCCGATGTCAAACGGCTTTTCCAGTGACAGCGTGCCCAAGTGCTCGTGCAGTCCTCTGTCTTCGATTTCAAGCGATCAGGAAGTCAGCGATTTCATGTTCGGTCTCGACCTCGCCCCCGGAAACGGAAGTAGATCTCAGCTTTCTGTTGATAGCGTGCGCAGTAGTATTTCACCTGCGTGCTTGTCGTATGACCCGTTTGACTCGGAAGGTGATGATGTATGATGATGATGATGATGATGATGTTGATGATGACGATGTTACATTGAAAGATAACTTGAATCATTTTCAACGAGTCTAACAAAGTAAAGAGTTTGTGGGCTAGTCTTCGTAGAGTACCTTGATGGTATTGACGATGCTGAGCGAGGAACAGCACTGATTTAGATAGGTTCTTGAATTTTTCCAACGCTTTAGCCGAGAAAGTTATTTGTTGTATCAGTCCTACATTAGGAAAAACACTTCATGTAGCGACCAGGTCACATGGATAAAGAACAGACCATTTCAAAATATGGATTCCTTGTCCCGGGGGGCGGGACTTCCATTTAAAAGGAACAGGGATGCCCGTCGGAAAATGTGAATCGATTAAACCCCTAAAGGAGAACGATTTGAGCGTTGCTCATGTGACCATTTCCATGCCTGATCGGTCTAGACCGCCAACTCAGTATGACCTCCCCCCCTTTTTTCTTTTTGGTGGGGGGGGGGAAAGAGGGAGGGGGGGGGGGGTGGGTAAAAAAGGGGGGGGGGGGGGGGGGGGGAGAGAAGAGAAAAAAAAAAAAAAAGGGGGGGGGACACCCCTCCCCCCTCCCCCCCTCCCCCCCCCCCCCCCCCATTTTTTTTATTTTTTTTTTTTTCCCCTTCCTCCCCCCCCTTTTTTTTCCCCTTCCCCCACGAAAGAGGCCTCTGCGGAGGAGAGAGCAGTATGACGGTGATTTTAATTTCTTCACGTGCAACCCAAAGCAAAACCATGTTTGCTAAAAATATTTTGTGTTTTGTCCTGAACACTCAAAGTGAGACCAAAATCCGTAATTTGCACCCCTAAGCGAGGCGATATCATGTGAACATCCTTGTCCATTTCATACGGGAGTCCTTCCTGGGCTCCTTTAATCCAACATTAATAGTTTACACTTAGAAATATGTGCCCAAAGTAGCAAAATAGTTTAACAATCGAGACCGAAAGTCCAACCTAATATTCAGGGTGAGAATGGTTTGCAAAAAAAATGAAGAACAGTGGTTTGCATTGTTGGACGAAGATGAATGCAATAATCCGAATTTGTTTTCTTTTCACCGAGTTAATAATTCTAAGATAATAATTATTATAAAATAATTCGTATAATTAATGAACAGCTCGTGTGAATTTTCCAGGAGGTAGCTGCTTGCATGCTTGCAGACATTTGATTGTAGGATAATCAATCAAGGCAGAATAACAGAAAATGTATGAAGCACTTAGCCGAAAACCAAAGAAAAATCGTAAAAAAAAAATGATAAGAAATTTAATGTTATTCAACATTTAAATTATATCAGCTGGTTGTGTAGTAGCCATTTTTATTATATATAGTGAGGATATGGAAAATACGCCACTACGGTCCCGGATGTAATCTCGTATGAGCTTTATCAGTGATCTATTTTCCAGTAAAACACTCGCGTCTATACAATAACATCCCCTACATGTCTTTCCTGTATTGGGACGAAAGTGATCAAGAAAATTACTATCATACTAAAACACGATTTTCTCCCCCGGCTTAAGACCTAACAGAGTGTCTTGTTTCGAAAGGTACTTAGAGGTTTAGGAATATTTTAACTGTCTAGTTATTTGTAGAAACGTTTATACGATTGACATGAAATATGTAGGCTCTGTGGCCGGAATGTGATTACGAAGTAGTTCTGGATACCTGAAACTTGGGCTTTGATCCCAGACGTGAGTATCAAACAATGCTTAGAATACCCAATTTCACCAAATTTTTACTTTAGTTTCTATATGGATTTACTATTTGACTGTAGAAATAAAATGTTGTTGAATAGAGGTTACTGTTACGATATTTTTCCTTCCCTCCTCCCGGGCTGGCGGGTCGTCCTCTCCCTCTCCGCGTCTCCCGGCCCGTGGCGGGGGGTCGGGGGGGGGGCCCCCCTCCCCCTCCCTCCCTGTTGTCCCCCTCCCTTCCGGTCCTCCCTCCCCGGGGGGCTGGAGGGCCTGCAGGCCCGGGCGTCTTCTGTCCTCCTCCGTGGTCCGTCCCTCTCCTCTTGGCGCGCGAGGGGGTGTCACTTTGGCTGGGGTTGACTTGGAGAGGACTGTGATGGGGTGCTTATTTTTGGAGGGTTGTTTGAACCACAAGAAGAATCAGAACCAATATGGTTGTAACTTTAGGATTCTACAATAATTTAATCAAAATAACAAGACATTCCAAATAAATAAAAAAACAATCTTTTCCATAGCTCACTCTAAGCTTCTTTACAAACACACATTCTTCGATGCTTTTGTTTACATTTTGGTTAAAAACTGTCACTCGTTGTTATTCTGAATAACAATCAAGAGGTAATCTTCCCATGGTGCTATCATCAGTTCATTTTTCCTGGTTTTTACTCGCAGTATGGTGAGCTCATTTTCTGGGTCAATATCCCGAACTGTGTTGCTGGCCACTGATACAAGCATCTTGCATAAAGAGGCGTACTGCAGTGTGTTGGAGTTATCCAGGTCTGTTTTTAAAGGTATCCCCTCCGAATTCACCACTATCGTCCCAACCACACCTTTGTGACCTTGTATACGCTTCAAGGCGGATTCAACTTGGGAAGACATGACTCTGGAAAGTAAAGTTCAGTAATGAACATTTTTTACGAAAGCAAGCTCGGCTGTCAGCAAGTAACAAAGGCCTTAAAATATATAACCATGCGGGTCAAGGGGGAACCCTGATGCGTCCCCCCCAGAGGACTGTGTCACTGGGGGAGGGGAGCGGCAGAAACTCTCTACGGGGTCGACAATATGTTGAAATGATCGCAACAAGGTCCTAACGACTATATAGAAGTAAATAATACGATTATTAAACTTATAGGGCCTTTAAGCAAGTCAAAATTAGACCTGGCTTACGGCTGGATTGAACTAGATTTACGTTTGATTTTCTAACCACAACTAGACGAATATAAAAATTGAATTATTGCAAAGGGAATGAGACGCAGCTCACTGAGACCAAGTTTAGAAGTAATGAAACAAATATGGCTGCTGGTTTAAAGCCAACCTAGACCACGACATTTTTAAACGCTGCCAAAATGTTAAAAAATAGGCCAATACTAATGCAGTGAATGATTTTATTTTTCAGTCTATTTGATTTCCAAAACAGGCTAGGGGAAAAACTCCGGAAAAAAAAAATTTTTTTATCATAGAGTGCCTCAGGTGGTTTCTTATTCAATGGAATCACGATTTCTCGAATCTTCCGATAACTCGAGCCAAACCTTGCTTCCCTTGGATTTGCTTGACTCAGTTGAGCACTGTAATTTTACTGACTTTTACTCACGAGTTTTCGAATCCCCGATTTCTCGGACCAATTTTCGTTTCAGTTAGGTCCGTTAGAGGTTCAAAAGTAACCCAGTGTTGATAGTGTTTGTAAAATAAGCGACATTTTACGATATCTGACTTTTGCAAGTGCTGCAGCGATAGTCATTACTAATTGGCTTGCAAGAAAACGGCAAAATTAAAGCTAAAACAACTTATGTCAACAAATGAATTGGGCTTCGACTACGCAGGAAACTTTTTATTTTTCTGTCGGAAGCTAAAAGAAACTGGGGTGTGCTTTTATAATTTTTTCAGAAGCAAAGGAATAAAACGATTAAATTTGAGACAACCGTTTACATACATAAAGATGATAAATCGAGGAAAGGAACTAAAATTTTTAAGCAACAAAACTTAAAATGTGAATAAATAAGATCACTTTTAAAACCAAGAGAACAAGACAATTGTTTTGACTCTACAATGAGGTGCTAGCGACCCATTCAATCAGTTATTCCAGCCAAGATTATAAATATGTAAATAAATTAAGCTTTCATTGTGCCCTGTATTTCATGGAAAACGCAATATTTAGCTCTCAAATTCCAACTACTGAATGTTAGTCGAAAAACTATTCGCCTTTACTGCCTATAAAGTGGTTCTTTCTAAACGTTCTGTAAAATGGCAGTTATTTCATGGTCTACACAATAACAAATGGACGTTTTTGATAAAAGTTTGACCCGGCGATATTTATATTAAAGCTCCGAGTCGAGCACGAAATTTAGATTACGATTTAACTCAGCTTTCCAAAAATGTCCAAAAAATAAGTCGCTCTTACGATGTACCTTTTTACAAATCTTACACAGTCACACATGAGGCGCCAAGAGAAACGTTTTGTTTTATCCAGCCTAAAATTCCAAAGATTGCCATGTATTTATCGACTCAGTAGGAATCGTCCAATTACTTGGTGAACTATGCTGTTTGTGTTTCTTACCTCAAATGAATTAACTCCTGGGCCTTAAGAGTTCAGTAATACAGACTCCAATTCAGTTCAACTGTCTCCAAACTGAATCGTCTTTTTTACGGGAATAGAGCTGTTAGATTATGATAAGTGATGAAACATACACAGTCGTTCTTGGATAAATAAACACACTCGCGTAAATGCACTGACTCACTGCTGTATTGTTATGCAACGAAATCACAAAACAGTGACAAAAGCATTCGTGCCTTTGTAAAGCACAATGGAAGCTTTTCATCGTCGCTATAGGAACTGTGTGCACTAGACCGTTATGGGTAGTTGGTTAAAATAATTGCTGTTGTATGCACAGTGGGGCAGTCTGATAACAATGACCAGCAGATGTAAAAATATACCTTTAGGCTGTACTATTTTTGGTCATCACTTAATTTACTATTAATTTATAGATTTAATAAAAATCGAAGAAATCGCTTACCTAAATAGCTGAAATTAAGGATAAAACCAAATCACTTAATTTGGTTGCCACTAAAAATGCGACCTCAAATTAAATTTTTGAATAAACCTATAACCAACGAATATAAAACTATGAGAAGTTATTATAATAATAAACAGCATTAAACGTTCTAGAGACTGAAAAGTTATTTAAACTATTTTGTCTCTTTCTTTGGTCTTCCTTCAATAAAAGATTGAAGTCTGCCTTTAGTCCCACCAAGATGGAAAAACTTTGTGCTGTGACGTTAAAAAAAGAAGTCTGTCCCAAACTATCTAGCCTCAAGCCCGAGGGCCGATATGCTCGCAGTACCGTCCTGAACTAGCTTGGTTAATAACAGGCTTATTGCACGACTCTGTGGTTAAAAAAGAGCTGTAGAAATTATCTTTCAAACCGCGAGAGGAAAAGGGAAGATGCAGATTATTTTACAGTCGTGCTGGCCGGATAAGGTTGTTAATAAAGAGTTTTCTGCTCTGTGTCGATCCCCGCCTTCCCCTCCCCCCCGACCCCTGATATGATGTTACGTAATAAAAGTACGATTCGTACAAGTCATTTACTTCTCTTCACCGCTTTCGACATTTGAACATAAGACACAAAAATCTAAGAAAAATTTGATAAAGGCTACCAGGCCCAAAGTTGAGAAAATATTAGACTGGAATTGGCCAATTTAAGCTTCTGCCCCTCTGAGCCGGTAAAACAGTGTTAAAAACATTCCCCAGTCAAATACTTACAATAAAGAATTCTGATTGGCTGGTATAAGTTATTGGTTCTCTCATTTCTCTACAGTATTACATTATTTGAGCTTGATCAGGCTCTGTATTCTCCTGATGCAAACCCGTGTGACTGGCATAAAACGTTTAAGAGAAGTTACAGGTCTATCACCGCTGGGGTTGTAAGCATAACACCTGCCTCCACAGCAGGTCTCCCCTCAGAGTTTGATTGATTTACTTTTCACGTGAGAGGAGTCTAATTTTCGCCTTAATTGTCCGACACAGAACCTTCCATCAAAGTTTTACAATCAATACTAATTTTACGCCAATATCTTAACAGGCCACAAATTAATGAAATTCGCGTTTAATGGTGTGTATAGTGAGAGAAGATCTATAAAAGAAGCTCGTTTGGCAGCGGTTTGATTCTAACATTGTGTCAACATGAGTCCTTATGGCATTGAAAGTCTAATACTGCGAAAAGTACGTAACTTTGAACTCAGATTGAAACTGATTTTAGTTGTACGTTTTGCTACGAAGTCCCAAGGAACCTAAAACGTTAAAAGGCTCAAGCAGGCCGTGGACTTAAGGATCATGCTAGAAGGGAAAGACATTAATTTAGCGACATGGATGTTTGTTTTGGTAAGACACACAAGCACTTGATAATGTCAGTGGAACAGCTATGTACTTTTATAAATATAAATAGTTCTACTAATCGTAAAATGAAGAAAAAAATTGAGGATCTTTTTTTTTCCTTTCTAGAACGTTCTATTATTTTCGTCATCAAGCACATCAGGTAGGAAATACATACTTTTTTTTTTATAAAGTTCTCTTGTTAAATTTTCCTTCTGTCTGAGTGCTGACATCAGAGCATAAATATTTAGGCTGGTAAAATGGATGTATAAACCAAAAATCAGCATGACATTTGCACTGAGAGCTGAACCGTTTTTGTTTGGAAGTTACGCCGTTGAAACAAGTTTTAACATCTCTTTACTTAAAGTGTTCTATGAACTTTGAACCTTTTATTTTGCTATCTGGTAGTCCAGTTTGAATCCAGTGACATCTTCTCTAGTCTCTAGCGCCTGAGTCAGTCTTCCTTTATAAAATAAAATGATGGTTGCTTAAGTAAACTTTGCTAACTGATAATAAAACAACTTGACAAGGTCATCGCAAGCTCAATTTGACCTGTTCAAAACGTTAGTTGAACATTGAATGGACGACAGAAAATTTAAAGGAGAAAAACATTACTCTCATATCTTTGAATATACAATTCTTCTTCTCACTTCTAGGGAAAATAAGCTGATTTTTCAAAGTTCGATAATTAGCCATTAACTTCTCTACAAGAATCTGATGAATTATTAAAAAAACGCTGGAAAATGTACTTAGGCTCGCTGCATGCAATTTCCAACAATGCAGTCACCGCCTTTGTTGTTAAGAAGGCTTTATTTCATTATTGCCACATGTTTCGAAAAAACCCAGATTGCTTTTCAGTTAATCAAAACTCGAGTTCGTTACAGTCGAAGCTCTCTTAACGCACACTCTCGTAAGCGGACAGCTCTACTAACGGTCGCCTTGTTTGAAACCCCGTTTTTACTCCCATACAAACTCTGTATCTTTACATTCTCGTAAGCGGACATTCCCGTAAGCGGCCGCGGACACTTTCAGAGATTACGACTTAGACTTTTTCTTTGTTTTTAAGCTCCCGTTAGCGGACATTCCAAGGAAAATCCTATTAACAACCTCTGTATCTTTGCTTTTTTTTACAGTAATTACAGTGCCATATTTGAGTGTTTCTTTGTATTTCCAATACGGTACTGTATTTATTGTTAGCTGGGCAAGCTCCCGTAAGCGGCCATCTATCCCCCAAACCTCTAGTGGCCGCTTAAGAGAACCATTCTCGTAAGCGGCCAGCTCCAGTTACGGACACTTTTTTTCGCGTCCCGAGGGTGTCCGCTTACGAGAGCTTCGACTTTATTCCTAAAATATCTGGCTTATTTCCAGCGAACATATATTTTAGCGAGCATTTTGTTTAGGTGACTGACCTAGTGAGTGATTGAGTGAATGAATGAACGAGCTACAGTAACAGTGGTTTATTTTCCTTTTGTGTAACACAGGGGACATAACTACACTCTATGACAGCGCCGACCACTACTGGGACTTTGAACAATCGCCAGTGTCAGAAATTGCTGATGTAAGGACAAGTACAAAAATAACAGTTCACGGGTCTCCGATAATCATCCCCTCACCAACAGGGAATAGCATCTATCTACAGGGGACAACGTACAATTCTTCGGTAGATCTAATGCAAGTTGACTCTTCATCATGCCTCTTCGACCCTTCAAATTGCCCAAGTGGTTTGTCAATGGGCATGTTTATCAGCTTTAGGTCAAGGGGGAAGAGTAGAACCATCAATGGCACTCAAATGTTCTTCGGCAACAGCCAGGGAATAGATTTAAGACAGGGAGTAACTATCTACTTCAACGAATCTAGCGGCCGCTTGAATGTGGCTGTATTCGGGAGCACAAATTATTGTTTTAGAACTGTAGGACTCGTCAGAAACTCGTGGACCTATCTCCATCTAACGTGGAAGAGTATCGGGGAACTAAACTTGTACATGGAGCATCACACGTCATCTAATGGTTACTTGACCTGCGGCCCCATAACCACGCCCCTTCCTACTAATACAACGTATAGCCTTGGACATGTTGCTTTTCCTACAGTTCATATTGATAACTTAGCAATATGGTTTCGGGATAAACAGCCCTTTAATGCGCCATGGACTTACATCACAGGTAAGATTTTGCACCAGACCTCTCTCGATCGAGGCTCTGGCCCCAAAAGCAAATTTAAATTTTAAAAGATATTTAAATATAACACGTGCAATGATGATGATAATAAACAATACATAACAACATTTGAATAGGACATTTCCGAGTTACCCATTACCTCTGTTTCAAAACGAGTCTACATGCGAAACCATTCAAATGAAAATGAGTTTCACCTCCGGATCTATTTTTCATGCAAATCAAGCTCACTTTCATTTGAATGGTTTCGCACGTAGATTCGTTTTGAAACAGAGGCAAAGGGTAATTTGGAAATGGACTAATATTGAGGTCGGAGGATTGTTTGGCAAAGTTGAATGAGTTAAATAAGCGGCAAAAGTGGTCTTTTAAGTTGTCGTTTGTCATTCGGCAGTTCTGTGTGATCTTCTTAAGTCACATCCAGCCTTGTTTATTTTCAGTTTATTATTACTTCGTTGGGCTTATTAATAATGAGAAATAATAAATAAATCTTCCTATAGCGCCTATCTAGGCCTGCTCTATGCGCTTTACAATAATGTTAAAAAAATTGAGAAAAACTACTAAGGCTAATTTAATTAATTTTTTAACTAATTTAATATAATAAAATCGATAAAAATTTGCTAAAATGAGCTCTATAAATCTTAACAATTCAAAATGTGGATGAAAAATAATTAAAAGTAAAAATCGCCAAGAATAATAATTTTTAAAAGATAGAGCCGTTTTAACTTGAGTGTCGAAGTAATTTGCATTGCTTGTTTTGCATCTTGCTGTGATTGGTTTCTCTCGCGCCACTTTCACCAACTAACCCAAAACAAATCGTGTCTCTCCCGCCCGCGCGTCGTGCCTCTCATGTATTTGCTTCGTTGGTTGGTTCACTGCATTGTCTGTGTCCTTGGCAGAGTACTTGCTTTTGGTTAGACACTCAGTAAAAATGTGTAAGTTTTGAGTTTAGATTTAAAATAATTTAAGTTGTCCGAGCGGATAAAAACTGGCAGACTGTCCCAGAGTTCAGGTGTGGAAACATTAAAAGCTCGAGACCCATACGACTTCAGGTGGAATTTGATAGGGTTAAAAAGTAACGAGTGTGATAATCGAAGGGTTTCGGAAGGTTGGTAGTACGTTAACAAATCTTAAATTTAGATAAGAGATTGTTGACGAAGAGCCTTAAAGGTAAGTAACAAAATCTTGAATTTAATGCGTTCAGAAGCAGGAAGCCAGTGTAGCTCTTTCAGTATTTGAAGACCATTAATGTGATTTCCTTTTCAACAACAAAATCGCAAATAGCCTCTTAATCAAAAAGGTAGAAGTGTAGGGTGGAGTAAGACACACCAATCACAGTTAACAAGACTACTCGTTCCTACAACTCATTCTATGCAGATTTTGGTGGTAATACAACCCTTTCACTGACAATAACCCTTTGGGACAAGCCATGGGATTCAGCTCTGAGTAATACAGGCTCAACGGAGTTTCAAAGTTTACAAAATGACTTCATCAGCCAGGTAAATTGTGCTAATGTGAATACAGTCGGTAGCTAGTTCTACAGGCGCCACCGCCAACTATTGTAGACGGTAACCCGTGGTTGGCCGATATGGTTACAAATTTTATTATAGGTTTGGTAAATTGGTAACAGGACTTCTCGTGAGTACACAAAACGGTCTGCGCGTTTTTTGTTCTCTACTGCCTTGAATTAGATCAGACTCGTTCCCAGTCCGGCAGTCCCTACTTATTTGCCCTCAAAGGCGATAAAAGACTGGGGAGAAATGATATGGAGGTTGCGGGGCAGGCTAGGAATGGCAAAGAAAAAGTCGTCCGGCCTTCCCTTGATGCAATGCGTTCTATTCAAAACCGTCACGGGAGCGACTGGGAACGAATCTGGAATTAAATAGTTAAATTAATAGCACGGTTATAGGCCTGGGACTCGGATCATACTTGGACTCGGCTGTGACGAAACTTTATTCGTCGACCTTCTTCTTTCTCAGATTTCAAGCCTTTATGGAAACAACAACACACTGGGACAAACTGAAGTTCAACAATTTACGCAGGAAATAACGTAAGTATCATGTTGACATTTTGTAAATATGAAACTTAGAAGGCCATTCCCGTAACAATCTAGCCATATACACACTAGGCAGGTACTAACGCAGCATTTCTTATGAGAATTTCGATTGCTTGACGGATTAGATTGAACAGTTTGGAACTAGACCTTTCGTCTTTATCATCATCATCATCATCATCATCATCATCTTAGTCCTAAATTGCGCTATGGGATGCATGAAGCCTCCCCAGTCTCTCTCCATAGGATTGGTTTTGAATTTCATTCAAGTACAGGTGTATTAACTTAAGACGGAATCCACTAGGAAGTCGAGTAATATTTATTAAAGTTGGACAAAAAACAAGTACCTTAAATCCTATTGCGTTATTTCTTACCCTTAAAAAAAGGTAAAGATGTAAGTAATTATCCGTGATAACACCAACAACAATTTCGTATCAGAGCCTGAGAAAATGAATTTCAAAGTTCACAAGCTATAGGCAAAATCTCACGTGTAGCCATTTTGTAAATTTGTCTTTAAGCGATTCAGTGGAATTCAGTGGAACTTCGAAATTTGTTTTTGATGTCTGGTGTTGTTAGAAAAGATTTCTTTTGATAAGACTGCAGTAACAAAAAAGATTGCAATAAGGTGGAAATAATTTTGGTACAACCATTTCTTATTAGAGGCTGAGAAAATGATATTCAAAGTTCACAAGCTATGGGCAAAAGCTCACATCTTTTAAGCGATTCATGGGAATTCAGTGGAACTTTAAAATTTGTTTTCGATGTTTGGTGTTGTTAGAAGCAGTAACACAAAAGCTTGCAATAAGGTGTAAATAGTTTTGGTACACAATTTTGTCCAATAACTACTCGAAGTCCTGGCGGATTTCCTCTTAAACTCTTTTCACCGCTTACCTTTTCCAACTTTGTTCGGCCTCCCTCTTTCTTGTTTCCCTTCTAGTGTCCAGAAAGAACTATCTTTGGTAACACAAGCACAGTTCTATCGCAAAATGACTAATCCATTTCCATTTTCTTCGTTTTAAGTTTACCACGATATAAGGAAGCCGTACTGTGGACAGTAAAGTCCGCGCTCGGGACAATCTGAGATTTATCACATCACTTTATGATTAAAAAGGAGCTGTAAAAACTTTATCGGGACTAATACTTAGAAAATATATTTGACCGGCCATAAATCTTTTTGACTGTCTAATCTAAGTTATTGCCCAGCTCAGTCTTAATATAAACAACTGTATATCAAGCTGTCTTAATGTTAACTATCGAATGCTTTGGTGTTCAGGTCTGGTGGCATCAACGCACATGTTAGCTTACAATTTATCAAGAGGACTTCCTGGACAGACAGCATCACTTTACAGAAAAGCCTAGAAAGTGAGATGTTCTTGGGAGGATCAAAAGCCAGCATAACGGACTGTACTGCAGACGATAGCTGTGAGTTAAATCTGTCAGAAACGTATTGCTTCTTCTTCTTCTTCTTTTCTTCTTCTTCTAGGACTAAAAGTTAGAGAGTTGATAGGCACTAAGTAAAGGCTACGGCTGCCCAGTTATAAAGTAGCTGTCTCATTCCTTTGACTAAGTAACAAATCAAAACAAATAGCTAACCAATTTGCCATAATTGCCTTTTTAGGCAGAGGAGTCGCCCTTTTATTTATTTATTTAATTTTTCTTTCTTGTATGTTGTTAATGTAAGTAATTTTTTTACGTAGTTTCTTTTCGTGTAATAAGTGTTATTGTTTTTGTGAATGAATTAAAAAAAAAAAAAATTGCCATAATTTGTTTCAATATGGAAAGGGACGGGGAAGCTTATCGGAACCCAAAAGAGATCAATTTAGGCCTGGCGCAATGTGTTTTTGACCCTAACTCGAAAGATACCATTTTTCATGTCTGATTGTTCAGACCGCCCACACTTTATGACTGTGTTTTCTATTTTTTTTCGCTTAAAACCGTAAACAACCGGTATCTGGCAGGCCATGGGTTCGATTCCCATCGGGGACTTAGAATTTTTTTATCCCATGCTCGTGTCATTGTTGAAAAATTCATCAACAAGACTTTGACAGTTAAAATATTGGAGTTTTGTCCTGTACGCCCTAAGTCAGACAAAAATCCATATTTTACATACCGTAATGATTCAATTAAGCGCCCTCCTTTCAATAACCGCCCCCTTCCGAATAAGCGCCCCCTTTCGAATATGTTTTTGTCAATAAGCGCCCCTATTCCAATAAGCGCCCCCATTCTAACAAGTGCCCCTATTCTAATAAACGCTCCCTATTGTGGATAACTCCCTAATGAAGTCATCTACTTAAGTAGATAAACGCATGAACATTTACCATACCGTACATGTATAAAATTACTGCTAAAATGAACAATTCTTTTAAAAGTAGCTGAACTTGCAACAATTTACTGCTGTTACAGTTTCTGTTATTGTTAGTTATGTTTATATTTATTAAAGCTTTGTTTTGAACATCTGGTTATTTCTCGAAAAATTAGATTAGCGCCCTGTCCCGAATAAGCGCCCTGTCTCAATTAAGCGCCCTCCCTTGAGGTGCAAAAAGTAAATAAGCGCCCCGGGCGCTAAATCGAATCATTACGGTACCTAAGCGAGCAATTTAACTACATCCTTGAGTTAAAAGTTAACATCAATGCTTGTCCTTTATCTTGTAGTCTTCTGTGAGGGGCTTGATACCGTTACAAATGTCACTTCCGAGGGGGTCAGTAAACTGGATATCTATTTCAACCATGTAGCAGGGATAAATCATCACCAACACCTCATGGGGTACACTGTGTTGCACAGACTAACCGACATTGACGATACTTGGAAAGCGAATGACATCCGAGGGGGTCATAGCCGCAAGTACACAATCACAGGCTTAACGGCGTATAAAAACTACTCCGTCCGCACTATGCCGTATTCATTTCAAGCTGCTGGATTAATTGGACCCATTATTGTTCTTGAAACAAAAGAAGATGGCAAGTGAACGTTATACTTTCCTTATTTTCTTTATCTAATTAATAAGCTTTGTATATATGAAGTTAATTGTAAAAAGCGTTTTCAATTTTGATAGCGAAATATTGCATGTTTAACCGCCAACGTACCAAACAGCCAACTAACCAAACAACCATCAACTGACCCACCCATCCACTTCCTACCTGCTTACCTACCTCAGTACGTAACTACCCACCCACCCACCAACCTACCTACCTACCTATCTATAATAGTAATAGCGATAATGATGATGATGATGTTGATAATGATGATGATGATGATGATGTTGATGATGATGAGGACGATGACGTACGTATCTACTTACTCACTGACTTACTCATTCGCTTACTTCCTTGCTCACTTTCTTCCATGCTTGCTTGCCTTCTTACTTATTTACTCTCATTCATCTTTTCGCTCGCTCTTATATCTTCTACGTCCATGTTTTGTTTTTAGTACCATCTTCGGGTCCTTCTATCCTGGAAGCATATAGCATTAACAGCACAAGTGTGTTTGTGCGATGGAACGAAAGTAGCATTCCAGAGGAGGATTGGAACGGAATTCCTCGTGGATTCCGAGTGCATGGACAGGGATCTCCTTGCAAAGGTTTCCACGTCACTGCTCAAGACGTAGCACTTAACGTGTCATCATTTGTTGTGACTGGTTTAAAGGCCTGGGTTAAATACATTGTTAAAATAAGTGGAGTAACAACGCCAGGACATGGTACAGCTTCTGAAGTGGTAATAAAGACCCACGACTCAGGTACCGTTGAACTTAAATACACACAAGGATTAAAAACAAATACATCTTAACCGTCAACAGCTACCAACAACTTAACAAAGTACGAATTCAGGGAATAATCACAACGCTGGCCATTCTTCAAAATTTGTAAAGTAATTTAAGTGACTTACAAGAGGATCTTATAAAATTATGTTCAAACCGTTAATTAATTAATTTACCAAGAGGTATTTGCTGTTTATATTATCAGCTACTTTATAAAAAAAGTGCATACATGCTGGGGGGTGAGGAAAGACAAATAAACTTGTCCACAGAACGCAAACTCGTTCCCAGTAAAAACCATGGGATGAATTTATACAGAACACAGAGTAAGGAGGAACAATTGGTTGCGTACTTTAATCTATTCAGAGTCTCGCATTTGCTAAAATGAGTCTGTAAGCATGTGTCATATTTCTTCAGTTCCTAGTCAAGGCCCACATAATATTATGATCACCAAAACCAGTAATCACAGCGTAAAGGTCACGTGGGAAAACGTGAAATGGTGTCATGTGCACGGACCTGTGGTGTCATATGAAGTACATTTCCGAGACGTGGAAGGTGGCAGCACGGATCTGATGCACAATGTTACTGTTCTTGAGGGAGAACAGAAAAGGCTGGACTTCACCGACTTAGAGATCTACTGGAAGTATGGAGTTCGTATCAAGGCTTTTACAGTAAAAGGAACAGGACCATTGAGTCCAGAAATCACTGGCAGGACCGATGAATGGAGTACGTTCTTTATTATACTGTTAAAACCGTTAAAACTGTTAAAACACGTTAAAACCGTGGTTTAAGTCAGCGATTTTTTTTCTTTAACCCGTTATTGTCCTAATTTTAGGGTCCGAAATATAAATAAAAATTCACGATCTAACTGTGGAAAACACATCCAAAATAATACTTAGATGCCATTAGAGTTTACCGATCGCGAAATTTGGGCGACATTTATTGGCTCACGATACTCTTGACCTTTTCGTCTTTGGAATTCTATCACAGCTCATCTAATCACATTTAGCCCTGATGATGCTGAAGATTAAGGGTCACAGAAACACGCAGTAAACTATTGTGAGTCTGCTGCCTCGCTCCAGCAAATGAAACCGCGGGAAAGTGCAAAATGTGTTCTGCGATCTAAAATGAAGAACTGAACTGAGCCAGTTCCCGAATATAAGCCCTTTTCTCGTGGCTTTGTCTCAACTGAAGTTATTCTAGATAGTTACATAATTAATCAAACGGCATGGGTCAAGTGACCCTCATTTTCTCATGCTCTACGTTTACAGTGGTAGGCAAATACAGGAACACCATGCTGATAGAAATTTATGTATTCAGACTGAAGAGTCCAGCTTGGTTTCTGGTTTCCTTTGACCCTTAGTTGAGAATATCTATTTTCTGTTTTGTTTCAGTTCCAATAGTTGCTCCAAGCAGTGTAAACGCTTTTGATCCCCAAACCACTAGTGTACGGCTGTCATGGTATTTTAAGAACAATGTCCGCGATGTGCTTGGCATTCTGACAGGATTCAGAATATTCTATCAACTGGCAAACAGCAGCTCTGCACCGATACAAAAACATAATGTTGGCGCAAATGCTAGACAGGCAAATATTATTGGATTAGATATCTACAGGTTTTATAAGATTTCTGTTGCTGCGAAGACGAGAATAAATCACGGAGAGATCAGTGGAGACGTTTATATGCGTACATTAGGCACAGGTTTGTGTCATTGCTTGTTCTTTGTGGCATACATAATGTGTCTGACTTTCAAAAATGCTGTAAATCAACAAGGTAGTATGTCTATCTGCCTGCCTGCCTACCTCTTTTGTAGGCTTGTCAACCAGCCTTTATGCAGTCGGTATGAATGTCTCGGGAGAGGTTTTAACGGAGGGGTGGTTTATTCGAGAGGTGGGGAGGGGATTGTTTCAAATCATATGTCAGTCAGGGTACGTATATAAATGAAATAAAGTGAAATTTTTAATGTTTTAGGGCTGTATAGTAATACATTTTCCCAAAATGAACCGGGGGCTTATTGAAGGGGGGTTTAAAGAGAGCGGGGGGAGGCTTAATGCAATTTTTACGGTTCTTGAATTTTTCTCCTTGAGCTGCCTTATGACTTTTAAGTGTTGAATTCTTTTTCACCCAGCGCCTTTGCACCATCCTGTGCCAATCAAGATGTCCAACATGAGTTCCACAAGCCTTCACGTGGCCTGGGGCGAGGTTCCAGACGCCTATCATCATGGCGAAGTCATGGGATACCGCGTATTTTTGGAAGAGACTGGGCATTCTGGACTCATCGTTGCAAGCGGTTCATTTCCACTTCATGTAAACTCCACAGATTTTACCGGGTTGAAAAAATTTACAAGCTACACGGCTCGCGTTCGCGCATATTCCTTATTTGGCGAGGGACCTGATGGCATGGTCACGACATTAACAGACGAGGATAGTAAGTTTTTATACTTTTTAATATTCTAAGAACACATAATTTTCAATTGTGTTATATTTATATACAAACGTTTTATACCCCCAAATTACATTTCCCAGGCACAAACCCGCTACTGTAGGCTGCCATATTAGATGAAATTGCTTTCAATTTGAATAGTTTTTTGTAACGAGCAACGTATATCTTTGAAAATAGGCATTCTGTGTTTACAAACTTAATTAAAAGCGACCGTCTGTAACTTAAACTAAGCTGTTTTGGTCCCAAAAATTGAAACTCCTCAAACTTTCACAGAAGGAAGGTCCTTTGAGCTCGATCTGATTTACATTTGCGTAGTGGAAGCATTTCTGTTTTGGGGCTCTCGGACGGGTATGACGGGTCATTTTACAACACATTTTTAACAACTCGTCCCAAACAGAAAACCAGACAAAACCATATACTAATTAACTCTGCGGAACAAGTACGTCTTTGTTGTTAATTCTAAGGTGGTTTTGGGATTTGGACAAAAATCGATTTTTTCAGTTACCGAATTTTAACTTCTCCCCTCTTTAAGCTAAATTTGAAGCTAGGAAATAATGGTCAAATTCAAACGACAATACTTCTAATGATAAATGGTTTGAGTTTATAAAACTACATTCCAGAGAAAGAGCAATGTCTTCGCTTTAAATATATGCAATGTAATTTTGGGGCAGTTATAAATCCAAAATTGTACATATATTGTCCTTTTAAAACAAATTTACAGTGAATAACCATAAAGTTAACTGTACCAAACATGTAGTTTTCGTTTGTCCAAGAAAAACAAAAAACAAAAATAACACTCTCGTATAAATTTCAGCCCGCGCTTATGTACGTTTCACTCTCTCCTTCTGTTCAATCCACTCTCTTCTAGTTCCTTCCCAGTCTCCAGCAGATCTTGAACTCTTCAACACAAGCTCGACAACTTTGAAAGCAGTATGGGCCCGAGTCCTTGATTGCTGTCGTCACGGGATTATTCGTGGCTATAGGCTTTTCTTGAGGGACATTAACACTGGGGAATTCGTGGCAAATGAAACGACACCGGCTGGCCAATATGAATTTGAATTTTCCTCTCTGCTGAAATTTTACGGCTACAGCGTTTCCATCTTGGCTTTCACCATAAAAGGAGACGGCCCTTTGAGTGAAGTGTCCGCCATGACAGATGAAGACGGTAATGTGCCAATTTATCTTGAGACAAACACACAAAGATGCGAAATCTTTCAAACTCACTCGAAGATTGTGATAGGCTTTGTGAGTAAAACCAGAGATAAATAAAAATCCTAAAACTACTCGAAGCACTAGGAAAATGTGCTGCTTTTCAATTTATTATTCTAGGCGAACGATCCGATGTTTTAAAAATTTTCGAATTTTCTTGGCCGTCCAACACTCCTTAATTTGTTGCATCCAGGCCTGGTACCAGTTGACAACTATTTTAAAATTCAAAATGGCCGTCACACATACAAAACACAACTTTAAAGCGTAGTTTTTATCTCTCATTTGATGTGAGAGCTCTCATTAGCCTTTTCTGGCAAAAAGTATATGTTTCTTCTGCATATAATAGGTCTTAAAAGATCGACATGTCATCATGGAAAAATTGAAACAGTCATTTCTTAGTTTTATACGAACAGTTTGCATCTTCGAGGAGCTCAATCTATCCATTCTTTTTTGATAGGAATGAAAAGCAGAAATAACTAGAATAACTGTTTTATTTATTCCTGGGAATACGTTATAAGAGGGGCTCGTTCATTCTCGTCCCTATAGCCCTTTTCGTTTCTCTTAGCCGGCGAGGCCCTGACACGAGAAACGAAGGGTTCTGGGGACACAGGATTTCCAGTCCTAGATTCTAGGACTTTCGGTCTTCATGTATGCAGCCAATCAAAAAATTCAAAATTTTTCAAACATCCTGTGTCCCCAGAGCCCTTCTTTTCTCGTGCTAAGGCTTCGCCGGCCTAAAAGAAGCGATAAGGGCTTTGGGGACGAAAATAGGGTTCTTTATAGCGGGTGTTCACTTTACATTTCAAATTGTCTCTTTTCCAGTCCCCATTGGAGCGCCTTTCGATGTGACTGGAAGTAACACAAGCGCCTGGAGCTTGCAGATCACGTGGGACTTTGACCCGAATGTGCGTCACGTGCTCGGCATCCTGCTGGGGTTTCGCGTGCATTACCTGAACGTGAACGACAGCGGCGCATTTTGGGAAGCCAAGACACTGTGGGATCCCCTGGCGCGGGAAACAATACTTACCGGTTTAGAGGAGTACAGAGATTACAACATAACTATCACTGCATTTACAAGGATTGGAGAAGGTGCCAGGAGTCTCTCTATTGTCATAAGAACTGACGAACACGGTAAGACAGTTGTTCGGAGTCCAAATTGCTGAGCGGTAGATGGACCCAACTTTAAAAATCGAAACTTGCGAGCAAATTCTCAGCTGTAGCCAGCTTGTATGCAATTTTGATGTAAGCTTAACATATTTAACCCCGTACTTAGCGTACCTAGTCCTTAACGTTATGCACGTTGAATTGTTGACTGGTATAGCAGTATGTACCATGCAAGATGCGGTCGGTGGGAAGGCTGAAAAGCTTTTGCGTTTATTCCAAATTACCTTAAGGTTACTATTTTTAGCGACTACTAATTTTAGCGATTTTTTCTGAGCAAGATTTAGCGATCATTCAATTTAGCGATTTTCCGAAAATTAAAAAAAGAAACAGTTTTAATATATAGCTAAGATGGAAATAAATGTTCAGTAATAGAACAAAGTCTCCTAAAATTGAACGAACATTATCATTTTTAAAAAGAACAAAGTGAATAGCAAATATTAGAATGTGGGTCCTCGTCGGGGAACTCAGTCATATTCGCCACGATTATTTTATTACAGTTCCCAGGGCTCCTCCAAGTGACGTCATCGCCACAAATACCAGTTCAACAAGCTTACAAGTGAACTGGGACAAGGTTCCCTTCCCTGATCAACTAGGCATCATCCGGGGATACAGAGTATTGATGTGGAGAACCAATCAGAGTGCAGTTATTTTAAGAAATGTCACTCTACTGGTCCCGTCACGTGACATCAGCTTCACTGGATTGGAAAAGTACACTAACTACACCATACAAGTGTTGGCATTCACTGTCAAAGGAAACGGGAATAGAAGTCAACCGATAGTGGTCATTACTGACGAAGATGGTAAGTGAAGATTAAGTAGAGCTACAACTATTGACAATTTTAATCTCGAAATAAATTGGAACATTCTAAAGTAAAAAGAATTAGAATAAAACTAGAACACCTCTGCCCAATCTCCAATACTACGTTAACCGTAAAAGCCACCATCCCACTGAGACCCTCTATTAAGCCTGGTTTTCACTAGCGACGCAAGAATAACAAAATAACACTCTCATACAAATTTCAGCCTTATGTACGTTTCACTCTCTCCTTCTGTTCAACCACTCTCTTCTAGTTCCTTCCCAGTCTCCAGCAGATCTTGAACTCTTCAACACAAGCTCGACAACTTTGAAAGCAGTATGGGCCCGAGTCCTTGATTGTTGTCGACACGGGATTATTCGTGGTTATCGGCTTTTCTTGAGGGACATTAACACTGGGGAATTCGTGGCAAATGAAACGACACCGGCTGGCCAATATGAATTTGAATTTTCCTCTCTGCTGAAATTTTACGGCTACAGCGTTTCCATTTTGGCTTTCACCATAAAAGGAGACGGCCCTTTGAGTGAAGTGTCCGCCATGACAGATGAAGACGGTAATGTGCCAATTTATCTTGAGACAAACACACAAAGATGCGAAATTTTTCAAACTCACTCGAAGATTGTGATAGGCTTTGTGAGTAAAACCAGAGATAAAAAAAACTCCTGAAACTACTTGAAGCACTAGAAAAAGGTGCTTGTTATCTGGAGCCATTAATGGCTCCTGCTTTCCAATTTATTATTCTAGGCGAGCGATCCGATGTTTCGAGAATTTTCGAATTTTCTTGGCCTTAATTTTTTGCATCCAGGCCTGGTACCAGTTAACAACTATTTTAAAATTCAAAATGGCCGTCACACATACAAAACACAACTTTAAAGAGTAGTTTTTATCTTTCATTTGATGTAAGAGCTCTCATTAGCCTTTTCTGGCAAAAATATATGTTTCTTCTGCATTTAAAATGACTATAGGTCTTAAAAGATCGACATGTCATCATGGAAAATTGAAACAGTCATTTCTTAGTTTTATATGAACAGTTTGCATCTTCAAGGAGCTCAATCTATCCATTCTTTTTTGATAGGAATGAAAAGCAGAAATACCTAGAATAACTGTTTTATTTATTCCTGGGACTACGTTATAAGAGGGGCTCGTTCATTCTCGTCCCTATAGCCCTTTTCGTTTCTCTTAGCCGGCGAGGCCCTGGCACGAGAAACAAAGGGTTCTTGGGACACAGGATTTCCAGTCCTAGATTCTAGGACTTTCGGTCTTCATGTATGCAGCCAATCAAAACATTCAAAATTATTCAAACATCCTGTGTCCCCAGAGCCCTTCTTTTCTCGTGCTAAGGCTTCGCCGGCCTAAGAGAAGCGACAAGGGCTTTGGGGACGAGAATAGGGTTCTTTATAGCGGGTGTTCACTTTTCATTTCAAATTGTCTCTTTTCCAGTCCCCATTGGAGCGCCTTTCGATGTGACTGGAAGTAACACAAGCGCCTGGAGCTTGCAGATCACGTGGGACTTTGACCCAAATGTGCGTCACGTGCTCGGCATCCTGCTGGGGTTTCGCGTGCATTACCTGAACGTGAACGACAGCGGCGCATTTTGGGAAGCCAAGACACTGTGGGATCCCCTGGCGCGTGAAACAATACTTACCGGTTTAGAGGAGTACAGAGATTACAACATAACTATCACTGCATTTACAAGGATTGGAGAAGGTGCTAACAGTCTGTCTATTGTCATAAGAACTGACGAACACGGTAAGTTAGTTGTTCGGAGTTTAAACCAAAGCAGTGCGTTGATTAGTTTTTAGGAATCTATACTGACGAGCAAATTCTTAGTTGTCTCTAGCTTGTTGTATAATTTAGATGTAAATTTAACATGTTTAGCCCGTACCAAGCGTGCCTGCTCCTTAGTTATGCCATAAACCTGGTACAACCAATATACATTATTGATGTGACACCATGCGATATACATTCAGTGAGAAGGCTCGAACCTCTTGCGTATATCCCATGAGTTACATTCAACGGCAATTCACATCACAATGTGTCGCATTTGGCATTGGATGAAATAGTTATGTAATGGTTTTGTCGTGGTATAACTGAACACGAATAACCCATTCGTTGCTTGACGTTTTCATTGTAAACCTATCCAAAGTTTTATGTTTAAACTGAAATCACGCGCGTTACTGTTTAATAGGAAACTGTAAACTCCTTACAAATAGCAAAAACATTGTTATATCTCCTCTAATTTTTTTCATTGTAAAAACAGTAAATTCAGCAACAAAAGTAATGAAAAAGTAGAGGGCCACCTACACCAAAGCTCTTTTCGTCGTAAAGACGTAGAAAAGTGGGATCAATTTAGGTTTCTGGGAAACTGCTCACCTACCCCTCCCCAAACCTAACATTAACCCTTACTTATCGCTTTGGGCAAAATGTTAGGTTTGGGGAGGGGTAGGTGAGCAGTTTCCCAGAAACCTAAATTGATCCGAAAAGTGTTCGGTAACAAAAAAGTAAAATGCGAGGAACATTGTACAACAACATGAAAGATACTGAAAGGCAAGAGAATTAAATTACTCATAAAAAGGACGTGGAGGCAGCTGGCAAAAGGCGAAAACGTAAAAATCAGACTCAGCATATTTTTTGTCCCTGAGGCTCCCGTTAATGTCCGTTATTGGATCCCGATAACTCGAACCTTCAAGGGAAATCGCAGATGGTTCGAGATATCGGAAGTTCAGAGTTATCGAGGGTAGAATTAGTGAGAAAATGACTTGGAGGGGATCGAAAAAACTTTGAGTTAGCGGGAGGTTTAGGCTTTTGAGGATTCAAGATATCGAGATTATACTGTTGCTTAAAATCAAATCACATTTTATTTATACACGTGACACTTATGAGTACATACAGTTCTCGTTATTTTTCACAGTTCCCAGGGCTCCTCCAAGTGACGTCATCGCCACAAATACCAGTTCAACCAGCTTACAAGTGAACTGGGGCGAGGTTCCCTTCCCTGATCAACTAGGCATCATCCGGGGATACAGAGTATTGATGTGGAGAACCAATCAGAGTGCAGTTATTTTGAGAAATGTCACTCTACTGGTCCTGTCACGTGACATCAGCTTCTCGGGATTGGAAAAGTACACTAACTACACCATACAAGTGTTTGCATTCACTGTGAAAGGAGAGGGGAATAAAAGTCAGCCGATAGTGGTTATTACTGACGAAGATGGTAAGTGAAGATTGAGTAGAGCTAAAATCAGTGACAAATGTAATCTTAAAAGAATTTGAAATAATTTGAAATAATAAAAAATAAAATTCTATATCCATAGGCATGAATCTTAGTTTAGGAAAGTAAAGCCGGGTCTGACGTAAAGTATATGAAATAATTCATATATGTGAACTGAAGATGAGACGTTAAGTGAAGAAATGATACTCGCAGTGAATTGCAATTAAAGAAATTGCAAAGAAAGAAACCAGAAAAAATTCTGACTTCGATCAACGGGATTCGAACCCGTGACCTCCCCGATACCGGTGCGCTGCTTTGCCAATTACTGAGCTATTGAAGCCACACATTGGGAGCGAGGTCAATTGTGAGTTGTAAATTAGGTCTCTAAATTAGGTCTGTCTATGCTAGTATTCCCCCTCCCGCAAAGCAATGTTTCCTAAAACAATGAAAAAAACTATAAATAAAGATTCTTTCAAATTTACCGTTAGAGACCGTGGCGTTTCTCGATACAACTTCTGATTCCCCCATTTTTGGCTGGTTTGCCTGAAAAAACCCATCTTACCTTACCCCCAGGGGGGTTACTCCGGCTTGTAAATGACGGGGATGATCGAAAAGAGGCAAAACATAGGACCCAAAAAAATCCCTAAGTCTTCCGACATTACCCAAAAAAATCCCTGAACCAAAAATAACCCCCCAAAAAATCCCTTGTCAAATTACCCCTACATTGTCAGGAGGGGCAATAATATAACACAAAGAAAATCATAAAAAATTGAACGCTCGTCTTTGTTTATTCATCATACCATAAAAACGCCAAGGCTGCGCCAATTCACTTTAGTTCGTTTTTAATACCCACAAAATCCCCAATTTAAATCAAGTCACCCAAAAAAATTTTTGCCAAATTTTCCAACCCAAAAAAATCCCGGAATCGAAAATTTCAAACCCAAAAAAATCCTTCGATCATCCCCGTCATTGACAGGCCGGAGTACCCCCCCCCCCCCCTGGGACCTTACCTCATGATAAGTCGCAATTTTCCTTTAAATTTGTGACTTCGACCCCAACACGCTTGTGGAAAAACCAAAAATAGCTCATAGCCTTTTCAATAAAATATTCATCGTTTTCCTTATTGTGGTCTATTGTGTATACAGAATGATTATTCATTTTGCGGTGACATCAGGTCTATTTATTCTTCCCGGAAACTAAAGAGGTGAAAATTAAGGTCAAACATGATGGCTATCTATTGAACGGCCTTCACTATATGCCATGCCATCCGCTTGACTTGTTTTAAGTGTGAAAAATCTTAATATATACCTTATTTTAGGAAATCAACGCTTGTATTAATTAAGGTATTTTAAATTAACGCGACTTAAATTTTCGCGAATTGAAGGAAAAATTACTTCTCCAAAAAGGAAATTAACGCGGAAGAGGGAGTAACATTTTAAAATGAAGGAAACAAAGAAAAAATTGTTGACACAACAGGAACAAGTTATTCCAACACTAGGCGTATAATCTTTAACGGAAACAATGTCAGTGGTACTTTCCCCAAAACGCAGTTCAAGTTCTTCCTCGAGGAAACGAAAGCGAGGATTTTTTCTTTCTCCTCTTGATTAGTGCATTTCATACCTTCCGCCTGACTTTGTTAATGACTGAAAAGCAGATCACTGCAGCCTAACCTGGCTAATGCTGTGATCGATGATACGAAGAGCCACCTTTTGTGAAAAATGCAATGTTGTGAGAAAGGATAATAAAATCAGCTCTAAAGTTTGGTTTCATCCTGTAAAACTTCAGTCCAATATAGGGCACAAACGATATACATTTGAAATAAACTATATACTGTTAATCGTGAAGAATCGTGGTGAAAATGTTTTGAATATTTTGATTTTGATTTTGAGTGTAATAATGACGGGAGGTAACAAAAACATTTACTTTTTACTTTGTATATTTCTTAAATTTAAAAACGAAAGAATTTTCTTAAGGAAATATACTTGCATCACACATCCTTCGAATCATTTTATATATGTAACGCAGTAAAATACAGTTTTCATAAGAAAAAGATTAAAAGTAACTCCCTTTCAGTCATATCTTTATTTAAAATCACAAATAATTCAAGTTACAAAGAAGATAGGTTTGTTAATTTAAAACAATTGAATTTTTACTGTTACTTTTCACTGTAATGTTCTTTGTCGTAACGAATGGTACTAGCCCGGGGGGGGGGGGGTACTCGAAAAAGTTTTGTACGGGGAGGCTCCGCCCGGAGATCTAACCCCTTACCCTTTTATATACCATTTTGATAGAAAAGGTACCCCTTTTGTATACTTTTTATTGCAAAAAGGCACCCCTTTCATATACCTACACGACATCACATTTACCTAAAACAGAAAGTTTTCTTGTCATTTTTATGTAGCGCTTAATAAATTACGACGATACAGCCAAAAGTTGCGTCTACTCGAAATATTTAATGTAAAGGCCTTTTAAAATATCATTATGACAGATTTCCCTACCCTTTTATATACCTAAATTTGTGAAATCCCTACCCTTTTATATACCTGGAGCCTGAAAAAGGTACCCCTTTCGGGCGGAGCCTCCCCGTATAGGCCATTATAGGGAGTACCCCCCCCCCCCGGGGTACTAGCGGGCAAGTACTAACTCAATGATCAAAAAACTATTTGTCTGATTGTGTCCTTCACTGCTTGTCTCACTTCTATCATCTTCCAACAGTAAAGAATCGGATTTAACGACGAGTTTAAATAAATTAAAGTGCATGTATATTCGCCAGCGAGAAAAACAGGTGAAGAAATACCAGTATTTGTCCACAAACTACCTATTATACCATAGGGTAGATAACAAGCAACTAATGTCAACTGCACCCACAGTGTACTGTACACCGCCTTCTTGTATCGCGCTATGTTCAGTGCTTGGCTCGGCTGTTCTTGATGAGTATGGCTTTGGTCTTGTGTTTGATGATGTCGAAGGGATAAGAAAATCTTTGTGTAAGAGACGATCGAAGTTGTTAAGCAGAGCGCTATGATGATATTTCTAGACCATGAGCCAATATGTTCATTCCAAAACCACATTGTTGCAAAGAACGTGCAGGAAACCCAAATGGCTACGACAATCACATATGTTCGTTTTAGAGTTACAACTTGTCTGTATCTCAGCTTCAACAACAGGGCAAGAAGTCTGTCCACGCTTATTGCAGTCAGTGTCAACAGAGACACTCCACACAAAATAAGGCCTGCTATATAACGTGCCACATTTGCATTGGAACAAAGTTCCCAGTGTTCATTCAGTAAAGATATCAAAAATGAAACAGCGAGAGGCTCTGTAATAAGACCAACACAGAGATCAGTTGTAGCCAGACAACGAAACAAGAGTTTGGACGGAGGATGAAGGGAAGACTCCTTGCGAAGCGCAGCTAGGATCAGAGTATTTCCCAGAAATGCGGTAGCGGACAGAAAAATGTTTAGAACTGAGAGGAATATCAAGTGTCCGTGTATTTCAGCGTTTCGAACTTCCGAGCATACCAGTTGTTCAAATGTTTTCTCGTTTCCATCTGCAGTAAAGTTTGCTGTCACCATTATCCCAAGCTACAATATGACTATTTGTGGCAAGAGTTTAACCGCAGCTTAAGTTTTGAAGCAATATTCACTCACTATCACTGAACACTTTTTCACCTGAATGAAATCGTGGCTTGTATGACGAACACTGTAAAACGCCTTTTATTTCCTCTTGTCAAAAAAAATGACGTCCTCTAGACAATGGTGTGATTGATGGAGATGAATTTAATCTCCTCGATTTATCAGAAGTAAGAATCTCAAACTTCCGTCTGAAGACTGAAATCAGTGAAATTGTAGAAATGATTTGATTGGGACGTGATGGAAGCACTGGAGCGTGTGGCTACACTGAATCGAGACGCTGAAGCACATATACTAAATCACTCTGCGCTAAAGCACTGGACATTACGTGCCACCAAGGAATTTTAGAATCTCGTCAAGAATTCCGGCCATTCGTAATCATGGCTTCCAAGGCAACTTTGGATCGGGTCTCTGTGTTTATCACTTCATTATATTTGCTCCAAAGATACTTGAAAGGCAAATATTCTTACCTGATATTGACAGCAAGGCTTATCATTGATTTATTTTTATTGGTCTTGGTTTTTCGTCTTTTTGTGGTTAAATAGTGTCAGCGTCTGAAACAAACAGAAAATACACACAATTAGCAATTATTCGGCTGAGGCGGATAACACCATAATAATTAATAATAATTTATAAATTTATATTGCGCTTTTTAACATATAAATGAGCAAAAGCGCATTACAATATTAAAACTTAAAAACCATCCTCGATCTGCATTATTCTTGATGTCATAGTCAGCCTCATCAAATAATTATTTTATTTCTGATTTATTATTCATTCAAAATATTTCCAGAGCACCAAATACACAAAATGAATTTAATAGGGTTTCCACAGTAGGTAAAGTACACAATATACGACAACTTTCGCTTTTTTTGACAGAAATTGTACCCCTTTTGTAGACCTTTTACTGAAATAAAGTACCCCTTTCATATACCTAAAAGACATGGCATAGACTTAGAACAGGACGTTTTCTTGTCATTTTCATGTAGCACTTAACAAATTAAGATAATACAGCCATAAATTTCGACTGTTCGAAATATTTTATTTTAAAGCCCTTTTATATACCTAAATAACAGATTTCCATACCCTTTCATATAACTTAACTTGTGAAATCCATACCCTTTTATATACCTGAAGCCCGAAAAAGGTACCCCTTTTTCGGTAGTGGCTTATTTCAGTAAAAGGTATACAAAAGGGGTACAATTACTGTGGAAAAAAGCGAAAGTTGTTGTATATTGTGTACTTTACCTACTGTCAAAACCCTATAATTTAATTTTTCTATTATTGGACAATCGTCCAATAATATAAACGACTTCCACTTTACTCGTCAAAACTAAATTTTTAGTTTGGCCCGTGGAAAGTAAGAGCGACACAAAACACTATCACCATTTGCGTCATTTTTGGACTATAGAGCATCATGCATCGCACATTAGACAAATAATTTAAATCACAACTAAGAATTGACCGTCAAGAATATTAAAGGACTTTTTCTTCTAATTACAAATTCATACTCTTTCTAAGGGCAAACAGTATAAAATCCTCACTGCATACTCATTACCTCATCGCATAAGATTAAGTTATGGGAAGGGTTCGCGACTGCTAAGGCAACAGGCATGCAACGAGGATAAAACGTGAAATTCTGTCAACCGCCACCAGGGGAGGTGGGTGGGTCGCGAAAGTTGGCCGTCGTGTCGGAGTACCGTTAAAATGACCACGTTTCAAGCGCAATGACAGGATTTATACTCTTAGACCGCAAAGCATCAATACTGCAACAAGCATGCGCCGAAACGAAGGAATTCGGACATATAATTAGAACTTCTGCTATGAGCTAATTTAAAATTATGCAGTGAGAATAGCTCTGCCAGCTAATTTGCATTTTTTGTTTGCCTGCACCTGCAGAAACAAGTTCCTTGCAAAGAAAAAAAAATGTTGTTAATAATAAAGATGGTAAATTTTAAGCTCGGTAATAAATAATAAAGATAAGATGTTCTACATGACACGAGCATGGGACAAAGAAAAATCCTGAGTCCCCGACGGGAGTCTAACCCATGTATCTGGGAGGCCATGGGTTCGATTCCCGTCGGGGACTCAGAATTTTTCTTTGTCCCATGCTCGTGTCATGTAGAACATCTTATCTTTAAAAAGAATGTTTTTTCTCAATTTATCTAAATAAAAAACTTGAATAGATTGATTTCATTTAACCCGTGAAACAATATCTAGCGGTTAGTGTGTAATAGTCAAAACTAAACAAAAGGAAACAATGGAATTTGCACCTAAAACCTAAAAGTGTAATAACTACTTCACGGAATAAAGTGAAACTACTCTAAAAACTTTTCTTAATTTTATCATTTTAAAATGAAATTCATATATGGGTCCAACGACATTGGACTTGCTAAAATTCACGTCCCCCACCCCCGATTTTTTTTGCGACGTTTGTCTGTACAAACAGGGAATGTTTTTCTCAGGTAAATGTTAAATTAATATTTCACCTATTAGCAAGGACCTGTCTGCCAGTTGTCATTCTCAGTAATAGCTTGCCGTTTCACCAGCTGGAACGTGGTCGTACGCGTTGCAAAGAACAATTTAACGTTTTGCCGTTCAACAAATTAAGACTACCTTCAACTTTTACACCTATAAATTGTTAATTGTAAACCTAAAATAAAACTTTTATTTTTACTCAACCGGGTTGAGAAACTTTATAGAACAATATTTCTTTTAAGCTGAATTTTCGGTTAGAAAACTTGCTGAGTTCTATTTCAAGAGCTTAATGCTTTTATACATTTGTGAATATTCTTTGAATTCTGTTGAAAGAAGAATTAAATACTAAAGGTAGAGTTACGTTTCTCAATAAAAAGCCGGCGAATTTCCGCCTTTGCGTAAAGCCACTTCAGCTGTCATTAATGTATTGCGTAGTAGACTTTCCTATTAGTACGTAGGATGATTTTTAAAAGTTTTCTTCCTCGCAGACCTTAAAATAGAAAAAGAGCATTTTGTCACCTCTCTCTCGCGCGGCGCATATCATTTCTAGTTTTCAAATAAATAAAAGTTACCACAGCCAGAAAACGTCGGTTGCTGAACAGTATAATTGTATATAAGAAAAATTAAGAGACTTTGCAACGTTTTGGTCTAATTTATTCGATCTTTCAGACAAAGGTCTTGTTTATTTATAATTTTAGGCAAAGGTCTAATTTATTCGAAATTTTAGACAAAACTACAAACAAACATTTATTACTGTTACACCTGTAGTATGATGGAGTATGCTGCTAAAGAAGAATGCAAAGGAAAATTCATCTCTTTTTCTCTCAGTAGTAATGTTAAAACCCGTATCTGTATTAATCTTAAAATCTTCGATTTACAGATTCAATTTTAGTTTATTTCAATTCCGTGTTCTGCGTAAAGACTCTATTCAGTTATTAGTTTCAAAACACGACCGTTTCGTCAACAGAAGTAAAATAAATAGAGTGAACTGTCTGTTTCTGTTTCTTCTTTCGTCCTTTTCAATGCCCTTGAGAAACTTTCAATGTTAAGCTTCTTGAAAGATGGTGCGCCACTAACTATATTATGAACAGTTGAAAAGGGACCTGTCTAATAATTTATTTTGTGCTCCATTTCAAAACGTCATGGCTTCAACAAACATGATGTTCTCCATATAAATGGAGACAACTAATAAACTCTAACATTTTAACCTTTGATTCATGAAAAGCGTTACAAAGGGTGTTTCTTGGAGAATTAAAATTAAAACTCCTTTTTGTCTATTTGCAACAAAACTCGGCTTCAGCCCAATTTTGAATTTGAAGGAACAATGTTTTAAGCTACACACAGAAAGATGTTGGAGACGAGAAAAGCAAAGAAATATTTGAAACAATCTCAACACATATAGCTTGGAGCAAAACTTAAGTTTAAAAACTTTGATAGAATGACATAACTTTTTTATCAATACTTAGTGACTAAGCTACGGTATTTCAAATTGCTTGATAAAGCACTGAATATGGAGTATTACAATTAAACGGATCAATAACAAAGTACTTGTCTGATTGTGTCCTTCACTGCTTGTCTCACCGGCCCGATTTTCCAGCAGTAAAGAATCGGGTTTAATGATGAGTTCAAGTAAATTAAAGTCACTGAAAACGCCTTAGCGAGAAACATAAACGAAGATAATTCACCTGGGGTAGTAGCTGTCGGCATCATTGCTCCCACTATACCAACTACAGTATAGGGTAGATAACAAACAACTAATGTAAACTGCAACCACAGTGCACTGGACACTGCACTCTTATATCGCGCCAAATCGAATGGAGAAGACTGGTTAGGTTGTCTAGGATGAGCTTGATGTTGGTGATGACATAGAAAGCAAAAAATCTTCATGTAACACGAGGTGGATATTACAAGACATAATGAAACGACTATATAGCTATACCAAATGGTTATTAAGAAATTCAAAATAAACGCTGCCGCCGCGACGCTAGACACAACCCAAAAGGCAATTACAACTACATACATTCGTTTCAGTGTTACAACTTGTTTGTAGTTCAATCTTAACAGCAGGGCGAGAAGTCTGTCCACGCTTATTGCAGTCATTGTCAACAAAGTTACTCCACTAAAAGTGTAGCCAGCCATGGAACTTGCGAAAAAAGCGAAGGGACATATACTCCAGCGCTTGCTCAACAGAGACAGATCGTACATGGCTTGGAGAGGCTCTGAAATAAGACCAACACAGAGATCAGTTGTCGCCAGGCTTCGAAGCAACAGTTTGGACGGCGGATGAAGGGAAGACTCCTTGCGAAGGGAAACTAGGATTAGTGTGTTTCCCAGAAAGGCGGTAATGGACAAAATGATGTTAATGATGGCAAGAAATTTCATCTGGTGGTGTGTTTCGTCAGCTAAATCTGCCGAGCAATACATTTGCTTCAATGTGCCAGATGTGCTGTGTATTCCATCTCCAGAAGAGTTGGTCGCTGCCATGACTTTGTTATGCGACAACTTCTAGCCTCGGCCGCGGCTGGATTTTTGTTATCTTAATCGCCTCGAGCTCTTGATTTACAATGATGGATTATCTAATAGGCTCTTTACTAGTCACCACTGCCGCTGTTTCCGTAGGATGCCTGGTCCTGTATCTTTTTTATGATGATGAGTTTTATTTTTATTCAAATTAACATGTGATCAAATTTATTTTCCTACCGAAACGTTTTGCATGCGCCAATCCTTATCTTGAAACAAAGACAAAAATAACTCGAAAATGGCTCATTGAATATTTTATGTACGGTGTTGTCAACATGTCTTGAAATTTTATTGCGTTAGGTCTAGAAAACAATGTTTTAATTAACCATGCAGATGGTTTCACAACTAGTGAAAAACTGAATTTATAATCGAATCCTACGCAACCTACATATCGACAGCACAAATTACAAAACAGGAAGTGTTTATCCTCCCACTAAAGCCTAGTTTACAGGAGCAATTTTTATGTGACATATGTATTAAATGTGAGCAATTATAATGTGACATTTTTGTATATATATTTGCTTGTGTAGATGAGAAAATTTGGCCAATTTGTTTGTGACAAATATATTTGTTGACACGCCAGTAAGTTGTCACATACGAAAATTGCTCGTGTATACGACTTGTCGCATAAAACGTGGCAAATACTGCGTCAGCATATGTGGTCCCCAAACTCCCACTTGGCCCTGTGCGCGCGTATCTCTGTGCGTATCTCTACTGACCAAGGTCATTAGTGGCGCACTAAACTTTGAACTGCCGGACAAATAATTGTTGTGTCATCTACACTATCAAATATATTTGTCACATAAAAATTGTCACGTAAAAGTTGCCCGTGTAAACCCGGTTTAAAGCAGATTTATCAGTCTGCGATGACCGCACCGTGTTGTGTTCTTGGGAAGACACCTTAGTCTCACATAATTCTCTCTACCCAGATGTAAACACGGGCGTTATGCAATATTCCTAGTCGCCTAATGCCATGGAAACCGGGGTTTAAGCATGGGGAGCAATAAGTGAATTTATTTTCGAACTTATCGTTTTTACAGCATGTCTGTTTCTTTTTAAATTATCCCCAAAATTGCAAATTTCAGCAATTAACACTTATCGTAAATTAATTCATTGCTCGTAAAGAATAAGATAAATAAAGTGTTAGAAAGATGATCCTTTTACAAATGACGATGACGATGCAGGTGGTAGTTTGTAGACAATTTCTATAAATTGCTGAATTTGTTCACATCTAAATAACCCTGCGAAGAAATAGCGCACATCTGAATACAATGAAACAGGCGTCTCCTATATATATATGTATCAAGTTGGTGCCCTTTAGTGTAGGCTTTTTACTGAGGTTTTGTTATCAATTTTGATGATTTTTTTTTCAGTTCCGACCAGGAGGCCGGCAGGCATCGCCGCATGGAATACAAGTTCAACCTCTATCATGTTGTCATGGCAACCACTAGCTGATCCTTATTACCTCCATGGCATACTACGCGGCTACGCTGTTACGTATAACAGAGTGGACGGCCTGTTACCTGCTGTACAAATAAACACGAGCAGTTCAACCTTGTCGCTAGAGCTGGGAGGTTTGGACGAGTATGTTGAATATAGATTTGAAGTTCGAGCGTTTACGATCAAAGGAGCTGGACCATTTACTTACATCAACTGTCTGACAGATCAAGACGGTAAGACGTTCAAAAGACATTTTTTTTTCTTACTCGCCTTATAGACTTATTATAAATTTATTTAACTCACTTTCAAATGAACTTAAAAAAAACATAGAAAAGCACACTCCTGAGTCAACAATCTGGGAGAAGAGGTTCGTTTAACGCAGGGCAGACCAATATAGTTACAAACTTACAAGTCATTGAGGAATTAGTATAAAAGTAACGTTTTTACAAGAGGATTTTTAACCACGATTTTCATTAAGATATATATGCCGTGTGCCAATACCATTTTTAACTTTACATGTAATAATACCACAAGTTTTAATCACATGCAAGCGTGCGACGATAATTTGCTAATTTTTTGAAAATGTCCAAATTAAAGTCACTTTCATTTAGATTTTGTGCCCAAGTTAACGATTAATTTGGACAGATTGGATTCGGTCTTTCCTAAATTTGGCAGACATCGGAAATTTTTCATCCTATGGCCTGTTCTGGGCACCAAAATGTTTCCAAATTGGATAGCATACAGTCTTATTTCGCATGCTGGTAAGAAGCAAACGACGCGCTAAACAAATCCCTGCCCGTGAGCTATAACGTCTGTCTTTCAACACAACAACAATATCAGGGTAAAATATTTATCTGACATGGGTGGAGGAGTTAGCGTGAGCTGTAGATAGGAGAATAGGGTAGGGTACCTCCGCTAACAGACATTCATATTCATTTGTCCCCAGTTCCCGCAGCTCCGCCACAAAATGTCTCCGGCTACAACATCAGCAAGCATGACATCAGGGTATTTTGGGAGGAAGTTCCTTCCCGTGACGTCAATGGCATCTTGCTGGGATATCGCGTTTTTTTTAATGAAACATCGGACGACGTTTTTAACCAGACCGTTGAATTTCCCAGAATGAATGTCACGTTAGGCTTCTTAAGGCCTTACACTTTCTACACAATACAATTGCTAGCATTTACCATAAAAGGAGATGGGCCGAAGAGCCCGCCAAACACAATCAGAACAGAGGAAGAAGGTGAGAAATACCAGGGAGGAGACGGACGGGGAAATTTGTCTTGTAATTTGCAGCATTTTATTAAAGTTCTACTTCTCTATACTTTTGATAGCATTAATGGTACTCTTCTACATAAAGCGAGTAAGAACCGAGTTGTTTTTTTCACCTTCCAGTACCTCGAATTACTGGTTGTTTCCCTTGGATTTGCTCTACACTCCTGCTAATTCGAACTCCGATAACTCGGACTTAATTCTGGATTCCTTCAAAACAATTTGCCATGACCTTGCCCCCGTTAGCTCGAACTCAGCTTTATTTTGCTAAACGATTTCGAAATGTTTCCATTGAGAATCAAGATAACATAAGATCTTGGCGCACTCAAAATGATAGAACAGTGTTTAATCCATTCAGATTCTTTTTTGAATGAATATGTTGAGTATCGGATGAGAAAGAAATTCATCCAATTGGACAATCAACCAACCATTCCGATTGGTTGGTTCTGTTCTTGGTCTTATCAGCTCTCTAACAGTCCTATATGCCTGTTATTGTAAATTGTAATTTTGTTAATTTGCGTTATATGGAATAATTTGTTGTTATTGTCTTTTACTCTTCAGCACCCCAGGTGTATCCCTGGAATGTGACCGGTCTCAACTCCAGTTCCACATCCATATATCTTTACTGGTCTGCCATTCCCCCGGAATTGGTGGCTGGAGTTTTAAGAGAGTACAGAATCGTTTATAACGAACTCAATGATCGTAACGAGACCGTCAAAACGCATCTGCTGAGATTACCCGTCGACCAGTTGTCGGTTAACTTGACAGACCTAGCAAAGTACACAAACTACAGTTTTGAATTGCAAGGAATCAGCAAATTCTTTGGTGTGCAGAGTCCGCCCATCGTTGTCATCACAGATCAGGACGGTAAGGCATATATGAGGGTGCTGGAGGGGAATATAAAATCCCATTTCCCAGCCCACATTTTGCCCAAATCCCAGTTCCCAGACTATTGTTTCCCGATTTTCCAAATCCCAGTGGTCTTTTATTGGTTATTTGTTTGTGATTCCCAGTCTCAGTTACCCAAATCCCTTTTCCCAGTGAAAATTTTTCCAAACCCCAGTTCCCATTTTATCCCTTCAGGCCCTTCATATAGATACACAACGGCAAAGGGATCCCTCTCGTTGCATTCAATGTATGGCACAATCTACTATATAGCACATCTGGCAGGAATTATGAGTTCCGAGATCAGCAGTTTTGTTGGAACTATTCGGGTTAGAGCTCGGAAACTTCTGACGTACGCCAAACGAAAGAAGCCAAATTTCGGATTTCATTTTCGATTCGCTTCGCCTTAGTTACAAAGCAAGGCCTGGATCAAAACTTTTCGTATGAAAGTGAGTTTAATGTGTTCATTTTCCCACCTTTTAAACAACTGCTCCCTTAGAATATAGCCATTGAACAGAAAAACAGGCACAACCTTAGGGTGTAGCTAAGTAGTGATCGTGAATGAAGTTATTTATTGGCTTGGTGTCGTTTCATATTGTTTCTTCTGTTTTTAATACTTTAGTACCAAGTCGTGCACCAGGGAATATCACTTCGACCAATACAAGCTCTACAAGCCTATTAATAACGTGGGAACATATTCCAAAGAAACTTGTGCATGGAATTCTCCTCGGTTACCGAGTATTTTATCATCAATTCGTGGACGAACAACAAATCGAAGCGAAAAGGCGGAGAAGAGCTATTGATAACATGAACGAAACCGTCGAAACTTTACCACCAAACACGACATTTCTCAGGATATCCAACCTTAAAAAGTTCACCAATTATTCCTTTAGAATTGTTGGCTTCACGATCAAAGGAGAAGGAAAAATAAGCCAGACTTTCAACGTGTCTACGGATGAAGATGGTAGGTGCATGTTGAAGATTTGTTATTGCTGTGGTTCAGTGGAAAAATTCTTTAAAGGGACAGCGTCACCATAATTTAGTGCTAGAGAGCTGCCAGCCTCCTTTTAAGAACAGAGTGCACTATTATGATGGTTTAGTGTTGTAAGCTCTGGGGCTAAAGTGCTATGGCACTTTGGTGTAGAACCATTTGTGCGCAATACGCAGAACTTGAAGCAACTTCCATCTGCGTTATTTCTACTTGCTGTTGAATAGTTAAAACCGCTTGAAAATGTAATGTGTCTTGTTAGTAAAACTTGTTTAGAATAAGGGTTTGTGCTAACAGGATTAATTGTAAAGCGACTTGTTAAAGAGTTTTTGCTAATAACAGAGAAAAAAGGGCAAAAAGCTTCACCTTAAATTACTCCGCATTGACTTCATTGTTTATTGTTTTTCATTAAGTTCCCAGTCAGCCACCTGTGGGTCCTTACGCGGTCAACCTGAGCGGGCCGCATATCATCCACGTATCCTGGGAACCAGTCCCAGAAGGCTTTGTACATGGCATTCTTTTGGGGTATCGCATCTTCTACACAGTAATAAGCATAGCTGGAGAGGATGTAAGACGACCCACTCTAAATACGACAACAGACGAAACAGCATTGAGCACAACACTGAGCGGTCTATTGAGCTACGCTGTTTACGAGATACGAGTGACAGCATTCACTGTGAAAGGCGATGGTGCGATAAGCCATAGCATTAGAGCAGGTATGTCGACTAGAAAGACTTATCCAGTCGGGAGAAATGTTTTGGTAACGCCTCGTTAAAAAAATTCGTATCTGCTATTTATTATACAGACAAAGTATAGAGCGAGCATTCGACAGCACTTCCAATGAAACTAATTGAATGCTCTGGAATCCAAACGTTGTAGGGCAGTTAGAGTTACATACAGTTTACCGCGCGACATGCCCTCTGCATACGCCCGCCGAAAAGCAACAAAGTGAGACTAACTTTCTGACACTTAATAAGATAGCCCCCTTAACGTACAAAATGCTTAATTATTAGGCATGACACTAAGTATGACCTGCGACACCAACACCGAGTAAGCGTCCCGAGTTTCGAAACCTACTTCATGAGGAATTCTGTCTCGTACAGAAGATTCGTCGTTTGGAGCATATTGGAACCCTCTGCGGTCGGCGCAGGGGCTCCCAAGCCATCATAAACCTCAATTTCTCTGCTGAGTCACCCCAAATGAGCTTCAATGATATAGACTCGATTACCAGCCGCTGTTTGGGGAGGAACAAAAACCGGACTCGAGAGAGCGGCGGAAATCAAGCCTAACAATAACAGTGATTTCGTATTTTATTAACTTAAATAAAAAATGAATGTTTATTTGTATTTAAGTATATTTATAGGTTTTTAGAAGTCTAAGCTAGAAAGTAACACGGCGCCATAAACTGTATAAGCTTCAGTTTAACTTTTTACCGTGAGTAAATAAAAGATGCGCTGTTGTTGTTGTTGACAAGCTTTCAAAGGCTTGAGTCACTTCTCAAAAACTAGCTTTACATAGACAACACAGGTAATCTACCGGTCTTTCACGCGGTTTTTCGTATAGCTGAGGAATAAACTATGTGCAATATGTAAATAATTGTTCATGCGCATAGGTAGTGAACAGTATGGTAAACCAATCCCTCATAAAAATCTTAAATTAACTCTTTTAGAAACTTGCAGATGTCCTGTAAAAATGACGACAAACTGGTATTCCTTCCCTCCATACATGAGCCGTAATCAGGAGAGTTCTTACGAGGGAATTTTTCCATTCATACTGAACAAGGCGACTAGCACATGCTGTACACCATGCCTCAACGGCCACGGACCTACATCAATCGATTACGAGCATGACAGAGAGGGCATGGCCGCTGAGAAAGACAACGTATCGCTGGTGCATAAGAATGAGTTTAAAGCAGACATGACCTTCCCCGTAGAAGGGTACAAAGGTCAAACTAGATATGGGGTTTATCGTTACGTGCCCCTGATGGAATCTGCCGGGGTGGCCCTCGTCGCACCATTGCCGTCGGCAGAGGAAAAAGCTAATTTTGTGATACATGTTGGCATGGCTTGTTTCCCGATGCTACTCCTGACTGTTCTTATGGTGCTGCTGGCCGGCGCTGTCTTGTGGGCACTTGTGAGTGTTAATGATTTGTAGTCATTCTGCGCAATCTCGCCTGCAATGCATGTGTGCCTCACACGAAGGAATGTTTGATAACCAAAATAAAAAATTCCGGTAAAAACTATCTTTTTCTTCGTTATTAACGCCAGATTTCCTTGCAAAACAATAATAACGAGTAGAAGAACCTCGCGTCGAGCATTCCAAAACGTGGCGGACTAAAAAACGTCATGTGCGCTATTAACGAAGTGTAACTTATCAACGAATTCAAAACAAAAATGAACACAAACTCCGAGACTGCGCAGAACGGGCTGGAAATCACCTGAGTAAACTAATTACATTGCAATACATCTTTCTAAGCATTAAATATCAATCTATCCTGTTGATGTGCTAGATATGTTAACTACTCAGAGTTGCCTCTGAGAAAATCGTTTAAAATAAGAGATGAGGAAGTGTGCATGTAAGGGAGGGGATGAGACGCAGTGGTAGTGGTGGTAAGGCATACAGATGGTGTTGGCCGGCTTATAGATGAAAGCGTTCCTTATGTTCCTTATGACCGACAATAGACCGATTAAAACCTTCTAAAACTGGCCAATCAATGTTGACATACTTTACGCTAGTCTTACAGCCAATGACATCACAGCAAAACTGACCAATCCACGGGACAGACTTATAATACTGTCAGTTGAGGACTTTTTCCCTCACCTTGTAGTTCACGAACTACGAACTACTGATACTTCTACGTTCAAACCACTTACTATATACGGGTCGAGTCAACAATTGGTGATTTTGCCATGTTTGAAATTGAAAAAAAAAAACATCCAAAGAAACGAAAGTGTGTTAATTTCTACGTGTTAAAATATACAATGTATTTCAATTATTATTGAATTAAAAGGTTTTAAAACGTTTCTTTTTCTAACGGATCAGTCCTCTTGAATTTTTCATTTTACAGGAGTCTAATGCCAATCCTGAGGAGTTTCCAGAGTTATTCACTAGAGGATTATGGGCAGGATTTTGGTGGGCTTACATCACGTGCACGACATTAGGGTGAGGATATCGTCAGGGGGAAGGGTCAGGGTAAAGCTTTATAATAAGAAAGTAGGTTGCAAAGAGGTTGGGAAGGAAATATTCTATAATGATTTGTGAACAAAACTTGACAATCGCGAACTCAACTGAGGAGTAGAAATAGCTTAATGTAAGATGATAACTTATGAAAAATTAAAATTTCTCGGAAAAAAATTATGCTTTAACATTCACTGCGCTGAATAATATTTATATTTATTTTTACAGATATTTCGACTCGCAGTCTGATCGTTAAATACAACGTAACATAAAATATAACTTTAGACCTCCCAACAGCAAATATATAGCACGTAAACCGCACGTGTTTCCCAAAAGAACTTTATTTCCTTGCCAGTTATTGTGGGTCAATCGAGCCATTGCATAGGTTCGGATGAACCTACGCCGTGTATTTCTGTCACGTAATAAATAATTTGAGGAGTCAGCGTGACCGAGTGGTTTAGGGCGCTGGTGTTGTAATCCGGAGGTCCCGGGTTCAAACCCTCCACCCTGCCACTAGCTGGATTTGTTCTCGGTTGTCACGAGTTCAAATCCTCGGTCACGCTTTGTATAAAGCCAACTTGTCCGTCTCCTAACAGTTGAGATTTTCTTACTACGTTATGTTCATTAATTTAAAATATTTGCTTCCTCTGTTTCAGTGGCATGCCTGTAAACTACTAGTTATCTCGAACAGATATGAAGCTAAGTGCATGACCACTATAAACAACATTTATTTTTATTTAAAATAAATATATAATCAGTGCATATTGCTGTTCCTTTGTTTGCAGCTATGGTGACAAGGTTCCTCGTAGTTTTCTTGGACGTCTCTTCGCGATAGCCTGGACATTAACTGGCCTCGTCCTCATGTCGTTTCTTGTAGCCGTGATGACAGAATCTCTTATATCTTACACGGTGCTTCAAGCCTCCAGCAGGAAAATTTATGGTGCTAAGGTACCGTAAACTAAATTTTTTTTCCAAAAAGTTACTCGGAAATCTTTGGCAAACTTCGTTCATCTTCGGGAAAGTTCGAAAAATGTTCGGAAACTTTCGTATGGCCTTCGAACAACACTCGGACAATCTTCGCTCAGAATGCAAAATGTTGCTCGAAGAGATTAAAATCGCTCGAAATATAAAAGTTTGCCAAAAAGTTGCCGAGCAACTTCTGGACATGCCCCAAATAAGATTTAGCGTCCCACCGCTTATTAACCTTGACAACTCAAGAGAGCGCATTTATTTATTTATTTTTTATCTTAACCCTTAACATGCTAAGTGCGGATTATTCCGAGATTTGGAGGAATGGCCATTCTGCCACTTTTATGACGTCACCAATTTATACGTCAGCAAATTTTTGTGATTTGCATTTTATAGAGCTAGGATAGATCTTTCCACAGGACTATCCATCTTCAATATTGACTGCATTCCGACAGAGCTAATCGAAAAAAAAAAACACGATCAGTTTTTGGTGTAAAATTGGTGCTAAAACAGGCCAAAATACCCGTACTTGATCATGATCTCCTTTCCAGGGTTTTCCATTGATTCAGATCAAAACTTTTCAGGCCAGTAGAAGGGGTGCACAGAGTAAAAGATAGAGAGAATAAGAAAGCAGAGAAAAACGAAAAGGAAAGGAGCAAGGAAAAAAATCGGAAAGGTTCAGCAAAAAAAAAAGAAAGTCCAAATTTTGGCTTATGCGCATGCGCCAAAGTAAAATATTGTACATTTTTACATGGAAATTTCATCAAAATCTTCCTGCATTGTCAGAAAGTGCATTTTTAGCGAATTTAGAGAACTTTTGGACCGTGGAGCCAAGAAAATCGATTAACGGTTAAAAAAACGCGTTTTTAGGAATAATTTCAGTATATTAAGGGTTAACTTCTCTGAATTGCCAATGAACTGCTCGTAGACTATCGTTGTTGTAACAGATCCCCCAAAAATTAATAAATGTTTTTTTCCATAGATTGGAGCCATTCAGGGATCACCGGAGTTCTCACTTGGAGTGCGCAAGACAGCCAATATGAATCCAGGTAACTCCTATTACACGCCGCAAAGCACTCATGGTATCAAGAATTAGTAGAAACTCAGCCGTGTTCTATTGGAAATTCACGAAACTGATTGGTTAACGCAATGTTTTCTATTTAACAATAAGACGGCAAGCTCGAGGTTTCTATCGGCCGGCTGATAGCAACATATACGTATAGCCGTCGCACTCAGTTTTGAAAAAACGCCATTGTACCGTTGATGAAGACCACCAATTGTGTCATTTGCTAATTAACCCTGCTATCTCGAGCTTTCTTTTTGTTTTTCAGCTCAGCAGTATCATACATACAGTGACATCAACAGAGCGTTGATGAACAAAGAAATTGAGGGCGCGTTAATCGATTTGTACGTGGTGTCCACTCAAAAGGATCTGTCCTCCAATCCTAATCTGCGAGTGTACCAGGTGTATGACTATCAAAAGACGTACGGAGTAGTGTTGGCCGGGGCCTCTATGAAGTTAGAGAAGTGCTTTCTTGACTTTGTTGAACTCAACAAGGCAGACATCGTTCACAAGATAGAGAAAACAGTAAAGAATCTAACGGTAATTTAATAAGCTTAGGAAAGAAAAGACATCACCAAAAAGATCGCTTGCCTGAGAGACCTTTTCTCCTTGTTGACTTGCATACTGAGCAACCTTGTTTTAAAGAGAAGTTCCCACAAAAAAAAAAAAAAATCACATGTTTAGCATAACACAGTGACCAACACTATCGAGTGCTAGTAGGCTCTCGGTGGGCATCGTCCAATTTTGGCTGTCCTCGGAAGCTTTTTCATCCAATCATTTCCCACAAATTGGACTGTAAAACCAATGCAATGAAACCACTCGTCTAACGGCTCGTGGTTCCACTTAAGTTTGAAGATTTTATGACGTCATTTCTGTAAACGTGTAGACCATGGAAACCATGGTCGATTTGTTAAAAAACCTAGGGCGACCTCAGACTCGTTCCCAGTCCCTACTTATTCGTTCTTAATGGTGATGAAAGACTGGGGAGAAATGTTATGGAGGTTACCTGATTTTAATCCGGCCTTCCCTTGATGCAATGCGTTCTAGTTAAAACTGTCTCGAGAACGACTGGGAACGAGTCTGGGGCACGGTTTTGGTTAATAAGTCAGTTTTAATTATCAAGTCAATAGAGCCGCCCAGGCCCCAGGGGTAAGGCTACAACAATAAGACCGCACTCGCTCTCAGGCTTCTTGCAACTTTGATAAATGTCTTGAGTTCACAAACCATCAATTATATTCCAATAAATACCTCGCGCTCGTAGCTAATCCAGTTGTTAAATATCGACAAAGCACTGCGAAACACTCTAAGTTAAATTTGGCACGTAACGTACTTTCAACGAGGAAAAGGAATAATAACATGAGCCGTAAACGTACATTCAAACCTCATTCGCCCGCATTGAATGATTATCTACAATTATCTTCATTTCAGACTCAAGAACAATCCATTGCCGAGGATCCTGCAGAGGATATAGGCTCTGGACTCTTTGACCCTACCGCTGCCCAGTTCCATCTGACTGTTCTGTTTCTGTCGTCTCTCTTTGCTGTGGCGGTTCTTTGTGGACTGGTTTATCAAATACACCGGACATTAAAACAACGCTCAAATAGCACAGGTTAATCTTAATCGTAACTTATATTTAAAGAGAAAATACAGGGTTGTAACCAGGTATATGGGATCAGGGATCACAGACTTGGGATCAGAAATCACAGACTTGGGATCGGGATCACAGCCTCGGAAACGGGATCATGCACCCGGGATCCCGGATCACAAGTCATGGGATCCGGATCGGCCAATCAGATGGGATCAGAATGGAATCAGGGATCAAATGTTACCACATTTTGGGGATCAGGAATCAAATTTTAGAGCTAAAATTTGGGATCAGCAATGAAAAAATAAACCTGGTTACGACCCTGAAAATAGGCTGCTTGTTCCTTACATTCTCCATTTTTTCGCGTCTCGTATTTGCACAATTTTCCTTTTGTTGCTTCTGCTACTCCTTTCATGGCTTTTCCTACAACAAGCTGATCATAGCGACCGGAAGAACGAATTTTAAAAATTGCAGCAATGAGGCTATTTGCGCCTTTGTGATGTTGTATCTTCCATACCGACCTAAGGTCATTGCCCCGAAATAGAACTGAACATAGATTTTCAACCAAACTTTGCTTACTTGGTGATTACCTTAAGGGGACTTAAATTTTGAAATAAAAAAGTGGGGTCTCCATATTTGTTTAGGAGCAGGAAGACCTTGTATATACGGCATAATTGCTTAATAATTTCCTTGCGAGTACTGTCAAAGTACACATTTCTAGTAAAAGGAATTGATCTGTTTTCGTTTTACAGAAAGAACTTGATCGCTGCACCCAAAATATGAGAAAAAATGAGAAATCACCATACTCGTTTACGAGAAAGAGACGATTTATTTTTCTCGCGGACTAAGACACACAGAAAAAAAGCCGCCATTTTGTTTATGTGCGCGCGATAATTAAGTGTTAAATTCTGCGCAGAAAGGATGCGCAATGCAATACATGGCAATGACCTTAAAACCAGCTTTGAACGCGGATACTGTTTAACATACGATATTTTGAAAGGTCCTTTTAAATACCTAAATAACAGTTTCCCCTACCCTAAAGCCTGAAAAAGGTACCCATTCGGTTGGAGTTTCCCAGTATAGTCCACTAATAGGGATTGCTCCCCAGGGGGAGGGGGCAATAGTTCCTGCAGTTATTTTGCCAAGGGATAATAATGTTCTTGGACTAACCATGTCGTTTAGACGTAATTTACGTGTTTTTCTTTCCTCTTATTGTTTAATCATGCTTTTAATTAACGCCGAGAGAAAGGAATTCTGTTCTGTTAATGAGGGATAACTGTCTCTCGTTTCAAACAGCCAGATATGTGATTCGTATTTAAATACATAAAAAACTGTCCGAAAGGGAGGCAATAAAAGTATAAACTTGAAATTTGGAATCTTTTGATTGAGTGCAATCAAATCAACCAAACTTAAAAAAAAAATTAGTACTTCAAACACATTTAGCCAATTATAATCGGAACCTTCAGTCAACCCTTTTACTGCTTTTTTATGTTTATAATACACAGACCCGTACAATCATGTTGCTGCTATACGGCGAGAAATGCAACAAGAAGTAGACAGCTTTTACAGAAGGGTCAGCGAAATCGTCAGAGAACTGAAGCAGACTCACATCAAGGAAAGACGAAGGTTCTGGGCACGCAGAAGAAGTACTGATTTCTATCAAATCACAATGACGTCTTTCAGGAACCTCGCCGAGAAATAAAATGGTCACGCCTTAATAAGCCCTATAAGGGAGTGTTGTGTGACGCCAAAGAACCAAACTGATTTCATTGCACTCGTTTCACACTCTTTCAAGGAAAGATTGCGTGACGAGCCCAAAGAGCGTCATGTAAGAGGCTTATCGGTGAAAAGGAACAATGAACTTAACCCTCTTTTAAATTCCCCAAAGTGATGGATATCTAAATTCTTGCTACAATATCAATATAGCCTGCGTCGCGGACAGTCTGAACAACTGGTATACCGTATTTACTCTAATAAGCGCCGCGGCGCTTATTTAATTTTTCGCGCCTCAAGTGCGGCGCTTATTCAAGGGCGGCGCTTATTTAAAGGCGGCGCTTATTTAAAATTTGGACGCCGCAGAAAATCTAATATAAACGAAACTTTTACAGTAACTAAAAGAAGGGTCTTTTGATTGTCAGTATTCGTTTCTTACGGAAGAGAGTAGTTGCGTTTGCTGTATCGACAAAGCTCACGGCCTTCACAACGTTAAAAGAACTGTGTATTGTTAGATTTTTGGATAGAAAGAAATAATAGCAAAGATATCGTTGAAGTCAACTATTTTAATTAATGTGCCAACCACAAAACTATTGGCTAGTGAAACAAAGAGTTCTTTTGTTTAACTTGTTGGACATTTAAATAACAAAAACAATGTTTGTAAACAAATATCTTCCCTTAGGCGAGCGGTAAAGCATAATAACTTTCAAATGCGAAACGTCGCTTTTGATGAAAAGAAATTTCCAAGGCTGTTTTGGAGTTTCTTTGTAGTGCTATTTTTGGTTATACGGAATTCCTCAAATAAGCGCCGCATCGGGACTGCGGCGCTTATTAATTTTTTTGTCCCGAATGCGGCGCTTATTTGAGGGCGGCGCTTATTCGAGTAAATACGGTAGTCCGTGGAGGAATTTGTGACATGTCCGGCTGGAACACAGGCTATATCAACAGGATAAGAACAAAAAAAATCGTCAGAGGATATTGTCTTGATGAGCCGTTAGATTCTCACAACTGAATATTAAAAGAAAACAATGGCTTACAGTGAGGAGTATTCAATCTGAACTGGGGATTTTAAGGGTACGTCGTCTCACGTAAGATGGTGGCTGTTAAGGCAAATCATTGCAGAAAATTCATTCACTTGAAACTCTTAATGTCCAAATATAATCTCGAATCTAGTGAAGTTGTTGTTAGCTCGACCTGATACACCTGCGCTCTTTTCTCCATTGGTGAAGAGTCAGGGCAAGAATAAAAATAACCTTCCGCCGTTTTGGAAATAAAGATCGCCTGATGGCAGGTTAGGTACACCACGGCCTCTCCAATTCAGAAATCAAATTTAAGGTTGTTAAAAGTACCAGACATGCGCAAGACCACTTTAAAGCTGACCCTTGCTAAGACGGAATATTTATTTTTTTTCTCAGCTATAACTGCTGGTTACGGTTATATTTACATACAGAAATACCTTATAAGGTCTTTCATTTTAACGGACTGACATAAAAAGTTTAGAACAAAAATTAGCTACCAACTTTAGAACCATTTTGTTATCTCGAATATATAAACCACTGAAACAGACAGTTGAGTCACTAAGCTAGGAAAGTGTATGAAAAGATTGCTTTAGTTCGCCAGTTGGCGATCACTGAAAGACAGGGACGTTTTCAAGCTGTACATGTGATTCCAAAAAAGGAAAAATCCTTGCATGGTCCAATCAGAAAGACTTAGTATCCTCCCACGTCCACATGCGCATCTTCAATCTTGCTGACCTGATCTGAAAGCTGTTCACGCGAACGCACGTCGACTTGAGTCGCTTTCTTGACTTGCTTGCTCTGTTTCCTGTAATGTACACAGCACGCTATAGCGAACGACAGAGCCATGAACGCCAAACATCCCAAGAAGATAGAGATCGCTATGAACTTAGGACTCTTGCGGTTGCTCTTGGAGTTTGAAGTTTTGCCTTGATCTCTTGAAGAGAGACGTGAATGAGACGAGCCGTGTTTGTGATGCTTGTGTTTCTGATCATTAAGATCACGCGCGTGCTTGGAAGATCTTTGCACCCTGACGAAAGTTGATGAAGTGTCTTCCTTTCCCTTTAGAGATGTTTCAGATATGTTTTGGTCTTGAGATTTGCTTGATTCGGCTCCAGATTGCACCTCATTGTCGTAACGGGAAAGTGGAAAACTTGCTGTCATCTCGAATAAAACTAAAATTCCTAAAAACGCGACCAACAGCCATTTTGTCATTATTGCAATGCAACAAGTCCTTGCTACCCGAATAGGCTTGGTTTGCGATTAACATTCGCTTGAGCTTCCTTGGTGTAATTAACTCGTTTTTAAGACGTCACAGGTACGCACATTGTTTATGACTTAATTAGTGGCGCGCGCAGTTTACATCATTCCAGGCTGAATGCAAACAAGTATAATTAATTGTTTATCGTAAAATTACGCTTTATCCAGCAGAAGTATACAACCTCTATCACCCAAATCAATAATTGTCGTAACTTCCCTCTCCCCAGTCCTCCCACGCACGGGTGGTACGCGAATACAACAGCAGCCTCTGCGGATGATTGCGAAGGAGAGAGTTTCAATAGTCTAGAGATTTTCTGATAAACGTCACAAATCAGTTGCTTAGCAACACGAAACGAGTGTGACGCGTGCGTCTAGTGCGTGACTTCCAACTTTTGTGATGTATTAAATGAACAGAGCCACGAACAGAGGTGTGCAGAAGAACTATAAATAAACTCAATTTCCTGAGCGTTTACTTCACGTTGTCATCTTGAACCAAGCACGTCGTTAGCCTTTGTGAGCAGCCGGAATTATTTTCATCTGCTGTTGTTCATGGCGTGAGACAGTAGAATAAAGGATCGTCGACAAGACATTTTCATCAATTTTGTTTCTTCTAGTGATCATCGTCTGGAAATTCTTTTCCCGGTTCTAAAACCTGTCTTACATTAACATTTATCCGCGAAGTTGAGAGGTATCGTTCAAGAATTGCATTTTTCTCGGAGCAGTCCCTGCCTGTTTCCTCTTCTCCTCTTAATAGACACGCAGGTAACACAGGTAACGCTGGCTCGCCTGCGTGCCTCGGCGGCGCCAGAATTCGCGGCACAGCGTGGTATGCGAGACGTGAATCTCCCGCCATAATCATGACATCTCCACTGCGCAGGTACATTGCCAGTGGCGCTTGCTCCCGCGTTTTTCCGCCAAGAAGGAAGATCGCTGATTGGCCGAAGCTGGTTAGAAGACAAATTTAAAAGGGAGAAATGCATAGTTTGACACATATTTAACATTATGACCTCAGTTTTTGTTTCTTTTTCAATTACATTTAGGAATGTTTTTTTTTTACTTACCTTAAGGAGAACAAGGGAGCAGTAAGGTCGAGTTCTGAGTGATCAGTGTGACCGGATAGCGTGGAGTCCAAATGGTAGTAGTTGATTATACCTGCCTCTGGCTTGAAGCTGCCGAAAAGGAAATTAGACCGATTGCAGTTAAAACCTCGCTGTAGGCTTTCGGCGGAAAAACTCGAAGTTGAGATGAACTCAACACCATAAAATACAACAACTTTTTTGGAGCCCTCCTGTTCGGTTGTTTACTGAACTATAAGGGCAAAGGCATGGGATAAAAATATTTATTATAGAGACGTGTGTTTTGTATAGGTAATCGCATGGTGCCGAGTAAAATTAAGGATTAATATCACGCGTGTTTTCAGGCGACGAGGGCAATTTCTACAACTTCTGAAAACACAAGTGATGTTAATCCTTAATTTTACGAGGCCACATGTGATTACTTGTTTATGACATAGAGGGCAAATTTTTCTGAAAATTGTCAATGCTTGAGGTGACCCTGCTCCGGTGAGTTTGTTTGGACACAAAAAAATTCTTACAAGATAATTGAAAACTCTACCTTGGAAACTGTAGAGCTGCTGCAATAAATTCAACAAGCTTGCCTAAATCAGGTGGAAAATCTGTATGCCTTGTTTTGCTGTATGTCTGATAAAGATAAAAAGTACAAGTCAGTTGAATGATGATATATATTTTAAGGAGTCATAAAATTGAATTCCTTTGTTAATTAACCATTCTTTTCTTTCCCTTCTAAGCTGCCGCCATTTCTCCCTTTGGTAGTATCTGCCGGCTTTTCTATTACGTACCAGTGCCAAGTTAGGAGAATGATTGGGTGGGATGAACTTAAAAATGATGACATGCAGTCATTGAAACATTGTTTTGCACTAATATCGCTGATTTTTACTCAAAAATGATATCTTCTAAGTGATACCAGAAGAAATGGCAAATGCTCAGTAAGGAGAATTTGTTTAAGAATTTGTTGTTTCAAAGATGTCAGTAACATACCTTGCTGTCCCAGTCATAGTGGTATCCCAGGGTTACCCAACGGAGTTTGTACAATAAACTCTTCTCAAGACAGATGCTGATAAAGTAAGAGACAAGGGAAAATAAAAAAAACACATTCTTAACTTGTTTTGATTTACTAAATATAATTACACAATGGCAAATCAAAAAATCTAAGTTTCAGTGTTCCACCTTTCATCTGATGTACTCTGATTCCAAATGGTGTCTTTGTCAGTTGTATCCACATGTGCATCCAGATTACAGATATTCGGTTTACATGGATAATGCTTGATACATTTTTCAATCCATGGCCATTGAGCTCCTGGTGTAAAGGGATTTACAATAAAGACAAAACCTGGGGACAAAGATAAAAGTTATTTTTTTTTAAATGTCAGTTTTTATTAGTAAATATCAAGCAAATTAAACAGAAAAGATCTCTGCAGTTTTAGATGCAGTTGCCCCCACCATTCCAGTACTGTCGATAGGACCCAGCACCCACTGTTGGTTGGGTGGGTATTCTGTTGTGAATCATCAGCTAAAACCCACGCTGACCCCTCCCCCTTAAAAGGGAGATGGTTTTAGAGTTTCAGCTTCTTAAATTACTCTCTAAATGTTCTTCTACCGACATATTGTTGATTAGATTTGTGCAAAGTTATTTAAAGTAACTGATGATAAGTACATTTGCATAAGTTATATCATGCTTTTCTTTCTAAACTCAACTTTTTTTTACAACTCTGACATTCACAAACTTCTAATCTTGCTTACAATGCCAGGTACCAAATGAACACCAGGTCTCCAAGGTAGTTGAAAATAGGCCCTTCTGGTATTTATTTGAGGTATAATAAGCCTGAGATATATTAGCAAGATATATGTTTCTTGAAAGTAATGAAAAAAACCCTTGCTAAATGAACACTGGGCTTGAATAAACTGCAGGAGTCAAACCAGGCTAAGTTTGAAATAAATGCCGGGGGCATTTAATGAAGAAAATATGGTATGTTTTACTACTGACTGTTATTTATGCTAGACTGATCTACAAACTTTTGACAGTTTAAAACATGAAAAATCAAAAGTCAATTAACTGAAGTTAGAATTACCTGGATGGCCAAGAATGCCATAAACACGCCATTCTTTACATGAACTTAAACCTATGTCACATGCTCCCTCTAAATCTGAAGTTTGTATACTTGATGGAAAAACCTGTTAACAGACAGCACAGACATTCACAACTAAAATTATACTTGTAATGAGTCATTGCGGCTCATGATTGTTTAACTGGTAATTACAGTGGAAGATCCTGCCATATGAGATGTAAGGCAAGCTTCTCAGCTCAGGACAAACAAATGACACCTCTACCCCTTCTCAAAACAAAAATACTTGTACTCAGTATTGATCTGTTGAAAATATGGCTTTTTTAGCACCATATTGGTTTCAGTCCGAGATACAAAAACATTAATCATTCAATGATTATGAGATTATGTGGTCAGGGTAATCTCAGACCTGAGATGATCAACAAAATTGTCAGATTTGCGAATAAAACCTGATGAAACCAACGGTGCAGAGACATCCATTTATACAGACATCTGAGTAGGAATAATTATTTTTCCAACCCCCTCTCACCCCTGATCATTGAAGAATGAAAATACAGTCGATTAATTAAATAAAACACTGTTGACTGAGGTCGCCCAAAAGTGATGGTCGTAAATTTTCAGTTCAGACATCAGTAAAAATAAAGCTCAATTATTGAGCTGAATTGAAAAATAATATTATAAAAACTTCACCCATTTCTTGAAGGGTTGTTCCTCGGGCTGAGTGAAGTCAATCACTTCTGACAAATCAGGTGGAGGCTGACGCTGCTTATATCGTTTGAATTCTCTTTTGAAGGGATCCATTTGTACGAATGTTAGTGGGTGCCATTCGTTTCCGTGAATTAGTTTTTGCTCTGAATACCTTCCATGCCAGGCGTTCCTACATTCGATAAGTGGTTGAGAGAGTAGTATAGAGGGGAGTCCACAAATACCACCTCGAATTAGACGCTTTTATCGCAGCCGGAGTTCGTTTTTTGGCAAGTGTTAATGAGTTACGGTAAATTCCCCGACTTTGTTTACCCACGCGGAAAAAAAACAAAATTTGCATACCATGTTCAGGCAAGCCCTTGACATGTTCAAACAAGCCCGTGACTGTCACGTCTCACTCTCAACGTAATTCGACAAATACCACACTGAATTAGACGGCAAGGGGTCATAATTGATATCACGTGCATTAAATCAAAAGAACAATAGTTGTGCACGTGTAAAACAATAGATTTTTCATTCCAGAGTGCTTAGAACTCAGATTTTAAGCACACAGGAATGAAAACAACTTACTAACGTCTAAAAATATCATTCGGGTAAACCCCGACACCCACGCACAAATTTGCATGCCGCGAGCTGGAATGTCAATTGAACATTTGCAGACATTGGAATATACACAAAGATGGGCCGAGGAAGAAAAGGAGTTTTGATAACAAGTGGGAAAAAAAAAGTTAAAAGGTTTATTGGACCCCCTTTACAAACTTTTCAACATAATAAAATTGCTAAAGAAAACAATCAAACAGTGATTTTATTGTCAGAAGAGGCGATCGCACAGTTGAAAACTTTTGACAAAGAGCTTGTCGCAAACCTCTTGACAGGAAATTGACTCTTTTAAAACTGTTTTTTTTTTGTACGTCTTAATATTTTCCAAAAATTATCAAATTTAACAAACCTGTTTTTGTATTTATTGCTCCGTTTTTATTTGAAATTGCGACCAAAATTTTGTCTCCTTTTAATGCTTCTAATGAAACAATGTCCTGTTTTTGGAAATTAGAAACGGATGAACTCCTTGTGGCTGTGGGAAAAAAAAAGTTAAAAGGTTTATTGGACCCCCTTTACAAACTTTTCAACATAATAAAATTGCTAAAGAAAACAATCAAACAGTGATTTTATTGTCAGAAGAGGCGATCGCACAGTTGAAAACTTTTGACAAAGAGCTTGTCGCAAACCTCTTGACAGGAAATTGACTCTTTTAAAACTGTTTTTTTTTTGTACGTCTTAATATTTTCCAAAAATTATCAAATTTAACAAACCTGTTTTTGTATTTATTGCTCCGTTTTTATTTGAAATTGCGACCAAAATTTTGTCTCCTTTTAATGCTTCTAATGAAACAATGTCCTGTTTTTGGAAATTAGAAACGGATGAACTCCTTGTGGCTGACCCCCTTCCACCCCTTTCTGTTTGAACCTTGATCAACACCTGTACTTCATCATTTACAACATTATCATCTTTTTTACTTAAAATAAAAAACTGCCATTCTTCAATTCTTCCGTCAACGGGCATAATAAAGTAATTTAAATTAAAATTAAATTTAACCGAATAAAAAACAACAGAACTTGGGTGAAAACGACCCCCAAGAGTAATTGTACCATCGGTTCCATCATAAAAACCGTTTATGACAAAATTTGATATTTTTGGAAAATAGTTTTTTAACTCAAACCCATTCATATCAAGATTTGTTTCAAGCACCATGTCTCCAGAAGAAATAATAAAAGGTTTTTCAAAAACATCGCTTGGCACGTCCGCTTGATAACCCTTTACACCATAAGCAATCAAATAAGCTTGCTCACTTGCTTGTGACCCCGAGTAACCAGGATTGGTTATGTCAATAAAAAGTTTATCGTCACTGTTTGACGCATTTTTTTGTGAGTGAATGATTGTTCTCGTATATTTTGGCGTGTGATTGTTAAATCTTTTTGTATGATAATTGACAGTGTTACTTCCAAAAGGCGACGAAGCGCTTAAACTCCAGTTAAGATCACTTTCGGGAAAGAAAAACTCAACGCAGAGAGTGTAATCACCCGAGGGTAACCCTGTTAGTCCGATTTGAAGTCTTGAATTGAAAGTGTCGCCAGATTTTACCAAATTAAAACTGAAAGCGTTTTTTTTGAGTAAGTGAACACCGGAGTTAAAATTGTTAACAGTTGTTAAGGAGGCAATGTTTGAAACACCTTTGAAAGAAGATGCTGAAAAAAACAAATGAGAAAACAAATTTTCGTTTACACCAGAAGAAATTGAGTGAGTTGAAACATACTTCTCCATCGAAACATAGTTTACAGCGTCTTGGTCACCAACGGGGTTTGCAAGCTGTTTGATTGAATGGTCGTTCATTACCAAGTTTTGATTGACAACACCCATTTGACCAGGGTCGCCTTTTTGGCCAGCGGGACCTTGTGGACCAGTAGGACCAGTTGGGCCGGCATCCCCTTTTGGCCCTTTTGTACCAGCAGGACCAGTATGCCCAGCCGGCCCCGTGGCACCAGCGGGACCAGTTGGCCCGGTTTCACCTTTTGGACCAGCAGGGCCAGCAGGTCCAGTTGCGCCGACGGGGCCAGCAGAGCCAGTTGCACCTTGGGGCCCTTGTGGACCGGCAGGACCAGTAGAGCCAGTTGGACCGCTATCACCTTTGTCGCCCTTTTCCCCAATACCACCTTTTGCGCCAGTTGGGCCTTGGGGGCCTTGAGGACCAGTGTCGCCTTTTGGGCCAGCGGGACCCGTAGGACCACGAGAGCCTTGAGGACCGGCAGGACCAGTGGGACCTTGAGGGCCTTGGGGGCCGGTATCGCCTTTATGACCGGCGGGGCCAATTGAACCTCTTGGGCCAGGGGGGCCGGGAGGGCCGGTTGTTGAGCCGTTTGAAGGATGACCTGTGTCACCGTTGAAAGCACCCATTATATATATTCGTCAAAATTTTTTTTCGAAGTTTTTTGGTTTATTTTTTTATGCCAAGAAAGAGAATTTATTAAAATGTTGGTTTTGAAGCATAACCCTTTGCCAATGCCCATGAACTGAAGCTTTTGGTTCCACCTTTTTGTTTATAAGCCTTGTATTCACGTTTGTACCCTGCGACCCTTTGTTTGGCAGTTTTAGCAGACACAGGAGCGGGTTTAAATGCGTCTGTAAGCAATTCATACCCTTTTTTCCAATCGACCACCCATGGTACTTTATTTCTTTTCACAGCGTCATAAGTTTCTTTAGGGTTGAAATGCTTTAAGAAATCAAACAAATTACCCCCTTCTTGTGCTTTGACGAATTTTGTTTTCATTGCGCCGCATTCGGCACAAATGCATTTCAGCATACGGCGTTTATTTTTGGTTTGCACAATTTGTTCGCTGTTGGGCACGCATTGTGTTTGCTTTCTTTGTTTGACGCAATAACTTGTAGTCATTTTATATATATTCGTCAAAATTTTTTTTCGAAGTTTTTTTTGGCCGGTCGTGATACAAAAAAGAAAATTTGGTTTTTGTGGCCCGATCAAGTTGATTTCTGTCTATGCCAAGTTCATCTGCAATACGATTATTTTCTCTTGGAAGAAAGGAAAAAATGCAAAAATGGCTGCAGTTGTCACGAATATTTTTTGGAACTTTGAAAAAACATTGAGAAAGATAAATGACGCTGCATTGGCGATGCCTTCCGTTTATGAAGTAATTGATGATTTCGTTTTGATTGCTTTCACAAACCATGTCGTCAAATATAACGATTTTTTGATTGTCCTCTGTGAGTTCTTCAAGGGGAATGACGGTGTCTGTGGCTTCAATAACTTCATAACCAGTTTCTGGATTAACTCTTTTTTCGAAATCGTCAAGAATAAACTGATACTTTTCTTGATGAAGATTTTTCGCACAAAGATAAATCTTGTCGTAAACCAAAAGCTCATAAAGCATGTGTAAAAGAATGTTTGTTTTTCCGGAGTTGCTTGGGCCACAAATAAGCATGCGAAAAGTGTCGGATGGCATGCTTGTATGCCCCTGTTTGAAAGCGCTTTGCGAACGAAACCCAGGGTCGTAGTTCGGAATCTTCATTTTTTTGTTGATTATATATATACTTGAAAAGATGTCGATGAAAAAATGGCAGGCGCTTGTGGAAAAAAAGGCGGCTGTTGAGCAACAAAATGCAAAAATACTTGCCGCAATGAAAAACAACGCGATTGAAAAAAAATTTGGACAGATTTCAGGTGAGGAGCTATTTAAACCTGTAACCCAAAGGCTTGACCATGCCTTTCCCTCGCAAAAGAAAACTGATGCTGAAGGACCAGACTATAACATGGATGATTTTGACTTTAACTACCCTTTTGGTGAAAATTTTGCGCCGGATGAAGAAACGCCTCCTGTAACTCCGCCTTCGACACCAGAAGTGCCTGACTATTCGATGGCGGAATCTAACCAAGATGTTGAAGACGAAACTCCAACATCATCACCATCATTAACATCATCACCAGTCCCACCTCTTGCCGAAGAAGAGGATGATGATGATGATGGTGCAAAAGGGGGTGATGATGATGCAACAGAAGGCGCTGAAGGCACAACACCGCCACAAGACTTGTCACAGTCAGTTGAACGCGCCAAATGGGAGACACCACAAAAACCAGGAATTCAGGGATCAGAATCAACTGATTTGCAGGTGCTGAACAGCATGTTAACGAAAAATAAAGACAATCCCGACTATGTTGTGAAAAGCCCGAAATCAAAATTTTACGGTTACACTATTGCAGACATAAGAAAAGCGCGAGACGAAATTTTAGAAAGAAGGGGAGAAAAGAAGAAAGCAAAAGCTTCTTTAGGTTTTGAAAAAGAACCACCAGATCAAGAGGGGAGTGGTGTTGTTGATGTAAACGCTCTTGTTGACAGACTTTATATAAGCCTCGGGTCGATTGCAGCAGGAAACACTTCGAAAAAGTTGCGCAGACAAATTGTTTCATTGCTGCAAATGTTAACGAAACAGAAAGTGCTGTCAACAGAAGAAGCGAAAAAAATTTTTCATAAGTATATAGGATGAAACATCTTAACCTTTTCCTTGACTCCGCGCTTGCGAAAAAGAGTAATGCGAGAAATAAATCTCATGACTTTGAAATCGTCTTCAATCCACCGATTGTTTTGGACCCTTCAAAAACCTACAAAACGGCAATGAACGAGCTTATAACGATGAGCTATTCTTGGTATAATGTTTCAGAAAAATATGACAATAACAAATTCAAATGGAAGAAAAAAAGTGACTCAGACTGGATTGTTGCCACCCTTCCTGATGGAATGTATGATTACAAAGACCTGAACGACGCTTTTCAAACACTGACAGGAAAAACTGACGATGCAAAAAACATTTTTGAACTTTATTTTTACACCACGACATACAGGGTTACAATTTTGATCGCCAACGATTACGAGCTTGATTTAAGCGAAGGCGAACTTTCAAAGCTTATCGGATTTGACAAAAAAATCTTGAACGACGCGAATAACGTTGGCGACCATGTACCAAACTTGACGAGAGGGGTAGACTGGATTTATATTCATTGCGACCTTGTTTCAAGAACTGTTGACAATATTGGAGACGATGTGCTGGCCATGTTGTCAACATCGAAACTTGAAATCTCTTACCCATTTTCGAAAGAGCCTTATCGACTCATGTGGCAACCAGTCAGCAAATCCCGGATTAACTCAATAAGAATCAGAATCAGCGATGGAGCTGGAAACGACCTTTTCTTGAACGAACAACCTGTCGCTTTGAGCATTTTCATCGAAGAGGAAGAATGATTTTTGAGAAAAGTATAGGATGAACCACCCAAGCGAGTGGACGCGTTTTTACGACAGAGGTCGCTACAGATATCGGCACAAAGGAACGGGGATCGTAAGAGACACTTTAATGTCGATCGGTAAACGATTTGCAAAAAGCGGGAAAAAAAAGGCCGAAGAGGCAGCTAAAAAAGCCGCGGAAAAAGCCGCTGAAAAAGCAGCTGAAAAAGCAGTTGAAACTACCAAAAAGGTTGCAGAGCGTGGCGCGGAAAAAATTCAGCAAGTTTTGAAAAAAAAAAAATCAACTATGGAAAAAGGGCTCAACCAAACGTCAAAACAAAAGCTTAACAATATTTTGACCCAAACAGAAGCAACTATGGAGAAAGGACTCAACCAAACGTCGAGACAAAAGCTTGAAAATATCTTGAAAAGAAAAGCGGAGATGAAGGTGAACCAAATCATTTCAAAAAATTAATTTTTTTGTGGATAATATATACGCCCGGTTTTGAAGCGATGTTTCGAAGCGGAAAGTTTTTGGAAAAAACTGAGTTTATGAGATTTGGGCTTGACAAGCCCATAACACTTCCTGGAAACGCCCAGTTGCAGGTGAAAAATGGCTACAAATTTTCTGTGACTGACAGAGAAAACTGGTTCGACTGGTACAACGCTTACATCCGTGCAGATTTCCAACTCCAAGTAACCGCAGATGGGACGGTTGTTGCAGCCAACACACGTTCAGCGCCGATTAATGGATCTTTTTCTTTGATAAATAAACTCGTGGTAAAATCTGCAGGAAAACCTCTTTACAACGTTGACAACGTTCACAAGCTGATATTTATTAAAAACCTGTTGGATTTTTCTGATGACTACGCCAGAAGCGCGGCAAAAAGCCAGTTTTGGTATCTTGATACGGATGACAGTACTGTCATAGCAGCAGCAACCGCAACAAACCTCGGATTTCGACAAAGGGGGTTGTTAGCCCAGGGGGCTGATGTAGTGGTCAACACTATTATTCCTCTGAACAGGTACTCTTTTTTTGAAGAGCTCAGTGACAAGCTTTTGCCCCCAATGCCGCTTGAGCTTGAAATACAACTTCAGTCTGACGCGGAAATGATTTGGCAGGACGGCACCACAGAAAGGCGAATTGTTGTGAAAACCCTTGAGCTGTGGGTTCCATTGCTTCGGTTTACGAGTGAAGGGCAACAGCTTGCTAATGAAGACTTTTTGAAACCAAGAACGTGGACTTACATGAGTGAAATGGTGGAGCCCAGCACCAGCCAACGCACTGCTTTTGGAACTTGGCAAATAAGCCCTGGAATTAAAAACGCAAAGCATGTCTTTATCTTTTTTCAGCAGACCCTAAAAGTGAACAATATCGAGCAAAACCCGTACATTTTCGACACTTTTGCCCTTGGTGGCGAGGCAAAGCTCGCTACTTGCAGGCTGCAGTACGGTACTTCCCAGTTTTATCCTGAGCTGGAGTATGACGAAAATTTCAAGCTGCGAATCCTCAACGACGTGATGAATTACCGTTACCGAAAGAATGATTACAATACAGGAGTTCAGCTGCAGACAAGCAACTTTAGCACGCTTTACCCTTTTCTTTACTTCGACCTTCGAGAAAACAAAGAGAACTTGACCAACGATCCGAAGCAGCTGATTTTTCACTACAGGCTAAGTCAAGCAGCTAATGCGGATTACACGATATTTGCTGCTATTATGTATGAAAGCGAAATGGTTTTGAGACAGGTGGGTAACGAACTGGTTGTTGTCTGAATTTTTATGAAATATATATACGATGTCTTCTTACTACCCACACAAGGTTGCGCTTTCTGAGGGACAAAAAAACAGCCTCGCCAAGGCGTTTTCAAACAAAACAGCAATCACGCTGAGACTGTCGTACGAAGACATTGCAGGAAAAAATGGTGACTCTTTGCATTTGACCACGCGGCAAATCAAAAAAATACAAAAAGCTGTCAGCGAAAAAAGGGGGGTTGATCTAAAAATGAGCAAAACACAAATTAAAAACTCAGTTAAAATCATCAAAACCGCGGTTCTTGGAAAAGGGCTGCAGGTAAAACCAAAAGGTGGAAATGGTATGAGGGTTCAGCCTGCAAATGTGATGCGGCGGCCGCCGCCATTTATCGGAACTTGGGGGGAAAAAAAATGAACTTTAAGGACGTCCCTTTAACTGATTTTGACCTGTTTGCCTGGTGTGATTATCTGAAAATCCCGATAAAAGGCGTTTTTTCAAGAAACGAATTTTTGCCAAAAAATCACTCTCCCTGCATAATCAACATGGACGACTTGGGGGGACTCGGCACCCATTGGGTTTGTTGCTTTCAAAAAAGCGAAAAAGAAAGCTATGAGTACTTTGACTCTTTCGGTTTGCCCCCACCCGCAGAATGGGAAAATGAGCTTGTTTTAGCGGGAAAAAAAGAGCTTTTTGCGAAACGACAACCAGCTTCAGTGGGAACAAAGCGTGCGCTGTGGCTACTACTGTTTGCTTTTTTTAAACGAACGAAACAAAGGAAGGTCGTTCAAGAAAATTCTTGAAATGTTTTCTGACGATTTGTTAAAAAACGAGGCTGTGGTCAAGAGGTATTTTCTGCATCAGGTATAGAATGGAGGTGTATTGCGTTAAAGAAAGAAAGTTTACCCCCAACGTGCCCGGTAGTGAAAAAGCGGTGATCACCAAAAATGGCCGAAACATGCTAAAAGTCAAATGCCAAAGTTGCGGCATCACAAAGACAAGATTCGTTTCAAACAAAACGGGGGCAGGCGTCGACATTCACAAAGCCATCGGCAAGCTACCAAAACCAAAAAAAGGTTGGACTCTGCCGGGGCACAACTACACCGGACCTTACAATCCTCTTGAAAAGCAGCTGACATACGACCCAAAAACCGGAAAGATATTGAAAATTATGCAGAAGCCAACCGGAGCAACAGACGCAGTCGCGATGCAACACGACGTTGATTATTCCGTGTGCGAAGGGAAAAAAGACGTGAAAGGCTGCAAACATGCGGCAGACAAAAAAATGGTAAAGGCGCTTGATGCAATTCCCAAAAACAAGCGGCAGTGGGGCCACACTTTAGCAAGAAACACAATCGCAGCAAAGCAGAAGGTTGGCTTAGGGGTCGGAGAAACCGTAAACAAAAAAATCGGAGAAAAAATTCCTGGTTTTCAGCAAGCGCAAGATGTGGGTATGGCTGTTACAGCACTCCTCGGTGGTGATAAAAAGCTTCTTGAAAAATATTGGTCAGGCGACATAGCAAAGGGCGCTTTCAACACCAAAACGGGGTTTTTCAGCAAAAAGTTTTGGACTCACCCTTCAGAAAACCAAGACCCTTCTTGCTCAGCCACAGTTTATAACAAAAAAACAGGAAAATGGGTCAATCATTATTGCGATTAAATCAAAAAAAATTTTTGCCCTCAAGTATAATGGCCACCGCTACCCAATACAGACGAGCCGAAATAAAGGCAATGAAACTTACCTTGGAAAATCAGCAGACTCACTACGAAAAGACTTCCGCCAAATTCAAGCGCTGGCATACTCGCTGTCAGACAGCTTGCGCTTTAACGGGGGGTGCCGCGACGATTCTTACCGGCTCAGGTCTCGCAGCTTCGCTTTCCGCTGTCGGTATTGTCGTTGGCGGTCCTTTGATTGCAACCGCAACACTTTTTTCTCTCGCGTCAACTTCTTTGGGCGTCACTGTCAAGTTTTTCTTGCAAAAAGCGAAAAAACACAAAAAAATACTTTCACTTGCGGAAGAAACTCTGTTAGCAATCAACTCTCTTACTTCTGTGGCCCTTGAAGACGGACAAATTTCTGACGAAGAATATCAAGAAATCGTCAAAAAGTACAGTGCCTTCTCTTCGAAAAAAACGAAACTGCGTTACTCAAATCACACTGACAGCGCTCGCTCCCACCAATCTTGAAAATGTTTTTCGGCGGCTTTTTTTGTTTTTTCCTTTTTCGTCAAATTTTTTTCCAGCTTTTTGATTATTTCTTCTTTTTTTGGCCAAGACTCTGGAAGCTTTTTGAAATAAAAATACAAAAAACAGACGTAGTTAACGCTTTTTGCGTGCCTTTTGTATTCTTTCAACACATTTGCCAAAAAACACAGCCTTGTCGGCTCAAAATCCTGCCAAGAAATGCCGTTTTTTTTCAAAACTGTTTTCAAATATAACAAGTTCGCCGCCGGCGGAATCGATCTTTTTTCTATCTCTTCCAGATATTCAAAACCGTGAGGTTCTTGAAAAACGATTGGTTCAAAAGTTTTCTTTTTCGCAAGAACCAAAAAGAAATTGTGGACATCTTTTTTTGTTAAAGTGTCTATCCAGGCTACAGGTTCAGGTTTTTTGTGGTTTTTTTCATCGTCTCTCATAAATTTAACGCCGTAACCATAAGGGTCATCGCCAAATTTTTTTTTGTCTTTTAGGTGCTTGAGTCTTAAAGATTCAACACAGTTATAATAAAACGCAATCATATTATTACTAAAGCCTGCAAGAAAACAAGTGTCCTCGCTGTCATCGCCAAAATATTTTTTTTCTTCCATGTTATATTAAGTCTTTAAAGTTCAAATGGAAAATAATAAATTGGAGTCACGTTACTACAGCCCGCAAGGATACTGGAAAGGAATTTCTGCAATAAAAAAATTAGCCAAAGCCACAAAGGTTTCCGAAGATACTGCAAAAAGGTGGCTCGGAAAACAAGCTTTTTGGCAAATCTACCTTCCCGCACCACGATACGTTCCTCGTCCAAAGTTTGATGTGTCTTCTCCTAACGCGGTCCACCAGGCGGACCTTCTTTTTCTTCCTCATGACAGATTGCCGCGAGGGCGAAAAGTTTACAAATACGCGTTGACTGTTGTTGACGTTGCCAGCCGTTTCAAAGAGGCCGAGCCTTTGACCTCCAAAGATTCAACTGAGGTTGCAAAAGGTTTTCAGACAATTTACAGGCGAAGTGCACTGAAATGGCCACAGTTGCTTCAAGTTGACCCCGGGCGCGAATTCATGGGCGCTGTTACCAAAGAAATGGAAAATCACAAAACAGCTATTCGGCGCGGGCGTGTTAACATTCACAGAGATCAGGCCATTGTTGAACGTTTCAACCGCACACTGGCAGAGCGCCTGTTTGGTTATCAGTACAGTGTCGAGTTGACCCTGCCATCTGGTCAGCGGTCGACAGCGTGGGTCAAGAGGCTACCCGAAGTTATTGCCGCTCTAAACAACGAAGTTACACGACTGACGGGCAAAAAACCCTCAGAAGCTATTAAATTAAAAGCCGTTGCCGCCAAGCCGTCGACGCCTTATTTGAGGCCTGTTGGTAAGAGCGAAAAAAAGCTCCCCTCCTCCGTGAATGTTAGATATTTGTACCAGCCGGGTGAGTTAGAAGGTGGCGGAAAACGTGCCACCGATCCAATCTGGTCTTTAAAAGTCTTTTCGCTTGAAAGAGCTGTAATGAAACCAAACGAACCTGTTTTGTATTACTTGCAAGACGGCCCTAAGCGTGGCTTTGTGCGCGAGGAGCTGCTCGTTGTCCCTTCTGATACCGCCCTTCCTCCGGTCAATGCCAGCTAAACGTGATATTCAATCGGTTCGGTATGTATTCCATCTTCAAGCACCCAACGTTTGTCGTAATAGGCGCTCAAACCCAGTTTTTCCTGCTCGTAAGTTACCATTTTTCCTTCCTTCATACGGAAGCCTCTGTTACTCGCTTTATCCACACTGCCTTCAAGAGCGGCCTTGAAACGCTGCCAAGTTACTTCGTTTTGCGCCTTTGACATACCCTTGGTGCTAAACTTCTTTTTTTCACCATCTTGTTCCTCGATAAAATAACACTTTGGGCAGAGAGCAATCATCCGGCTACCCACACACTCTAGCTTAAAGAGACCGGGCGTGCGGCCGCTCCACTTGTCCCAAGCCAGCCATTGTTTTTTTTGGGCCTCGAATTCTTGTTTTAGCTCGGGTTTTACGATGTCCTCAAGCTTCGAAGCAGAAATGGCCATGTAGCAGCTGTCCGTGTCCATCTGAATTAGCTCAAAGTCCTTTCTATCAACATACTTATCCAAAAAGTCATAGTAAAATTCCAAAATGCGCAGCTTTGCCAACTGGTAAACCGCAATCCCAACTTGAAAAGGCCTGCTGATTGTTATTCTTGGCTTGCGGCTTTCCAACTCGTACGCTTGCCCAATTTCATCTAAGTCGCTAAAATACGCGCTTCGCAGAGCTCGGTCAACCACTTTTTCGTCTTTTGTATAAATCACGTTTGTTTGCCTTTCAAGGGCCTCGATCAGCTTCCCGTAAGCGCTGTTTCCCAACAGCTTAAACACGTCCGCCAGCAAGGCCTTGCACCTCTCAACATCGCCTGTTCTTCGCGCCTCTGTCACTTGTTCCACAAACCAGTTGAAGATTTTTTTCGGTTGGTAGTCAATCGTTCGGTGAACCGCCGTAATCACCGCCCCGTGTTCCACATACCAGCGCAGCAGTGGAGCATACAAAAGAATCTTTTTGGCAGAAAGGGCTCCAACGAGCTTTTTACCATTTCCACGATTTCTTTTTGTTCTTTTCAAGTATTCATACATGTGTTGTGGGACAAGCCCGCCTGGGACCTCTTTATTGTGAAAAAATGGCGGCATCTCTTCAAACTTTTTCCACAGCTCTTTTGGAATTTCTATGTCAACTTCCGCAAATCCAAACCATTTGGCTATATGAGCAGAGTTTTCTCCTTTCAAATTTTCCGTCAGTACCTTCGCCTGCACTTCTTCAACTCCTGTGAATTGGCGGACTTCTTCCTTTTTGCAGGGCATGTCTTGCAACATTGTTGACAGATAAAGGGCATTTGCATCGTAGCCAACAATGTTTTCGCAAAGACGTGGATCGGAATACTGGTGATCTCTGATTTTTGTGACGCCAACCTCGTGGCGCCTCGTGAATACTATGCTTGGCCCGCCAACAACAGCCCCTTTCAGCATTTCGTACGCTTCTTCACAAGGCGAGAAAAGTTCAGCCCCTCTTTCAACAGATCCTCTGAGCAGGTAATGTAAGCTTACTCCGGGAATACTAACTGCGTCTTTAAAAATGTCGATCCTCTTTTCAGTGTAAAAAGCTTTCATCTTTTCAAGAGCTTCCAGGCCGGGGGTCACATCGAGATTGTTGTAATAACGCAGCCAGTCTGCAAAGGTGCGCATGCCCTTTTCTCGAAACAGTTTTTTACAAGCTTTCCATTCTGAAAGTTTTAGCACAAAAGAGTTTTTCAACTTTGAATACCAAGGCTGGCAAGCCGAGCCCGGTTGGTGACAAATAAAATAATCTGGCAAACCTGGATAATCAAGCTTTTCAGGAGTGTCAAACCATTCATAAGGAAACCACGATTTTTTGGCCTCGCTCCCATAGGCCTTTACCCACTTTTCATAGCTTGTTCCCGGCCCAAGGTAGTTAATAATGTCAAGAAAACGGAAGCTCGGAGTAAGCAAAAACATGATTTTGTTACAGTTTTTCGCCACTCTGACTTTGCCAGTTGTGTCGGCAAGGCGGCCTACAAAGTAATTTTTGATCAAATTCAGATCGTAACTGCCCGAGTTAAACCCAACTACAGGAACTTGGTTGCACCATTCCTCAATTTTTTGACGCTGCGCTTTGGGAAGCAGGCCAACGTCTTTTGGCATAAATTCCGCTCTTACTTGGGCCCGAATGTTTTTTCCACGTCTCTCCAGCTCTTCCATGAACTTGCGGACCAGCTCCGCCGGGTCTCTTTCACAAATGTGGGTGGGTTCTCTTTCAAGGGTGTCGCCAATGCTTACCGAGATTGGCACATGTGTGTTTTCGGTCGTGAGCGCTGACGTTTGTTCCTTTCTCTGTTTATTGTCACCATACGCCTCAAAATCGTACAAAATCGCGTGCGGATAGCTTTTTGTCTGCGCCCGCGGCGCGTCAAGCTCGTTTTCCCTTACTTCGCACGCCCAAGCCTCGATCACGCGGTAGCCGGCCCTTCGAAGCAATCTTGTACGTTTCATTGTGGCTTTGAACCTGTCTTCGCGTGTTTGGTCGTTGCGGTCAATGATTTTGTTACGATCTTGCGGGTAACATTTTCGACACCCGTGCCAGTGGCAGCCGTGGTATTGAAATACAGTTTTGGAAATAGGGTCGTACCCGTCGACAGGTGCGCGCTCAACCCAACGCTCACCACCATGTCCGCACATTGCGTGGTGAATGTGAATTTTCCGCCGCTTGGCCTCTTGGTCAAGCCACCGAAGCGATTCTTTGGAAGCTTGATGGCTTGGATAGAAAGCCTTTTCAAAGCTTGTCTGCGGTTCTTCAACCTTTTTGCCCGGGCAATCAATTATTGTTTTTCCTTGGCTGCAAGTTTGATAGTGGCGTTTAAGGTGGCAAGCTTGTGTAAATCTCGCGTTGCAATGGGCGCATGCATACGTCTTGGCTAACCTTTCAATATCCTTAATGACAAACGCGTGCCCTTCGTAAATTCCGATTGTCAGAATGTTCGTCAGCATAGCTGGAGAGTTTCTTCTTAGGTGCCATACGACTTCCTCATTTTCTTCACGCTCAGGCTCATAAACTCGAATGCCGAGCCAATCAGAAAAAGCGACACCCTGATTCAGATGCCTTTCAACTTTATCTAATTCATCAAGAGATGTTTTTGGACAGTCGGTCGGCACAGTTTCGAGTTTGAAGAAACTCTTTGCGAGACCACGGGCTGCTACTGTGCTTCGATCAATACGTGCTCCTTGGTGGACAGCAATACAACGCCATAGACACAAATTATCTCGATAGGTATCTAGCGCAACCATCGACCTGCCATGCGCAAGGTTGCGCAGCCAGTCTGGTAAGGGGCCAGTGCCTAACAGCGGTCGTCGGTCAAGCACAACCTTTACTTCAGCATCAAAAAAGCCATAAAACACCCACTTTGTTGAAGGTCTTTCGATATTGTCAAAGGCCAGGCGTTTTGTCTCCAGTTCGGTCAACCACTTTTTCGCTTCAGAAAGCCTGTTAATCCAAGGCGAGCCTTTATTATTAGTGTAGTAAACAATGACCGTACCATCCTCCATGTTGCGCAACCAATACGAGTAAGTATGCCTGATATAAAACGCTGTGCCTACGTTTTCTCGGATTTTTTGCATAAAGTTTGGTGTAAGATCGTTTTCCAAACCTCTGGTAAAACGCCATCGAATAAAACGCCGGCCACTATTTTCCTCCCCCTCGTCTTCCGCGACATCAAAAAGATTCAAAATCTCATTCTGATAATTTGTTACCTCCCGGTTTCCGTGCGGCGGAAAAGGGTCAAATTCCCTTTGGATGTTCCTCTTTTTTTCCTCGTGGCGCCTTGGCGGTTCTGGTGGATAGTTCCGCACTCGCAACGGCCTGCGCAATCTCCTTTGCGGTCGCAACGGGCTGCGCAATCTCCTTCGCACTCCAAGCGGAATCGGTGCATCCATTATGTTTAAAGCGACCTTTGGAAGAGGGTCTGCTGTTTTTGTCATTTTCTCGATTTTGTCAGTCAACTCGCTTTTTTAAAAATCCACGTGACCTTGCTCAAGCTCTGTAACTAAAAGGCACAAATGTTCAATTGACATTCCAGCTCGCGGCGCTCTCCCCCACCCACCCTGCTCTCCCTGCGCTCGGACGAGGCGTGCTTCCACTCTCTCTCTCTTGCTTTTGCGGTCAAAAAAAAATGCGGGGTAAAATCGGCCTTGCTTTTCCAAGCATGACAACCCAAACACGTCAGGGCGTTTTCCCTTAATTGAGCAAGCATGGCGGCCAAAGGTCAATTGCCTGTCAAAAGATTCGCAACAAAGCTTTTGTCAAAAGCGCGCAACTGCGCGATTTCCTCTTCTGTCAATGAAACAGCGGGTTGGGAAGCAGCCTTCGCCCTTTTTTCTTGTAAAAACATTGCTGCAGGTGGGTTGAAAAAATTTTTCAAGTTTTTTTTTCCGCTCATGTAACAAATTCCGCGTCTTCCTCGGCCCATCTTTTTGTGTATATTCCATTGCCCAGCAAATGTTCAATTGACATTCCAGCTCGCGGCATGCAAATTTGTGCGTGGGTGTCGGGGTTTACCCGAATGATATTTTTAGACGTTAGTAAGTTGTTTTCATTCCTGTGTGCTTAAAATCTGAGTTCTAAGCACTCTGGAATGAAAAATCTATTGTTTTACACGTGCACAACTATTGTTCTTTTGATTTAATGCACGTGATATCAATTATGACCCCTTGCCGTCTAATTCAGTGTGGTATTTGTCGAATTACGTTGAGAGTGAGACGTGACAGTCACGGGCTTGTTTGAACATGTCAAGGGCTTGCCTGAACATGGTATGCAAATTTTGTTTTTTTTTCCGCGTGGGTAAACAAAGTCGGGGAATTTACCGTAACTCATTAACACTTGCCAAAAAACGAACTCCGGCTGCGATAAAAGCGTCTAATTCGAGGTGGTATTTGTGGACTCCCCTCTATACTACTGAGAGAGACCTGAGGCAAGAACGTTTTACTCTCCCCAGTTCTCCCCAGAATGCACGCTTCCAAGATGGCGAACCGAGTCAGTTGAATTTGTTCTTGTTGTTTAATACGTTTTATACGCGCTTTGATTTACTACAAAAGGAAAGCTTTTGAAGAGGCATGGCTCAGAATAATGCAAGAGATTCTAGCTCAGATTCCTCTGAAGATGATGAAAGCCCAGAGAACTCTGATGTAGAAGAAGACAAAGTTGTAAGTGTGTTCTCTTGCATTGGTTGATTTTCGAATGTTGTTTCGTTCGAGTCTGTACTATAAATCGTTTTTTGAAATATTTTTCTTTCTATTTTTATCTTAGGATCGGCTAAAGGAAGGTGAGTATTTTTCAAGGACCAGCAGGCTCTTTTTGTTCACTGACTTCTTGAAAAAGTTCAACAAAGTTGAATTTTTCAGTGGGCTTAAAAGGACAAAGGAACAGGATTGAAAAGCATTGTTTGTCTTCATTATTTTTTGTAGAACTATCAGAGATTCCTTTCTGTGAACTTGAGGAGTTGAAACACAAAGTTGGTTCCAAAAGGTATGCTATTGCTCGCTTGTAACCACGTGAAATGGTCATGTTGGTGGACAAAACAATAAAAAGTGTTTTTGCGGAATTTGCATTATAAAATAGTTTAGTTCCCAGTGGAGGGAAACGCTTTTTTCTTGTTCACCAGCATGGCTGCTGTGGCGTCAGCTGCAACCAAGCAATGAACTCTGTGAATTCAATTCTGAATAAAGAAACTGGGGGTAACTAGTCAAAATGCCTCCAAGACAAAATGCCCCTGAAAAAAGCGCCCCCTTAAAAGCATGAAGAAAATAATAATTCACGTAAGAAAATAACTTTCCTCAAGGGAAAAAAGACTGACTCTACATTTCTTGTTCTTTAAACATTCCGTCCAAAGGTTTTAGAATACAAGCAGGGGCATTTTGTTTTGGGGTCATTATGACCGGCATTCAAACTTGGTATTTTACAGGAAGACTGTTTGAACAGACCACCTGTATAAACTGCAGTCAAAGCTCTTGTAAGTGACCACCTGGCGAATTCAAAAAATGGGTCGAGACCTTTCTCAACAAGCGTTATAATTATGCAATGTGTGGTTCCACAAAATATCCATACCCCCACCACGGAGGGAATTGGAAATTCCAGAGGGGTAGGGGGGTCAAAGGCCCAGGACATTCTGAAGGGGAGGGGGGTTACAAGTGAAATTATGTTTTTCAGACGGTCAAGTTTGATGCAAGTACAAACTTGTTTCAAAATGTGTCTTACCAACACTACAAATGTTTTACATAGAAAAAATAGTACCCTGGGTTCTTGATTCACAATCGTTTTGCAGTTTGAACGGGTTTTCTTTCTCCTGAAAGCACACTGAAAGCAAATACTTTCACTGAAATCATCCATGTTTCGTCCGAGATGCGGCTGCCATAACTTGTTACCAGTCCCCCAAAACTTGTCACGTGTTTTGATCGAAATACACTGGTGGCAAGCATTGCTTGTTTCACGTTCGATCGAAGGAAAAATTGTCCTTGTTTGTGAAAAGTTTCATGTTTATTGGCGATGAAAATAGTGTAATTATGTCAGAAACTCAAGATTATTGTTATTTCTGGATATTTTTTGTAATTTTCCTGTTAAATTTTGCTTTTTCAGCGAGCGTTTGAGATTTTGTGATCACATTTATGGTGAATGTTATATCAACACTTTTCAAATCCGTGCTTTGATACATTTAGCGGTTTTCTAAAGTGATTTGAACTAAAAAGGATGGATGGTTATACCTCAAGGTAATTTGGGAAGTCGCTACCAGATCTTTTGTCTGTTTACTTTTCAGGAAACTTCTGTTAGTATTGTCTTTAACAGCGCATTTGTGTATTGTTTCAAGATGTCTTCTGATCCAATCAATCAATTATACACTGTAGTCATGTTTACAAGAGAAGCGGCCTACTGTTAAGTGCATATTTGCACAATTTATTTTTATTTTTTTTCCAGAGAGGCTGGGGGGTATTTTTACAAATTGTGTGGTTCCAGAAAATATCCATACCCCCACCACGGAGGGAATTTCACGTAAGACCCCCCACCTCTCTGGAATTTCCGTTTTTGTTAAGAAAAATAAACCCCCCCACCCCTCCGGAATTTCCAAAAGTATATTGCGTACCCCCCAGCCCCTCTGGAAAAAAGGTAAATTGTACAATGCTCTAAATTTTAGGCCATCTCTCTTGTAAACAGTTATAGTGTATAACTGATCGATCGGAAGATATGTTAAAACGATACATACATGTACTGTTGAAGACAAAATAAAGAAATTTCCTCAAAAGAAAACAGACAAAATATCTGGTAGTCACTTGTCAAATTACCTTGTTGTATAACCATCCATCCCTTTTCATTCCAATCGCTTTAGAAAACCGTTAAATGTAAGCTTATCTGACAGAACACGGATTTGAAAAGTGTTGATATAAACAATCACCGTAGACGTGATCACAAAATCGCTAAATGCTCGCCGAGAAAGCAAAATTTAACATGAAAATTACAAACAAATAGCCAGAAATAACAAGAACAAGTTAATCTCGAGTCTCTGACATCATTACAGTATTTTCATCGCTAATAAACATGAAACTTTTCACAAACAAGGACGATTTTCCTTCGATCGAACGTGAAACAAGCAACGCTCGACACCAGTGCATTTCGGTCAAACCACGTGACAAGTTTCGGGGGACTGGTAACAAGTAATGGCGGCCACGGACGAACATGGAGGATTTCAGTGAAATTATTTGCTTTCAGTGTGCTTTCAGGAGAAAGAAAACCCGTTTTAAAGTAAAGCGATTGTGAATCAAGAACCCGGGGTGATATTTTTGCTATGTAAAACATTTGTAGAGTAGGTAAGAAACGATTTTTGAAAGTAGTTTGCACTGCATCAAACTTGACCGTCTGGAAATGTAATTTCACTGGCAACCCCCCCTCCTCTTCGGAATTTCCTGGGCCCTTGACCCCCCCACCCCTCTGGAATTTCCAATTCCCTCCGTGGTGGGGGTATGGATATTTTCTGGAATCACACATTCCAGAGGGGCGGGGGGTTTATTTTTGCTTACAAAAACGGAAATTCCGGAGAGGTGGGGTGTCTTACGTGAAATTCCCTCCATGGTGGGGTATGGATATTTTCTGGAACTACACAATGTTAAATTATGACCAATGTGATCAAGCAGTGCATGCTTTTGAAGTGTTGAGTAATAAGAATCAGTATCTCTGAGTGGAAAAGTAAAGGAAAAGATCAGATGGCATTCCCAAAAGTGATTCCCAAAAGTGGCTGTGATCACTTATGGCCATGTAGTTGCTTGTGAGATTTTTTTAATTACAGAGTCTGAGTAACAATAAAATTCAAATGAGGTTTCACAGTGATGGTCATAACCAGAGCTAGTCACAAATGAGAGTGGTTGCAAAGGAAACCTTGACTTATTAATTAGCAGCAATAATTACTGCACACATACCGACCGGTACATGTAATTTTATTTTTAAGGTATAATGAAGCAATCCATGGCCTCTTTGAAAAGAAGGGAGCAAATGCAAAGTCTCAAAAGAGGGAAAACAAAAATAGGTAAGAAATGTACAGCTTGAGAGGTATGCATACTGGAATATGCAAAACAAGCTGGAATCTGATAAAAATTATGATTCAGCAGCATACTGTATACTTATTAAAAGTGATAAGATCAAATTTATTTTTACCTTTTCCATGCATTGTCAAATAAACTGGCAAATGGGAGCTTTGTATACTTTAAGATCCTTGTTCCTTCAGCTGGTACTACTCTGTAGCCCATTTTATAAAATCATTTGGTTAGCACTGTCTTTCTCTATTGCTTAATGATGACTGATTGACAGAAATGTAAAGTGCGTTCATTCTTTTTGCTGTTACAGACCCAGAGAAATGTCATCAAAGAAGCCAGTCTCTCGATTACGACAAGTCATTCCAGTTAAAAAACGGGTAAGTTACATACATGTACACGTAGTTGGCAGTTAGAAATAGATGGTTAGATTTTAGCAGTTAGTAGTTAAGTGATAGGTGCAGTGGCCTAATGGTTAGCGCGCTCGACTGCGAGTCGAACGGCCCGGGTTCGAGGCCTGGCCGGGGCGCTGCGTTGTGTTCTTGGGCAAGACACTTTACTCTCACAGTGCCTCTCTCCACCCAGGTGTATAAATGGGTACCGGCGAATTTACTGCTGGGGGGTAGCTCTGCGATGGACTAGCATCCCATCCAGGGGTGAGTAGCAATACTCCTAGTCGCTTAATGCTGCGGAAACCGGGATAAGCTCCGGCTGTATGGGCCTCATGGCTCGGAAACAGACTTTACTACTTACTACTTAAGTGATATGTAGTTAGGGGTACATAGCTCTTTGAATAGAGTGTTTCAGGTTGATTCAGTGTTTCTGGGTTTAATACCTACCATATTTTTGAAATTGGGGTGAGTCATTTTACTTATAATGGGAATTCTCTCACTTTTTAGATGTCCAGAGACCCCAGATTCGATGAGCTTTCAGGCACATTTAACCAAGAAAAATTTGATAAGGCATATTCCTTCTTAGGTGAAATAAAAGCAAATGAGAAAAAGGTGAGAATTATAACAAAATTATCATTTTCATATAAATTTATCCATGCCATGGAGGATTATACAGCCAAGTAGGGGCTGTTGCATCACAGCTGTGTCCAACATGTTTCATGCAACAATCTTTTTCAAGCAAAAACTGCCAATACAGTGTGTATCTGTCACATTTCCCAGTTGATAGCCTTCGTTGCAGACAAACCCAACTGCAGCTAAAGTCTTGCAGTTGGGTTTGTTTGCTGAACCGGGTACTACAGTGTACAGTTGAATCCCGATAACTCGAACCTTCAAGGGAAATCGAAACAGGTTCGAGATATCGGGAGTTCGAGTTATTAAGAGTAAAATTAGTAAGAAAATGACCTGAAGGGGAATCGAAAAAGGTTCGAGTTAGCGGGAGTTCGAGTTACTGAGGGTTCGAGTTATCGGGATTCAACTGTAGTTGTTTCACACAAAAACTTGGTGCTGTTACACTAAGTGATTCTTAGTATTTGTTGTGATACAAATTGGTACTTGCCTGGTGTAACACACTCTCAAATGTCTCTTGTGTTGTTTTGGACTTTGTTGCAGCAATTACAAAAAGAATTACAGAAAACTAAGCAACCGGAAAGGAAACAGCAACTGGACTCACTTTTGAAGAGGATGGTAAGTTCTTCACAAGTCTTTTGGTGCTCCTCTCCCCTCTCCCCTCTTCCCTCTCCCCTCTCCCCTCTCCTTGAGCTTATATTTACAATTTGTACCTTGCGCTTCAGTGGTATAATGTAAAAGGTAATAAGTAAACTCTGATCCTTAGCGCGGATGAACCAGATCGCCCTTTGGTGCATACAATGTACATGTTTGAAGCGATAGGAATAATTTATTTTATTGCTACTCCTCCTCGATGAGGTTCTTGACCATCACAGGGTACCATCCAGCATTTTGTCATCTTTGCTTTACAATTTCTTTGCACCAATTAATATTCCTGCTGGGGCTCAAGCCTGGACCTCTCTGCCCATAAAGCAATGCACTAACCATAAAGCTACTGTCAAAATGTTAAAACAATATAGAAACTACATGTATATCGTCAGTGATTGCACTGCAGACACTAAAATCTTACTAATGGGAGTATGTTTATTGCATGGGCGTATCTCCTCGTTGATAACCCCGTGTTTTCTAAGGACCTCCCACCCCTACCCCCATGATTCGTGTATAGAAATTTAGCTGTGGCTTACCAAATTGGCCTAGTCTGCTTACATCCGACCTTACCCCTGAATGAAAAATCTGAAAAAGGAGAGAGCGCAGTCCACAGGCCTTCAGTTCTCTGTGGAGCGGAAAAGGTCTAGAACAATCCCAGCGAAAATTGTACCATGCAAGTTTTTGTTTCAAATTTTGTTATTAGGAGCAACAAGAAGCTGCAAAAAAATCCCTAGACGTAAAGAGAGAAGCAGAGAGAAAGAGGAAGAAGGCCGAACTCGAACTAGTGAAGCAAGGGAAAAGACCGTTTTACCTAAAGAAATGTGAGTTAGTTACGATATTTTAATGTCCAACAGGGTTTTCTGATAGGTCCTTTTGGAGCTGTCGCAGAGACACGTCGCAGTGACATGTTTCAGGGACAAAATCACACTTGTATGTTGTGATTTTATCCCTGCTGTAGGTCGTTGCGACATGTCTCTACAAGTTGCCAGTTCGTGTGAAAGCAGCAATGTCATGATATTTTAAGACATTTTTCCTGAAGATAACTTTCAACTGAAGAAACACCTCAAAATAATAGTTGTTTAACATGGAAAAACATGTGTTGTCCATGACGTGTAGCTCCTTTAAGAACGGCGTTCTTTAGACTTTGTTGGACGGTTTGCTCAAGAAGATATTATTTCGCCATTCTTTTGAGTATAATTACCTGAATCTAAAGAAGTCGGAATTGTTGATTTTGCTTCCTTTTTTCGTAGCTGATAAGAAGAAGTTGGAACTGGCAGAGAAATTCAAAAAGCTGAAGTCTTCAGGAAAGCTGGAACAGTATCTCAAAAAGAGAGGAAAGAAGAACGCTAGTAAAGAGAGAAAGAAAATGCCTCACAGAAGAGGGATGGAGACATGAGACGGAGAAAAAACAAATTTGAACTCGAAAATAGTGTCGTGGATGACGAGTCGTTACCAGTCATATTTCGACCAATCACAGCTCGAAGCAAAAACATGCAACCGCTCCTAAGCGCGGGCAATGGCGCGTAAACCAAACCACGAGTGGTTTTGGTTCGGGCTTGCTTCTGATTGGTTAAAAACAGCTTGTTTGCTCTGATAGGTTTGAGAACGTTGCATCATTTTATTTTTGGACCGAATTCAGAGCATAATAATGTTACATGTATAATGTTAAGCTGAATCAAAACATACACATAATAACATCAGACGATGAAACGAACGCAGTCTCAATAATCTCGTCATCATTTCATTTATAGTTTAATTTCGTAGGGAAAACACAGTATTTATAAGGATAAAGTTTATTGAATTTTGACACGTGAATTTTTCCAGATCATCGTCATCACCCTTGCTTATATAATGCACGCTGCGTATTTCACATTGCAATCTGTATTTAGCAACGTTCTTGAGTGTTGCTATAGCAGAGGAGCTAGAGGGTGGGGCGGGTGCGGGGGTGGGTACATGTAGCAGCTTTCCCAAGGTCTCACGGGAATGGCTCGCTTCCCATCGAGTGAACAATAGAATAACAAGCTTACGAGAGCTGCTACGCTACTTTTAAAAAGTAGGCCGGAAACTGAAGTACCGGCCATTCCTTTTAAAAATACACAAAATTTATACACTGTAGTCTTTCAAAAGTCGGAATTTTATTTCTAGGTGGCTCACTTCTGGGTTTGTTACCTTGTTTTGTGCTTGTCAGTAGTCTATCTAAACAAATACAAATCATCTACGCAAGAATAAGTAGTCGAAATGAATAAAGAAGAGAAAGAAACGTGCTTATTTATTAACGGTAAAGGTCTGATAAACAAGGTTCGTTCTCCATTAAAAATTTAGATCAGTTTTATTCAATTGTTTACTTTCAAAGCTTCCAAAATGTATAAGAAGGAGGGCAGTTGGAATTATTTCTTTATACGTTAAGCTTAAAAGGTTTTTAATGGACCAGCCACGAGCTTAGAAGAGGATACTCCCTCAATTTCTTTTCGTCAGAAACAGTGACCTCAGATGGCTACTCCTACGAGTAAATCTGGATTGCTGCAATTTAAAAACTTCCTTAACTCTCTAACTACCCGACCCTCGTCCCTTGAGAGAGGAAGTTAAAACAAATAAGGGCAACTGGCGCACAGCCTAATTTTGAAAAAAGAAGGCATCTTTATCTTTGCGCAGGATCAGTTCTGCCATACTAATTTGCTTTTGACACTGGGACGTTCAGTATGAATGCAACTGAACAGGGTCACTCCACGGATGTTACATGAAGCTCTGACACTTTTCCAACATCAATAGTCTCGCCCTCTTCTTCTGTTTCCCAGGCCTCTGGGCCGTGTTTATCTTTAATAATCCATATTCTGTCGATCACTTGATAGTCCTGTGTTAAAACAAAAGAAGAATTGTGACTATTGTGTCCTAGTGAAAGTTTCTTGCAATAGTTGGGCCAAAAATAAGCATATGATTGCGGTTTGTGACTAATGACTTATTTGCTAAGGTTAAGGTCAAAATTGTGTCTCCTCGTCTCGGGAAATAGCGACGTTCTAAAGTGCAAATGAGCTAATGAAAGGCTAATGGAGAAAATTTGCCGTGAAAGTGTATGTCTGATTGTGTAATAAAACAAACGAAAACTTTGTGCAACCCAACGACAATTTGTTACAAATGGTACTTGCTTACCAAACCGGTTTCGAATTAACTCTCAAGTATTTGCTTTTATGAACAAACGTTCTTCATCAACTTTCGTTCTTTAAAATTGACTCTTTGAGCACTCAATCAAGCAGTCTTCGTTACACGAGTCGACAGTATCGAGGAATAATAATAATGATAATGACCTGATCAATGCTGACTTGCTCAAGGTACAAGTGACTGCTGTTGAAGACCTGTACCCTGGTGTACCCATAATCCAGTGTGCGATACGCGGTCCAGGGGCCATAATCTCGCTGAAACTTGTCGTGACAGTACTTACAGCCCTGCAACCAATGATAACAGTGCCGATTAAGATGTATCAGTACTGCATTGTGGGACAGTGGCTTGTCGGCGTTTTTCGCTTGACAGTACAAACATGTATGTGAAATATCGAAAAATTTGAAATAACTAATATGTAATTATGCATGTGAAATTGCGGTGTAAAAAGCTAGGACGGACCAGTTTCTTCCAATTTGAAAAGGGTTTAGAAAAAACAAGACTTTTCCAATCTACTTAATTTAAATATATATATTCCTTTTTCACTCCCATACTTTGGAGCAGGAAAGTCACCTGAATCATAAGGGAAAACGTTTTGAAAGTACGGAGAATTTTGAATCCGATCTTAGTATTACGTTACTATTACGTTCTTACCGCTGATCCTGTGGTAATATGCACTGGAGCTCTTGGGTTGGTGTAAGGCTTTTCTATTGATCCATTATAGACCTAGAAAAACAAACAGGTAAAGAAAGCACGTGATGTCGTGATGACCTGCTTCGATATCGACGATTGTTTACTGTCTTTTACTGCTTTGTCGCAGTAGACGGCAGTTACAGCAAGGAAAAAAAGTACTGCATAAAGACCAAATATCGGGTTGCAACGATGTATGCTGCTTTTCATTTTAATAAGCCTTAACAGCTATCTTCACTTTTCAGAGTTGTAAGAATGTTCGAATGTTGAAAGATATCGAAATCGAATTTCTTGCTCAACGGAAAAAGGACTATTAAATATGACTTTCAGTGAAAATATATGTAAAGGATTTACAATGGTCTTTATTGGTTTAAAATTAATAGTCTTTAATATGTAATAGTACAGATGACTCTTAACAAAAAACAGCAAGTAAACGAGAAACTGAAGAAGAAAACGAAGAAACGAAAAGAAATGAGACAACGTGAATTTACCTTGTGATTGTACACTGGCAAAAGACGTTCGTAGGAATGTTCATGCGCCCAAAATTCCACGTCCACTCCTAAAAATTATACCAATCACCATTAGCAAGCGAGGAAGCATTTGATGGCATAAAATATAACGAAAAAACTAGTAGTCGCTCGTGAGAATAAACGGTCTGTAATTAAAATTTCTTTGTCATTTTTTACCGTTCTGTTTGGCGAAATACATGACCATCAAAATTAAAACCTGATCTGCCATCTCAGAGAAAGACTTATTCTAAAAGAATAATTTTAATTGTCGAAAAGTGACGTCAACGCGCTCAATGGCCCTGCCAATTCGCTGATATTTTTGACCATCTATACTCCCAAGTAAATAGATTTTTATTATCTTAACTGCCAAAATCGTGTTGGATGAACATATCCGACTATTTAGTCGATTCTTCAATGACAATGCTTATCTGCAGCTGGAGGTTTAAGAAGTTATTTTTTGTCCAGTCTTACCGTGTTTGTAAAATAATTCTTCTAAAGGAAACAGTTTCTCAGACGATAAACCTGTCCTTATCTGCAACAAAACAAAAATATCAAGCAATTAAAAAAACTGATGTTTGACCTACCGCGTATGGCATGCAGTGTAGTAAAATTCTCTTCAATCTAAGCGCGAGTAATTTTTAAAAACAACCAGAAAGTGGCGACAGACGCGATAGAACGTTTTGTTAACAATATTTCAGAGTAATTGTGTTTGCACGACGTCGTATCTTGAGCTTGTAAAGGCTTTTATATAGGCTTTTTTGTATGGACAAGCTCGCCCCTTTTAACACACTACATGATACTCCCTTATTATAGGCTGCCGCATAACTCTTCCAGTGCGCTCCAACCAATCAGAGCGAAAGGAATTTCTAATCAACCAATTAAATTAAAGTCAAAACTGCAAACATTATGTATCCTATCTTACTTATGTCTTGCATTTACCTTGCTATCGATAGTTTTTTGTTTTGTTTTGTAAATTCGGGTTCAAATCAATTTAGACGCTATTTTCGAGCATGCAGTGATCTGATCTACAATGAGCGCCAAAAGTCCTTGAGACAGTTGTTTTTAAATGAATACTTATTTTAATTAACATTCCCATTTTTCAGTTTAGAACCGGTGCAGCTTGTGAAGCACTCCCCCTCCCCCTTTTCAATGTTGTGCACAAATGAGGCAAGTCTTGCAGATAGCAAATCCAACATTGTTTCGGGGGAGGGGGTAATATCAAAGGGGTCAGGGGTAAAATGTTTATCTCACAAAAAGATCCTTGGTCCAATAAAAGAGGAATCAAACGGCTGCAAAGTTAGGCTCGATTGCTAGCCGCTGTTCAGAAATTGAGCCCACGTACGCTCACCCACTCGAGCTCGCTCGTCATGAAATAAGAATATAAAAGTTCCATGTAATTATACCATGGTTACACAAAATGAACAGCTGACGATTATACATGCATAAAACTACAACTTACTTCATTCTCATGATTTTCGCAGCTATCTCCCACAGCATTAGAGCAATACATGGGTCTGTGTGCCATGGTTATTATCCAAGGACGCTTTGCACGATTCTCTGGTCGACTTGCTTCCTAAACGTATCAAGATTATTAAGAAAAAGACACAGTTATTGTTGACAGCAAGAAAAACTGAGGATCCCTTACTTTTTTCTAGCCCTCGCACGTTGCGTCTCCTCGTGTTAAGTCTTAATCTCGCGCGTTCGCGTTCGCGTTTCCTCGTGTTGAGTGTTAATCTCGCGCGTTCGCGTTCGCGTGTTCGTATATAGGACAGACCCTGAGGAAAAAGTAGATCTTTTCGTACTGTATAGTACAAGGTACCTTCCACACGTATCAGTTTTTGTTTGAAAATGCAACTTTTTCTCCGTTTTTAAAACGTTTTTCGTTCAAAACGTTTTTCGTTTTTGAATTGTTTTGACTTGTTGAGACTCGCACAAGATTTCTTCTCATTTCTAAACTAAAGAAAATAAAATGCTCAGCTTTGGCTTCTTCATTGTTAAAATCAGTAAAAACAACAAGAGCACGCATGATCATTCCAATGGTTCGTCCAATGATGATAAAGTACTGTGGCGAGGGAGCTTTAAGTAACTCAAGCTTACTCCTATGGAGGCGATTGTGCTTCGTTAGGGTTCAAATCAAGAAAACTTTTTAGAGCTTTGTTACTTGAACGAAATTGAAATTTAAAAACAAAAATACGTCTCGAAAAAGAGAACTTTTAAAAAAAATTTCTATTAGTGTTAGTATTTACAAGAAACAGTATAGTAAACTATACAAAGTACGTATAACAGAAGCGTTTTACGAGATATAAAGAGGTATATACGTGAGTTACGTGAGTCTCGGAAAAGAGATACTATTGTAAAAGAAACAAAATATGCCGGGCTTATATGACGGTAGAATATGCTAAGTACCTCCAGATCTCGTTGAAGCCATTTGTGTTGTTGAACTAGAGGTTCTAGCCCATATTGTAAGTAATAGTAAAGTTCTGTGCTAAAGCTTATGATGTGAACAGGTCCAATATTCCAACTGAAAAAAGACAATGTTTACACCTAAAGTAAGTGATGGAGTGACACACACATCCCAACACAAACGTTGTGGAGACAAACATATTAAAAATTACGTGATGTTTTACTTACATCATTATAAATATGGAATAAAGGAAAAAAACTGCAGTGGAATAAATACAATGGGATGAAGACTTCTAGAAAATCCAAAGGATAGGAAAATTGGTTCAGAAATCGGGGGCAAAATAACAGTGTTCGATAGAGTGAAGCAGTTCCAAGAAAAACGACCTTTGATCCGCCGGTTCGAGAATTCGGGATTCCACTGTATTATAAGACATTCATAATTAAAATCGCCGATATCGCTGAATTTATCACTCATCATCGGTCATCTGATCCCGTATTATTCCTTTAGTCTCCTCACTTCTAAAAATTTCGGCCTAAAAAAACATTGGGGGTAAATCTAACCCATTTCCCTCCAAGGCTGTTATTTATAAACTACTCCGGAATTGAACAGTTGTCCTCAAATGGATTGTGTCAAAGGTGTACTGTTATAAAACCTTACCTGTAGTAAATTCCTTCTGTGTCACCGGGCATACTAAAACGTTCTCTGTAGTTTGAAAAGTTACTGAAAGTAAAGTAAGCAGTCAACATCAGCTAATTTGTGATTTGTCTAATGATTAAAGCACAGCGAGTTGTGATCATTTCAGGCTATAACGTGCGTTCAGAGTTAAAGGCCTTAAAAGGTGAGTTAGTACTTAGTGCTCTTGATGCATTTTTAGATGATGGGTGCAGAGGCTGTCCGCTCTGCTCCTCCTAAAGAATTATTAAGTATGTATTATTGTATTATATAATCCACTGTACACAGTCTCATAACATATTTTAACTTATCGAAACTTAATCAAAATTTCATTATTGTAAAAAGCTATAGTTTTTTTAGCACTTTCTTTTAGTTTAACTCTTTTTTGTTATGTCCCCCGTATTAGTAGGGGAGTTTTTCCCCAGCTTGGTGGTTGATGACATTCTTAATAGAGTTTCTATCTATCTAGTGCACAACGGAATCGTCGGAAATTCCATTCTTTAACGCCCGGGTCAAACATCCAACTTTAAACGAGTCGAACCTAATGCAAATGAGCAAATGCTGTTGGCCATGGTATGATTGCGACAGGCTGACGGGGCAACTTTCGGAGAGCCCATGTTAGGTATTTTTTAAGAATCGGTAACCCTTCTGTGATGTTTGGATAGTTCCAGGACGATTTACCAAAAGTTAACGCTTGTTTGCCGACTGTATGCAGAGGGCTTTTAGGAACTGAATAACAAGGGTAATTTTGCAATAACGTAAGAAAAGTATCTATTTGGAGGAATGTTAGATGAACAAGGCCAGCTGCTCTCATATAAAGCATTTAAAACGAAATACAAATGTAAAACTAACTTTTTAAATTACTATCAAGTTGCTAGTGCAATTCCAAACAGTTTGCTGGCTAGGACAAGGAACAATTACCTACAATCTTTTCCTAAGAATATCTTTTTGGAAAACAACTCAATTTTTGAACTTGATGATTCAACTAAGGTAAATTTTGAAACAGCCAAAGTAAAGGATTTTTACAGGTTTTTGAATACGAAAGTTCATAATTGTTCACATACTGGACCGATGAAATGGGGTAAATCCTTGCCAATAAAGGCAGAACAGTGGGAAAGAATTTTCAGATCACTTAAACAGGTTTCCAAAGAAAACAAGCTGAGAGAATTCCAATTTAAATTTCTGCATCGAGTTGTTGTTACTAAAAAAGAACTCTGCAATTTTGGTATTAAAGACGACAGTGAGTGTTTATATTGTGGAGAACCAGATTCGATAGAACACACCTTCTCAAATTGTCATTTTACTAAAGACTTCTTGTCAAAAGTGGTGCAATGGTTTAATAACTGCAATCAGTCTATCTTCATGCCGTCAGTTCAGGAATATTTATTTGGGGTTACTTCCAACCTACCTAATAAGAAGCTAGTGAAAAAACTTAATTTTACCTTGCTATATGCCCGCTATTTTATTTATACGAATAAGTTGCATAATAAGTCTCTCCTTATCACAGATTTTGTAAGTAGAATTTTAAGTAAGTACATGCTAGAAAACTTAGGTTAAAACTTGTATACGGAGTATCCATACTCCTTCTCAGGTCTTTTTCTTTTTCTCTTCTCTTTAATTCTCCACTGTAATCTATTATTTCGTAGTTTTACCATTAATTGCATTGTAATATAACTATATATGTGTGACTATCAATAAAATAAAAAAAAAAATAAAAAAAAATCTATTTGGAGGAAACGAAACAAGGAGTTATAAGAAAGCAAACTGAGCGATTTCCCTGTATATTGCTTGATCTAAACGACAGCATCTAGGACCTTACCAAGCTTGTTCATGGTTTCCAGGGCACGTCATGTAAGGAACGTACGCGGCCATTGGTTCAATCTGATTCATGAACCTGTCTCCTACTTTTGAATTATCCTGAAAGCCGGTGATAAGATTGTAAAAGACAATAAATACAGTCCACATTCACAAATCAACGTTACGCGATATTATTTGCATACTATCCGCTAAAACATCGTACACAGAGTTGTGGAGTGACCTAGCTTGATGCATGCCCGAGGAGCAAGAAACGTGTATTCGATGAGAAGAGGATCTACACACATTATATAAGAACTCTGTACTTTTGTGGCAACGAAACCCCAACAGCTAGTGCCTCGCCTTTCAATCAGTCAATCAATCAGTCAATCAATCAATCAATCAATCAATCAATCAATCAACCAATCAATCAATCAACCGGTCGGTCGGTCGGTCAATCAATCAATCAATCAATCAATCAATCAATCAATCAATCAATAGATCAATCAATAGCTCAATCAATAGATCAATCAATCAATCAATCTTTATTTCCATAACCCTATGATGTGAAAAAGCTATTCCGGATTAAGTTCTGTCAATCAGAAACGGGAATTAATTAATTTTATTGGAGTGAATTAAAAAAATATATATTAAAATTGATAGCATCTCCAAGTTCTTTCACTTACCGATTCCATGTTATAAGCAAAGTCACCTGAAAAAATGAGAAAAAAAGATGCCCAGTTAATAAGAATGATAATCAAAACGACCGAAACATATGTTCAAAAGTCATTTTACTACAGTCGTATACAGATTTTCTTTTTTCAAGGATGGAAGGCTATTAAAGAGATCTGGGTAAGATTTCAACAATACTGACCAATATGTAATATGGCATCGTATTCGCCTTCTTGAACCTCTTTCTGTAACTTAGAGAGAGACTGGGCATTATCCACTCCTAGATCTCCATATATGGCCAATCTTGGCTGCCAGTCAGTGCCGTTTTTGGTGGCGTTAAATTTGTACAAGGCGCTCCAGCCATCTGAACTACCAACACGGTAATCTAAATACAGTAGGATACAAATTAGTCCCAAATAGATTAATATCTCGTAGATAATCGTAGATAATCAGCTAATGCATAACTTCATGATATTAATGTGCAAATCGAAAATTGCTATTTGGGAAAGAGACGTTCGTTGCTCTATAAAACGGCTTGCGAAACGGACGGACGGCAGAATGTGAGGCAAACTGACTTTAAGACAGCAATCTTTTTTCAGTCAAGGAAAACAAGTACTAGGCGTTATTTGATACATCTTTCTGCGAACACCTGCGCAAATAGTTTTCGTTCCTATTCTGCGGTCAAAAAACAGCGCGTGAACTTTAAAATTGTCACAGACTCTGCATAGCAACGTGCCACTGCAAAGCAAAGTACATCCTCGGAGACCCAGGGGCAGTTAGTGGGGCGAAACGAAGGAATACACCGGACAGAAAAAGTTTCGTCGCTACGATTTCTGCCCGGTTTATTCCTTTGTTTCGCCCCACTAACTGCCCCTGGGTCTCCGAGGATGAGTTAGATCCCAAGGACGGGATTTCGACCTGTGCTGAACTACATAATAGGCAACAAACTCTGGTCAAATAGAGTGTAATAGTAGAGAGCCCCTTACCATATCCACGGCCTGGTATTAGCCCCTCTAACTTCACTCGATGCATGTGCAATATGCGCTCCTTCCAACCACAAGCTTTGTACTTTGTAGCTTTGCCAAAAGCTCTTTTGTTCATTTGTTTGCACCTCTCCCCATACTCCACAACACTTTTAACTGACGGCGCCATTGTTACCCACGTGATCATCATCTCCGTCGGATCACCTGCAAGATTCGTGACAATTTAAGGTTAAAGAGTTATTTTGTGCAATGTAATTTTATAATATTGTTAGCCTGGAATTTGTTCGTTTAACATTGTGATAGCCAAGAGGTAAAAGACCGCGCTTAAAAAGGCATGAAAGTGGCGCGATCAGACACGGTTCACCGATTGGAAACAAACGACAATGCCAATTTGACCGTGTTAAAAATAACAAAAAACATAATTTCCTATAATAAGTAGAACAGAACCAACTCTTGCAATTGGTGCAAAATCCAGCCGGAAAAGTCGGCTTTGCCAACTGAGACAAAGTGAGACAAGAGTGTTTGACTAACTTTGATATCTGTCAAAGGTAAACAAGTCCTTTGATTCATGGATATCGCCTTTGATAGGGATTTAACGCGTGTCAAAGGTAGTAAAAGATTTGACACCAATCAAAGATACCTTTGACACGAGTCAAAGTCACATTTGACGGTGCCTTTGTCACGCACCTCAAACATCAAAGGGGTCAAAGGCGTACTATCTTTGATCAAAATACTGCAATCAAAGGTGTGGCAAAGGTTTGACAAAGACGGCCTTTACCACCTTTACGCCAAGTCAAAGTTGTGTGTCGAAGGCGACTTTTCGTGCAGTACGCGCGCGATTGTTTACCTTGGACGGGATTTTGTCGATTATTTTTTCGTAACGAAAATGTGGAGAAACTGTCAGATCAGAAGGCAGTAACAAATCAAATATCACTCATTTTAACCCACAAATTAATTTCTGTGCACTCTCATTGGACAAAACACATCACGTGGTGCAAAATGGGACAAAGGGTATCAGACCAAATACCTTGTCCGATTTGATATCCGTAGCCCCGCGATTGTGTAGAGGAGTGCAAAACAAACGAACAAATTCACCTTTTCAGGTATAACGTTTTAATCAAATCATAGTCAAAATTACGTGAAACCAATTAATTTGCAATTATTTCACCGTCAAATTGCCGTGTTTAGCACTGTAAGTTTGGTTTTCTTTTTCTGTGATAAAGCGTATTGTTGAAATTAATCGGAGGGTAATAAAATAAATAAACCCCTTTCTGACTTGCTGGTTTGAGGACAAGGCCAGAAGATTGTCCTCAAAATTTTACAGTTGCACTCGAAGCTACGCTCCTCGGCCAACTCTTTATTTTTCGGACAATCTTTCAACCTCGGTCATTATCCTCTAATATACCAGCCGCCTAAAGTTGTTTATTTACTTATTACCTAACGTGTCAATCAAGGAAACTTTTTCACAGATGTCATATAATTTCCACAGAACTAAGCGAATAAGTCAAGCATAATTTCCATCTCAGACGACTATAATACTTTAAAACTATAAAACCAGAATTTCCTTCTAATAACAAACTTAACCGAAGCATTTTAAGCATAAAATTAAGAAAGGGGGAATACATTAAATTCCACACGACCGCCATCTTGGAATTGACATTTTAAAATTAGTCAGTTACAAGCGACCGATCGAATGATTCATTCTTGATCTTGAAATGGACGGAGTGGTCAATCGACCAAGCGGCACCGTCAAATCGGCGTTGGTCAAGCGTAGTTTTGATTATTCTATGACAATACACAGTCCAGTTAAGTCAAACAATAAATCACTTTACACTCATTCCACCCACCTGTGCTAGAAATATGGATCTGTTCTGGTTGAGGAGTTCCATGTTCTGAAGCCCCCAGTCCCGTTATCACGGCAATCAATACCACGACTACACTCGCAAAATGGCCCGCCATTTCCGAACTTCATTTCCTTACAGTTTTGTTCATTTTCCGACCCGAAGCGAACCGAGCAGATGCTGTTATGTACCTGTTGATGTTTGGCCAGGCCAGTTTTCTAAGTGAACAAGTACTCTGTTAGCACGCAACAGGTGGTTTATTGACATGTCCAAAAGAACGCAAAACACCAGAGCAGAATTACATATCTAAACCAAACATATTTCCTATGGAGAGGCGTTCATTAAGCCGTTTAAACTAACAAGTTCTAAAATCTTAAACCTTCGCAAACTTTGCGTCTTCGGTTAAACTTACAACTACTTCAATCAAATTTGGTAAAGGTAGATGATGACTGATGTTGCCGGTCTCAGATTGTGAGGAAATGTCGGAGCGAAAAGCGAAAAAGGAGAAGTAAGGAAGGGTACACCCAAGAATTTAAAAGAAACTTATTCGGACTTGGTGGTGTGATTTTCTCGGCAAAATACTCGCTTTCGTACACGGAGCAAACTTTTTAATAGAGTTCTAAAATCGTCGGAAATATTCGAATGATTTTCGACAATATTCGGGAATCGTCGGAAATCTTTTAGAGTCTTCAAGTAATTTTTAGCAGTCTTCGGCTACCTTCGAATATCTCGGATAAACGTCGGAACCATTTTCTTCAGATAAATTTCGACGTATGAGACCTACATTCGTTTAACATGAAAGCTGCACTCTTTTTTGCAATCATCGACTAAAAGTGAGTATTTTTTAAAAAACGAGCGTATTATCAATGGTTTATAACTGATAAAGGTAACAAATTTCTGAAATTTGATTGGTGTATTGTTAAATAAATTACTCATTTTTACGTAAAAGTGGTTTTTATAATTCTTATTTAACATTCTGTTAAAGTTTACTTAAAATTATGAGTAATAAATTAAAAAAACGTTTTTGTGGTGTAAATAGTTGAAAAAAGCACAAGATATCTACGAATACGCTTACCAACGATCGTTAGTTGTCGTCCTGTAAGGAAGGATATTTGCCTCTCATTTTTCGTCGACAAATAACAAAATCAGTTTGTAAGCGATATTAGGACCAATACCACCTTGGGAGATTGTCCAAATTATCACTTGCTGGAAAAAGTGGCTCATGATCGATAGTTTTGGGCAATATCGAGCTGATATCACTTGCGATAACATTTCCGAATGCCACTGTTGTTCACGCTGTTAACTTTACTTGGTAATGGGGGCTGATCGGCAAGGCCAGGTATGCATTTAGGGCCTCACAACCAGTTTGGCTCTCAAGGCAGCTCTCTCTAAACACCAAGCTCAGGATATTTTCCACCAATGTCAAGTCCGTTCTTCTATATGGTTGTGAGACCTGGCGTTCAACTAAGGCCCTTCACAATAAACTTCAAGTTTTTGTCAACAAATGTTTCAGATACATCTTGGGAGTCCGGTGGCCGAACGTAATTAGCAATGAAGAGCTGCTAAGAAGGACCAACATGGAATCCATTGTAACATTAGTTAAGCGAAGGAAATGGCGCTGGATTGGCCACACTCTCAGAAGAGAATGTAACAATGTGACAAGACAAGCCTTGCACTACCACCCACAGGGAAAGATGAAAGTTGGACGACCAAGGAACAATTGGAAGCGATCCATGCTGCAGGAGTTGGAAGGAGTAGGCTACTCCTGGGAAAGAGCTAAAGCATTAGTAAAGAACCGTGTACGCTGGAGAAAACTGGTGGACGCCCTATGCTCCCAAGGGGGTGAAAAGGTACAATGATGGTAATGGGGTAACTCAAACAACAATGCTAAGAATGAAGATAAAAAGTATTTTAATTTTTATATTTAATTCCTTTAGTGACAAAGTCATCGTCAAACATTAGTTCAGTACTTTTAAAGTTTTCCGCCAAAAATGAAACAAATCGTAATGTGGAAATTTTAAAGGAGGAGTTTTCTGTTCGGCGGTGTTTTATTGGAATTGGTTACAGTAGAAGAAGGATGGTTGAGTTCTGGGGCTTCTATTAGGCAAAACCTGCTTTTTGGCGGTTTATTCAGTTAAAAAGTTTGCTGAATGTTGGCCAACCGTTTCAACCAAATATGGTTGGAAAAGTGTTGTTTTGGGATATACTTCAACCAAATCAACCGTTTGAGTTCCAAAAAAAACCGAATTTATTCGAGAGTTCTTTTCCATTCATATCTTGGTTAATATTAACACAGCTGACGGCACAAGTCCAGCCTCCTGGAGACTCGTTCCCATGTCTCCATCGGTGTAAGTTTTCCGCGGGAAGGTGGTCATCAGGTTGAAAGGCGCCGAGCCGTCGGTACGGTTGTCATGTACGTAGCTGCGAACTGTCTCCAGCGTGTCCGTGGCTTGAAAAGTCCCAGTGATTGCACTGCCATTTGTTAAACGAAACTATCAACAATGAAATGAAAGAAATAATTTTATTAAAGCGGCATTGGGAATACTGATTTCAGGCCGAGTTCGAATCTGCAAATGCTGGTTTTAGAAGTACACAATCTGTTAATACTCTAAGGAGAAGCTATATGTTAATCACGTTTTACCTGAAGTTTACAAGTCGTATGTTGTTTTTTCTCCACAGCAGCAGCCGGTTGAATCGGTTGAGCCAGTGCTGAAGGAGCTCCTCCAACATTGCCGGGCTGTTGGTCCACTCCACCTTTACCAAACTTAAATCAAATATCCAAAGTATTAAACACACAGTACTTTTATTTATGTTTGCCTATGTTTTACGTTCGTGACACCTGCTTCGACTTATAAGGTGCAAAAGATCGTGATTTGGTTCTGAGCGTTTTTCAATTGCCTGTCTAAAATAATCTGCGTTTGCTTTAGTTTTGTTTTACTATGCTCTCTGATTGGTTCAAAAAACTTTCGCCATTTTCTTAGCCTATCAGATGTCAAATTTAAACCAAACATGACCTGGTCGCACGGAAATCACTTCGAAACATTGCTTCAGACCATGTGGAGACAGCTGATGACATATTATACCACGTTTGCTTGGTAATGCTTTCCTGGTCGCACGAACGTTCCCGCGCTTTGTGCCGGTTACATGTATTTACTTGAAGCTCTGTTGTGGTTGGACAAAGCGAAAACTAAGCGATTTCTGGGCCTGTGAATAGCTTTTAAATTAAAAAAAAAACCGCACTGTCACCCAATGTCCCCTGGGCGCCTCTTCCTCGAGGTTGCAAATGCAGTAGTGTTCATGTGCGGCCCAGACCATGGCTCAGTAGAGAACCACTGGATTGCCTACTCTTTTTTAAAGCATAATTTTTACCCTTTCCACTTTTTCGTCTTACCTTTTCGGCTCGTTCTGCTTTGTCTCTCGCAATCTGGTCTTTTACTCTCTGCCTATAAAGGTCCAAACATTTGCTAGTTAGTCTAACGACATGACTGTTGATGGTTATTTTACCCAGTTACTACTATCATTTAGTCGTTTTTGTGCTAGCCAAGTCTGCGTTCGAGCTTAGTGGCCCATCAGACCGGAACTTATCCCGGTTTCTGTAGCATTACTCCGCCATGGATGGGATGCTTGTCCATCACAGGGTTAGCCCCAGCATTAAATTTGCCAGTACCTATTTATGCACCTGGGTGGAGAGAGGCACTATGAACGCAGTGATCCTTTGAACAAACAACTCGATCCGGAGACCAGCGTATTATGACTAACCATTAGGCTACCGAAGCATTAAGGTGATGTTACACGGGACAACTTGCAACAACGATTTTTCGCGCAACACCGCGTCAACTTTTCGTGCTATGTAAAACGAGTCAACTATCGCGCAACATCGTACAAAAAGTACTTGGCAACATGCATGTTACACGAGACGATTTTTAACGCAACGCCAACTCGCAACATTTTGCGCGCGCGTCCAGGCCATGTTGAACAGAATTCTGGGAAGGTGCTGCGCGAAAAATCGACGGCGGTCCTGTTACACGAGCCAACTTTCTGAGGATTCGTCATCTTGCGTTGCGAGTTTTTGACTTGGTTTCAAAAACTTGCAACGTGTTGCCGAGTAAAATGTTGCGCAAAAAATCGTCCCCGGTACCATGTTACTGACACGGTGAACGATTTTTCACACAACAATGTTGCGCGAAAAATCGTTGTTGCAAGTTGTCCCGTGTAACATCACTTTTAAACCAACAGAATAAGCGACTCACCTTGCCAATCTTTCCTCCATCCTTTCCCTTTTTCTCTCATTGGCTATTTTTTGTGCCTCTTGTAATTCCATCCTAATAAAGTAAAGTAAAAAGAGCATCGACGTTATTATCGGCACTTCAATATGTCCCACATCCACTTTTGAAATCTTTGCGGAGTTGTCTGCATCCCAGCCCGATTAAGCCAAAATGAGCGATAATGAAAGCCAATGACAACACAGTATGTGGCCCACGTGAGTGTTCTTCTAGGAGTCGTGATTGCTTTACGATTTGCAGAATTGCCAAGGCACAGTTTTACGCGGGGACAGTCAATTTTGTGTTTTGTTTTACCCCCAACTGAAATTGAAAGCGTTGTTGTCTTCATTTAATATTCATCACTACATTTCCCTTCGGCTGAAAAATACATGAATTTATTCACTGAAATTGTAACACTGCGCGATTCTTCGAGCTTTCGAATTTGCATTGAGATGTATTCTTAATTGAGTCAAGTGAAATTTTTGAATGTACAAAAATTTTTTATAATTCAACTGTTGACTCCCGAGTACGAAAAATACGACAAATAAAAGCTAAGCGTTTATCCACAACTTCGAATTGCTTCGCGTTCATACCATGGTTTCGAGCCGCACGCCCTGATCACGTGCAATTCCAAGGCTCAACCTGTTGTCGCCCCAGAGAATGAGTGAGTTTAGTTCGCCCTAACAGTTTAGGCGCGTGTCACGTAAGGTAAGGTGAGGTGAGGTGAGGTGAGGTGAGGTGAGGTGAGGTGAGGTGAGATAAGGTAAGGTATGGTGAGGTGAGGTGAGGTAAGGTAAGGTGAGGTGAGGTGAGGTGAGGTGAGGTGAGGTGAGGTGAGGTGAGGTGAGGTGAGGTGAGGTGAGGTGAGGTGAGGTGAGGTGAGGTGAGGTGAGGTGAGGTATGGTGAGGTGAGGTAAGGTAAGGTAAGGTAAGGTGAGGTGAGGTGAGGTAAGGTAAGGTAAGGCAAGGTGAGGTGAGGTGAGGTGAGGTGAGGTGAGGTGAGGTGAGGTGAGCCGGGTGAGGTGAGGTGAGGTGAGGTGAGGTGAGGTGAGGTAAGGTAAGGTAAGGTAAGGTGAGGTGAGGTGAGGTGAGGTGAGGTGAGGTGAGGTGAGATAAGGTAAGGTGAGGTGAGGTGAGGTGAGGTGAGGTGAGGTGAGGTGAGGTGAGGTGAGGTGAGGTGAGGTGAGGTAAGGTGAGGTGAGGTGAGGTGAGGTGAGGTGAGGTGAGGTGAGGTGAGGTGAGGTGAGGTGAGGTGAGGTGAGGTGAGGTGAGGTGAGGTGAGGTGAGGTGAGGTGAGATAAGGTAAGGTATGGTGAGGTGAGGTAAGGTAAGGTAAGGTGAGGTGAGGTGAGGTGAGGTGAGGTGAGGTGAGATAAGGTAAGGTATGGTGAGGTGAGGTAAGGTAAGGTAAGGTGAGGTGAGGTGAGGTGAGGTCAGGTGAGGTGAGGTGAGGTGAGGTGAGGTGAGGTGAGGTGAGGTGAGGTGAGGTGAGGTGAGGTGAGGTGAGGTGAGGTGAGGTAAGGTAAGGTAATTCATTAAATGTCAAAAAACACGGGGAGTAGTTTCCCAGTCTCCCGAGCAAGAGGCTCGTAATAAAAGTGTTTGACAATATTAAGTTATGAAAATAAATGAATACATGTCAAAAAAAAAGATTTAAAAACTATATACGTGATATGCTCTCGTCCAATAGAAAACTGCATTTCGGTTTAGGGTACAAACGTGTTTTTCCCCCGTGCTTTTCATGAACTGACGTTTTCATTTCCTTAGAGTGGGATCTGCGTTGACTTATAGGATTTATCACTTCAATGACATACTTTTCTTTTGCGCTTGTCATTTCCTTTCCTACTTTTCGACGGCTTTTTTCCTTTGCTAGAGCTTCCTGAAGACAGAGAAAAACGATAAGTCACAATTATGTTTCTTTAACGCTGTTCACTTCTGGCCTTTTCAACAAAATGCCCCACAAAAAGGCTCAACAAAACAGAGCAATTATATCTCATTGACTGCACTGCAAAGATTTGGGAGCCCACTCCTCAATACACGTTATCTTTAGTATTTCATTAATTATACTAATGTATGGATTGTCAGTTGTTGTTGAACCATAGGTCGACAAATATCTGAACAACAGTTAAAGATTTTGTAAAGCACAAGTGTGACATTACCTACCTTTTTTTCATCCGCTAGCTTTTGTTCTCTCCTTTCTTTAAGACGTTGTTGTATCCTGTGAGATCAAAACTTCTGACAGTTACCATGGCAATAGCAAAACCTCTCAGTTCATATGAACCAACACATCCTTTAACTACTCATGGGATTATTATAACAAAAAACAATCCTCCCAACATTTTTTCGGATTTCTGATAAATTTGACAGTGAATGAACCAAAATAATTGTAATAGCCTCCTCTATGAAGCTCTACTCAGTCCTATTCTTCTCATAAAGCAGGCTCTGCTTTGGGAATAAAGACGATATGATATTCAAGCTGGGTGGAAAACCTCATTCCCAAGGCCTCACTCCCTGGGAACAAGGTTGGCTAGGTGGAAATGGTATTCAGGCTAGTTGGAGTGCAGACTTGCACTCCAGTAAGCCTCAATGGCACTCAGGTTAGCCTGAATAATGTTCAGGTTAGCCTGTTTATAGTTGGCTCTCAGAATTAGTTATATTTAATTAAGATAATAATTTCTAAAAAAAGTCTGCAGTTTGCGAGTCTATGAAATACCTTATTCTTACTAATTTGCACGCATACTTAATTTTGCAAATATTCGGGAGCCGAATTTCGCGAGTATTAACTTTCGTGATTGCAAGAAAAATTAGAGCAAAAGTGTATTAAATTTCGCGATTTTGTCAGTGTTTTATGGCTCATTTGACAAAGACCAAGAAACTACTGGAAATATACAAAGGTCTACTAGGGTGCCTGCAACGGAAACTTTGGTGACTGTACTGAAGAGATCTTGGCCAATTTAGAATCTAAAGGAAACAGTAATGATCAGAGGAAGGGTGCTTGTTGAAAACAAGACGAAAAGATATTTTCAAGGATAGATAAATACTGTTCCAAGCATTTAAAATTGTATTGTTTTGATATAAAACTATCATGGTATTAATTTTCGCTGTTTAAATTTTGCGCAATGTTTTTTTCGTGTGTATTAAATTACGCGATTATTTTGAAATCGCGAAAAAGTAGTAGGAATAAGGTACATATGTGCATGGGTAGGAATGTATTCCAGTGATTCTGTCATTGTCGTGGTGCTAAAAAAATTCCATGGATACCCCAGTGCGTTGCTGGAAACTTGTGCACCTCAACCAAATTTTACTTTAAACATACTAAGGTAGAAGATCATACTTTTCTAACTGCTGCTTTTTCTCCTCCTCAGTTAGTGGTTTGATTTCTTCTGTTGACTCAGAAAAGTTGGAATGCCCCGATCTTGCTGCATGAAGCTGTATGAGAGTGGAATAAAAAAAGGAATTCATAACACTTGACTTTGCGGACAACAATCATCTTGAAAAAAAAATAGGCCATTTTTTCATTTTTTGTTCATAAGACAAGATCTATTGGTAATGAAAAACCTATTAGGTTGCAACCATTCCTTTTTCAAGACCTTCCAAATCCAGTCATTTATCTACCAACATCTCCCTCCATGTTTTCTGAAGAGTCATTTAAAAGGCTAGTTGTTTTAACTGTAATTACATACAGGTGTGTGTACACGTACACAGAAATGAAACACCAAATACTAACCTGAACATCATTCTCACTCCTGAGTCGCTTACCACAACTGGAAAGACAAAAAAAAGAAACACAACAATTAAAGTGTATGATTTAAGTTACATGTACTTTTGCACAAATAAAAATTTGAAGATACAGTATGTAACACACTAAATTACGGTATTTTTTTCATAGAAATTACTCATCATTTCTATTTAAAAAGTAGGCATTGTTCTTACTCATCACAGACAAGAGATAAAGCTTGCTGTGACTGTTCACTGGAGCTTGCGGCATCTGATGGCTGCTCTGAATTCTCAACTGGAACTTTTTCACTTTGACCTTCAGCCCCTGTAGTAGCAGACTCGTCTGAATGAAAAATAAACATTCAATCATATTAGTAGGGGGTAGGGAGATGCAGTCTAAACCATGCCGCTCATTATGCTTGTCGTCTCATAACCTGCTTGTCATTCCGCAAACCAACTGAAGACAAAAACTGGTGAAAGGTCATTTTAAGTAGCTGCACCTTTAAAGCTTTGGAACTCTATGCCCAGCAGTATATGTTTAGTTAAAGGTTGTCCCGTTTAAATTTTACTACATATTTTAATTCTTTCCATTTTTTTTTGCTACCATATATTGATGTAAGAGCATCATCGTCATCACCATCATCACATATATGGTTAGTGTGTGGAACTCTCAAATGAGCAGTCTGGGGTTAAGGGCTGGCCAGAATCACTGTGTTGTGTTCTTGGGCAAGACACTTTACTTATGTCCCAAAGTGTACTTCTTTCCACCTAGCAGTATATGTGACAACCTGAAAAAAATGCTATGTGTGTGGGGGACAGGGGAGGTGAGAATGGGGGGGGGGAGAGGAACGTGGGGTACGTGTGGTAACTTGTGATAGACTAGCATCCCATCCCATGGGGGAAGCCAAACTTCTTGTTGCCCCAGAAAGTGCCACCACCCATGAACTATCATGCTGCTCTGCCGTGGATTTGCACCATTACAAAATGACAGGTGATGGGTCATAAACCTGATATGTATATTGTATACTTTACCTTTTCCTAGTACGTGTCCAACAGGTGGTTTATAAGGTTCATCAATATCAGGATCCTCTGAGTGGGCAAACAGCCTATAAGAGAAGAACATAAATTAACTGTACTGAGTCCAGTCAAGAATATATCCAAACTTTCTCTCTTTCTTAAAGTCCCACTCAGTCTGAAGAATTTTTAGACTCCAAGATAATTTACCTGTTCCGGTGGTCAGTTCTTAATTTTCATAAGCCAGTACTAATCAGGGATAATACAAAACAGGCACAAGAATAAACTGCAAGATGCAAGTCAGTATAACTTATTCGATTTGTGGACACCAAAGTAAACAGATTGTTTCAGTTTTCAAACGTGATGGGTATGCATTCTTCAGTTACCTTGTCACTTGTTAACTGGCCTTTGATTAATGCAAGAGGCTTGATTTTTCAACATACAGTTTGACGAGAATTCAGACTTAAACGAAACAGTTGCTTTTTAATTTAACATTATCAATGACTCTCACCATTCCATAGCGGCTTCAACACCTCTGTTGCCAGTCACAGCAAGAGCCTTTTCCCTGTCAATTGGCCATTTATATAATTTCAGATCGCGTATTACATAAAGTTATATTTTCCAATCACTGAAGTGAAAATCTTTTGAAAATGGAGTCAAATAGAAATGCTTTTCTGCGATATATACTTACGCCCTGTTCCGCGGAAATCCCATTTCAGCCAGAGTATCTATTTCAGACGACATATCCCTATATTTTCTGTGTATTTTCACCGAGTAAAACCCAAAGAACTCACAGCCAACCTTCGCTCTGCAAGAACAACCAGGCATCGCCAAGAAAGCGCGGTTACCAAGTGTAGTATGCTGCGGTGCCACGCCGATTACCGTGGACGTATCCCTGGGGACGAGACTACGTGAAGAGCTCCCCTTTTAATACTTTGGATTTTCTTACATCTGGCCCCAGTTGTTCGAAGGGTGGATAACGCTATCCACTGGATAAATCACTATCCAGTGGATAAGTCTTAACCAAACATACTACGCTATCCACCGGATAGTGATTTATCCGGTGGATAGCGTTATCCACCCTTTCAACAACTGGGGCCTGCACTTTAGTAAACCCTTAAAATACTTTGAGCTACAGCTACTTGGTGCGTCTGTTCGAGATACTTTATAAACCTCTTTTTCACTCCTCTTTTAACACCCTTTTCGATAGTTCAAGAGCCTCCCCGTGCGTTGTACTTTAGGAGATAGTACTCGCTTTAAGTTCCTGAGATTCCTAAGTTTGTGGGAACCGGGAGAAAACGAGCAAAATTTCGTTATTTTTCGCCATAGATATGGGACAAAGAGGAGGAAACCGCTACAGAAAGGCGCGGGAAGCGGGAGTAGAAGGTACGGGAGGCGGGAGGTTCAGACCCCCCTGCCCACCCCCTCCCCCACCAGGAGAGTGAAAAACAATGGTTGCCAAGTTCTGCTCTCACCTAAAGGCAAGAGAAGGCGCAGGAGACCTAGTTATATAAGGGCGCGTCGAGTAGAGCTGTGTAAGCTGAACGCAAAGACCTGGGCTGGACTAGCTGGAATGAAGTGAAACAGCGAGCAAAAGACCGTGAAGTATGGAAGGCGGGGAGTAGGAGGGAGTAGAAATATTCCTAGTTGCTAAATGCTACGGAAACCGGGATAAGCTCCAAAGGTATGGGCCACTTGGCTCGACGCAGACTTTACTTTTCAATTCCTACCGGTACGGTAATGAAAAGTGACATTCAGCCTGGGGCTGACAGTAACAGTTCAGTACTGTTAGGGTAACGTGCTTAGGGTTAAAGATTGCTAGTGAAGTGTGTTAGAAGATGAACTGTCTTGTCGTTTGGTTAGAAGATAATACAGTCAACAATAAACTGATTCTCATTCATTGTTGCCAAATATTTTTCTTTTATTTCTTTCTCTCTAGTCATAATCATATATAATTTATTTGCAAATATTACAACAAAAGTATAAATATTTCTGTTTGATATTGTAAGTTTCTGAAAAGTTGTTAACAGTAAACAAAGAGTGTCACTTAGAAAAAAATTATACTATATCTCAATAATTATAATCATATATAATTTATTTGCAAATATTACAACAAAAGTACAAATATCTCTGTTTAACATTGTAAGTTTCTAAAATGTTGTTAACAATAACCAAAGTAAGTCACTTAGAAAAATATATAATTTATAATACTATATAATAAAGCTTGCATGAATATCGTAGACTTAGTTGGCCGATGCCGGTGCCTCCAGCAATGAGTGCTCCGCCTTCAAAGAAAACAAAGGAACAATTAAAGGATTTTAAAATGAAACTTACAGTGACAGCACTGCCTCTCTTCGGGAAAAGAATTTAAGTATTCGCTTCGAAACGCGCTTGCAAGATAAGGCGTGGGGAGATTGGGGCGAGGTAACCTGCGATCAGGCGTTCTGCTTTTGAGTAGGGAGGGAGGGTATGATCTCACGTTGGCGGCGAGGCAAATATAAGGGAAGTCCACCAAATCATGTATAAAAACAACTCGTACCTCATCTCGACTTCTACCCACAACTTTCATGTAAAGCATCACCAAAGCCTCTGGAAGCAGCACTTTACTAACGTAATCAAAGTACTGGCGGGAAAATGGAGAAACCTCACGTAAGAACGGTAAATTATAAGGGACGGATCATTATTTCTCTAGAGGGAGGGGAGGTATGAAAAATATTGGAATATTGTTTAAAATATTGTTTGCAGGGCCTTAAAAGACAAAATAAATTGCTTTCAAAGACGATATGTAGAGAAAAAATAGTTTGCTTTTTCCTCCAGGAAAATAATGATCCGTCCCTAATACCAGTCGTACGGGAACGTAGTAACGAGTCAGTACGCGATAGTTATAAACTGAACGTCTTAGTACCCTCTAGAGTTCCCATATCTAACGAGCCCCTCCAATTTAAATTAAAGTGGTGATTCTTCTAACAGAAACAATCCGTTCCGGAGCGGCTTTAAATTTAACGCGTACAAATCGATTGTAAAATTGGACATCCTTACTCCATTAAAAAAGAAATGTCGGCGAGAAAATTGAAAAGCCACGAGAAACATTTCATAAGCAATCTGGAAAGATATCTTTAGTTAGCAGTACTCAGTTTAGGTTGGTTTCCTTCTTATAGCTGGAAAATGGCTGATTATATTAAAATGAATAAATAAATCGTCTATATTTTACGAGGGTAGCACGTAATAGTCTTGCGACCAACAAACCTGTGGCCCTCGGATTCCCGATCGAATTGGAATTTAGAAGTGTTGATTTTTGTGGAGCACGGACGAGAACCAACAACAAACTCAACCCACATATGACGCCGGGTCCTGGAATCGAACCCGGGCCACATTGCACCATCCCTGCTCCCCCCAAAAAAACAAACAGATGAACTTAAATTTGTTTACCTATTAGTTGTTTACCTTCCCGTATTCCCAGCCCGTATGCACACCACATCCTTCGAGACACATTTTCCTATTCCTTGCCGGAAAGCGAATGAAGAATAGCGGCAAGCCATACACCGAAAAATGTTTTAATCTAGGTTTATTGTTTGTTATTTCTTCATATTCGAGCACGATCCCTTGGCGAGACACTACGTAATTTTATTACCTTACTGTGCTTGTAGCAAAACATATTGGTGAGCACCCCCATAATTCTGTCTCGTTGTTCCTCGGAAAATGGACCAAACAGTACTTGGAATGCCAGATCTCCTAAAAAATAAAGATAGAATAGGAAAACATAAGCTTGGACATAAAACTTTTGTGCAGGTCAGAATTTTTTTTCCGCAAACGAGGAGCAGACTGAGGAAAAGGTGACTGGGTAAGAAAAGTTTATGACTGTATGAAAGAGCTGGGCATTAGTAACATAACCAAGTTTGGTGTTCGTCCAAGCTCGAAAAATTTAAAGGGTTTATAAGTATTGGTCACCGGAAGCTGGAGATGTAACCTTAATGTAACTCACTGATAATCCATAAAGAAAATACAAAGGAAATCAATGTTTAATGAGTGTCTTCAGTTTTATCTAATAGACACGGCTAAATTTTATGTCGAATTTTCTTGGCCAAATAACCCAAAATCTAAGTATCAGTACAAGAATCTACATCAGAGGTTTTAAAGCCGTTCAACAAACTCGCAATTCGTACTTTATCAAGTTTAAAACACTCGGCTGCGCCGTTTTTTTTTAAACTTGATAAAGCACTCCTGCTCGTTTATTAAACATAACGTAAAAGAATTTGGCTTATGCATTAATTTTTCCGAGGTTTGGAAGACTGTCATTCAAATTAAAGTTCTTCGGACTACATGAATCGGAAAATTTAATCCCTAAATTTAATTGGTTTTACCTTTCATCTTTCCACCTCTTTTGTAATCCTCGTGACGCCGACAATACTTCTACATGAACAGAAAATAATTCGAGTGAGAGAAATGCTTTGTACTCTCCAGTCAGTCAGTCAGTCAGTCAGTCAGTCAGTCAGTCAGTCAGTCAGTCAGTCAGTCAGTCAGTCAGTCAGTCAGTCAGTCGATAAATAACGGAGGTAGGCCACTGACGGCATAGCTCATATGCATTGTCTTTGGACTGCCTAACGAGCCAAAAGAATATCTACATAGGCAACATTTAAATAGGATGACAGTTCAAAATCCATCTCTTTAATCACCAATCTTAAACGCCATTGTTCCTTTGTGCCCTCCTCTATTATTTAAGTCTTACAAATTCTTTCAAAAAAGGAAAAGTTTACGCTAAGTTTACCTTGCCCTCAAATATTTCTCTCAGTTTACTAGCGTGTTCCCACACCAGCTGTTCTGTTTGCTCGGCAGTGAGTTCTTCAATGGTGCTGTAAGGGGAAGCAAAGAACAGATGATGACAAAAAAAACAAACAAAAAAAAAAACAAAAAAAAAACAAGGAAAATATGGAATATACTCAGTTTCAGAATAGAGGAATGGCATATATTGATCATCAGTAAATATCTGTGCTGGCAAGACCTGTTTAGCGATAAAAATGTTGCGATCTAACCAACCGCATTTAAAGAAACCGATCCTAACTTTATCAAACAGAAACTCGTCAAACATCGATAGTAGTCGTCCGTTTTAGAAGAGCACAATGCTACACCACTTGTAGAATAACAAATACCTGACATTTATTGGCACTGGAGGTTTGTCCTCGATTGTGATTGGCTCCAATGGGCTAGACCCAGGCTCCTCTTCACCAGCATCTAAAAACAAAATTTAACGGCCGAGGAAAGGCGATTATAAGACCCAAGTTAGATTCACGCTTGGGTTGAAATAGGGATAGGGTCCTCTGTTATAGAAATGACAGTTACATAATTTGTAAAGAAAGGCACCTTATATGTTTATTTTTTTCGCGCGTGTTTGGCAGATCAACCTGGTGGTGTAGTGCTGAAGGGAAAGATGCTAGCAGGCCAGAGGATCTGTGTTTGCAATCAAAGATCTCTTCGAGATACCAACTATTTTGCATGAAGTTTGAGTAGAAGGTTTATCCTGGGCATTGTTGTTCGAACATATCATGGAAGAATTCAAACGTCTTTTAAAGAATTTTAACTAATAGTTTCTTTGTAGTTCAGGTCAAGCATTTTTTTTATCTTCGCGGAGGAAATGCTGTATTTGTCAGTCGCGATGGCTGGGCGCTTTGCGACTCATATACTGTGGCTTGGTTAAAAATTGTAAACTTTGTCGTTTGCCTTTAATCGAAATAGTTGTTTCCTTTCGGTTCGAGTTAGAAAGATTTCTACTCGGCTTAATCAAGGTTACGCACAAAAGAGTTACCTTTTGTCTCGTCACGCAATCTTTACCCCACAGTGAGAAGTAAATTTTCGTTTGGATATTGCCAAAAGCCGCTTCTCCTCGCGTTATTCTTTACCTTACGGCTACACATGCCATTTCTAACGGCTACATTTCCAGTAAAACAGTTGCTGTTTTTTTCTAATGGCGATGCATTAACTTCTAACAGAAGCAAAAATTTTCAGCTTTTACTGCTTCACCGGAAGTAATTTCACAACAGGCTACAGAAACACTTGTAAATATCACTTCACACCTGCATTGAATGATGTTGCAATTCTGAATTGTGCAACTCAGCAGAAAATAATCAATTGTCACGAAATCAGATGCCTTAGGTTAAATATTAGCGCCACTTTGTGAAAGACTTGTACCAGTTCAAATTTGCGTTCAATTAATCGTTTTAAACTTCGTTGCCTTCGTGCGCTGAACCACTAACATTCTAAATTGGTTATTTCATGTATGATTTAGGCTAGTCACGTTTTTTAATTGTTATATAACGTTTGTAAATTTGACAAGTCACGTTTTTTTTTCTACGAGATCGCAAGTGTTGACGCACTACTATTGATTGAGACGCTTTGATCACCCACAGCGGAAAGTAATCCCTTGAGAAATTAAAATATTCCCTTGAGAAATTAAAACAGTCCTTTGTGAGTTAACAACTATGTGCGGAATTCGGTAAGAGAGTGACAAGCTTCCCCACTATATCTTTTCATTTTGCTTGTAAACAAGCAAAATAGTCGATAAACACGGCATCGACCAGTTGTCCAGTTGTGAAAGGCAAACGTACATTTACGATAGATTTCGCTCGTTTGAGAGGCAGATGATGCATGCTGTGGAGTCAGGTTGTTTGTTCGCACGCTCATGAGAGTAGGTGAGAGTCGAAGAAAAGCGGAGTCTCCTTCAAATCTCATCTCTAAACTGTTCTCGACTCTCGTTATCATTTAAGGCTGATTTCTAGTCTGCAGTGCGCAGTCTCAGGGTTTGTTTCCATTTTTGTTTTAAATCCTTTAATACGCTACACTTCGGTAAAAGCGTATATGAAGCGACGTTGCGTGACAAAGAGAGAGGACCAAAACTGGACTAAAATTCTCGATGAGTTGATACGTCGGTTTGGAATAACGTCGGGTTTTCTCTACTCGTTATTATTGTTTTGCAAGGACATCTGGCGTTAATAATGAAGGAAAAGCTGAGTTTTCTCCTGAATTTTTATTTTGGCTAGAAAACTTTGCTTCGTGCGAGGCTCACAAACATTGCACGCGGAGACTGCGCAGTACGGACTTGAAATCATATTAAATTGACCTTTACCTTCCAAAACATCAGCTGTGGTTTTGGTAGTAGCCTTCACTCTTCGCTTATAGATCCTTTTCTCTGCTGGATTTTTAACCTTCCTTTCAGAAACGTCTACTCTTGTATCTGTCTTTTTCGTTTTTCTTTTCTTAGAGTTTAAGCCTTCTTTAGCATCTTGGTTGGAACTTGCAGCAGTTTCACTGGTTGTTGAAAAAACAGAAGTGTACAAATCTTGATCATCAGACAAGTCCGACCCTTTTCGTTTTCCCACATTTCTTCTTGCCTTTGGCGACTCAAAATCTTTATCATCACCTGTTCTTTCAATGATGACATCTATCTCCCTTCTGTTGCCTGTAGTTTCTTCGTCAGGCAAGGTTTTGGGTTTTTTAAGAGTGTTTCTCTTTGATAATCTATTTCGAAGAGAAGGAATTGAATCAATGTCGGTGGAATCAGATTCAGATTGTGATCTGCGACGTTTAAACTTTGACGTCGTGGTACCAGTCGACCTTGTATCAAGATCTTTACTATGGCTAACAGTCTCGCAGTTCTTCAAATGCCTCCATGACTCAACGTCCTCACTGCAAAGGCTTGCTTTAAATTCTTCACTCTTTGGAGACAAACCAGACGCAATGCTACAACTCTCTGAAGAGTCACTTGGTACATGCTTGATTTCATCTCCACCCCTTAAAAGGATGTCATTGTCATGTTCGTCTTCTTTTTTGACCTTTGAACTTTCACCTTCTTGAAATGCCAAGACGTCTTGAATTTCTATTTTATTGCCAAGCTTATTAACCCAGGAAATCTGATCATGTTTGTGTGGGGTGTCACCTTCTGATTCAACGCAGCAAGTGGCATTTTCAGTTTTCTCTTCTTTTAAAGCAACTTTATCGTCAACGGATGAATTTGAACAAAGAAGGGAATCGATTTTTGTCTGTTGTTCATCTTTCTTGTTCCTGAATTGTGAACAATAAGAAACACACAAAATTAACACTATCTACACGTACTTGTGTTGTGTCTCATGGGCAAGACACTTTACTGTCACAGTGCCTCTCTGTACCCAAGGTGTACAAATGGGTACCGGAGAATTTAATGCTGTGGGTACTGAAACCTGCGATGGACTAGCATCCCATCCAGGGGGGAGTAGAAATACTCCTAGACGCTTCATACTACAGAAACCGGAATAAGCTCGGGCGATATGGGCCACTTGGCTCGACACAGACTTCACCTATAGCTTCACACGTATTTACAGTTAACAGTTATGAACACAACGTAATTCACACCAGAGGGTTTCTTATTGAAAATGCGTCCCGTGGGTTCACCGGGAAAAAACCCGAAAACAAGGCTTGGACAACGCCGTAGCTAAGAATAATACGATTAAAGACTCCCTTAAAAGCTGTCTTATGTGAAAGAAAGCAGGAATGACTTGCTTTATGCATCTTTTGGCAAATTGCGTAGGAGTAGGGAGGGGACACAGGGGTCAGTGAATCATTGAATATAATGAGTACCCAACTCCTTACATATTCTTCAGCGCAGCCCTCTTCTTTTGGGTTGAACGTGTTACAGTAGCAGTGTCTTTGTTAAAGTACTTGCTGATAGTGGATTTAGAGGGTCCTGGTTTTTTTTCTTCGGCATCTTGAATCACCTTTTCAGAAATTAAAAACATGTTATTAACGAAATAGAAAGGGGCCACTGGGACTGCACCAAAATGTCATTGGAAATATGAGACTCTGTAAAGGGCTTTTTCTTATTGCTTTACTAAGAAACCCCTATTAAGTTTCTGTTTAAGCAATTTTTTTGTTCAAAAAATATTGTGACATATTACACGGTGTTCTAGTTTAATTTGTAACAACTGAAAAGTAACAACCTGTACGTTCTTGCCAAACAGGAAATATTTGTAGCCCAGTTTTCCAAAAACGGAACTAACAAAGATTATGAAGGTGCTGGGGTACATATGATCTGGTGATGGGTCAGCATCTACAAAAATGTCTGGTCCATTGTTCATTATGTAGTAGTGTTTGTTTGTTGTTACCAAATTCTTTAAACTAGGTTATGCGTCTTTCTCAAGTGACCACCGTTTACATCTTGAACATAATACAGTATATGTAAGTAACATAAGACTGATAAGGGTTAAAAAAAATTGGCAAAATTTTTCAAGTTTATAGTTTCAGTTTCGCCTTAATCTTTATCAGTCCAAACCATTTTTGGTAATTTTCCCGTTTCTATTTCTCCTTTGTTATGTTAGAAATCTATCACCCCGTATTGAGGTTTCCTTCAATTTAAAAAGAATCAACAAAATGACTTAAAATACGGTGACATTGCTCCTTTAAATATTTATACTTACACCTGCCACTGATGGCATCTGATGTGCAACTTGAGAAGCTAGACTGACTGTGACATTGAGCTTCTCTGGAAAGAAACCATGGCTTTGATAACCTCCACCTAAAAATCAAAAACAGCAAGTACTGGTTGCGTTCTTAACTTACTCTAAAACATTTAACTCTACCTCACATGATTCCAATAATTATGCATGCAGCAGACAGCTTCTTGACGAGCATGTTCAGGGTTTTCTGACAGAAGCAGAATACGGCTAACAAAAAGCCCCAGACCGGATTTTTTGCTTGCTATAGTAGGCATGTGGTGTCATGAGGCTATAGGAGTGTTCGCAGGCGCGTCCCTCAAAAACATGTTTGAAATTAGCTCATAGAAATGCTATTAAAAACATTCCTGATACCGGAGAAACAGTTTTTCAGAGGTGCCACGAGATCAATTCACTGCGATTTTCAAAGACCAGCGAGTTCTTAAGTTTTTTAAACCTAAAAACCTTATTGCTTTTTAAGCTACCGCCAATAGCTTTCTGCGCAAGTAGAATTTTGTGCCGAGTTTTATGGTTTAGTTTCGTGTTGACATTACACGTTCCTCCCTGACATCGAGTTTTGTGCACATGCATGGTCATTAATATAAGGTCTGTAGTTTCTGTGGACATCAAGTTTCGTTTGCACGTTTTGTGTTAAGTGCGGTCGAGCAGTTTGTACAGTCATCGAGTATTGTGTGGAAGTTGCCTTCTGTGTAATGAGACGGCAAGAACATCAAGTTCTGTGAAAACGTCCAGTTTTGTGCTGACATCTAGTTTTGTGTGGTCGTCAAATTTTGTGTGGATGCAAAGTTTTGTGTTACATTAAATACCGCGCTGTGCCGTGCGGTGCCGTATTACATGTAACCTGTTACATCACTTTGTGACGCATGTCACGTATGTAACCTTAGCAGCAATGTGTGACAGCTATTTTCCAGGTATCACCACAAAAAAAATAGTAACATAACAAAATTGCTAGTAGATACAGCTATTACAATTTATTAATAATAAAATATTATTACAATAATGGTAATAATATTTTATTATTATTATTATTATTATTATTATTATTATTATTATTATTATTATTATTATTATTACAATTAATTAATTATAATCACCTGAATATCCAGACTTTTTCCTCAGGCCATCTACAACTGATTCCTTTATTCACAAAAAGAAAGAAAATTAAAAGTGAGTTTTAAATAATCATTTTGAAAGTCATATCAGTTGCTAAAAATAATCTTTCAGATGGCATCCTTTTCTCAAACAATGGTCTGGCACAAGACTATGTGTATTTATTATCCAACTCCGCTTCATGGAGTACAAATAATGGCAGAAACGAGTACAAACATCTCAAAATATTTGTACTCCATGAGACTGGTTTAACATGTTCCATGTAGTTCTCTTATTCCTCCTGACTGCGCAAAAGATTCAAAAGGTAAAACAGTGGGAAGTCAGCTTTTTGGGAAAAGAAAATGCTGGATAACAAATCTGTTATTAGACATTTCAGTTTGTACATTGTACATTGTTTTACTTGTCATTTGTATTTTGACTGGCCCTTCAGGCTTGCAAAAGTACTGCAAGTCTTGTTAACAGCCATACTACATGCTAAAAAGCCTTACTAGTATAATACAATTTATACCATGCCATAGAAAACACAGCCAATCAGAATACAGGAAAGCCATTGTATTTTCGACAAAATTTAGTAAGCGTATTAAAGTTTTAATTAGCAGGACCCTGTTGATAACAGTACGCATGTACTGAAGGGTTATCCTGGATAAACATTCGCTTATTATTATTATTATTATTATTATTATTATTATTAGTATGGCATGGTTTAAAATAGTAACACAACACTCTCTCATAGTATACTATGGAATATCCCACTTGTCACTTTTATTTTCTCAGTATACACACTCACCTAAAGGCTTGTGTGTATATACTGAGAAAATACAAGTGACTCGTGGGATATTCCATAGTATACCACTCGAAAGCTTGCATTGCATAACTAGTATGCACTCAAATTATTAACTTAAAAATGCTATAAATACGCTACAAAAATTATTAAAGAAAGCTTACTGAGCCATCATGTGTTTGAATTACACCTACACTATTCTCACCTGTTTCTGTCTAGTCAAGACCATTTGTTTGTGATTCCTTTTCTTGACAAACTTATACTGTATGAGCAATTCAGGATCTATGGTGTGAAGAGTGCCACTCATTTATAGTCAATGGAGAAAACTACAACAACAGAAATTATCTTACAGTACTTACTAGGCAGGGCCAGAAAAAACTTGAATTCAACCTTTTCTTTGGATAAGCAGCTCTCAAATTTTGCTTGCCAGGGACAGTTGTATGCTTATCTTAGTTTACTTTTTTTACAACTTAGTCAGAAGATGACTATAAGCCTAAAGGCCCTTGCCCATCAGTTGGGCAAGTGAGAATGATTCAAGTGCCCTGCAGGAAAATCTACTCATCCAAGACAACCGGACAGCACTTTTTCCAACCCTGCTTAGTATTTGTTAGTTACCAGTAAACGATTATTCTAAAATCTAACCATCAACAAACTTTAGTCTAAACCATTTTAACCAATTGCCTGCTTAAAACCAGTGCTTGTACGGTGTAGGTAAAGTCTGAGTTGGGGCAAGTGTTCCATCTTGCCAGAGCTTATCCTAGTTTCTGTAGCACTGAGTGAATAGGAGTATTTCTACTTGAACCCTGTAGATGGGATGCTCATCCGTCTCAGGGTTACTCCCCAGCATTAAGTTAGTTGGTAGGAGAGAGGCACTGTGAGAGTTAAGTGTCTTGCACAAGAACACAATGCGATGGCCTTGACTTGAACCCAGACCCCTTGATCCAGGGTCTAGCATGCTAACCATTAGGCCACCGTGTGCACAGGTGCCAAATAATCATAGCATGCCATAGAAAGAAACATTGAAAGAGAAATTAAAAAAAAAACATTCACAGAAAGAGCTGGCAAAGAAGGGTTAAGACAAAGTTCTCACTTACCAGGTAATGTTTCCAAATAATCACCATGTGATGCCTTTCCACTTTTCTTTTTGCCTACAGGTTCTGATGGGGCCAACACTTTTGCCAGAATAACATCCTGTAGCTTCAAAATTAACCTCTGCAGGCCATAAAGAACAATCAATAATTGATTTTGTCTGACCAGATTTGCAAAAACATGCCCACAAATGACCCAAGACACTTCAAGGCTCTACAAGTCCCTTGACCACCCCTAGAGATTGGCATGTCATTAGCCCATGTGACACCTGCTATTCCAGCAGAGTGCCTTCAGTTCCCAACACAGAACCCTCAAGCAATGCTCAGCAACTGGGCCATGTGCCCAGACAGACATGAACACACAAATGCAATCAAAACAACTCAACTCTTACAGTCTATCAGTCAAAATGGACACCCTGCCCTCCCCCCTGCTTTTCACAGCTTGTCACCAGCTAACCACCAAAGGATAGCCCGGTTCAGGGGGGTGTTGACGTCGAGTCTAGCCTGGTGATTATGGCCAGTCACCAGGCTAGACTTGATGTCAAACCTCCCCCCCCCCCCACCCCCACTTCAAGTTAAGGCAGCCACAGGTGCTTGGACTCGGAATTTGCCAGTGTCCAAGCGAAAAACTTGCATTACTTTACTCGCATTGTAAATGACCGGCTTACAATATAACAACAAAGCTTACTCACATCAAAGTGTTCCTTTGTAAACCATTTGTAGATGTTGGCTTTATTCTCTTTCAAAGACTGGCCGACTTGTAAACACTCAGGGTGTATAGATATTTCCACCATTACAATCTTTCTGTCTAGAACCTTGAAAAAAAATTTCATAGTTTATGCTTAACATTAAAAATAAGCCTTGATAAAGAATAAAACACTGAGTACGGAACAGCCTTATCTAGACCATTTTTTTCTTTTCTGGAGCAGCAAAAAAGTTTTACAAATTAGCAAGCAGCTTTTTCTCATTGAAAAGCTTCTCCTAATATAACAAAGTTACCTTTTGAATGCGTATTTACTCTCCTACAGGAACTGAAAGAACCATACTGGTAGATGTAGCTAATTTTAATTTAGGCTGCCTTAGTTAAAATTGAGTCAATGGCTGGTCGCAGTGGCAATCATGGGACCATGTGCTGCGAAGAGGGTAGCAAGGGGGGGGATCATTTCACGCACAAGTTTTAACCAAATTCACCTGTCATGTGTACTTGAAACAGCAAAATTCACGGATGCTGTCTTTTCTAGCTATTTTCACGCACCGGGGTCTAATTTTTCCCCTTTTTTACATGTCACGGTCTAATTTTTGCCCTTTTCACGTGTCACGCACACAGTACTCTGAAGCACTTTGCCACCCTCTGCAAACTGACCCAGAGTTTTGCAAAGCTTATGTGTTTTGCGTTCCAGCTGTGTGAGCTTGTGCAGTTATTTCGAGCTTTGAAACATGCTTTGCTACAGTTTGTCCCCTTGCCTTCCCTCCCTCATTGGTGGATTTGATTAGTATAGCTGTTGGTAAGTATATGTGACCCTCCATATGAAAAGGGGGCTTAACGTAATTTCTCTCAAATGCGTTTAAACGCAGCGTTTGAAACGCATTTGAAACGGGTTTCAAACAGTTTCAAACAGATTTCAAACGCGTTTTAAACACCTTTTGAATTTAGAGCGTTTCAAATGCAGAAAACGCATTTTATAGGGTTTGAAACGCCAAATTATTTGAGCATAATTATTACTGAACGTAGGAGGTAGACAGCATTGTTTATGACAGTTTCCCAATGGTAATTTTTGGAACGGTTTCACAAAACATCTCGGTAACAAATCGAAACAAAATATGACGTCTACCCGTGTTGGAAGCTCGGCGAAAAGTTTGTTTTTGACTGGACTGGAAGCCTTTCTGCGGCCCTTTTGCTTTCAAATGGCAGACATTCTGCAGAATTTAGCGAAAGCTGTAGATTAGCTCCAATTTAACTGCACAAAATAATTTTCCGCGGCAGCCATTTGGCAGTCATTTAGCAGCGCTCATTTTACTGTTGAATTACTGCAGTTGGGCTGCATGTACAGTCAACTCAAACATAGCGCAAATTTTGCTAAGCTGTCTTAAAAATTTTGATAAGCTGTCTTAATTTTCGAACTGTTAACTGCAGAATCGCTGTGTGATAAAGCCAGCTGGTTGATATTACTTCTCACTAACAGGAGTATAAAATTAAATCAATTGCCGCTCGAGTACTTAGTGGCGACTGTATTTTCATTTGAAGGAATGCGACTCACCGAAAACGTGCATCTGGCATCCCAAAGTAAATTTTTCATCGATCAATCGATACAATTTCTAATATTTATATTGCAGTGTGTTTACAGGGAACATAGATTTGCAGTTTTCTTTTCTCCTGTGTGCATTGCCATTCTCCATTCATGAAACCTCGGAAACTTCAAACGATCGCTGTTGAACGTACAAAGCGCCCTGCTTGTGGTTTGAAGCATCAGGATACACGAGTTCGCACGTGATTTTATCGTGGAATTTATTCAACTTTACACGCAACAGTTTCAAATGCAACTAAACTGTTCATACATAAGTTTTTCGTTTTACAATCTATAGTTTAGTGAAATATATCGCTTATTTGCCGAAATTATCTCGATAAAATGTGATATATCTCAAGTCTTCAGAAAACAACCTGATGTGTGAGACGTGACAATGCACACGATCTGTATAAAACCTGATACTTTGTTTACTTTATTTGGCGGTCAAGATTTGAAAGTTAAAACGATCGGTTAACCAAATTGACAGTTTAAATGTGTTGTTCAGTTTGGTTTTTCAAGTTACAAGGGAATTAACAAGCGACAAGATGGTCCAAAAGCAAGAAACACGCTTCAGGATATGTGGTGATATAGTTTTCGTGCAGCAAATGTGTTTGTTTACCGTACGCGTTACATATTTTCAACATTCCTCAGACACAAAGTGATGTGTGGATTAAATATACGATGTAAGTATATTTTATACACTGTACAACTGTATACAATGCAATATTCACAGACAAGCTCTTGCAATTAACACAAGTGTGCATCACGCTGATTTATTGATGAGGAGAAAATGTTACTCAAATCAAAAAGTTTTCCTCCTGCAACATCACCATTCTCTGATTTCCTCAGCTACTGTAGACACTGTAGACACTATAATTTGAACTGAAATCGTTGTCACATTTTGAATAAATTATGCTTCAACAGTAATGATAATCTAAGCATGGCGTTTCAAACACATGCAAACGCGTTTCACCATGTTTCAAACGCCTACTGTTTGAAACGCGTTTCAAACACTTTGAAACGAATTTCAGATGCATTTGAAACGGGTTTCAAACGCGTTTCAAACAAAAACGCTCTTGAAACGCTGTTACCATAAGCCCCCTTTTCATATGGAGGGTCACATATATCTCCACTGATCTTTTCAGTGTGGAGGTGCCTGGCGGTTTGCCACTCAGGATTGCCTTGGATACCTGCGTGCCCTGTTCGAGGCTCATATTTCACCTGGAACCACCACCCACTTTCATAGGTACCTTCCCCAAGCCTATCTACATTCACAAATGAAATTAAGGATAGAGTATCAACAAAGTAGTTTCAAAATCAGCTTAGACTGAAGCACAAAAGTCAGATTAACTGAAAGGCAGCCTCTACCGCAGACCCTGTCAGAATATTTTTTCAAAGATGCTGACAACATTTCGACAGCGAAAACAAAGATTTGGCGAAATCAGGGGGGGGGGGGGGAGATGTTCAGTTTATTTTTTGATGTCCTTTTGTTTATTAATTGATCAGCTCGATAATCGATCCAGGCTGCCAGATTTTGGTGCGACGGTTGCACGAAAAAGAAATCAACTCCCTACGTTTCAAAATACTCGTTCACGGATTTATCTCGCCACACCATATCATATGTACGACAGCTTGGAGCTACGACTGGACTCTTTCACTTTCAACAGCTTTCAATTTTCAGTCCTTTTTAAATATTCATGCTAAGTTTTAAAATGCTCTTACCTTTGCATAGATCGTGTTCTTCTTTATCTTTGGCCCCATTTTGGACAAATGACTATTATTGCACTAAACTTTGTTCAATTTCTGCTATTATTTCGACGCAAAACGACCGCCATATTGGAAATCCGGCGGGAAATCCTCAACTGAGACTGGGAACTAAAGAAAAAAGCTCAGAAGGACTGGGGTTGAGCCAATTTAAAAATGGCGCCGAAGAAGATTCAATTTCGGAAAAGTCCGAAGGAAGCTGTTTATATCATGAATATTTCATTCGAAGTTGCCAAGCGTACCGCAAGCTTGCCAAGGGCATTGTGTTGCTTTTAAACGGTTGACTGCCCGTATAATTGGATACGGGAAATATGGCGAAAAGCTACGATTACTTGTTCAAAATTCTACTGATTGGAGATTCCGGAGTAGGGAAGACTTGCATTCTGTGTAGGTTTGCCAACAACGAGTTCAACAGATCGCACATATCAACGATAGGTAAGCTCATTAGGAAATCTTCCTACGTTAAAATCATTGTTGACATCAGCAGGTTGTTTTTTGAAATACCTGCCACTCTGTACACATAAAAATTCTACTTTCTGTACTGCTATAGGAATTGATTTTAAGATGAAGACGATCATAGTCGAAGGAAAGAGAATCCGGATACAGATGTGGTAAGCCATCTTTTTCAGCCGAAATCTCGTGAAGATCGGTTTCCGGTCATTCGGCTTAGTGATGTTTAGTTAGAGAGGGAAAGAAGGCAGGTTTGTTTTGCATGTATTGTTAATAAATAGCCATTATTACTTTTCTGTGGCAGCGACCGAACCGTTTAGCGTACAAATTAAAGTCTTGTATCTTTCGAAGGTACAGTAATTCGAAAGTTGACGCACATTGGATCGAAACTACACGACCAAGACAAACAGAAGAAAACTGTATTTCCTCAGCGACAAGCATGTCTTCTAGATTAATCGAAAATATATATAAAGCTTTTATTGGCTAATTTATTTGGTGTTTTATCCCGATCAATCGATAGTTCAATTTTGTTTTTCTTTTATTTATTCGAAAACTAATGAGAAGCCGATACCGCATACCGATCGACTGTCTGTAATAGTCATTCTAATCAACTAACCTTAGAAAATTGTAGACTTCCCGGTTGTGAATGATAACAACGTAAGATCTATATAGGCATATTCCGTTGAGAACGTTACACATCGATGCAAATAAGCTTATGTTTTTCCATAAAGTACTGATAAGTCCATCCGTGCTATATTATTCACGTTCAGCTCGTCGCTACGTTTGTGATATCAATCTCATTCGATGTCGCTTATATTAAATTTGCCGTAGACTAGATTCGTCTCCCCTTGAGATTCAAGTAGCTCATTTTCATATAAGCTTAAGCAAGACTTTTTAGCTAGGGCAAAGCTTTTAAAGATGAGGAATATTAATTAAGGAATTCATCTATTATGTTCAAGATACTTTTTTGAGAAATATCAAAGTTCATTTGAATACTACCGGTACTTTCTTTTTCGTATGCGTCAGTCATGCTGTGGCATTCACAAATTAATTCAAGTTAAAATACTTATTAAGTGTTCAATATATTGCCCCAGTGGATCAATCTGCTCTCACTTGGTTAAAAGTTGTAATTAACAGTGTTTCTTTTAATTGATTTTCCACATACAAAGAATAAATGATGTATGTATCAACAATGTTTCAATGGGATCTTTTTGGAATAAAGGTGGTTTCTTAGACTTCCTCTAATTAAAATATGGTTAGCACACCCAGACATTACTTAAATTCCCCATTTCTTTAATGTTTGTTTTTAAAATGTCTTATTTCTTTTCTATGACTTTATGTTACAACCAAGACACTATTGAGCTTGTAATAAATGCTGTTTTTATTTTTTTTAAATCAAGTTAATATTAATAAGCACAATGAATTATTGTGAGTTATTAAAATTTAACAGTAAATGAACATCTTTCAATGTTATTATTTGTGATCACAATTATTGTAAAATGATGATTAAAGTGATTTTTATCTTGAAAAACTCAGTTAAAACATATCGTCGGAGTGACATGTTGTTGCTGAAAGTATGAATAAAACCTAATATTGAGAATAGACATGGAGAGATATTCGAACAGATTTGGTTCTTTAAATTTATAGGGACACAGCTGGTCAAGAAAGATATGAAACAATTACAACACAGTACTACAGACGAGCACATGTGAGCTAAGTCTAAGAATATTGTATTTATTATTATATCATTTTACAGACTGTTTATTAAATTAAAGTACAATTTATAACTTTTTGTTAATGGTCTGAAGGTTGTGGATGATCGATCGGGCCAAGCAGTTTTCACTGACTTTTTTTAGATCAATATTAATTTTTGTTCTAGTGGTACCCACATTAATTTGCTACTTCAAGTGTGGGTACCGGTAAATCAATTTAGATTCCCCACCTTGAACAATTTCCCCTTCAAGTGTGCCATTTAATAGAGGGGGGGGGGTAATTTTTCTTGGTATGATTGTTTTTTAACCTTTAGGTTGTGCAAGATTTTTTCAAAAGATTTTTCTTATTTTTTTCCTCATGGCTCCCTTGCGTGCATGATTTTTTCAGCCATTTTTTTTTTGTGTAGGAATTTTTTATTGGAAATTGCCCCCTGCCCCCCCCCTCAAAAAATAAAGGTCCGTCCCTAAAATGACTGGACATATTAAAACATCATTAATCCTTTCCTTCCTTTCTTTCTTGCAGGGAATAATTTTAGTATATGATATCACAAGACAGGAAACTTTTAATAATATACGAAAATGGCTTAGATATGTCGATGAGGTAAGTGTGGTGCTGTTTCCCAATAAATATCAATTTAATGAAAAATACTTTGAAATCCCTGAAGAATACTGCTAAAAAAATACAAAATAGAACACGTAAAATAAAGGAAAAAAATTTAACAAAAAAAAAACAAAGGAAACAAAAAAAAACCTACTCTAGCCTAATGAAACCCAGAACACTCACCTCAACTACTATTGTGAATACAATTTATGACGATAACTATGACAGCAACAATGATGATGAAACATGATTTATTTTATAGTTGTTAAATACTTTAGTATTTGCTAACTGAGGTGGCCTTGCTCTATAAGGCTGGTGGTGTCTTGGAGGTATTCTCGCCCTACATGTACTTTAAGTTACTGTTAAATTTGTATTACAGTCAAAATACTCAGCGCGTGCCACCTATACTGTATTCCAGAATAAATGATTAACGGCGAACATAGTGCATTATTCGTTTCAAACATTCAATTCATTTGAATATTTTTATTGTAAATCATTCACCCACGTGCCTGTCAAAAATAAAAATTTGATTGGTTAATTTTTGACGGTTCACGAATCACGTGTTTACGGTTGGATGATTTACATTATATTCATTGAATTTGAATGTTTGACATGTCCCCCGTTAAGAAAACTATTCTGGAATTATAGGTGGCACGCACTGAGTATTTTGACTGTGACATTAATTTTGAAGTGGCTAATAAATGATGATAATGATGATGATGATGATTAGTACTACTGACAGAAGGTTTGACAAGTTTTGTTATTATAAGCTGCAAGGAGGTCTTTGTCTGCTGTGATGGTTATTGTCATGTAATTATAATTTTAATTATAAATTATGCATTAAGAAAATTTAATATGCTTTGGGTTCCTGTTTTGTAATAGCACGCCAACAACAATGTTCAAAGATTACTACTGGCAAACAAATGTGATGCTGAAGATGAAAGAAGAGTATGGAAAGATCAAGGAACCAGGGTTAGTATTTAGAAATGTTATTTCGGGTAAAAATTAACGTCCTGCCATGAGGCTGTGGAAACGACAAGGCAGTAACAAATAAGGAGTAATGGAAAGAACTGGTCGAAAGGTGGCAAATGAGTAGGTGGTACAGTTAGTGCTAATTGATAAGCTAGCATGCGAGCAAGCTGTCTTAGGGGTACTGGGTGGAAAAGGGGGGTTTAAGGATTAAACAGTGGGATTTTAAAATAAAAAAAAAAAAAAAAATAAAAGAATAAAAAGAAATCTCTTATATAAAGAAGAAAAAATTTATTTTTATTTTTTCTGATGTCAATTAAAGCAGATATTTTAAAAATTAACATTTTGCTTTTCAGCTTGCTGCAGAAAAAAATATCAAATTCTATGAAACAAGTGCCCAGTCAAACATAAATATAGATGAGGTAAGACGCTGTACAATAAGGCACACAATGTGTACACTGTCCGTGCATTGCGTACCTAAGATGAGAGATTTCGTACGACTTGCAGTGTATATGATTGTTTGGAATAAGAAAATGTCAAATTGTGAAAACCAAAGAATAAGATACAGCTGTCTTGGCATAAATGTCACATGCATAGCCTGACAATCTGCTTAACCTGTGTGTATATTTTAATTCTACTTTAGGCCTTTACAGAAATATGTCGTCAAATTTTACAAACAATGAGTGAGAATAACCAGGTAAGTCTTCATTTTACATACCGGATATGCAAGTGTAATCCATAGAAGGTAATAATAAAATATTTTTTGGCTAAGCAACTCCGGGAGAGAGGGTATCTTAACCACAGAGAATGAGATCGTCTTAAAATTACATACTAGAGGCTGCTTTATGAGAGGTGCCTTGTCCAGTGAAAGAAGAAAGAAAAGAAAAGAAAAATTGTTTTCTACTGCAAAGCATCTTTCCCAACAAGAATTGGCAGAAAAGAGTGCACCTTGAACCTTGAGGTTTCATCCATAACTCACTTTCATTAAAATAAATGAATTCATCACCCACTTTGTTTGGATCCACAACTGAAACCCATAGTGCATGAAATGGACTAACATAAATGCGATTTCAATGGGCATCTGGGATCATCATCATCATCATCATCATCACTTTTTACCCTCGGATTTGAAGAGTAGCTATGTAGCTAATTCTCCGAGCATTTCCATGCACAGTACAACGGGCAAAGACCAGACCACAACACCGGGAACTCCATGCCCTACTCTACGATAAGTGTGTGGGTTCTTTTATGTCCCCTGCTGACCATAACACTGAAGATGCAGGAGACGGGGCCTACGGTTTATCGTCCTTATCCGAGAAGACTGAATAACTACCATTTGCAGATGTTGCAAAGGCAGATATCTCCTCGTATTTTAGCCCTGAGTGTTGGTCCAGTCTGGGACTCGAACCCGAGACCTCCCGCACTGTAGTCCGTCGCTCTACCAACTGAGCTAACCGGTCGGCGGTCTCCGGTCGGCGGTATAGTATCTCCATGAGTTTGCAATACATTAATTTAAGTTATGATTTAAGTACTGTCAATGTCTTTTTTTTATAGAATGGAAGTACGTTGTCAGCCACTGGTGAAGTTGGATCAAATGCTGTTCTCCTAGACACCAAAAATGAAGTGCTTCCACGTAGTTCTTGTTGCTATTGATTTGTAAAATTTAAGTAGAAATAATTTTATTATAAATCTTTACAGGGTATTGATACAACTTCCCATTGCTCAGTTTTTTCCTGGACTCACAAGGGGCTGAAATAATATTTTCACCGTTCCATCATATCATAAAGTAAAACATCAAGTCGTTAAATTTTAATGTCCAATGGCAACAGTGGTAAAATTTAAAATCCCTGAACGATTTGTTAATGTTGCATTTGACAACAGGAATATTCTCTAATTTAGGAGACATAGTGACTTGATAGTGCGGTGTAGTACCTGACCCAGGCATCCTATGATGGTATTCAGTTAAATTATCTAGCTCTCAACACCCTATAAAGCTAGATAATTGCTGCACTTGCCCATGTAAGGAGAAGGCTAAGAGGCTGCAAAAGTAAACACTAAGGCAAATGTTCCTCTTTAAGCCCTAATATTATATTACATGTTGCAAGATTTTATTTATTGAATTTGTGGTTCCTTTTAAAGTAGAAAATTTATTGGTGGGTTATAAATTAAATATTAAATACTTCTTAATTTGTTATTTGTAAAAGCTGATAATGCCAGATGATATGTTGAGGAATCTATTGTCCTTGATAATCACACTCCATCTTCTGCTTGTAGCTGTGACCTTAAAACTTATATCGACAGCAGCTACCGAAAATGATCACCTTATTGTAGGAAATTTTTGTCTGCAAAACGTATTGTTTTGCAATATTTATGCAGAAGGGATATTTTTGTGAAGTAAAGTTGCCCCCCCCCCAATATTTCCGAAAAAAAATAAAGACTTTCTAAGAGAAGAGTCACCTAAGCTCCCACCCCACCCACGTCAAATCACTAGTCAGCTTCCCCAATTGGAAAAAAATAATTGTTCTGCCAACCCAGTGTGTCATGAAAAATTCCCACAATAAGGTATTTGCAATAAATATATTTTTAATATTTTCCTGTGTGCCTATCTTACTGCACCACTTCTGACTCGTCCCCAGTTGTCTTCATACTGCACGCGGCATCGCGGAGGGAGAGATGGGTCCGGTGCGTCCCCCACCTCGCGCGTTCCGTGCGCGTGCTTCTCCCTTTGCCGCGTGCTATTGGACGACTGGGGACGAGTCAGGCACCACTCTGCAATATAGGTGTGTCGCTTTGTAAAAAACGTCTGGCTTGTTAATAGTGAAGCAAAAATATATTATTAGACATATTTTGAGTAAAGTCAAGATGATTTAATTTAATGCTTGGAAATGAATCTATCAATGTGTACACATGATGATCCTGCCATCATCATTCTTCTTGAAGAAATGTTAAGGACTGTTAAGGGTACGTGCACCATCATGAATCAATTGTAATATAGTTAAATATAGCTGCTATTTTAGCAAACCCCTTTTTCAGAAAATCATCTTTCTAATAAAACAAATTGTGAATTCTGAAAAGTGATGGACGTAATTTCGTAGTTGTCTTTATGTAGTGATGGTCAATAAGATTAATTGTCATCCTTCTTTTTCATGCACTTTTCTTTTGCCACTGATTATGTTTACTCAATCCCAGCCATTGTTCCCTAATATTTTACTAGAAAAATTATTAAGGGCGGTTTACACGTTACGATTTATCGGCCTGAGTAAGTAGATTAACACGCTGCGATTCATCGGCCCGATTTTCTTTGCCTTATTTGAATTGCAAGGATGAAAATCTGGCCGATTTCTAAAATCTGTGGCACCGAATAACAATTTTTTAAAAATCGGGCCTATTTTTAACCGTGCACTCATTTTATCAAATCTCGACCAAATTGGGCCGCCAAATAAAACATACCGTGTAATCGGCCTTACATTTGTGTGCTGTAACATCGGATAAGCAAAGGTTGTGGATATATGATATTTTCAATACAGTCGCCTTTTCTTTTCATATTCGTCATCTTACGGGAATGATTGTAGATATATTTATAAATCACGAACTGAGCTACGCATTTCACCTGACAATGACGGGCTGAAGATGTCGGAACTGAAAATTACACTCACAAGCTAAGATACGACTTTACATCATCCTGGCAAACGTAATACAATTAACTTTTAAATGCAGGGAACCACACAACGCAAACTAAAACTCAGAACTTCTTGTTGCCTAACCCTTTTTTTCGTACCAGACGTCACTGTAGCATGTAGAAAAACTAATTAAAATACATGGCTGTCGCTACGGAAAGGACACTTTTAAAAGTGCCCTTGCCGTAGCGCCAGCCATGCATGTTAATTAGTTTTTTAAACGTACATTTACCCCCGGGAAATTACGCTGCGGGGAAAGAAAATGATACGTGTAAAATTTTCAAGACCTTTCTGTAACATTAACCCATCAAAAACAGGCCTTCCTTACCGTTTCAGCTTCCTTTCATTCACCCTACAAGAAGCTTTTACGAGTTCCCTTCCAAATGGTTATTTTTTGTCACCTCATCCCCTCTATGTTTTTCCCCTTCCGTGTTTAAGCTCCCGTTTTCTTTCCATCCCAACACTTTCTTCTCATAGTATTCCCCCCGGACCCTAAAACTCCCCTCCCTTTGTTGTCGCTCATCTCATTTTCCTTTAGCCTAGTTTCTCCCCCCTTGTTCTTTTTTCCCTTTTCTTCCCCTTCCCCTCATTTTCCCGACATTTTTGGACTTCCTTCGTTTCCTACCCGCCCCCATGTTGCCCCGTTTTCTTCCCTCTCGACTCTCGTATCCTTCCGCTCCAATCTCCTCGTTTGGTTCCCCCTTCAGTTTGATCCCTTTGATTTTCCCCATTTCGTCGTTTTCTCCCCTCTTGTTTTAATATCCCCCCTTAGTTTCTTCCCCGCTCTTCTATCTCCCTCACTTTCTTTTCTCCACTCTCATTTCCTTCCCCTAGTCCCTTGGCTTTGTTCACTCGTGAATTAAATCCTTCTTGTTTTTACGCTTCTTTATTTTCTCCCTTCCTCCTTCGTTTCCCACTCCTATCCCATCGTTTTGATCATTCGATATCCCTTCTTTACAGTAATTAAATCCCTCCATATTTCTCCCGTCTCCCTCGTTCCCTCCCTTCCCTGCCTATCCCTCCCATTACTTTTCCCGTCATTTTAATTTCGAATCTCTCCCCTTGTTTCTTCTCTGGGAAAGGAAAGCGCGATGAAAGGTTAAATTGTATTAAGTGAGTGATAAACTTTTTTGTCAAATAAATATTTATTTATCTATTTTTTATCTGATTATTTGGTACATCTTACATCACTTTTGTTTTCTTTGATTTCGTCCCATTCCACGAACTGTACAATCTAATTCAAAAAACTCGGAAATCACGTGGGGCGTCAGCATTGTCATAAAAAAAACAAAAATCGAACAAGCCCCTCCTTTTTGCGCATGCATATGGGTAAAGCCGGTATAAAGATGCATGGAAAACGAAACTCATGCGGAAATGTTAAAGCGGTCCAGGAGAAACCAAACTGTAACTATTCAAAACCAAAAAATATAAAGTTCGGGTTTTGGAAAATACTTTCGGAGGATACAAAGCGTGAACTTCACAAAGGTGAGGATTAACTGATCCCCAGAATGTCATAATATCGTCGCTTTGATTAAACGTTCGATTTTTTGTTCTGTCATTGCCGTTCAAGAGCTCTCACCTCCGCAGAGGCTCCTTCAGTGGATGGGGGAAGGCGAAAAAACACGAAAAATGAAAAAGTAGGGGGAGCGCGGGGAATTCTCTCCAGGCTTCGAACGCTTACTTTTCTCCTCTCTCCATTTCCCAGCCCGTAAAAAACGAGGGGCGCTTTCCATTCGACCAAAAATTCTGGTTTGAGTTTCCGGAAAATTCCAGTGGGTAATGGAACAGCATTTTCCAACTTTTCCGGTTGACTGCACGAAAGGCAAAACAAAATTTGCATATGGTCAGGTAGTGCGTCTAATATGGAAATTTCTATGGTGCATTAAAATGATGCACTGTTGCCGGTTTCCTGCACATATTACTCGATATTTTTTGCAAAACAAGAGCATTCCGAGCACTGAAAATAAACGCCATGAATGACATCGTGGCTACAAATACAGGGACCTTTCAAAAGGCACACTACAAGCAACGAAAACGTCGCCAACCCAAAAAGTTTAATGAGCAAAACAATGGCGTAGCCTGCACGCGCGTTATAAATATTTGTACATTTCTTTGCTGCCGCCTGCAAAACAACAACGAAAAACAACCGAGTTCACCAAAGTTTTTTATTTGGAGTTTCAAGAATGCTTCCTTAACACATGTAGCTGCTTTCAGCTGCACAAATCGCTAAATTTTCTGCCGAAGGAACTCAGGCTGAGTGTAAAATTGTAGCTTTTTCCAAAATTTCCGGAAAAGAGGACAACCTCGCAAGGTAGACCCAAATTTTCGAAAACAATTTCCGGGAACTTTCAGTTCCATTTGATTTTGCTTCTGGAATTTCCGGGGTTTTCGGTTGAATGGTTCGCATTTCGGAAAGTCAACACTTTCCGGATTTTCTGGAAACTTTCCGAGAAAATTTCTGTACCATTCGTCCTTGTTCCGAAATTTCCGGAATTTTTGGTCGAATGGAAAGCGCCCGAGGCCTCTGCGGAGGAGAGAGGTTCAAGAGTGCATGCTTTTTTGTTGTTGTTAACATTTGTCTACTGGACAGTAATTTTTTTGGTGGGTGGATGGATGGATTTATCCATCCTATAAACAACAACCGTGCGCTGATGTCTTGATCTCACAGATTTGGCCCTTTGTTATACATATAAAAAAAGTTATCGCATGTTTCCTTATGATCTTACTTGTGTTATAAACCGTCATCCTGGTTTATTCTGCTCCAGCGCGCGAACGAACGTACTTGCGGCGAAAAAAAGGGGGAAAAAACGGCGAGCGAAGCGCCTCAAGAGGGTTCTTAAATGAGTTCTTGCAGTGCTCCACTGCGAGATCTTTCTTTCCCAGACCGCGCTGTGGTCGCTCTTCTCGCCCACTTTTCTTTAGTCTGCGAACAGGCTCCCAAGTGGTGCTGGACGAAAAATAAATCGGCGAGCGTGGTCTCGGGGCCTCCCGCGCCCTGTTTTCCCCCTCACGTATGTCTTTTTTTTTTTCGACCTGCCCCACACGGGGGCCTGTTCGCAGGCTAACTTTTCTCACACTTGGGCGCCTGTTCACAAGCTGTTATTTCCGCACGTTATCTACAATGAGCCGCAAACATGGAAAAGGCTTCTCCTCTTTCAACAATTTCCTTTACCCTCAGAGGCAAAACCTGATTCTATAAAGTTTTCAAACTTTTTAGCTTGCTGACACAACAAAAAGCGAGTGTGCAGTAGTTTCACGTTGCACTGCTTTTTTTTTCATATCTTGCAGAAAGAAATTTAGGATTTTTTAATATATATTATTAACTCTTGCATTGGTATAATTTCTAATAATTAGATTAAACAACACAAGTTACTGTTAAAACAATATTTTATTGAGGAGTGAGCACCATTTACATAACTGTCATTCTGACAACTACAGCATTTCAAGGAGCATTTGAGTTAGGTCCCCTTCTCTTTCCAAATCCAGCAACAACATTCACAAATCGCCTGTTGTACTGCATTCTACGCTTGGCACGGCCAGTCTTCTTCTTTTTCTTCTCTTGCTTGTCAACCTGTACAGATGTTAGAAAGCCAAATTCAATAAGATATAAAGGGTTTCTGAGAAAGACCAAAAAATAGATCTGATAAGGCACTTTAGAATCTTGGCTTACAAGCAACCTTGTTACTACTACCACTTTATTACACGGCTAAAGTTCCATACGATTAGCTACCAGTCCATATATACACCTAATTTAGGAAATGTTGACCGTGTGAAAAGCATAAACCAAGAACAATAAGACCGAATGGTATTCTGGTATTAATGTAACAGTATTAATATTGTTTAATTGTTGTAAATAGTGTGAAATAATAAAAATCTGAAATCTGAATCTGGGTAGACAGCCTTGGTAAGCTTAGTAATATTCCTTTTATTGACAATCAAGATATTTTCTTCTTTTGGGGACTTAGAAGCATGATTTATGTAACCTGACTTTGAGGATGAGGATTTCTTTTCAGACCCCCCAGTAAACATTGTGGTCACATCGTTTATGGTTTATGCTCTTCACGGGTCAACGTTTTTTTCAATCAGGTATACAGTCGGGTCTGGATTTCCCGTAACACCTCCAGGCACCATGTGATGAGCGATGATAATGCCCAGCTGGCTTGCAAAATGTGGGCGACAGCATGGCAAAGAGCCATTACAACAAACTTCTTATTGACTCTCCCTAGCTCAGGACTGTACCATGACAGAACGGACTTAGACAATATTCTCTCAGTACAGCTTTCGCCTTTTGTGGGAGGCACCGTGGCCTAATGGTTAGCACGCTGGACTCCAGACTGAGCAGCCCAGGTTCCAGCCCTGGCCTGAGTCATTGTGTTGTGTTCTTGGGCAAGACACTTTACTCTCATAGTGCCTCTCTCCACCCAGGTGTACATGTATAATTGAGTACTGGCAAATTTAATGCTGGGGGCAATCTTGTGATGGGCTACCGTCCCATCCATGGGGGAGTACAAATACTCCTAGTTGGTTAAGGCTATAGAAACTGGGATAAGCTCTGGACATACGGGGCACTAGGCTCGACCCGGACTTTTTACGGTTTTCACACTTGGTTAATAAAAGGTAAATATTTCGATTAACAGGGTTGTACTGTATTTTTTACACAACTCTTTCTAACAATATCAGATACACGTACAGCACGACTGTGGGTATTACTTGTTATCATATTAAATAAACAGTCCAGAAATACAGTGACATTACATTACACTAACAAGCCTGTCATGGTTTCTGTGTCTGTCTTGTCTCATGGACTTGAAGTTAAATCTGCACATGTGTAGTATTTTCAGCTTATTTAATGGTATAACTACATGTACATGTAACAAAAGACAAGGCAATGCAATGAGACACTGACATACCTTTGGTGTTTGACCCTTCACTTTACCAGCACGAGCCAGGGAGCCGTGAACCTTACCTGTGTACCAAGAGAAAGAAATGATTGACATTTACTACATGTACTGTACATGAAAAAGGGCTTTACTGATAAAACATTGGAACTAGGAACAAGCTTTATTTGGCCTGGTTCACATTAGCAAAATAACGATATAATGACATGGACATAATGTCGTAAAGAAGAGTTCAGTTCTTTCCTTATGTCGTTATGTTTAGGTCATTATGTTCCAACTATGTCATTATGTTATCTTGTTCACACTGGTGACATAAAACATCAAGTGAGGGTAAAGTGTTTTTTTTTTTGGCATTTGCATGACGTCATGTCTCTAGTGTAAACCAGGCCTTAACCTGCGAACAGGCTCACCAGTGGGGTATAGGGTGGAACAAAAATTGGCAAAAAAATGGAAAAAATTTTTTTAGTCAGGCTTGGGTAGTTTCACTCAGGGTTCTCATTAAGTTTTAAAGTAGATGGCTGAGAGCTAATAGTAGATGGGCGGCATCGAGTGCCAAAGGCATGAGCCCCTAGGGTGGTCTGGGGGCATGCCCCTCCAGGAAATTTTGAATATGTAGAGGCTCAGATATGCCATTTCGTGCACTTTGGCAAGGCATTTGTGATTAAAAAAAGACATTTTTTAACAAGAAACTAAACAGATGAATTTTGCTAAAAATCTTTTTTCTAATAATTTTATTGTAACTCTGTAACTAACAAGGTCAGACAACACCCCAAACTGGCCAATGTCTTTTGGCACACCATAAAGTAGACTGTCAGTCCTTCAGTCCACTTGAATGCCATTCCTGGCAGTAGCAAAAACAAAAAACATTTATTTTGTCACTGTTTGCGTGTTTTGTTTTGAATTTGTTTCAACCTCTCCGAAAATTAGTTAATTTGATAGTTAACTCTAACTTAGCTTGACTCACCATTTGGGCCTGCTATAGCGAACTAAAAAGCCAACATGGTTCTTTGTGCCATAGGCCGTTTCGTTGAGTTTGGGTCCATTTTAATGGCTTCTCGCTCGTTTAAGCAATATAACACAACTGGAACTACGACAGTCGAACCGAAGCCTCAACCTAACACAGATGCATGATGGGAGTGGGCGCACGAACTGAAAAATATGGCGGCTCGCGGATCGGCGGATTGACTCAGAGGAAAACATCAGGTGAAAAAGAGAGCGTTATCATTATCAGTGCTATGAAAGTACAAAATTTTATTGTGATATGTAAAAATATTTACGATAAAGCTGTCTTCATTATTTTTTTCGCACAAGGTTACGTTTTTATTCATATACACAGCTTTCTGTTTCACGGTAATGCTTAGTTAGTAAACCATATCATCAAAAAGTAGGCGGCTCAAAATTCGAAGTAGCCGGTTTTTTAGCCAGTTGCCGGCACTTAATGAGAACCCTGGTTTCACTCATGGTTTTTTACCCTATACCCTACTGGGGAGCCTGGGGAGCAACTTCAGAATACCCGGCCACTTCATGTACATGTGTCGGGACCTTTTGTAGAACGAGGCATAACACAATAGATTCTATTCTTATTCAATGACATGTAAATAAGTGGCCGGGTATTCTGAAGTTTAGCCGCTTATTCCACTATCACCCAATAAATGGGGAAGAAAAAACTGTATAAGCTTAAGAAACAGTTTGAAAGTCAAGAGAATTGACAGCTCGAAATATCTTAACTCTCGCTACAAACTTACACATACAAACATTTATTTGAATATTCTTTAACTTAGTTATAATCCTTATACAAAGTAAGCTTAGCTTGGGTATTAGCTTATTAAAATAAAGTTTACCTCCGAGCAAGCGAAGCCCAAGTTCGAGAGTGGACAGATCAGCTACTCCACAATCCACAAGGCTCAGGTCATCCTCTAGAGGCTTTCCAGCGTAGAAGAGAACTTGTTCGTCGGCGGGAATGCCCTCGGCAAAGGCAATCTCATTCTTGAGATCAAAAACACTCTCACCGCCAGTAACATCGAAAGTATGAAGGTTTTCTCCGCGAACAAACAACTGCATCTTGAGTTAGCTAACACCAAAAGTAACTTCAATAAGTACTCGATATATTACAGTGTGAAATAAGTCACAACTTGTCCCTTAAAGACCAAAATAAAGCGAGTTTTTGCCTACCGTTTTCACAGATTACACGTGGTGGTGCAACCAAATTTTCGAAAAGGAAGGTTCGGGTCACTGCGCAGCCATTTGACGCATGGCGCGAAAAGAATGCCGGGATCAGAGCCTGCGATGAGCTTGTCAGCGTAAATCCGAGAAATCAAAATGGCGGCTGCCGTGAGAATTTGTAGAGCTTTCTTTTCTTCAAATACAGCGCTGTATTCTCCAAGGAAAGCACCGCCTAAGGTAAAAGTGAAAGGTTAAGATTTTCCATTTTAGCAGCCATTCATTTATGCGAATAATTTTTATTTTTCAATTTTGTTTTCAGGTCGTTTCGAGTGTCCAAAAGTCGACACCCACTTCAAATATCACCTATGAAATCAAGCCAGAGAGACTTCAACAGATTCAAGAATCACCGAGTGGTTGGGTTCCTCCAGCTGCTGGTACAGTTTCTTTCATTCGACGCATTTATCATTCCATGATCACGATATCTCATACAGTTATTTCTAATAAATTTTATTTTGCCTTTTGTAGAAAAGCCAAACTTGCCTTTTTTCATTAAAAGATCCAAATACAACAATCTTCCAGTATACACAGATTACAGGAGTGGAGGAAGTCGTAAGTTGACTATAATAAGGAAAATAAAAGGAGACCTTAAGGTGAGATTTTTGAATAACAATTTTTAAAATCAATCTTTTTATTTCCAGAGCAATTCTTTGCCTCATCACATGGCCTAGCTTGTGTACAGCCGTCCCGCTCCCTCAAAAAAATCGGGGAGGGAACGTCTGTGTTATGCCGTCGTTAATGGTGTTCCAGTATCCTGCTGTTATCGATTTAAATTTCACATAAATTATTATATCGGATATCCGGATGACCGAACTTGAATCATGCGGTGCCAAATATAACACAACAAACAAGGGAGATAAGACATCATCGAACTCAAAAGACACAGCACTAGATCGATAAAATGCAAGACGTTTTCAGCACAAAATCTCTTAAACCAACCTTCTTCGATCTCCAAGTAAAGCTACAACAGTTTTCGGCGAAGCCAGACACGAATATTAAAATGTGTCATTCGTACAATACATTGTGCAACAGTATTAGTTAGCGGCCGGGCGCGGAATCACAATTATTAAATCCAAGAAGTCATTCGCCTTCTCGGATAAATTTCCGAGTTTGTCCTTCCAAATCAAACATTTGAAATCGAAATGAGCCAAAACAAACCGCACTTACGAAAGATGTAGCAAATTACAGAGGTTTCAAACTACAGCGCAGAAATTTTCGAGACCACAGTCTTCACCAAACTACGGCTCTTTGCAACTTGTCCTGGCTTTGAATAATACTGCATATTGTGCCCTTCAGAAACAAGTGAGACGCAAAAGGCTGCAAAGGTCGAATGTTCGCCGCACGCTGAAATAATTTGGAATGTCACAAGCTATCGCCCGCATAAATTAAAGGCAATTATGAATGGTTTTTGTGTAAGGGCCAATCAGATCATTTTCCACACATTCCGGGAAAACCTCCCGCAGCGGAACACGATTAACGTCGGCATAACACAGACGTTCCCTTCCCGATTTTTTTGAGGGGAGCGGGACGGCTGTACACAGGCTACACATGGCCGGGTGCATAATTTTTCATTTGTGTTATGCATCTATCAATGGTTTGCCCCAGGATGGGGGGCGGGGCAACCCCAGGGGAATTTGACATTTTTTGGAATCCAGAGTCAAATTCCCCACCCCTGGGCACCTAGCGAATGTGGTGCATTATGCAGAAGATCTTTAGTTGTGGCTTTCAAAAGTTTGCAGCGTACTGGCATATAATTGCAGTCTTTAATGTGTACTGCCATGTCATTAACCATCGAGACAACCATTTGATGAATTTTAATTTCTAGCATTTCATTATTGTCAGCCTATGGCCAGAGTGCATGTTATATTGTTATAGAAAGGATCTTTGGCATAGGCTTTAAAGTCTGCAGTGTACAGGTATATTATCACAGTTTATGGTATAAACTGCCATGTGGCAGTGCTTGGTGTAAGCTGGCATGTAGCTTACAGTTACCCTGATGCATTATCTGACAATCAGCAATTGCAGTGAAAGGTCAAAGCCTGTATGTTGAATAAGAAATACTGTTATTTACTTCTCATGGAGAAATCCCAATCAGAATCAAGCAGGCAAAATTTATCAAATGTTTAGAGCTTGAGGAACATGGACAATTATTGATTTTATTTTATCTTCTGAAAAAAGTTACGTTCTTTGAACAACTTGACCCATGGAATTAGGGGCATTCCATTTTATATCCACCCCCACTAGGGTAGGTAAGTCAAACTTTACCCCCTACGAAAAAAAAAAGATCAAAGTGCCGACACGATACCCCCTTTCAAAAATAACCTGCTTTCCCTAATTCCTTCAGAAATATTCAAAAGATCAAAGAATGCTGACAGGGCTACCCCCTCAGAATTGACTTTCTAAGCCCCTTCAGAAAATCTCATCTATGGGGAGGGGGGATAAAATGGAATGGCCCTTACTGGTGCAAAATGACTGTGAACAACAGCATTTTGCAAACTCATTATTTTAATATGAACTTAATACTGCACTTGAGCATTACACGAGTTTATGAGTTTACTTCTCAATCAATTTCTTTCTTTTTTTCAGACTCTTGATGACTGTTTAAAATACCATCTTGGAAATGATATCATGACATCAATAAATGAACTTACAAGCCAAGTAAAAATAAGAGGAATATACAAAGACGAAGTCGTGACATTATTAAAACGGCTGGGCTACTAAAAAGTTACACTTGTGTAAAACAAGAAGAGAATGTAAAACATCAAGTCAAGGAAACAGAAGGATTGGGTTATGCATTCAGTTACTATGAACAGGGACAAAAACTAAATATGCATATGATAGAAATATTCATTTCAGGAATCCAGCCTTTCATTGAAAATTAACAGTGAATCATCAGCTATAAAGAACATTGCCAAACTGTCTTCCGAACAGCCATTGCTTTTGCCAGATGGACAACTGATTTAGTCATTGGCTTGACCAAAACTAAAGCAAACAAATAAACAAAGGAAAAAACTTGTAAATAAACACTACTTTCCCAAGCTTTTGTTGTGTTGCCAGTTACCTTTTGTAAGTGTAGCTGTTATTCCATACTCACTCAATAATGGTGCCACATACATGAGGGTATGATATAAATTTGCAGAGATATGCCGCAGCAGCATTTCTTGTGAGGGTTTACTAGCTCAGTCATGGAACAAGTACCAGTTGATGGTGAATTCTAATTTTTCCGAGACTACACCAAGTCTCCAGTTGTCATATCAAAGTTACTAAACAACTGACTACATTATGATGGAACAATGACCTTTGAAGTGCCTTGGAGTGTTGTGCTTTTCTTTAATTGGTTTACAAACAATAAATTTTCCCCAAATTGCACTTTTTTCTCTTATTACAGTTGATCTCCATGGGACATTTCACTGGATTAAGAAAATTCTTGCAAAATTTGTGTTGCATGGGTTTATTATAAAATTATAGCATAACTGAGGGTACATTTCACTGGAAACATCTGTCATTCCATTTTCGTGTGGAATTTTTCCTTGCCATGAACCTCAGTTACAAGTCCTAGCTACATGTTCCGTAGAAAATCTGTGAAAGAGAGAGACTGGCCATGACAAAGTGGCACAGGCAGAGAGTGAGTGTTCTGCGATGTTTGTATAGGGAGAGGGGTGTAAAGAAGGTAGGATAACAGCAAAACTGCACAGAAAAACTTACAAAAACTGCAATACCACATCGAATTTAACCAAAAATTTCCACAAACCACAAACTGCTTAGTCTAGAAAACTATAATACCACAAAAATGCACCAAAAATAACGCAAAACCGAAATACTGCAAATCTTTACACCCCCCTCTATACGGGCAATGGGGTATAGCTATAGTCAGTAAGCAGCTAAAAAAATGCTCCTTAGTCAGTAAACAGCTAAAAAAACGCGACTTAGTCAGTAAGCAGCAAAAAAAACGTTTAGTCAGTTAGTTGACATAATTATGAGTCCTGCAGACGGTTATAGGGTCTTATAGCGGTTTCCAAGTGCTGTCGTACTTTTTCCAGCTTGCAATGTTCTTGAACAGTACATCAAATCAGCTTGAAGAATATTGTTTTTTTACAAATCCAGCCTAACCACTGCCCTAATTTGTCTTCCATTTCGAGTTGTCAAGATGGAAGGAACCAGAGCATCACTTTCCTCATCATCATCCTCAGACAAGTGAGACAAAGATAAACTGGAATCAGAGTCAGATTCATACTCTTCGATAATTTCCTCTTCCTCTCCTTCAGTGACTTCCTGCAGTGACTTCCTTAACCATCTTGTGGTAGGTCTAGCCCGTATGCTGACATGGGCAATGTGCCAGCTGAAAATTTTGTTGTTTGCTGCCTAACAGTAAGCTGTCGAACACACTGTCCATGTTCACTTGCCCATTCCCTCATCTTTGCAATGTTCACCTTGTTGATGGGCACTACTGGGATTGGAGTTAATTTCGCAATAGCAGACAGATCCATTGCGAGTTCTGGAACTGGATAGTAGGATCTCCGGTGGGTGAAGTATTTAACAGACCAGTTTTTTAGTCGCTTCAGTGATAGATTCTCTCATTCCCTTTCCAAACTCTCCGAAGTAGTCTAGCAAACTTGGCGCTGGGTGTTTCATCTTCGTAGTTGCGTGAAGGTTCTCTACCACCAAAGTCAACAGAGACTGTAGGTTGATCGCGTTTGCAGCATCTGGACTCATGAATTCTGATAGTTTTAGAAGACGGCTAATGCTGTTAAACATAAGCTCACAAGATTTCATGGTCTTTGCTGGCTACTGTGCCCTCTGGTCCATTGGTGATTCTTTCTGAGCCAATCTACAATTGTACATCTGAGACACATCTTTTGAGGAACCTTGTAACACCCTGTAGCCAGATTTGCCCTTCCACAAGGGTGGAATCCATACCTGTCTGGCCTCGCAAATGAATTCCAGAGTTACGAAATAGGTACCCAAGGTATGTTAGGAATTCAACCGTACCGTCCAAAGGGGTTACAAGCTTGACAAGAAACATTTCTTTCTTTTTTATTTCACAATAATCTTGTTATTCTCAAAAAATCTTCATTTTTTTTTTATCAATTTCTAACTTTTATTGGTCGGCTTTTCTCCATATACGCTTAAAAATCACAAGCTTTTATACGCTTGTCAGTTAATATTTTGTAATTTATACGCTTACTATAGCAAAAAAAGTCCTTTATACGCTAAGCAGTTAACCCCAAGTGACTCCAGGAGCGAAGCCTGGGACGGAGGAAGGTGCGTTGGGACTTTTTGTGTGATTTTACATGACGTCTTATCCGCTCCACAAACAGAAAGAAGTTGTTTTGCTGCGTTAGTTGTTCTTTGGCGTGCTACGTAGGAAATATCACGGTTTCTTCCAGAAACGATGGTGTGCGATAAATGTAAGATGTATATCGTGAATTATTCTGTTCCTTGATTTTTTTTTCCTTCGGGTGAATCGATCGTTCGAAGAGAGAATTGTACTTCAACTTCTGTTTTTGTTTGATGACGCAGGCCAAAAGAAACTTGGGAAGGTGATTTGTCCTGATCCATGGAAATCTGGAGCACGGAATACTACAGGTAATAGACGAAATTAGTGTAAAGAACGCAAGACGCGATTAGACGTTTCTAGATGACAAATCTTTAATAGTTGAATTTTTTAGTAAACGTACGTTTATCGGGGTTTTTATACAATATGTTGTTCCATGTCGGTATCCATGTCATATTTTGATTAGTTTTGAGTTAAGCTTTATGCCAACTGTCTGTTCTTCGTCATTCGAATCGTTAGAAGGTGGAGGAAGGAGAGTGAATGAAAACAAGCTTCTAACACAGAAAAAAAACAGGTATGTTAAACTACACATGCTTTCCTGGGTTGAAGGCCTCTGGTTAGATTTACATGTATGGGTCAACAGTACATATACATCTACTTGTATACATATAACAATGTCATATATATAGGTTATTCACCAGCCGGGAGGTCCGTATTGGGAAAAACTGTGCCCGAGGTCTTGGATACCGCCCGAGGCCGCAGGCCGAGGGCGGTTCCAAGACCGAGGGCACAGTTTTTCCCAATACGGACCGACCAAGGCTGGTGAATAACGTTTTTATTTTTTTTCCTATTTTCAGTTTGTCTTTAAGTGTTATTGTCAGAGAAAACCGGGCAGGAGCAAAACATCGGGGTCGGCCGTTTACCGTCATCTTTTTACATTATAAAAGCTATCTGATAAGATTAGCAACGGTGGCATTTGCAGCAGTAGAGGTTCTTTTTTCTTCGAGATAACACTATTCCGTAATTTTGGGCCCTCCAACGGCCTAAAATATCCGAAATTTTGGGCAACTTTGGGTGAGCCTACAACACACTTTGTATGAGTCCTCAGACTTCTAATATTTTTTATATGACATTTATTCCCTTATAAGTTGACTGGGATATGTAAATCCTTCTAAGCTTTAAAACTAATTTTTTTTACGAGGGGTTAAAAATTGTCATTGAATCGTTAATGAGCTTGACCCAAATTTGAGTCATTTTCAGTCGACTGTTTTACAAAAGTGCGGCAGTCTATTTGGAAAATAAAACCATCCCTCGATAGTCTTTTGTGCTGTTATCAAAATGCAGATCAGTTAAAATTGGTATCTAGAAGTAAATCGGAGTTAGCGGCGTCTGAAACTGTCATTTCAATTTTTAATTAACATATTTCCCGCCAAATTTTTCTTGAAGGTTATCACTACGTTGTTCCTACTACAACGATTGCAGCCCATAATTCAACAAAAGGGGCGTTCAAAAGTAAATTGCTTTTTTCCCTGGGCTATGGGGTGGAATTTTAAACCGTCTTGTTGCTATTTAGCTTGGTTAAACAGTGAAAACCGTCAACGTGATATTTTATACTGAGCTCTATTTTCCCGCGAAAGTTGTTAAAATGTCACGCAATGTTGCAAAGGAGGAATGATCTTTTTGTGCCTGAAGCAGAAATGTAAAGTATTCCACATACTATTTTTTACCGCCAAACCGCTGTTCAAAACAAGTTAAGTATCTTATTGTTACTTATTTTCGCGGGCTTGCGAAAACAAAGTCCCGCGTAAACGTATTTTTAAGGCTTTTAATGTATTTTTTGGCCAAATGGCGAAACTTTAGTCCAGCGATTATGCCCGTTCCATTTTCGCGAAATTAAGTTCCCGTGAAAATAACAAAACGTAAGAGCTATTGAAAAAACCTAGCTGGTGACATATCTCTTTAATTTTCAGCAGGATTTTTTACAAAAGGAGCACAAGAAAAAATTAAATAGCAACGTTTAATTAAATGACTGATACTCATTGTTTGTACTTTTGCCGTACAAAGTAATAAAAAAAGGAAAAAAAGGTGCCGTAAATCAGCGACAAACAGATCATCTATCCGCTACAATGGATTTAAACTAAAAACATGTAATATCATAGATTGAATGACCGTAACAAACACCTGGTGTTTCGACATTGCAAAACATTATGCTGAAGCAGTAGCTCCTGGTTCAAAAGTATACTTCCCGTGCAACCACTGCGCAGACGAGCGGAAAGCAGTATGTATAGGACATTAATAAAGAAAACACGTTATTTGAAATAGCCTCCTCAATGGGTTCGGAATGGAAAACAAGTATTATATAACAAACGTACTTAGGTTATTAGTTAACGTTCAAAGAAACACGAAAGTTTGTTTTCACGTTAGCGCTTCAAAAGGATTCTCCCAAACTCTGCTGAATGCCGGTACATCAGGCTATGTAAGCACACAGTGGTTATTTTATATTTCTTTCATAAAATACACCTAAAGAAGTAAAGCGACGTCATAAATGTGGTTATATAGCCTCAAGGGCTTTAGCCTGCTTAGCAGGCGCCGTAGTTGCGAGGAGGCCACGCGAGGAAAAATTGAGGAGGAAAAAATCTATTTATCCTTGCGTGGCCTTCTCGCGATCGCACACTCGCTTAAACCCGCTAAAAAACTATACAGACGCCTGCTACGCAGACTGCATGGGCTTTCAGTGGAAATCCAGCATAAGTGTCATTTGAAACTTCTTTCTTTGACGTGCAATAAAGATACCGTCAAATGCGTTACTAGACCAAAAAGCCTAAGCCTACCGCGCTTCAGAAAGCGTGCGCGTGAACTACGGCTTGTTCAGGTTTGGAAACATGTGCATGATTTCACATACGTTTCCAGTGGCTCGATGAATGATTTTTTCCTTGCTAGTGACCCATCAACTGCTACTTGTAGGCTTTGGCATATTTCCCTTAGCTCAGCCACTTTCAGCGTGTTAAGTTTCTTTGCTCTTGTAAGCTCGCAAATGTTTCTCTCCCCTACTTGAATGGGGTGATTTGGTACAACCATGTCATGAAGTACTGCTTGCCGCAAATCCTCGAGGGCAATTTCAGATTCCAGCGCCTCTAAGTCTTCCTCTGGAATTTCTTCGTTGGTGTCTTCTAACCCGCTCTTTCCCGTTTGACTTTGTCGTTGTAATGCTGATAGCCTTGAGAAGAAACTGTTTATCTGAGGAGCTGTTCTCCACTCTTCTGGAGTAAACAAAAGATGTCCATTATCGTCCTTGAGGAACTTCATTTCATGGGATACCTGTACTGGATCCGCCTTTAATCCGCTTCTTGCTCCTGTGTTAAACTTTTTTTGCAAATAGTTCTTTACGTGATCCGTCATTCGTTGTGGCTTTTTGGTGGTTTTTAGGGCCCATCCTTCTGTTCGCCTGTTTTAACGGTTGAAGAGGAGGGTCTGTCGTAATGTGCGGAACTTGCTTCTTGTTCAGAGATAGGTACGCTCACACCAGTTACCTTCTCAGCCCACTTTTTTCTGATAGAATCATACAAGGACTCCGATTCTAACTTTCTGACATGCTTTCCTGAATCCATGTGCGCATCAGCTTCTGCCTCTGTCTTAAAAGTGAGGACGCATCCAGTCTCACCGCACGAGAAGATTTCACTATCAGGCTTGGTGTTTTCTAAGACAGTACCCCGCTCTTTCGTTCTGGGACCGAACTACTGGATTACTTTCAGCCCAGTGTGTCCTTGTTTCTCGATAATCAGTTCACTATACGAAAGAAAGCGCCCAGGTCCAACATTGTAGGCCTTCCAAGTGCGGATTCCACTTTTCTCAAAGGAGAAGTTGTTAATAAGGCTTATACCGGGTATTTTGTTATCCGTGCCAGCCGCCTTGGTGGTATCAACTTCCACAACAGCTGCCCTGCAACCCTTCAGGCCGCCGTGGGATTCCAGTGCCTGTTTCATGTCATCTGCCGTTGTCACGTCGTGCTTCTCATTCACCCACCTCCGAATGTGCGCTTTCATGGGCGCAGTTTTCCGATCGCATATGTCCTTCCCACCCTGAGGATCTGAAAAGTCGTAGCGCAGTGGTGTTACACCTGTCCTTTCTCCAATGTATGGAAGACTGAGGATCAAGGGCCCGTTATGGTAACAACCCGCGTTGTCTGATCGCAGGAAAGCCTTGTTGATTGAAGGGTACTCAAGCTTGATGGTGTGAAGCACATGCTCAATGACTGTCATCACGGCAAAGCTGTCTTGATTGCACGTGTTGATGAGATGCACAAAGCACTCAACTTCGTATCTCCCATCAGCATGCAAGTGGGTTATGACTGCACTTACATGCCAGCTCCTGCCGCGCTTGCCAAAAAACTCAGACATCCTTTCCCGGTAATGCTGGGCGAGATATTTCATTGCCCAGTCTATGATTATCAAGCACGTTTCTTCGTTAAGTTGGCCAAGGGCGTCCTGCTTAGCTTCCTCTTGATTAACGGAGCGAATCAAATGTGCCTTCCATGCATGAACTGCTGGAATGTACGCCTTGTTCTCAAACTTCATCCTGGCCTTCTGATCCTCGGTGATGTCCACCTCCTCTAGTTTCTTTGTGATTTCTTCTAACACCATATCGAGAGATTCGCACCTATCACAACCGGTGTCGTGAGGGTGCTGACATTCTACACGAAAGTCAAGATTGGTAGGATCACTAAGAGCATAAACAGTGCCTACCCACGTGCGCCTCGAAATCCGTCTTGAAATACTTTTTAGCCTCTTTCATCGCCTGCCCCTTCTTTTGGGCCCAGTGCTCGTCTGCGCCGTTCTCCATTAACGTTTCAATAGTTGATAGTAGATTGTCGAATGCTTCAGTTCCTTCGGCGGTGATGTTATCGAGTCCATGAAGGGACTTCTGCATTGATGCTGAGCAAATTTCAAGCATTCGAAACAAAGAACGCTCGCTAGCTGGCTCAAATTATTGCTCTTTGCAATAGCTTGTGTACTGATGGATAATTCGGGAGGGAATCAATGTTCGTATAACAGCCGGGATGACAATACGTTCCCCAGAGTCTAGCTTTAGCGTTTTTGTCCCAAATGCAACATCTTGAAGTAGGTCTGGTCGTGAAATGTAATTTATAAAATGATCAACTTTCACGGGATCGATTCTTGTTCGGAAGATAGGCTTTTCGGGAACAATTTGTCCTTTTCCTACTTCATTAGCATGCAGACGGGCCTGGTCAATTCTCCATTTAGTTAACCCGGGAATTAGTGTCTGTAATTCTGCGCGGCTAAAATCATTTGCGAAAAGAGATTGCCAGGACCCTGCTTGATCATGCGCTTTAATCAAGACATCAATAAGCCCAGTACTTGTGTCGAAGCGCTTACGTTTGGATGAATCACCATCTTCTCTTTCAATTATCGATTCACTTCGAATGGAATTCCAAAGTTCTTTTTCCTGTCCTGGGCTAATGACCGACAGTGAGGCTGTTACGGCTTCCCGCGCCTTGCGCATATAGTACTTTTGCTGGGTCGAGGAAATGTCATCCCATGAAGCGTATAATGTAGAACGTATAGGGCTAAATCGTCCATTGGTCAGGTTTCCTAGAGCATCATTGAGTGCTTGTCGTCTCTCGTTTTGGAGTTCCTTTTCGTCGCACCATATACTAACCTCTTCCTCGGGTTCAGAGTTCTCAGAGTCTAGTGACGATAGTGTCACAGTCTCGTCTGATTCTTCTATCTGTATTTGGTCATCTTCAGTCACATCGTCAAAGTCAGTAGATTCCAGTTCCTCGCACTGCATTAATGTAGAATGCTCACCAGGATCCTAAAAAGAAATCATGAACAACGAATGTGAACTTTTGCTCACTGTACCCTAGCCTATACTTTCTTCCTCACTCTGTACGTTCAGAGCTGTAAAAAGTATTTATCCGCAGGCTACACACCCACTTGACATTAACAGTCACTCCAATCACAAGACAAAAAAACACGTATTGCAAATTGGGAATACCGCTGACCTTTTCTGCGCCCTCGACGTTGTCAGGCTCACTTTTTTTACGGTCTTTGTAGTGTTGCAGTCGGCAAGTTGATTCAAGAAAGGTACATATATCTTTATTGCCATTACTCGCGGTTTGGCCCTAGAAATAACCGCCTTTTTGATTACAAATATTAGCTGGGAAGCTGAAAAGCAGAAAAACTACACTAGCCTGCAAAGTACTTGCGTATGGGCGCCAATTTTCAACCTTTCGATGTAAATCGTGGGTATGTAAAATTAAAGAGGAACTGCTAAAGAAATAAAAGCGGTATACTAACCTGCGCCGATAGGAACCACAACATTGAATAAAGCAGAGATTTCGGCTGACATAACAGCGTTTACGCGTCTAGGGAGTTTTATTCGCTTCCTCGTGCCCTCGTGTGTTGGATAGCAGCAAAGTTCGCCTTTCCGGCCCGACCAATCGGTAGTGAGGTCTCGCCTATGCTTGGGACAGATTGTCATGGCCTCCATTTCCTCATTGTTTAAAGCACCCGGCAGACCAGCGCGGTTTAAAATTAACTGTGATTCGCTGACCTCAGTTTTTCCTCGACCACGTTTACCGCTGATTCCAAGACTTACAAGATGAAAAGTCATATCTCGCTTGCAAGCCAGTAATGGAAGAATAACTGGACCGAGCCCACCTAAACTACACGGCGAATCTTCTGACCCGAAAGAACAGTTCATGATTCAACGTCGAGATCGAAACAAAGCTTTACACCTGTCGTCTGACCTTACAATTCGTGACACGTCACGCATTTCAGAAGTAAGGGGAGACAAGTGTGTAAACAATATGTCTGCAAAGTCTACTTAATTAATTTAAGGTAATTCTCGATTGAATTTGCATTATTTGATTCAATTTGCTTTTTGGCGATGATCAAAAGACCAGCGTACTGAGGATACAGTCCGGTTTTACCATAAAGCGTGACGGGGAATAAAAAACAAAACTTTCGCGGGAAATTTTGGTACATGTGTAAGAAGTTATCGGGTATTTCTTTAGAGATTTGAAATGTTTACACATGTTGTTAATGATATAACTGTTTCCATGTTCTCTCGCGAAGACAACGAAACTGCTTTTAGGTCCATTAAGTTAATAATGGACTGCAATCAGAGAAAGTCGAAACATAGTATGTTAGAAAATTTGGCGGGAAATATTGCTAAACTGAAAATTGTTATGGCAGTTTTAGACGCCGCTAACTCCGATTTACTTCTAGATACCAATTTTAACTGATCTGCATTTTGATAACAGCACAAAAGACTATCGAGGGATGGTTTTATTTTCCAAATAAACTGCCGCACTTTTGTGAAACAGTCGACTGAAAATTACTCAAATTTGGGTCAAGCTCATTAACGATTCAATGACAATTTTTAACCCCTCGTAAAAAAATTAGTTTTAAAGCTTAGAAGGATTTACATATCCCAGTCAACTTATAAGGGAATAAATGTCATATAAAAAATATTAGAAGTCTGAGGACTCATACAAAGTGTGTTGTAGGCTCACCCAAAGTTGCCCAAAATTTCGGATATTTTAGGCCGTTGGAGGGCCCAAAATTACGGAATAGTGTTATCTCGAAGAAAAAAGAACCTCTACTGCTGCAAATGCCACCGTTGCTAATCTTATCAGATAGCTTTTATAATGTAAAAAGATGACGGTAAACGGCCGACCCCGATGTTTTGCTCCTGCCCGGTTTTCTCTGGCAATAACACTTAAAAAAATCTAGAAAGATTGTGTCACAAAATCTTTGTATTCGCGCGTCATTTCATGTTGAGTCAAACGACGGATTAGCAAGATTGTAATTAGTAAAATGCTGTTTATTATTTAATTCGGAATAAAATCGCTTCGCTTAAATGAACCGTACTCACATTGAAGAGGTTCAATAATTATATAAAAGAAATTGAAGTAGTAAATATAACATAAATGTTAAATCGAGCCAAAGCATTATTATTGACAAAACATAACACTTTTATACGCTTATCGATTCGGCTTCCCTGATGAATGTTTTGAAACTGAGGAACCCTGTTCGTTGGATGTTAATTTCTCTGACTTCAAAATACATATCCAACTGAAAGACAGTTTCGGTATAGCTATACACACTTGTATTTAACGAATTAATAAACTTTGCGCTGATTCCCAGCAGAATTTCTTTTGCGAAAAACAGTGCGAAAGTGAAACTGAATGAAATGCGTAGTTCAGACATACGGCACAATATTGCGAGAATTATTTTGACTGTTTTTAATCAAAGAATCTCATTTTCTTGAATGATGTCAACTAGTGTTTTGTTTTGGCAAAAAAGTGGCCGATTAAAGGCAGTTGTTACTTAAAATTAAAGTTAAAATAAGTTATAAAAACCGGTGCAGCTTACCGCAATGGCGTTAAAAGGATTGCGAAATGTACAAACAACCACAAACTGCGAAACTAGAACTCGACTTTGTCGATAAAGAAATGAATACTCGCCTTTGGAAGAACTTCGAGGCCTTTAATTCCACTTCTATTTTGTCCTTTCACATTTACAACGATTGGTTAACAGCTATTTCGGTTTTGCAGAGCAAATCTTTCATGAGTTCGTTCGTACAACGCTGCAAAATGATTTCGCGCGGAAAACACACTCGACGATTCATCTCGCAACGGATACCGCCCGCTGTGAGCGGGCCGGATTGGAGAATACCGCCCGCTCCCGGAACCAATCAGATCGCAGGATTTGTAGAATACCGCCCGCTCACGAACAAAGAAAAAAATAAACATGTATATTGAACGATTGAGTGTCAGTAAAACCCTGAGCAAGGCTTTTATATATTTAACAATTAGATGTCGAGCTTGAGGTTTCTATCGGCTGATAGTTGGCATGGGGTGCAGCCCCAAGTCAACTGTTATAGTTGATAGAAACCGAGAGCAAGCCTTCTCATTGTTTTAGCAAAACCCATGGACCGATCTATTAAACACAGAAATTCTCTACAATTGATTTATAAGGTTTTGTTTGATAAAATGTAGAGACTAACTGAGCATGCAGATGAGATATGCAAGAACGAACGTCCTTAAAGGTCAAATGCAACGAAATTTGATCAAATTTTATTTAAGACTCATTTTGACTTTAAATGAAAGAAAATACTGTGAATAATCATAATCTGAAGTTTTAAACGATTTGGTTAAAACGTCGCTGAGATATTCGACGTTAAAGACAGCCCTTTATCTTCGTTTCACAAACGGAACGGTTCAGAAAAGCTTCGGAAAATTGTCGGAAATGGATTTTGTGACGTCACATGTGGCGAGCTTCGACGAGCGAAGATGCAGCAAAGTGCTGTTGTCTCTGCCAGGTCTGCTGCATCTTTTGGCATTTAAAATCACGATAAAGCCGGATGAACATTCGAAATATTTTCTTAAAGATGAGGAACGATGCAAGGAATGGTTGAGATCGACGAAAAAGAGAGGATGTTTATGCCAAATGCACGCTGGCTTTGCTCAGCAAATACAGTATCATCCGACATGTTTTTCTCAGAAAGCTTCCAGCAGAATCTTGCACTTTGGTCCGAGTTCCAGCCCTAGAAACGTCGAATGAGACCTGGCGCTTCTCCTCTTATTACCAACTTGGAAAGAAAGCCGTTAATCCAGGACTAATGCGAAATCGTTTGCGACGAAATGCAGAATTCGAAGGTAAAGTCGCTAATAAACTTAACCCATTGTCTGGGAACCCCAAAGTTGTACTTTCTTGTATTATATTGAACTTAGATTCACACACTACTTTCTTAACCTGACCCTAGTCGCGTCATAAACTTCTACCAAAACTATAACTTTACTGTTTGCGTGAAATATTGTGAATCGCGAGGCTGGTATTAAAAATATATATTTTTATTACAGGAAGGAACTTTTGCATGAATTTACTAAGTTACAAACAAATCTTTTATGTTTATGTTTCTTTTAACTTAAAAAAGATATTCCCTATATTGCTTCGATCGTCTAAAAAGCTAAATCATACATGCAGTCATTGAAGGAAAATAATGCTTTTAATTTACAGTATTGTGTACAATGAAACACTCGTTTCAATGTTTGTTTATGTTTGAAATTATTATGAATGCTAAATATAACAACGAAAATACCCCCGACTGAACATTGTTGGTGCCCAAGAAAAGGTTTATATTTTTCATGTAAACTACATGTATATGATGAGTTTGTTCACTTGTAAAGGCCAATTTACCTGATTCATTTGTTGTTCAGATCTGCATTAACCCCATTTCAGTCCAGTACAATGACTGTTGCATTGCATAGCACTCATTATAAGCTGAAAAACAGGCTTCCTTGTGGCCAATAAATTGGTATGTGCAACTGAATGGTAATTTAGTTTTAGTTCAAGCTATTTATGAGAAATCTAAGGCATAAACCCGACCAGATCAGCTAACTTTTTTTGTCTAGCACTTTTGTCATGAACTACTGGCTTAGGAGAATCTACAACCAGATTGTAGGTGTGTCATGACAATTTATTTCTGAAATTAACTCTTCATAATTTTGTCTGCCCCAAATCTGTTGACCTTTTACAAATTCCTCAGTAACAGCTTTAGGCATACTCCCTTTCAAAATCTATATGGGTATTTTTGGTGCCCAAGACCCCCTCCCCACTTGCTGGGGGTACTCCCGTACTCCCATAGATTTTCCAAAAGTTGTTCGCTTCTCGTTTCCGGTTTGGTGGTCTGTAGTAGACCCTGGTGCGAACCCGGTGCGGAGCTCTTGCGCTCCGCTCTCGAGCTCTCGGGCTTTGCGCTCTGTGAGCTCGACTTGTAAGCAAGCCTAATACTCCCATATATGAGCTTGATAGGAAAATGCATGTGTGCTGCTGTGTGTTTTTCAAGCAGATGAGTTTAAGATGGAATAGTGATACAATAGTTTGGGGTAGGGTAGGGATTTTCAGTGTATAGTCTAGCACACTATGATAGGGTACTGCAAAATAAGCTGAAAATGGTCTGGGATAGGGTACGGTTACAGAGTCCCAGCAGCACACCCCTACTCAAAAATATAAAGAGTACCCCCCCCCCCCTTTCCTCGAGGCGAAAGAGTATTGTTTTTAGCCATTCTGAAATTGGGTATTTTTAAGATTATCAATTTCTTTGTAAACTTGGAAATAGTTTTTTGAAGCACCTAACTGTTTGTATTCATCCCTTGGTCTGAGATAAGGTGATAAATTACAAGCAGTGCATGCAGAGGCTATAATGTCTCCTTTGGGGGTCTTGGAAAATCACTGCACTTAGTTTGATTGTCATCTAGCTGCTTATCATTTAGCTCGTTTTTGAGCTATAAGCACTTAAAGTGAAAATTAAGGGTAATTTTTGACAGATTTTACTGTTGCTATGGTTACCAGTGACAAACTAAAAATGACCACAACTTGTTCGGCAATGATGGTACATTTGTTTGATAAAATAATTGCAGCATTAACTGACAAATAATTAGTACTGACCCATCATAGTAATAGGCTGGAAAGTACTAGAAACTGTTATCAGCTTCTTACACATGCATTCAGTGAACTTGCATAGCCATCTCTCTGCATCCCAGCCTAGTCCCTAGGCGTTCTCCTCCTATCTCGGGCGAGCGCGAGGTCCACGTAAGGGCCTGGGAACGGGTTGGCGTGCCGGCCGGAGAACGCCTAGTGAATAATGGCAAATCTACCCCCGAATTTCACGTTTTCTACCCCCGTTTTCAATTTGACATTTTGGGGCTCTGACAGCAAGCATTTGGAAATGAAAAGCATTTATGAGAAGTTCTATCATCGGTCTAAAGATACGTTGAACAGGGATGGATTATCTTGTGTTCTTTGACGAGAATTTAGTTCGGAAAGTGAAGACCCGAGACTGTTCAAGCGGCCGAATGGCGAAAATCTTTGTGTTGGTTACCACTTTTGAACGTAAGAAAATGGTATGAATTGTTTATACAATTCCTGTTCTAAGTCAAGGTATAAACACTACCTACTTGTGCCATAGATTTTCCGAATTTAAACAGACATGTTATGGTTGCTTCGAAGAGGGTTACACGTACAAGTGATCATATGATATGACTCGGTAAATATTCCTCCGACATTGGTAAGGTTACCACCAGTGCTTAAAATGCTTTATATTGTAAATATAGCCGATAAAAATGGATGTTTTCATGGCATAATTTTCTTCTGATAGTTTTTCAAGATACCACACAAGCTTAAAGATTTATAACAACAGGAAAGCAACAGGCTTACCCTATTTATTCGAGTTCACTTTACTCAAAAATTATGTGTACGTTCAATCCCTAAACTGTGTGGCAAATGATTTATGGGGAAGTTCATTCAAGAGAATTTTGAGGTAGAACATGAATTTCCAAATCATGTGGTTATCTTATAATCTGAAATTAAATGAAAGTCTGTACATGCATTTGACTTGTGTTTATTGTTTACATATTACATGATAAAGCCTGCTCAACATTGCAAGAACAGTCCCAAGGTTAATCCTAAGAGCAGATATACTCAGGGATTTGCTCATCGTTTTGGTAGTATATATAAGTTATAATGCCAAAAACGGCTCATTGAGGAAACCAGGATAAAATGGGGGTGGGGGAATGTAAATATTTATTTAAAAGTTTACCTGAAACATTTTGCAGGGAAAAGAGCTAAAGTAATTGGCAGCAAAACAAGTGGAGTCACTGAGTTCAATTGTGCCATGTCAATGATGAGAGAATATATTGAGATAAGAGAAGTGACTTGTCAAATATATTAAAATACAAAATCTTAAAATGTAAAAAAATAAAAAAAATATTGCATTGGTTCTTAGCTCGACACCCTTTTCTCCACAAGGAGCCTAATGGAATAAAGAAAGATTGGTTGTTAGCTGACAAACTGAAGCACACATCCCCGCAAGATCCAGGCTTCACACCATTTTGAAGTTAATAAACTGTAGAGGAATGGGTGAAGATTTTTTCTTGCATCATAATTTTTGATCTGTTGGTATCTCATTTCACCTGCTTAATTATGAAGGTTGATCTGAAGAGCTCCACAAGGTTTATAAGCTCAAGGTTTTACATTTTCAATGACCAATGGCTACTTATGTTTATTTTTGAACCTGCATGCTTCAAAAGGTCAGGTAAAAAATAGGTATGACTTCTTGGTTTTATTTCAAAAAACTAGTAGAAAATGAGACATGATTTGTCAGTCTGATGCAACCATGAGAGAACTAAAATTAACTATGAAATTCTCCCAAACTTCCTCTGGTAACCCCAATAGACTCTGTAAGTACATATTTCATTAGCCTGCATGCAGCCATGAACTATTTCCTCCAGGGAAAACAAAAGAAATAGGATATGTATACACGCAAGCTAAAATACCATTTGCTGTCTCATAACAATAAAATTGTTATAATGCCATTATATAAATAATATTGTTCAGTATTATTTTCTACTCCCCATTTAGAAACGAAGAGTTTGCTAGGTTCACCGGAGATCTTTTTCACCGGAATTTGTAAGTTAAATGTGCAGATTGATTGGCATTGTTGACATTTGACGGTTGTGAACAAACTCGGACAAATTTTGTTGTTGTAATAATTTTGTTCTCTGAAATGTTAGCTTGTCAAGCTACTCTGAAATTCAAGCTTAAATTTAAAGTTTATGTTATGTTATGTTAAAAAGATAAACAAACATACATATAGTCAATTTGCACTGTTTCTTTTTATTTAATGCTTTCTAAGCCAACTGATCCCAGTATCAGTTCACTGAAGAGTTTAAAGCAAACAAAAGAACCCAAGTGGAAGTGGTGCTCAAATTACTGGTATCTCTGAAAAATATATATGCAGGACCATAAAAAACCACAACCCTAAAAACAACAAGAGGACCTAGAAGAAGCAGAAACAAGCCTGGGAAAGCTAAAGGATCTAGTTCACGACATTTTATAACAACTTTGGATCACTGTGAATAAACATAAACATTAAAATACACCAATAAAATTTTTGTAATCATGTACACGCTGTAGCTCATGCAACACAAGATCAGCTATTGAATCATGCTTTTTTGATGTAATGCCAGCACTTTGATGGATGAAAGCTCGAAACGATCAAATATATTTCAGTACTAGTTATGGCACTGACCTGACAGGGAAATCAAACATTTGCATATCACCAGCATATCATCCTTTACTCGGATGCGAAAGTTAGAAAAGGAACGTATCAAGAAGCGCCTAGATGAGACTGCTTTTTGCCACAAAACCCGATCATGTTTGTTCATTAGGTACTTTTAAAGAAAAGAGAGCAAATTCGCTGATTTTTACAGCGTATTTGACGATTGGTCGCCTTGCCTTGTCCGCTTGTCTTGAACCAGCTGTTGTGCAATGAAAACAATAGCAAAATAATTGAACGAAGAATCCGTAAAATGAAACGGTCCTACACGCTTGTAAATATGCGAGCAATAGTCTTGTGACTCCGTCCAGTCAGAGTAATTAGCCAAATTTGTCTGAGTTTGATGTCAGGGGCCGCCATCTTGGATTTGCCATTATTCACTAGGCGTTCCCGCTCAGTGTCATTCGGTGACGTCACGAAATTTCGCGCCAAATCGAGAAGCGGGAAGGGAACGCCTGGGTACTAGGCTGTCTGCATCCATTTTTTAACATTCTCTTTCGACATCGTCTTAAAATGTGCTGTTTTAAGTGACCGATACTGGTGTTGGTTTCATGCAAATGAGCGCACAAAATCAGAAGGTCATGCTTGTGGGCTGTGATTGCTTGATTTGGATCTGTGTTGTTTGTACATGTTTACCATGTCCAAAGATGGATGTATTGTTGACAAAGGGGCTATGCATTGATGTCCGACCCCATCCAACCATAACAAAAGAACATATTACCCGTTAGTAGTACCAATAAATGTACAAAACAAAGAAGCTGACATAAAATGACAAATTGCATGAACAACTTTATATAAAAATAAATAAATAAATAAATAAACCTTTATTTAGACATGGAGAGGATTAAAGCTAGAAGCTTGTGGGGCAGTGTATTCCTAATTGAAATGGAATTTGGACGTGTTGATTTTTGTGGAGGGAAAAAACTGGAGAACCCAGAGAAGAACCCTCAGAGCAAGGCCGAGAACGAACAACAAACTCTACCCACATATGATGCCAAATCATGGAATCGAACTGGGGCCAATTGGTGGGAGGCAAGGACTCTCACCACTGCGCCATCCCTGCTTCCTAGCATATTTTATAATAATTCAGCATTGACAAAATCTCATGATTGTACATACAAGGATGTGTAAGCAAGGACATTGAAACACAAAACTAGGTGTGTAAATTTTTCCCTGCTACATGTCCCAGTGTCAGGTCCTGTGTCAGCACACAAGTTAGATCTTATAACCTGGGTTTTAAGAAAATATGCAAGTTGCCATAAATTACTGTTGAAATTGTTATCTTCGACCTACACCCCATCTACTTAAGACAATTCCCTTTTCAGAGAATTATCAGTAAAATCAACTGAAAAATATAAGGGCCAGATTACATAGATGAATTAGTTAAAGGATAAAATAATCACCAAGGTTAATAATTCGGCAAATAAAGAACAATATTAATACCAGGCATAATTCTGATTGAAGCTAAAAGGCCACACAGTCACGGTATTTAATTTCAATCTTTGAAAATAAATTATTTGGCTAAGGGGAATGAGTTTAAAGCTTCTAAAGGTTTTATTGATTCTTCAGCTCGGGCAATGCTACAAACAGTGTACAAATAATTCTACATTGCAATCCTTTTGAACAAAAGCAAGACAATACTTCAACTTAAGATTCAACTATTTATTTATTTCAAATTCTTTGAAAGCCGTTTCCATTATATTTATTAGGCTCACCAATATATCTGGCCATATTCCTTCGTTGTTGGTGCATGTAGATGTTGCCGGATTTAAACGCCATCTTGTTCACTCGCAGAGTCGGAATTAATCACTCGAGAAATCGATTTATTCCTTGCCAAATGCCGTTAGTTCGAACTGATATGGCTGTATTTAGACTTTTCGAAGGCTTGAATCAAAGTCTTCATCGGTTTCAACTAACGGCTGTTCCAGAAACTCTGGAAATCCATCGAACAAACCCAAGGTTTTGCAAGGATCGCTCAAAACACGTGAAAACTTGCTCGCCAAACCTGACGTCACAAATACCTCTATTCGATTCCATTCCACGCGCGGCCATTTTTGGTTCGTTTTCGTGAAGTCTTCGGAAATCGTCGGATTTTCATCTCCTAAGCGCCACAATTCGTACAAAAACCATTTCTGAGAGTTTATTATCATTAGTACCTTCATAAACGACAGGTTTGCGGACAAAAGATAAAATTTCCAATTTCGTTGCATTTGACCTTTAAATATTCTTATTTTCATAGAGTAGTGGGAACATGGAATTCGCTTCCGCTTTTCATTCGTGAGGCAACAAGTGTGAACTCTTTTAAAGCATTAGTTACAAAGTTTTTTACTTATTTATTACTATTATAATTTCACTTTCTTTTTTGTATTTTTATCTTAGTACCTTAGGTGATCTGCTTTAATATGGGGTCTTGACTCGTTTGTAGTTCATCCTTTGGCCTTTGTTTTTCTTAGCCTTAGCCATAAATTGTAATAAATAAATGCACATCAAGAGCTGACTCTATTGACCAATAGATGGCACCTGTGCATGATAACTTAATAGACGGTCAGTGGGTTATGCTCTGTTATAATAATATATTAAGTGTGGGGTTGATAACCCCACACTTAATTATTTGTTTAATGAATGTAAGACAATCAAAAATAAAAATCAAACTGGTTTGAAAAAATAATTTTAAACCAAATATAAAATTGAACCACAACATAATATTATACATAATAAGTATGGGGCTATATGGAAATTTTTTTCTAAAACATTTGATTTGCAAAGCCAAACACCAATGAGTTTGGTAACTGACAGGTTTGGTATCAGAGATTGAGAGTGGTTTTGACTTGAGTGTTAATAGTAATGAGCATTTGCTTTAGATTTGCTTTACTTTGCTTAGTGAGTGGTTTACTGTATGGTAAACTAAGCCAAGTGTAATGTGGATTTCTTGCTTGTTCTTTGTTGTGTCTAGATTTAACCCATATTCAACCTTCAATAAGTGCAAAATCTGCAAGCAGACTGTTCACCAGGCCCATTCACACTACTGCCAAGGTATGTACAATCACCATTTACACAGAAAAGTGTTCTTCTGTTGACTGAAAGTTCATGTGTACCTTCTTGAAACCCAGTACAGTTCGCTAATATTTAGATAAGGTAAATGTAATTTTTGTTTGTGCATATCAAGAGTCCTGTGCAGTTACACTGTAATCAATGTTCATCTGTTTGGTGCACTTCTCTTGCTCAGAATCAGATTGGCCACTGTGCCACAAGCCAAAATATTTCATTAACTCTATGTACATGCATCTAATCAACATAATCCATGTAATAACTATGTAAGTACCATTGAATCCCCCTTCAACACAGTACATGTACCATATTTTCTCAGTTAACACCGCCGGCATTTATTTCAAACTTGGCCCTTAGGACCCAGTGTTAATAATATTCAATGCCAATAACTTGTCAAACAACAATGAAGAAATTCATGACTGTACAGGTGTATCTCCCTGTTTTTGCTTCAACAGGCTGTGCATACAAGAAAGGTTTGTATCTTTTCTGTCTTTACTTAATTGAAATTTTTGTTGTTGTTGTTTATTTGTTGACAGTCATTTTTTATTCCATGAATGGGCTAATGCCATCTGATGCATGGGTGATTATAGTTCTGGAATTATCTTTTACATTAGCAGAACATTTGAACATGTAAATCAACCTTTGGGGTGTCTTGGTGTCCTGCAAGGTCTTTCCTGGGTAAAATATGAAAAGTAACATAATAATAATAATAATAATATATTTAATTGACCACTCCCCCAATGGGGCTTTTCAGGGCCAATGTGAAACAAATATTGTAAATGAACATAACATGGTTAAAAACCCCAACTGACAGGAGGCAGACCAGTTGGCTATTTACAAACGCAGCCGAGGAGTTGAACTCGGGACTACCGAAAACAACCCAGCTAGTGATCAGAACGGGACTTGAACCTGCAACCTTCGGATTACAAGTCCGACGCTCTAACCACTCGGCCACACTGCCTCCTATGACATGACATAGTTGAAACTAGTTGTCATACAACTTGTGTTAATCTACCCTGGCACATAATATTTAAGGAATCAATTGCGTGGGAAGGTTGTCCAAAAATTATCATTGATCAATCAAAAACTTTGTCATTGGGTAGTGGTACATAATGTAGATGTATGAAACACATCACTGTCAAATAACATGCCTCTTTCTGACTTTCTAGGCTTTTAACTTGGATGTACCTTATCTATTTCAGGTATCTGTGCAATGTGTGGAAAACAAGTACTGGACACATCAAACTACAGGCAGACTTCAGTTTAAAGAAACATTTTACATAACTCACTGTTTGGTTTTGCCAAATATGTACTTAACTTTATGATGTATTCAATGTGCAGTTGACAAAAATGTACATTGTAACGCTTGTACAAATGCAGCTAGTATTGGCAAAGTTTACTATTAATTTTCAAGATTTCTTAACAAAGTGCATGTGACAGGGTTATTATTTAATTAGTCAGCACCACAAGCTACATAGAATTTTTTCTGTGCATTTTATTTTCCCGTGGACGACAAGCAATAATTCTGTCACTGTGTGTTAATACAGTGTGTGTATGTTTCTGTTGTATTCATGCCTGGCTTTTCACAAATGTTTACCCTTTTGTGAAGCCTCTCAGGAAATGATCGCCTCAACGTAAAAAATGTGTTGGACACATTTTCTTCTAATTTTAGCATGATAAGGAATGTATGGAGACCAGTCAAGATAAATTATTTTGTATGTTAACGTCAGGGTTTACCCAAAGTCGCCCGACTAGAATGATATAAAATGCATGGAGACCAGCAAGAAGAACTTGTATGTTAACATCAGGGCGGGATACAGACATTATCAAATTCTCCCAACTACACTGTAGTGTGACAAGGAGTAAATGGGAACCGCAAAGGAGAATGGTTATGTTGATTTTAAGACAGAAAGGATAATACCGATAGCACCATTGAATGTTCATGTAATGTGAGCAAAACATTGGATTGAAAAAAAAAAAAAAACGATCGAAAAAGTTTTGTTAAAGTTTCTCCCGTAAATGGACGCCCTAATGACCAGAAAAGTGTCCATTTAGAAAAGGTGCCCACTTATGGTATGTTGAAAACGTAGTGTTAGTACATGTGTGTGGCTGGGACCAGGACTAAACGGGAGGAGGTAACCATTAGCAGAGGTTTGACTGTACCTAGACTTGCATGTTAAATATGTATTATTCGTGATGCTAGGAATGTTTATTATAGAAGGGAATGAACCTGTTGTATGCGTGTATGTTGGCAATTATCAGATAGTTTGAAAGACAACTAGCATTGGGACATAAACTGTATACATTCTGTACAACGATGCGCATTTATTTTATTACACAATTTTTTTCAACACTTTATTTTCACAAATCTGCAGAATTTGTTTAACATTTTCTTTATTTAATAAGCCACTTAGCCGCTTTCTTATTTTAGTGACATAAATTTCTTGAAATTGTTTTAATCGCGAAATAAAAATATAAGTAAGATTGTTTGCGCTGACTTGCAGTCATAGCAAAACGTCACATTGAACATGTCATCTAATAAACATACATTCTTGTTTTTTAAGGGTAAGTAAGGGAGATTTAAATAAGGCAAAGGAGGATTTTAACTTCTTGTCGATAACATGTCCAAATATTGAAATGTAAAGTATCACATGTATACTCCACTTTAAAAACTGCCTTCATCTGAGTATATTAGTGGTATTCATTGTTTGTTTGTTTTGGTCAGCTCATTAAAACACCCGAAACCCCGTGCCCAGTTGATGACTCGCAGATTACATGTTATTTAAAAGGTGTGGAAGCATGGACCAATGACCCAAATGTGACCCATAAACGACACGACCCAATGGAACTCTAGAAAGATGGCATTCGTTAACTTGGTTTGCTGATTACGATTTTCTCCCTCCTCCCCTCCCTTTCCAACTCCCCCTCCCCCCGCTTCAAGCGAATTTTTCGAGCAAAACGCTCCCTGTTGAAAGCATGGACATTGGCGGAAAATTCCCAGCTATAAGGAGGAAGAGAAGTAGTAAGAACAGGGGGAGGAGGAGAGGTAGTAGGAAAAGAAGAAGGAAAGAGGAAAGGACATGGACAAGGAGCAGTGGGAGGACGAGGGGCAGCAGCAAGAGGATTCAGGAGTAGGAGGAACAGAAAAAGTAGGATGATAAAAAGGGGAAGGAGAAGAGATGAAAGGAAGAGAAAGTGAAGGAGAAGAGAAAGATGAGGTGGCGAAGCAGAGGAGAATATAAACGAGAAATGGGATGTGATTGAGAAGGAGGAAGAAGATGGGTAAGGAAAAGTAGATGGACGAGGAGCAGCAGCAGGAGACGTAGAAGGAGGAGCAGGAGCAGAAAAGAGAGAAAATGAGGAGATGAGCACATGAAGATGAGGAGACGAGAAAACGAGCACATAATTGAAACAATCAATTAATCAGTGCTAACGAGTGGCCATGATACAAAGTAAACTTCTGCTGTGGGACCATCGTTCCCTGGCGTTTTGCTCTTTTGAAAGGGTTGAAAAGTAAAAGCATTCTCCTACCTTTAATGTTTGCTCACAGCTATAGCTTTGCTCAGGAGTTAGCTTTGGAAGATGCTTATTCTTGATAAACGATTCTGACAAAAATTCCGTTTTGTGGTTGCTTTGGTTTGGTAAAGATCAGAATAAAACGAACGTACTTGATTTATGTATTCATGAGGATCTGAAGTCAGAAGTTCTCCTTTAAAAATTCTGGATTGAACTTTTCGTTCACCTGGATTCTTCTAGATGCTTTTTTCTCCTAATTATATCGGGTAGCACGAGATGAGGAGGAGAGATGAAAGGAAGAGGTGAAGCAGAGGAAGATAGAACTGGAAGTGAGGGAGCAGGCGGAAGAGGAGAAAAAGAAGGAGGTGAACAAGGTAGAGGGAGGAAAAGAGGAGGTGGAGCAGGAGGAGATGGTTTGGAGGGGGAAGAGCACGTGGAGGAGGTTGGGACGAAGGAGAGAGGAAAAGTGAAGGTGGATCAGAAGAAGGAGGAGAGGGAGGAGACAGCAGCAGGAGGGTCAGGAGAAGGAGGAGGAGGAAGAGAAGATGGAGGAAGAAAGCAAGGAGAGGTTGAAGAAAACAGCAGCCTGAGGGGCAGGATGAGGAGGAGCACGCGAAGTAGGAAGGTCAGAAGAAGAAGGAGAAGTAGAAGAAGGGGAAGGAATAGGGGAAAGGGAGGAAGAGGGATGAGGTAAGGAGGAGGTGTAGTAGGAGAGAGAAAAGGAGGAGGTGAACAAAAAGAGGAAGAAGGCGAGAAGTAAAAAGAGGAGTTGGAGAAGAAGGAGAAGGAAATGGAGGCGTAGAGCAGGACGAGGATGAGGAGAAAGCGGAGTAAGAGAAATAGCAGGAGCAGGATGGGCATTGGGAGGAGCAAGGGAAGAAGAGATGATGAGAAGGGGTAGCAGGAGAAGTGGGAGAAGGAGGAGAGGGAAAAGGGGGTAGAGGTGGAGGAGGAGGGGGAGGAATTCGCTACATTTTGTTTTTATATATTGCTATTTTATTTCTCAAACCAACTGAAAATAAACAGCCGTGGAGAAAACGTGCTTTGTCCACAAAACTATAAATGCAGAAGTTGATTGATTGCGTCCTTCACCGCTTTTCTTACTTCTTTGATTCTCCAGCAGTAAAGAATCGGGTTAAATGACGAGTTTAAGTAAACTAAAGTGACTGTATATTTCCTAACAAGAAGTAATAATGGCGATACTTTACTTGCACTCGTTAGAGCTTGCACTATGCCATTTGGTAGAAAACAAACAACAAATGTCAACTGAAACCACAACACAGTGGAAACGGCCTTTCTGTATCGCGCCATGCTCAGTGGAATAGTCTGGCTCGGTTGTTGAGTATGGTCTTGTACTTGAGTTTGCTGATTACTGAGTTTGAGAAAAATTTTTGTGTAAGAGAAGATTGAGATTATTAGACACAGTATTGAACCAATCATGCCATACCAAAGCGTTATTACGGCACTCCAAAAGTACATCGTTGAAGCAACCGTGGACACAATCCAAAAGGAAACTGTAGTCACAAATGTTCGCCTCAAAGTTACAACTTGTCTATACCTCAACCCCAACAACAAGGCGAGAAATCTGTCTAAGCTTATTGCTGTCAGCGTTAACATAGACACTGAGCTTAGTGTATAACCTATGATGAAATGTGCTTTTATTACGAAGCGACATATATTCAAGCGTTCGTTCAGCACAGACGTCCACTGCAAAACAGCGACAGGCTGCGCAATAAGGCCAACACAGAGATCAGTTGTTGCCAGACAACGAAACAACAGTTTGGACGGCGGATGAAGTGAAGACTCCTTGCGAAGGGCAACTAGGATCAAAGTATTCCCCAGAAATGTAGAAACGGACAGAAAGATATTTAATCCTAAAACACCAGTCAGTTGGTAGCGTATTCCGCTCGTTAAATCTGCCAAGCATTGCAATCGGTCTAGCTGGTTTTTCTTTCCATCTTCAGTAAAGTTTGCCATCGCCATTTTCTGCAATATGATATCGACCTCTTGGCTTAACAGCTTCTACCACATATGAATATATTCAGCACAATTTGCTTACAATGAATGCACTGAGTTTTAAATTGCGTCTTGAAAGTAATCAATAGATATCCTTTGTCAACTAACCGAAAACGTCCGTCAGCCCGGAGTGCCTTTCATTTCCTCAGAATGTCAACTAGAATCTTTCATCAAGCAGCTGGTTTTCACACAAAATCTATTATGCTCTCGTAAACGTGGATCGATTCATCGGGCAAAAACAAAAGTAATAAATAATTCGAAGTGTGGGAGCCTTAATTATAATTTACAAGGATAATAAATGTATTAGTGACCTTAACATGCATGCATAAAAAAAACATTGAAACACACGAAAAGAAAGAGAAACAATAAATCGGGATCATTGTTTCGCCTTAGCACCGGAAATGAAACATTTTATCGGGATGGCCTTAATTACGTTAATTAGCTCAAATGCTTATTAGCTGTTTATGTGCTTGGTGTTCAATTCCAATTCTCTAGTCAATTTTCAAATGTATTTAAATTTTAAGTCTCCGGACACTTTCATATGTGGCAATTCAAATGAAAGCTATTGAGCAATACGTTTATTTGCATTTGTTTTTCGTAATTCTGCTAAATGTAATTCCGAATGTTTTTCAGATTTCCTACTTGGACGCCCCTGGGTGTCTCACACACAAGGTGAACATGGTGAAAATAGAATTAATTCTTATTGTATTTTGCTCTGGTATACCGGGGAGAAAAACAGGATTTCGAACTCGAGCATAAGTGAAAAGAAACTAAATAGAGCGGGATTTGTAAGACATTTTAAACAAAGAAAAGTACAGCACACCAATGTGTGCCTCCTTTTCGTCCACTTTAAGGCACAAATTCTATTGGGAATTCCGCACAGCACGCTACTCGCCAGGGCGTCGTTGTCATTTTTGGCTTCTGGTCAAATCTCAGTTTCAAATTCGAAGAAGTTCACCGACGATAGATGTTATTCTCGGCTTTATTTGGAAGAGAAGAATACATTTTTTCATTAGCAATCAACGTGATTAAAAAAGAAAGTTGAGATTTGCTCCTTTGACATCGAATTGAAAATTCTTCCAATACAAGACAATCGAGCAATCTATTATTTTTCATAGTACAGCGTGCCTTTATTTACAGACATGTTTCGCTTGTTGACATCTAGCTTTAATTGAGGAAATTCTATTAAAAATAATTTGATGTTTATTTTCAATTTCAGTTAAAGCTTTTTAAAATTTGTTTTCTTGTGATCTTTTTGCTTCCTTTTTGCGTATTTAACGCGAGAAACTGAGTGGCGAGTACAGTCTGACACATGGGTGGATACAATCTAGGCCAAAGAACGTCCCCAATCATATGAACTATGCTAACAAAACATGCATGAAAAGTAGAATTATATGGGCACTTGCTTTCAAATACAGACTGGTTGCTACGTAAATGCATCGCGTTATATACAGAAATATTCTGTATGTGCTTATCAAAGGTAAAGGATCCGTTCGGGCCAAGTGGCCCATCAGGCCGGAGCTTACCCCAGTTTCTGCAGCATAAAGCGACTAGGAGTACTTCTAGTCTCCACTAGATGGGATGCTCGTCACTTGCAGGGTTACCCCAAGTATCATGCTTAATATTTGATGACTTCGTTTGGCGGCATTTTGGGGGTGAACGTTACAGCAGTAGGGGGAGCAGGGATAGCGCAGTGGCGAGAGCGCTCGCTTCCCACCAATGTGGCCCGGGTTCGATTCCCGGACCCGGCGTCATATGTGGGTTGAGTTTGTTGTTGGTTCTCGTCCTTGCTCCGAGGGTTTTTCTCCGGGTTCTCCGGTTTTCCTCCCTCCACAAAAACCAACACTTCTAAATTCCAATTCGATCGGGAATCCGAGGGCCACAGGTTTGTCAGTCGCAAGACTGTTATGTGCAACCCTCGTAAAACAAAGTTAATTTTAATTTTAATTTTTAGAATTCATTTTAGTTCCAGACTCTTCCAGAGTCCCCTCTCCCCTCAGAAGGATGTTCTTTCGGGGGTTGTCTAGCTGTTTTTCACTGTTTTGCATTATGAAACTGCTATTTGGTGTTAAAATAATGGTCGCGGACATTATTTTTTGCTCATTTCCAGCATTATTTCGAAACTCGTAAAATATCCGTGCGTATTTGCTACATTCTCATAAAACCACCGAATAAGGTGTATATCTTGCCCTTAACCTGCTTTCCAGTGAGGAACTGGACATTTTAAAGAATGTGACTAGGCTTTTCCATCAAACTGCCTCACTTCAAAAATCTTCCTTGCCCCTTGGAAAAGTAACTTTAATAATGACAGCCGAAACCGGACGTTTTTTACCAGGGCGAAGTTCTTTGGAAAAGTATAAACTAGGCGGTTTGGAAAGAATTATTTTACTCTATAAGATAGGAGAGATTATGAACGAATTCATTAAAATATAAATTTATTGCCTGGCATGAATTACGAGTTTTTTAGCCCTTGGATAACAACGGTACCTTTCAGTTATGGTAGATCAATATTAGTTAAAGAGTTAAAAGCCTGACCGGATAAAGGCTTCAATGGATTTTATGTGAATGAATCCATTTATAAGGAGAACAGTCGCCTGGAACAGAAAACAATGTCAACTATAAAGTCATCATAACGTTATATAGTCATATTTCACCTGTCCTCAAGAGCATCCTTCATCCTCTCTCAAATAATTATGCAAAGAACCTTCCTAGCAACTGCTAGGAGCATAATACCTTTCCAGTTCTTACACAGGCACAAATCTCCTTTCTTAGGACGTTTAACCAGTAGGCTCTCCTTCCAGTCCTGAGGGATGTCCTCCTCATTCCAGATCTAATTCAAACGTGAGTGGAGGACCTTGGCCGAAACCATTCCTCCTTCCTTTTAATCTTCTGGGGGGATGTTGTCACACTCATAAGCCTTCCCATTCTTCAGGGATTTCAAGGATCTCTCGACTTTTGTCATGGTGATTTGTCCCGAGTATTCGAATGTTTAGCGTTGCCCTTCTGTTAGATCCGGAGGGTTCTCTTGGGCCGGCCTCTTCAGTGTCTCCTGGAATTGTTCTTTCCACCGGTTTAGCTGGTCGTCTGTCCTGGTGAAGACCACCCCGTTTTTGTCCTTAATAGATTTACTCTTGGCCGTCTTTCGCACGGTAAGCAGTCTTGTGGTATCGTAAACTCTCTTCATGTCTCTCTTTCTGCCGCTTCCTCTACTTCTCGTGGTAATTTCTCAATTCTTCTTTTCTTATCTCTCCTGTAGGTTCTCTTCGCATCCTGATTCTTCTCGTTGTACCTCGTTGTTTACCGCATCCAAGTGATCCAACTTCTGCTGTCTCGTCTTGGCGACTTCCAGCTTTGCTTTCAGCACGCATCTCTAGCCCTCCTCGACAAGTTTCCAGGTGTTCTCACTCATCCACGCCTTCCGCTCTCTTTTGGCTTTTCCAAGGACTTCCTCACAGGTGGATGAGTACATTTTCTTGATCTTACTCCACTCTTGCTCAATATTAAGCTCCCTCTTCTCTTCATCCACTCGTTCGTTTTACAGAGCGTCATATCTGTTGGTCAGTGCAATGACGAACTCCTCCCTTATTTGTCCTAACCTGTATGTACAGTATTTCTCTCTTGATGACTATTTGGCTTCTTCAAGGCCAGCAGCTTCATCTTGATCACAGCCACAGCAAGGTGATGATCTGATCCTGCATCTGCGCATCACCCTGGTAATTTTCTGTTACCATTTTTATCCACTCGACGAGTGGTTGGCCCGGGGTGCTTCGCATGCGCTTATTAGCCTCAGGAATCGTTTGAGTGTTTCCACCGACCTTTCGACCTGAGTTCACCCCTACACCACAATGAGGCACTTCCAAGGAGGTGGGGACTGTGAGATCCCTGGCCGCTCTGATTTCCGTAGGAGGGTAAATTTTAAGCTCAGTAATAATTGATAAAGATGAAATGTTCATTGTGACACAAGCGCGTGACAAAGAAAACATCTTAAAATTTACCATCTTTATTATTTAATACACACATAATGTTTTCAACATTGCTGGTCCTAGCAGTATGCAGGACGCGTGTCACATATCAACCTAGTAAACCCCTGGCCCAGCTCACCACGAGTCTCTCGTAACTCAGTTGGGTAGAGCGCCCAACCGGTATCTGGTAGGCCATGGGTTCGATTCCCGTCAGGGACTCACATGTTTGTTTTTGCCCTACGCTCGTGAAATAACGAACATGTCATCTTTATCATCTATCACAAAGCTTAATATTTACCATCTTTATAATTAAATGTTCCATCTGTTCAAATCCTCGATCACGCTTTATATATAGCCAACTGGTCTACCTTCTGCTAGTTGGCATTTTAAACTATGTTATTATTTAAAGAAAATATTTGTTTCCTCTGTTTCAGTGACATGCCTGTAAACTAGCTATCTCGAAGAGATATGAAGCTTAGTGCATGAACACTATAAACAACATTAACATTTTACATTTCAACGGACAGAACATGCTTTGGTTTCCGTCGACAACATGGGCATTACTGCAATACGGCATTGGTTGGGGAGGTTATCTTTTGATTCCAGAAAAGATTCTTCCCTTGGGATAAAACATTTGAAATTCAAACCGGACGAACAGGAAAAATATGGAAAGAACATAGAAGATCAAGGGCGCGTCTAAATATCATGGCTGAAGACTGAGACAAAAATGGCCTATGACCCACCCCCAAAAAAAAAAAAAAAAAACCTTTATATAAAGACAATACATATTTCACCTTAACCGCGCATTTAACGTATTTGGGTTCTTATACATCGTAACCGTCGTTGTGACCTAACAATCACTTTTGTGATATAGAATTAAATAAGAAAGCATATATGAAAAGTGCAAAAGATTGATCTCGGTAAGGAATCCCTTATATATGAAAATGAAACAAATGTCATAGTTCTTTCGAATAACGTGGCTTGCTTAGCTAACAGTTTTGTTTCAAAATCAATGCTTTTCGACTAGAAACTTGTCTTAAACACTCGTGAGTAATTAAAAGTAATTTTATCGACATCAGTATCCAATTTTTCGATAGTGTTGTCACTAGGTAGAAAATCCAGGTGTCACACCCTTGAGTGCAATTTAAGAGTAACTTGAGTAGGCAACTTGACTGGCTAATGGCTTTCTCATGATTTTTAACGCACGATTATGCAAATATTCGTATTCACTATCCATGTTATCATTTTTTTCAGTTTTCTAATGATATCATTTTAAATAATACGGTAGGAAAGTAAAGGTGACTTAAACCAACAAAAACGGAGAGAAAGAAAGAAAGAAAGAACTTTCCTTAATTTTGTGATCATGATGGTCTAAGCAGTTGAATTCTATTACCAAATGTCTGTTGTAGTAACACACCTACTTGAATTATCTTTAGAAATTGGATGAAAAACTGTACACAGTATTAATATAAACTTGTAATGTTCCTTGACACAGAACTCCGTACCAATTGAAAAGGATGAAACGTTATTCTCAAATCGACTCAAACGTCCCTGAATCAGTACGTTCACCTTTACTTCTGTAAAGTCAGCAGAGTATGTACTCCCTTGGTAAAAGTGCCATATTTAGAGTCCTCAAAAACTAACTAGATGAACAGCAAAGTTGTCTGATTGTGTCCTTCACTGCTCGTCTCACTTCTTTGATCTTCCAACAGTAAAGAATCGGGTTCAATGATGAGTTTAAGTAAATTAAGGTATTCGTAAATTGCCTACCGAGAAAAGTAAATGAAGATAGTCCACTATGGCTGATTAAAGCTAGCATTATGCCATGTGGCAGATAACAAATGACCAATGTCAACTGCAACCACTGTGCACTAGACACTGCCTTCTTGTATCGCGCTATGTTTAGTCGGCTCGGTTGTTCTTGGTGAGTGATGTTCTCGTAGTTGAATTTGGCGATGACGAAGAGTAACGAAAATCTTTGTGTAAGAGATGCTGGAGATTACAAGACACAGAGCTATGCCAATCTGGCAATACCACGAAGTGACAAGATAACTCCATAAGTACATTGTTGCAGCGAGCGTGGAAACAACCCAAAACGTAATTATGGCCACGAATGTTCGCTTTAAAGTTACAACTTGTCTGTATCTCAGCCCCAACAACAGAGCGAGAAGTCTGTCCACGCTTATTGCAGTTAGCGTCAACAGAGACACTGAAACCAGAATGTAGCCTGCTATGAAACTTGAGAGAACTGCATAGTGACAGATATTCCAACGTTCGTTCAAAGCAGACATTAAATGAATAACATAAAGAGGCTCTGAAATAAGACCAACACAGAGATCAGTTGTTGCCAGACAACGAAACAAGAGTTTGGACGGCGGATGAAGGGAAGACTCCTTGGAAAGAGCAACTAGAATCAGGGAATTCCCTAGCAAGGCAGTAATGGACAGAAAAATGTTAAGCACGATACATATCAAGCCGTAGTGTTGTTCCCCTGTAAAATCTGCCGAACAGAACAGTTCTTGAAATGGTTCATCCTTTTCGTCGCCAGTAAATTTCATTATTGCCATTTTCGAGAATCGTAACCAGAGATCTTAACTTTTCACTGTCAGTGTCATCGATCTGCACGCGATTGCGTATTTATAATGGAGCAACCTCGCCACCAGGCCCTCTCTTCGTCCCTACTCGTGTTTCAGGTGCAAGTTATTTAGCTTGAACATTCGAAAATGTAAGATATCGAATGTGTTGACTTAAATGTATTCGTCTCGCCTTCGCCTAGCATTTAAAAATCTTTTTGTAATTTATTCTAAAACAGGCTGTTAAGGTTATTTTTCTGTTTTCAGTCGACATAATTACTGCATCCACCCTTTAAAAGCATATGTGGTATTATGCGTTTGTTAATATTTCCTAGAAATTTACAGGACCATTTTCAGTTTCACTGAAATTTGATTGCAGAAACTTAGGCGCGGAATATTTCAGTTTCCTCCAAGTTTTGTATGACATTTTCTGAGAACATTTCGTGAGTTCAATTTCAATACGGGTTTCAAAGATGTCTGAGGCCATATTCCGTTTTAATCAAATCTCACTGTAGAACTGTGTATGCTCGGCTGCACATAGTTACAGAAATCTTTGCGACCGTCTAAAGGGGCTATGTAAAACAATTTTAGGCAATTTCGGCACTGACCAACCAGTGTTCATAGAATTAACTGAAATATCACAAAAACGGCTTAAAACTGTAGAAGAACGCAAAATAAAGGCAGAAAGGCCAAATGGATGGGCAAAATTCAAGAAGATTAAAAAAAAAACATTCAGGTAAACTTGAAAAACGTCGGCCCGATTTTTTCAAGTTTATTCCAATTTGTACTGATGAAAGTGTCATTTACAATGCTCAAAAATCATCCTTGTTTGTTATGTGGCCGTGATTTTGCCAATAAGAAGACTTTTGCTCTGCCAATTTAAAGTTTAGAGCTCTTAATTAACGAAAATAATCTATCTACTGTATGTATTGAAAATATTTTATCTTGTATTCTTATATTGTAAATATTTTAACCACTTTTAACCGATTTTAGCATTTATTAGGATATTTAGATTTTTTTTTTTCTTTTACTTTAAAGTGTCCCCATTTTAATTAGTGGTTTTATTACTGCTTTTTCAGTTTTGACACTCAACTAAAGGTTTTATATTATTATTTTATTTTATAATTCCCGTGACCTATTCGTTACCGGTCAGTGCAACAAGCGATTTTGAACGACATTCAAAACTGGAAATCGATTGGCAGACTGATAGGTCTGTCTATACATAGCTATAAAATAAACAACATTGAGACATCATTTGCCGCCATACAAGGAAGTAACACTTTAAGGCAGATGACGACTCAAGCTAGATCTTGAGTTGCTTGGTTAAGAGTATCCCATAAAATTTTCATCACAAGCAAAGCTTATAACAACAACATCCAACATCCTCTTTTATTTCCTTATCAATAAATTAAATTACAGAATTGTTATATAAATATATTACTAAAGATAAGGAGTTCTGGCAACCCGAAATCAACCACTAGGTTAAAAATGCCGGGTTGCCAGTTTGCAAATTGAGTTGTCAAATTTTGGCCGGACACACACACGTACACACGGACACACATATATAAATATAGCTTACTTTATAACATGGACTGGTCAAGGATTTTCTTCCAAACTCGTCTTGAAAAAGTTAATCAGTCTAAACTCCTCTTTTACTATCAAGCATTTATTTTCAGTGCACTTGGTAATTTAATCATAACAGCGAGGAAATCGTGCCATTTTTTATTAGCTGCAACTAATTTAATTAAAGGAGAGATTCGATTTCCTGTCATATATATTGCATTACTTATCGCACCTGACACAAAACCGAAATTTCTCTGATGAAAATTTCGAGCTGATGACAAGAACCTGCGTATACTTTAGTTAACGCGGCTCACAACCGAAGACGTCAAAACATTCCACAGTTCACTGAGATAGTTCTTTTACCCCTTACAACTTTGGTTCAGATTAATCCGTTTAATCCGTTTTCGACCAAAATAAAGTAACGTTTAAAGGAAAAAAAAGGAACTTTTTTGACTTAAGTAATCGTATGCATCAGATCAATGACTTTGTCAAAACCCTGATTATTATTTATTTTGAGGTCGAAAACGTTCAGGTTTTATTTTTCAATTTTAAAGTTTTTAATCAAATTTTCGCTTTGTGAATGTTTATCTTGTCGGTTATGTCCTCAATGTTTTCAATTCTGTCTCATCTGCCGATAAAACTATTTGTTATTTTCCTGCAGAGTTTCCTTTGTACGAAACTGGGGGAAATCCGCTCTATACTTTTTTAAAAGCATAGAAGAACATTTACAGTGTCTTTATTTAGTTAGTTACAAAGAAGGTGCATTATGTTGTGTAAAATGCTTATTGACCTATTCGACGGCAGGTCGACAACAAAATCCTGAAAAAGCCTGCTTGGTTAACCGAAATACCTGGGTAAAATAGGACATGTGTTTTTTAGAGTGACATATCTTACCTAAATTACCTTCAGCCTGTCATGATGAATAACGATTGTTTATTTTTGAAGCTTTTATCTTATCAATCCATCTGAAATTAAAAAGCAAAAACTGAATTTTGGACGTTTTGAAGCATTTACCAGCGGAAAAGGTCCACAATAGACTCACAATTACACAACAATAAAGATGGCATAACATATAATAAGCGCGTAAAGTTTGATCATTGTCGGCTTTCACCCGCGGGACTCTGAAAGCAAGACAACTAGGCAAATATAATACATTCGTGAGAATGAGGTGGTTTCATATGCAGTAAATTAAGGCTTTGTCATAAGCTTCTACAGTCAACCTTTTTTTGGAACCATCCGTTGTGACTAAACAAAAAGGTTTCGGTCTTCAAAAGTAACACTAACTCAAAATAAACTTTTCCTATGAGAGGTAAATAAGTTGAGGGTATTTTTCCGTATAGCTTAGCTAAAAGCACTAGTAGTGCATTAATTTTAACTTTGATCTTTCGTGTTTTTTTGTTGCCACTGTGTATAGGACCTGGAATAAAACGAATATAAAATTACATTTTTTTGCTTTATTCTCCGTCGTAACCGTCTACCTTCCCGTATCATTAATTCACTATACTATAAAAGTCATACAGTTTGAATTTAGCACTGTCATGAGAACTAAAGTAGTTTTTCCTTCCCGATATTTTGTTGAGTGCAGTTTAAGTCGATGAACAGCAAAGTACTTGTCTGATTGTGTCCTTCACTGCCCGTCTGACTTCTTTGATCTTCCAACAATAAAGAATCGGGTTTAATGATGAATTTGAGAAAACCAAGGTCGCCGTAAACTGTCTAGCAAGGACAGCAGCTGAAGTTATTCCAAAATGAGAGAGTAGAGCTTCCACTATGCCATGTGGTAGATAACAAATGATTAATGTCAGCTGCAGCCATACCGCACTATGCACTGCCTTTCTGTATCGCGCTATGTTCAGTGGAACTGCATGGCTAGGTTGCTGTTCTGGGTGTGGGTGAACATGATCTTGCACTTGAACTTGGTGACGATGGAGGGTGTGAAAAATCTTTGTATAGGATGAGATTGAGATTGATACGCAAAGTGTTACTATTATATAGCAATACGACAATGTTATCAGGTAATTAGAAAAGTAGATTGCTGCCGCAAAAATGGAAATGGCCCAAAAGACAGTTACTGTCAAAAACGTTCGATTCAAAGTTACAACCTGCCTGTATCGCAAGCCCAACAACAGGGCGAGAAGTCTGTCCACGCTTATTGCAGACAATGTTGGCAAAGACACTCCACACAGAATATATCCTGCTATAAGACTAGCGGCAAAGGTGTAGCGACAAACATCCCATCGTTCGTACAATAGGCTTATCTCATAAGCTGCATAAATAGGTTGTGCTATAAGACCAACACAGAGATCAGTTGTTGCCAGACAACGAAACAAGAGTTTGGACGGCGGATGAAGTGAAGACTCCTTGTGAAGGGCAACTAGAATCAGGGTATTTCCCAAAAAAGCAATGATGGACAGAAAAATATTGATCACCGAAAGAGAAGTCAACGGATGAGGCACTCCAACGGTTACAGCGGCTGAGCAAATCAGTTGGTGTAATAATTTTTGCGTTCCATCTCCAGAATGGTTTGATGCCACCATTGCCTGCAATAAAGAACTGTTGGTTTTAAACCTCTCCAAGTTATTAAACAGAACACGCTTACTATACACTGCCTCATAAAAATAGATACACGCTCTATTACATTTCTCTTTTGTCGTGATCTTTTTAATAACTATCTGTAAAAACTGTTTATTTTATAGCAATAAGGTTGAAGTAGCTAGAAATGACAGATTTTACTTACTTTTTTTAACAGAATTTAAAACCTAAAAATTTTAAAATTAAATAAAAAACGCTTTAAACTGTTCCACTAGAATACCTATTTCCGAGAAGACGTCTGAGTAGAATTTATATCAGCAATTTTTAAGAGCATTTCGGGCAAGGCAACATAGGCCAATTTACTAGCACAATTTAACTAATCCACCTCACTGCGGCTTCTTACGTATGATGCTTAGATAGAGACAAGTGGTGAGGGTGGCTTAAGCAATTAAATAGATTTCACTTAGCACCAATGTATGGAAAATTACGTTCTCGTATTGGGCTGTTGGCGGAAATTTAATTTATTTCTGTCGCACGCTGTTCAGTCTGATTATATAAGTTTGCTTTGTTTATATTTGGTAAAAACAGGTGAAAAAGAGACTCACCAAACATCAAACACTGGGCAACCACTAAAAATGTAAGTTTTAGAATAAAACAAAAAGTTAAGACAACGTTAGCTCCGTGTTCCGTTTTTTAGCTATTATATCTTTAATAATAATTTAAGATATCTTTTAGATATTTTAGATCATTTGCGAACTTTTAAAGTTTTCGGGTTGTAGATGTTTTTGAATTTTTAATATCATCATTCAGAAATCTTCGCGATCCTAAGATCACCATGTATATGTGTAAACCTCTCTAAGTTATAAATCTTGGTAACAATTATTTATGAAAACAGTTAATCTTATAGTAATAACGTAGAAGTTGCTAGAAATTACACATTTCACCTGGTCAGTTTAGCAGAATTTAAAAATTAAAAGTTCAAAAGTAAAGAAAAATCGCTTGAAACTCTTCCGTTAGAAATTTTCATTTTGTCATTCTCAAAATACGGAAAGCAGAGTTGACGTTGTCAGTCGTAACGTTTTATTTTACTCTAAGAATTAAATTTGTAGTGGCTGGGTAGTGATTGATGTTTGGTGAGTCTCCTTTTAGTTTCACCTGTCTTCACCAAACATAGATTTACATAATGGAACTGACCTGCGTGTCACAGAAATTAATTAAACTTCTGCTAGCCGCCCAATAAGAGAACGTAAATTTCACCGGTGCTAAGTGAAATCTATTTAACTGTGTTAGCCTTCCAAACAACTTGTCTCTAAGCTTGATACCTAACAGGGCAGTAAGAATTAAGGCTAAAGAGAACTTCTGCTAAAAATATTGGCCTTTTTTCCTTGCCGGTAGTGCTCTTAAAAAAGGCCAAAATAAATTATACCCAAAAGTCTTTTTTCGGAAAATAGGTATTCTACTCATACTCTGCTCGGTGAAATAGCATATATAATATCATAGGTGACAAATTACTCCTTAATTTTGGCGCGAAATTTCAACGTTAATTTATAATTTCACATGTGAAATTATAAAATTGCCATGGCAACGTAGTTAGCGGCAAGATGGCGTCCGGAATAAAAGATGTTTTAAAGCTTAAACTTTGTACATTTTCGCTTAAATTTCATCTTAGCCAGCTAGCCTTGGCCATGTAATAAAACTTTTGATGATATTTTATATTTCAAAACGTCAAAACGACTTCAAGACTTAAGCCAATTACATAAATGGCATCGAGCGGATTTTTGAGCGTTTTACACGGGCGCCGTTTTCAGTTCATTCAAGACGAACTATGGACATAATGTGAGAAATAATTGACAGGTTGATTTATCTATGAAACTTTTTGTAAACGGCAAAAAGGAATCTCTGAAAGGTTTTATTCAAAGACTAAAAAACCTTGCGAACTTAAGCAAAATGTTATGTTTTCAACTTTTCAAAGCTCAGAGTTCGCGATGCAATGTACCAGTCAAAAACACCTAAGATTGCAAGCGTAATTTGTCACCTATGATGAATTTGAGTGCTTTTGGCAACGTTTAGAGCAAATCGTCGTCAACACACTAAAGCGTTGATGCATTTTCATTGACAATTATATAAACTATGCCTAACGGAGTTCGAGCCTTTAGCCCTCAGGCCAAAAATAACGGTACCAATTTCTGTGAAAAGGCATTACATTAACTGAATCATAATTAACGTCTTTTATAATTACCGCCAAGTTAACCATGGTAACGGAACATCTGCGTGAAATATTTTCAAACTGTTTACTCAAACATCGTGAGAGATTTAAAAGCCAAGAATTTACCAGTAGAACTAGTTGTACTATATTTAAGTTCAGCTTTTCAGTGCAAAAACAAAACAGTTAGAAAACAATAAATCTATATGATTAAGTAGACTGACAGCAAGCGCGAACCATGAGCGTTACCGATAAAAGCAATTAAAAAATCAATTATTTCAAGGATATCACTGACATAATGCTAGAAAGTAGAATATAAAGTACTAACCTTAATGGCGAAAAACAGCAGGTTTGCTTTGTGTCACGGAAAGGGGATTGCCGGTTACAAACTGTTTTCAACGCCTGACTCTAGAAAGCTGGTACACAAACTAAGAGTCAACTTAGAACGAACGCCTCTCAACAGATTACAACATCTGCTGGCACCTTATAAACGACTAATTCACGACGTTAACAAAACCGACCGACGGACCTCAAACAAAAAGACTTAATTTGACAAGCAATAGACGAATCGAGACTGACCAATTACTGTCGATAAACGTTTCACGAGTCTTACAGCCAATAACATCACGGCAAAACCGACCAATCATCTTCGACTCGCAGACCTGATTAAAGACTGAGGCAGTATCATGAGAATCACTTCGAAAACTCAAAAGTCAAAATAAATATTTACATTAATGAAATCCTTAAAATAATGGTCTAGCTTTGTTAAAAATGACTATAACAGTCCACTTAAGTAACAAATGAGATATTATCATATGCTATACAGGCATGAGATTTAAGTCAAAAATTGAAAACGTCTGGCGGACGCTTTCAAACTCTGCCTATGTGTCTTGGATAAATCGCTAAAAACTAATCACACTTTGCTCTCCTTTGAATGATTCACTTAATAGCTTTACCTTGGTGTTCTAGGCGCATCTCGTGAATGAGCGAAGCTATTTAGTCAAAATTTAAGCTCTGTTATGGCCACAAATGAATCAAAATCCCCCTTCAAACGTCATCGGCTGACAATAACATTTTAACTTGACTCTGAAGATGAATTGTCCTAATAGGTTGTTGAAACGTCAGTCATCAAAACTGCTCAGAACTTCCCTCAAACAGATGATCACACTATAAAATCTTAACCTTGTGCTGGGACTGAACCACCATTCCTTTGGCACAGGTGGCTTAAAACCTTAATAATATTGTCTCGCAACTCTCATTTCTTTCATATTCAAAATCATTAAGATCGTAATTTACATCTTTTAAGGTCTTTGTCATCGTAAGAGATCATTTGGATCATCAAGAACATCAGAGACATTATGCACATTGTTAGTTCATTTATATCTTTAAATTAGACTTTAAGATATCTTTTAGATCATCAGAGAACTTTTAAACTTTTCGGGTTGTCGATCTTTTAAAGTTTTAATATCATCACTGAAAGACCATCAAGATCCGTAACATCATAAGAGATCTTTCAAATTACTTACATGTAAGTTCACCGAAGCTCGTTTACAGAAATGAAAGCAATTGAGATATTTTGGATTTATTGGATCGTGATCGAGATCCAATAGATGTGTCTCTCTATAGATTGTTTGAGATTTTGCGTAAAGCAATTCAGTCGTAAAACTTAGAAAGATGGCTGGAAGTACCGTCGAGACAAAAATAATATTTTATATTAACGTACTGACTAATAGCAAGCTTGACCAATAGCAAGCGGGCAAAATATATTTTATGAAAAGCGTCAAAGTCACAACCTCTGGGCTAATTAAAAAAAAACTGGACCGAAGTTTTGATAAAATTTATTAACTATAAGCCTTCTGGTGTCTCGGTCCAATTCACTAGTGACGAATTTTAAACATGGCCAATCTATTAAAAAAAGGTCAACCTCTTCCCCCCTCCTGTGGAAGAGGGGCCTAGGGGATGAGTGATTATACATCGTGAAATCAGTATTTATTTGGTAGATAGCCTGGAGCTTGCTGAACAAGATAAGATGGCTAATAGTTGTTAATGACGTCATAGGACGTCATTAAATCCGCCATTTTGGAATTCACTATTTTTTATGACATCAAAAACAGCAAGAATCTATAAAAATGTTTGTAAACAATAATGGGTTTGTAAAACTGAACTAATACTACAAAATTGACGACAAAGCGTGAATAACGTTTGAAAGAAATTTGGGTTAAAATGATTAGTTGCCATGATGAAGTCATGGATGAAGGAAAAGCAGTTTTTACAGCGAAATGTACCCAAGGGATGTCTGGAGGAGCCACTAAAAGTATTAGCATCCTTAGGTAAAAACCACTTTTGCAAGCTCTAAAAAAATCTCATGGGGGTGGGGAGCATCGCCCTTACCATTCTTGCACGATGCAGGTTAATGCTTATATAATGTTGAATGTTTACTTACCCTTGCCAAAAAAAATAACGTGTAGTTGACAGATAACTCGCTTTCCTTTAGTGTGTTAACTGTCCTAAATTGCAATGTTAGTAGTGTTTTAAAGAGAGGGACTGGAATCGAATTACAAAATTAATAATAACGCATAATTAATTTGCTTTACTCCATATATTGTGGAGACGTGATCGCGTGTTACAGATACATTGTTACATACAGGTATACTACATACTTATAGCATTTGCCAAAAATAAGATGAGTTGATAAATCATAACATACTCAATACAAAACTCATCTCTATGTGCAGAACAGTTGTCTGATGGTGTCCTTGACCGCTTGTCTCACTTCTGTGATCTTCCAGCAATATAGAATCGGGTTTAATGTTGAATTTAGGTAAACCAGTGTCATTGAAAATTGTCTGAGCAGAATAACAGATGAAGATTGTCCAGTGTGAGTCGACAAAGCAGTGACTATTCCATGTGGTAGATAGCAAAGAACTAATGTCAACTGCAACCACAGTGCACTGGACACTGCCTTCCTATATCGTGCTATGTTAAGCGGTGAAATTGGCTGATTTGGTTGTCCCTCGTGAATCTGGTTTTGCACTTGAATTTGGTGATGACGAAGAGTAAGGAAAATCTTCGTATAAGAGAGGACTGAGGTCACTAGACTTACAGCTATAACTATATGGCTATACCAAATAGTTATACGGTAATTTCTCAAGTACATCATTGCACAAACAGTGGACACAGTCCAAAAAGTAATTATAATAACACATGACCTTTTCAGGGACACAGTTTGTCTGTACCTCAGCCCCAACAACAAGGCGAGAAGTCTGTCCACGCTAATTGCACTCAGTGTCAACAAAGACATTCCACACAAAAGATAACTTGCTATGAAACTTGAGAATAACGCATTGTAGCATGTATTCCAATTTTCGTTTACTGCAGACATCCAGTAGGTAATAGCGAGAGGCTCTGAGATGATACCAACGAACAGATCAGATGTAGCCAAGCAACAAAGCAAGAGTTTCGATGGCGCATGAAGGGACGACTCCTTGTAAAGGGCAGCTAGGATCAGAGTATTCCCCAGAGTTGTAGTTATGGTAAGAAAAACGTGTAACACTGAAAGAAATATCAACTGGCCGTGCATTGAAGCTGTTACACCTGGTGAGCAAAACAACTTTTCGTATGTTTCATGCTTTGCATCTCCAGTGAAGTTTGTCAAAATTGCCATCTTTTCGATGGTCTGTAGTTGTAATAACTGCCGAATTTCCTTATTGGTGTTTGCTTAGTACGAACTTTATGTCACTGCTTCAGAACGAAAAACAATTCGAACACCTGACTTGGTGCAATTTACGTCCGCAAACATGTCAAATTAAAATCATCTCGATGAACATCAGTTCTCGTAAGTATGCAATTTTAAAGAATACTGGTTGCAAAAAGAAAAAATATACTGGATGTGTTTCCTTGCAAGATCTTACTGTTCGAATGGGAAAGTACAAAAACTCAGCTATAACTGCTGATCACTTTATGGAAATTAATTTATTGAGTAGAATTGAACGTTGAATATTGGTAAGTTAGGTTTATCGGATGTTAATAAAAGCGGTTCTTCACTAAATAAATATATGTTATTTGCCGGTCAGGAGGTCCGTAAATATATTTACTAAAGCCATTGTCACAATTAAAGTAAAATATATTAGAAAAAAGGAAAGATCTACTGAAGCTGGATGTCTTTAGTTACAACTGAAGTTTCTAAATTCAGGAGCATCGTAGCTAGCCCAGATTCTTTCACACTGTTGGCTGGTTGGTTAGTCGTTGGTCGGTGGTTTGTAAGCATTTGCTGCAATTTGTCTGCTGACCAGCAGACAGTATGAGTGAGAGGTGTAGTAAGGCGGGTGTATAAAGGCGGCCTTTTTAATTTAAATCGGTTTAAAGAGAAAACAAAAAACAAAGAGACAAACTGCGGCTAACAACACTGTGTTAATAGAACTCGAACAGTACTGTCAACCTATAAAAATCGCCAGCTCCCAGCTTGAAAAAGAGGGAATCATGTATCAGTGTGTGTCGACATTGACTGTCGTTCTCTGCTGCATCTACCACCCGTATCACGGGTTCTAAATGGGTTAAGCCCGAGTCCTCTAAATTAGAAAACAACGGATGCCACGCTTCTTAAATGATCATTTGTGGCAGCTTACATGACAATGAATGCAATTATCAGGATTAAATCCAAAATGGCGGACGGGGTTTGATTAAAGCCAAGAATTATTGTCTTATATCATGAAGCGCTTCAAGCGAGATCGAGCACACCAATGTATACCTGCCTGAAGTATGCAACTGATGATGATGAAATCGACTAATACAGAAAGAAATTATGTGGAGCGCATTGAGAGATTGCCTGTTAAATACGGAAATCGAAACTCGTTTCTTCCGATAGAACTGTACGTGTCTGGTGCGGGTTTAGTGCCATCAAACTGCAGCCGAGGCAAAGTGCACCTTCTGCGGGCCTCAAGTCTACTTACAGTACTTATATCCACAGGCGGCCCAGACGTTGTATTCGATCAACGTGATACCTTATTGTTACTTATTTTCGCGGGACTTAATTTTCGCGATTTTCGCGATTTTCAAAAAATCGCGAAATTAAAGACCCGCGAAAATTAATTCTAAACGATTTCTATTGTATTTTTTATGCTAATTACGTATTTTTGGCCAAATCGCGAAAATTAAGTCTCGCGAAATATTCCTGTTGCATTTTCACGTATATTGATGTTGACGATTGCGTTACGTTTTCAGCCGTAAGACAGAAAAAAGAATTGAAATAAAAATAGCTTACCTCTAACGATAGGTAAGCCATTTTTATTTTTTTTCCTTTACAAATGTAGTATTTAGAGCAATTTTCAAAGCTTTTTCATACATTGTCTCAAACAGCTGAACTATTGTGCGTATTATATGTCACGTTGATCGAATACAACGCCTGGGCCGTCTGTGCTTATGTCTTGACTGTTCCAAAAGCCTCCACAGCCATTAAGTGTTTTGTTATATAGCACGACGAAGCTAGGTCAATACTGCAATGTTACCCGTTCTGACGTCAGAGATTTTGCAATGTTGTCCGCTCAGAGACTTTTGGCGGGAAACAGTTTTTATTGTTAGATGCCATGTCACCTCGAAATAGCCAATAAGAGCGCGCGCTGTTGGGGAATAACACTTACCATGTGCTGAAACTATGGAAAGTAACTTCCATTTCGAAAAATTGTATTTACGTTTTTATATTTTTGATTTAATGAATGTTTTTTATGATCTCATATAAAATGAATTTAATTAAACAAAATGGCAACTGAATTATATTTTCTTCCTTATTAATACTTGTGATGGAGTAACATTTCGCAAATGCAATGGAAAAGGGGAAAAATGACAGCCAATTTTAATATGTTCCCCCGAGAATACTGTAGTAAGATTTTTAGAACCTCGGAAACGTAATTTTAAGGCTTTCTGGGATGTCCCCCTCACAGAACATATCCCCCTTTAAAGCTATTTTTTGGCATGACCCCCTCTAAATCCAACCAGCCCGCTTTCGCCCCACCTCCCCCCCCCTCTTTCCCCGCACCTCAATATTAAATGAACACCTTGGGCTTCAACAAAAACAATTTCATTTTCATCTGTCTGGTAGTTGACACACTACGATTTTTATTTGTTATATTTAAGTAGCCTTTCGTAAAGACACCACGCGGGAACATATTGTCCAAAGTAACAAAAATGCGTATGATGCTATATTAAAGGACCGTGAAACCAAAAACCAACCCCTATCCCATGGCCCATGGTACATACTTTATGGCTTTTTAGGGACGGACCATTATTTTTTTTTTAAATAATGGTCCGTCCCTTAAGTGCCCATCTTCCTGTCAGCGATTTCTTCACCTCCAAGATTCCTTTTAATCGCTTGATTTGAATGATTACAGTGTTTAATTTTTCTCTTTTGCAATACCAAAAATTGGTATAGCAAAATTTAAATAAATGTACAAGTACAAACGAATTATTTTTATGTCAGTCGACCTTTCTATTGTTACAGGTTTACGTATTTCCGGTTGCGCAATTTGATTTTGAGGAATGCCAGGTTTCGTCACGTGCTAATGTCTTCGAGCGAGAAGAACAGAAATCCTTCGCTATATACACTATATACAGTATATAGTGTCAACAGTGGCAATTTTGATTTTCTCAGTGGAGCGTCATAAGCAGAAAAGCGATCTTCCCAGTTGAGTTTGTCCTATAAATTGACCTATAAGTGTCAAATGGCGCCTGTATCAAAGAAAGGAAAGCCCGGTAAGCTACATGATGGCGTCTACAGAAGACAAAAGAGGAGGAGTTGTCGCAAAACCGTCTACAGTGTAAGAAGCCTCGCTTGCACTTTATTTAGATACCTTCTTTTTTAATTATTGTTGACAAAATTTTGTTGAGTTTATTTACATACCCTTTACAGGCCGCCCAGACGTTGTGTTCGATCAACGTGACATATTGATGTTGGCGATTGCGTTACGTTTTGAGCCCTGAGACAATGTATGAGAATGCTTCCTCTTGCATTATTTTCACTGTAGTTTGACTTTTCTGTGTTTCTAGTGTGGGTTTTAAGCTGTTTAGGCGAGTTACACTTTAGGGGAAGCAAAACAAACGAAAGTATAACACGCCTAAACGGCTTAAAATGAATGAATGATATAGGTGCTTATATAGCGCATTAGAATTATGGGATGAGACCGGACATCAGCATATCAGGCGCCTTTGGCAGCCGCTATCCGTCCATGTGTATGATCTCACCCCACCACCCAACCCATAGAATAGAACAGACCACAACACCGGGAACTCCATGCCCTACTCTTTACGATGAGTGTGTGGGTTCTTTAACGTCCCCTGCTGATTATAACACTGAAGAAGCAGGAGACAGGGCCTACGGTTTATCGTCCTTATCGAGAAGACTAGAACGTCTAACCATTTGCAGATGTAATTACAAAGGCAGCACGTTCTCCTCAATTATTTTAAGACCCTGAGTGTTGGTCCGGTCTGGGAGTCGAACCCGAGACCTCCCGCACGGCAGTTCGGCGCTCTACCAACTGAGCTAACCGGTTGGCGGTCAATGCAAGACAATCAAATGAAAGCCAAATTTATTTCAATTCTTTTCCACATGCAGTATTAAGAGCAACTTTTGAAGCATTGTCATACATTGTCTTACATCAGTATGTCACGTTGATCAAATACAACGTCTGGGCCGCCTGTGGTTTAATTTATTCCAGTTTCAATTTCCCCCCTCGATTATTTTAATAGCAATTTTTCTCCGTCGGTCATGGGAAGCTCCTACAGTCATGTTTATTTAAGAAACAAAAAAGTAACGCAGTACATGCACGTTGTTTGCCGACCATATGTTATGATAAAACTTGAAACAAAAACTGCGCATTTTGTACTGCAATTGCAACTAGGTGGATACGAAAAAAGAGCTTCTTGTTTTAAGGAAAAAGGAAAAAATAACTTGAAAACTGTCTTACGTTACATTACTCAGACGTACTCTGGTCACGTCAATGAAATGTGTCATGGTGATATATCGTCACACTACACAGCGAAAGTAGATGCAAATGGTTATTGCGTTGTTACTGATATTTTTTGAGGCACTTCAATGCATAATTAATTTTTTTATTATTATTATTACCACTAGGTGAAGATAAAATGCAAGTCAAATGAAGGAATTTGCAAGGTGGAAAATTGTAAGAAAAGGGGGCAATTCTTTAAACGGCTCGACAAGCACCTGGTGAGGGCTCATCCACAAGTAACAGAACGAGAGCACAGTACCCTCCCAAGTGTGCCTATGAGAGAAGCCACTCATATGCGTTATCGTATAAAAGAGGAATGTGGACTTTGCGGGAAAACACTTTTGCTTCGCCCACACCTCAAAAAGGCACATAAAGTAAATACGTGGGATGAGTATATACAAAAACTTAAAAAACTAAAAGGAAGGAAAAAGATTCAGATAACGCCGACCGTGGAAAACTCCGAGACTCCCGCCGGAGGATTAAATTCTTTGTTGAAGCAAATTACCCAAGTGGCCGCTACAGATAATACAAAATAATACAAAATTAAAAAAAAAACTCTCTATAGCTTTCATTTATAATATAAAAGTCACACTTCAACTAATGCTTTTACTCATTTCTGTCATGTTTGTAATGACCCAAGTACGTATACGTCCCCCTCTCCACCTCTCCCCTCCACCCCCCCGTATATAACCTCGGACGCTGCACACACTGTGGAGTCCTGGGACTAGTAGAGTCGTCACGTGACAAGAAGGCCGTGTACGATCGAGTTAGTTGAGTTCTTGCCATGTGAGTGTTGTAACTCGGAGTTTACACACTGTTTTCTGTATTAAATACACCACATTTTTGGCGACGAGGAACGTGATCGAATACCACGACCAGGTAGACTAGAGTGAAGCGAAGTCTACACGGAAAATGCCTACATTTGGGAAATTAGACGAATACAACGAAACGGAAGATTGGCGCCATTACACAGAGCGTGTAAATCACTTTTTTGAAGCAAACGAGATAACCGATCCGGACAAAAAAAGATCCATTTTCCTGGTTAGCGTGGGAGCCAAAACCTACAAGCTTATACGAAGTCTGGTCGCTCCGGAGGACCCGAAGACCAAAACCTATGAGGATTTAGCGAAACTCGCCCAGGAACATTTCATGCCAAAGCCTTCCGCTATTGTACAACGATTCAAGTTTAACACTCGCACTCAACAACCAGGTGAGACAATTGCCATGTTTTTAGCTGAGTTGAGGCACCTGACCGAACACTGTGAATTTGGGGCAACATTAGATGAAATGCTACGTGATCGGCTTGTGTGTGGTGTTCACGACATCAGAATACAGCGTCGTTTACTAGCCGAACCGAAATTAACCCTGAAGCGAGCGCTCGATCTGGCTCTCGCCATTGAGGCCGCGGATAAGGATGCCTCGGAGATACAAAAGGGGGACCCTCAGGAAGGGGATACTTCGCTCAACAAAGTCGATTTTAAAGTGGAAAAGGGTGGCGAAGTTAATTGTTATCGCTGTGGCGGTAATCACTACCCCAAAAGCTGTCATTTTAAGGATGCGAAATGTTATGCTTGTGGAAAGTTGGGTCACCTATCTCGAGTGTGCCAGAACAAAAAGAAAGGGAAACTACCACCTCCTAGTACTAATAAGAAGTCAGACACCCCACAGGATACCCATCTCCTAGAGGGGGGAGAGGAGGCAATGGGGAGAGAACAGGGTGTGGGTGCATATTCTTTGTTTACCCTTGGCGGTAAACGACCTTTGCCATACAAAGTACAGCTTAGTGTTGGTGGGCAAGCACTAGAAATGGAAGTTGACACAGGGGCTTCATTGTCAGTGATAAGTGAAGGCACCTACAGACACCTTGTCTCACAAAACGGGGCACCGCCACTGGAGAAATCAGGAATTGTCCTTCGTACATACACTGGGGAAGAGGTCAAGCCCGAAGGGGTGTGTACAGTTGATGTACATTATGAAGGGGGCGAATACTCCTTGCCATTGTTAGTTGTAAGTGGAGAAGGCCCAGCTCTGTTGGGGAGGAATTGGCTGGAAGAAATTAAGCTAAATTGGCCAAGGATTAAGCAACTTACTTCGCATGACAAGCGACTTGGAGAGATTTTGCAGAAACATGCACAGCTATTTGGGGAGGGTCTGGGGACCCTACAGGGGACAAAGGCCAAGATCCATGTGGACCCCACAGCCACCCCCATTTTCCATAAAGCCAGACCAGTGCCATATGCTCTCGGGGAGAAAATTGAGCAAGACCTGGAAAGACTTGAGAAGGCAGGAACCATTGAACCCGTTCAATATTCCGAGTGGGCCACACCCATTGTCCCAGTTATGAAAAGTGATGGCACAGTAAGAGTCTGTGGAGATTACAAGCTTACCGTCAATAAGGTCTCGAAATTGGATGGCTACCCTATCCCCAAGCTCGATGATCTATACACAAAGTTGGCTGGGGGTCAAACGTTTACTGAGTTAGACTTGAGCCATGCTTATGAGCAGATGCTTGTGGATGAGAACTCAAGGGAGTTTTTGACAATTAACACCCATAAAGGCCTTTTTAGATATAACCGCCTCCCGTATGGGGTCTCTTCAGCGCCCGGCATCTTCCAGAGAACCATGGAGGGTTTGCTGCAAGGAATACCTTCGACAGGAGTCTTGCTAGATAATATCCTCATCACAGGGCCCAGCACGGAAGAGCACCTAGACAACATCGAGAAAGTTTTGGGACGCCTTTCTGATGCCGGCTTGCGGCTCAAAGCTGAAAAGTGCCAATTTATGAAGCCCGTTTTGGAGTGCCTGGGGCACCGCATTGACGCAGAAGGGTTCCATCCAGTTGAAGCAAAGGTGAAGGCCATCAAGGAGGCCCCAACCCCAACCAATCCCTCTGAGCTGAAGTCCTTTCTAGGGATGCTTAACTTCTATGGCAAGTTCATGCCCGACCTATCGTCCACCCTGGAGCCACTGCACGAGCTTCTGAGGAAAGATATCTGTTGGAAATGGGGTACAGAGCAACAAGAGGCGTTTGATAAGGCCAAGAATCGACTTCAATCATCAGATGTACTCGTGCATTATGATCCTGAGAAAGAGTTGGTGGTATCTTGTGATGCTTCACCCTATGGTATTGGGGCAGTGCTGGCCCATGTTATGAAAGATGGCTCAGAGAAACCAGTTGCATATGCCTCACGAACACTCTCCACAGCAGAGAGGAACTATGGCCACCTAGATAAAGAGGCACTAGCTGTAGTTTTTGCCGTGAAGAAGTTCCATCAATTTCTTTTTGGACGTCATTTCAAGGTCTACACAGATCACAAACCACTTTTGGGGCTGCTTAACCCTGAACGAGCCACACCTCTAATGGCCTCAAATAGGATGCAGCGATGGGCATTGACTTTGCTTGCGTATGAGTATGAGCTTATTTATCGCCCTGGTGAAGAGAATGGAAACGCAGACGCCCTCAGTCGTCTACCCCTTCCAGTTGCTCCAGAGACCACGCCCATCCCAGGGGACATTGTACACCTTCTAGAGACCATCAACACCAGCCCAGTGGATGCCACTAAAGTGAAGTTGTGGACAGCCCGTGATCCAGTACTTTCTCAAGTTATGCAGTTCGTCCTTCACGGATGGCCCATGGCAGTCGAAGAAGAAGCCCTGAAGCCTTATTTTGCTAGAAGAGAGGAATTGAGTGTACATGCTGGCTGCTTACTTTGGGGATCCCGGGTCGTGATACCCCCACAGGGGAGAGAGGAAGTGTTGAACATACTACATGAGTCCCACCCCGGTATTGTTAGAATGAAAAGCCTAGCTAGGAGCTATGTGTGGTGGCCGAAAATGGACTCACGTTTGGAGGAAAAGGTGAAAAGCTGTGTTACCTGCCAAAGCCACCAAAAGAAGCCACCCAGTTCACCGTTGCACCCTTGGGAATGGCCAGGCCGCCCTTGGTCTCGAGTACATGTAGATTATGCCGGTCCTTTTATGGGCAAGATGTTTCTCCTAATTATTGATGCGCATTCTAAATGGATGGATATCCATTGTGTGAATTCTGTCACTTCCAGCGCAACCATTGAAAAGCTGAGGACAACCTTCGCTTCACACGGCCTACCAGAGATTGTAGTGTCAGACAATGGGTCCAATTTTGTTAGCAGCGAGTTCAAGTCATTTCTACAGAAAAATGGCATCAAGCACATTACCTCTGCGCCTTATCACCCATCATCAAATGGCCTCGTAGAACGAGCGGTGCAGACGTTTAAGCAAGGGATGAAGAAGCAAGGTGATGGTACTGTCGAGACCAAGTTAGCTCGGTTCCTATTAAGTTATCGTATTACCCCCCAAAGCACCACGGGTGAGTCTCCTGCTCAGTTACGCTGGGGACGAAGTCTGAGGTCACATCTCGATCTGCTGCGACCAGATGTAGCGGCAAGGGTACATGCAGCACAGTCAAGACAGAAGATACAGCATGATCAGCATAGCCGAATGCGTCAAGTGGAAGTCGGCGATTCAGTGAATGTTCGAAACTACTCCAGAGGCCCCAAGTGGATTCCAGGAACTATCATCCAGGAAACTGGTCCTTTGTCTGCGAGAGTTGAGTTGGAAGATGGAACTGTGGTTCGAAGACACCACGATCAACTAGTTGCTCGACCTACAGAAAGTTTCAACCCTGGTGTCACATTACCAATTACTAGCCCATTGCAGCAGGAAGGTGTGGATCCAGAGATAATCGTACCTGATGTAAATGACCCCGAGGTTGCCCATGGAGACAGAGAACCACCCAGTGCAACAATGGTTCGGGACTCGGGGCCAACTACCCCTGTCAGGCGATACCCAGCGAGGAATAGAAACCCCCCGCAGCGTTTTTACTAATGGACTCATTCCCTCCCCCGTGAACAGTTTTAAGTTTTAGGGCAGAGGCGTTAATTTTTTTTTTTCTCGTTGACGTTTGTTTTCTTGCTTGTTTAAGAACTTGGGGGGGAGGAATGTGGAGTCCTGGGACTAGTAGAGTCGTCACGTGACAAGAAGGCCGTGTACGATCGAGTTAGTTGAGTTCTTGCCATGTGAGTGTTGTAACTCGGAGTTTACACACTGTTTTCTGTATTAAATACACCACACACACATAGACATTATCAATGATTTTTAAGGGTAATTCTACCAATTCTTCTCTTTTTGGCTTCTAGGCGTCTACTGCTTTTAAGGAGAGCAAGGAGATGAATTCAAACACCAAACATGATTACAAATATTTTTATGTGTAAGATAAAACGACTAGGTTTATCTAGGTATAATTGACAGTGCAGTGACGTACTCCCGCTAGTCTAGTATCAGTTTTATCCCGCCGCGTTGCGAAACAGTCAGTTCTCCTCGCACGCCTTTCACTAGCTCGCTCGATTTCTTAGACCCGTTGTTCTAAATTTAGAAGACTCAAATTTTAACCCTTTTAGAACCCGAGACTCCGTGATATAGCTAAGAAACCTCAACTTATTCTTATGAAAACCACAAGACTCGTTAATTTGCACTCATTCTCTTTGCATAACAGTCCTACGGTATAATTTTTTTCCTTGGGGAAACTAGACGTAAACTATACGTAGTAATTTTTCTCTTGATTTATTTTTGCCATTGGACAATATTGCGAGCAGCAAACTGATTATAATGACCAATTAAAAATTGGCAAGATATTTTTGTTTTTAAATGCGAGTTAAAGATTATTCTGCAATGTCGCGTGAAAATGTATTAAGCCATTGTCACAAAAAAGTTAAATATTTGTAATAAGAACGGATCTGCTGAAGTGGTAATTCTATACCCATTTAACGTTGCTGCGCATTTGCGAGCTGATAACTTTTTTATTTCCGTATGCGATAGAGAAAACCTACGTTTCGCACTGTTGTATAACTAAAATAGCCCCAGGTGATCACGGAAAAAGGTTCTCTCTTTTAATACAACTCTGCAGTGTTGGTATTTTATCGATAATAATCTCAAGATAGAAAAGCTTCTACTAATCTCAGATTTTACTCTTCGCAACCTAACGAAAACCGCCAGCTTCCTGGTTGAATAATTTGTCATCCTGAATCAGTGTCTGTCGACATTGTCGTTCTCTGGTGGATAGCAATAATACTTCAGTAATACCTCAGTTTCATTCTTAAGGTACGTTTACACAGGCGATTTTTGTCGCCCAGCTCAATGCAATTGTTGTCGCGCCGAAGTTGCATGAAGTCGCCGCGATATCGCGGTGATAAAATCGCCATGAAATCGCCGCGAGTTTGCACGCGTGAGAACTAGCGGCGATAAAATCGCCGCGATAGTCTATCACAGGAGTTTCGAGCCTGTTTGAAACTTGATGCAACTTCGCCGGCGCTACAAAAATTGCATTGAGTTGCGCGACAAAAATCGCCTGTGTAAACGGGCCTTATAAAACCGCAAGACCCGATAGAAAGCACTCATTCTATTTGCATGACAATCCTGAAGTGTTCTAAGCCCGGGCATGTACTGGGACAGCGGTTATTTCCTTGCGGAAACTAGACTCGACCCTTGCTGCTTTCCATATAAGTGCATACTTGACCGTGCGACAGACTTCATTTCTAGCAAGGGTGAACACTTCACAATTCAAGTCATGGTATTTCCAACGAAAGAAGGCCTGCTTTTGTTACTTTGCTGTTGCTTGGCGCTAAAAGGCGTTTAAGGTAACTCTGGTTTTGCATTTATTTTAACCCTATAAAGTGTTAGTGCTACTAATTTAAAATGAATCTTAATTTGAAATGTTATTGAAACGTGGTGATATTTCTCCTGATTCATTTTTCTCTATTGCGACAATATTGCGAGAGCCGTTCACAGCGAGCCGATTAAAATGTAAGACCGATTAAAACATTTGGAAATTCAACATTGTTTTGCAATGCAAGTTTAGATTATTCTTTCATTTCTCGTGTACTGAAGCCATTGTCAAAAGTTAACTATGGGAAAAAGGAAAGATCACCGAAGCTGGATGTCCTTTTCTTATTTATTGTTATTCCTCCCTTGCAAGTTTCATAACTTTTAATTCTTAATATTTTATTTCCGTATGCGATAGCTTGCACCTAAGCTTCGCACTGTTGGCCTCAAGTATAAGGAACTGGCCTCTGTACTTACAGTAAAAATGATTCTTTCGATTTCTGTGAATTAACTCTGCAATGTGGTTAATATATAGATAACATATATAATCTTAAGATATGCAGAAATTTTGACGTGCGTGTTTAAATGCTGGTAAAACGTTCAGACATTGCTGAAGTTGTTCCGCCTGGAAGAGTACAGATCAAATTTAGAAAGCTCATTAACTGGCGTTGTAATTGGATATCAAATCAAGTTATCCGCGAACAAATCGGACTCAAATAACTTAGCTTATGTAGACCACACTGACTGACTGTTCATTCAACGACCGGGAGCCCTTATGACAGAGAATGGAATAAACAATTCACGTAGAAATCGCAGTGGCAATAGCAGTCTTCGGTCTTGCATTTGTATGCCTTGTGTAAATAATATATATAACTGGATTTATGAAAACGTGGTCGCCGAAAAGTGACCTGAGTGTTTTTGACCACGTACATTGCACTGCGATATGGCTAAAAACATGCTGAGAAAAAAAAACGGCGATTTGCGATTAAAACGGTGAAAATTCATTAACCTGGTTTTCATAAATCCAGTCATATATGCAAGTGCCGCTTTTCGCTTTCTCTGCACCAAGTCTCAGTCTTTTAATTTTCAAAATGGGACACTGCGTTTCGGCTAGTTTCGACCCTTCGCAACCTAACAAAAACCGCCAGCTCCATGCCAGAATATCAGTACTGAAATGATGTATCAGTGTCTTTCAACATTGCAGCATAGCAATAATACCTCGACTCATTCTTATAAAACTGAAAGCTTAAGTCTTGCCAAAGTGCACTCATTCTATTTTCAATCCTGAGGTGCTCTAAGCCCGGTCACGTACTGCGGAACATCATAAAAGTTATTTTTTTTGCGGAAGAAATACCTTAAAATTACTATTTTTAGCGGCTACTAATTTCAGCGATTATTTTAAAGCAAGATTTAGCGACTATTTAATTTAGCGATTTTCAGAAAATTCTAAAAAGTAAGTGATATTGTGTAAAACTGTTTTTAATGGAAATAAATGTTCAGTAAAGAACAAACTTACTTGAATTGAAATTGAAGGAACATTTGCATTGCCAGAAAGAATTTTTCAAGTCGACTATGCTTATTTCGTTTCTTTTGGGGTGGGAGGGAAAGTACTTAAATTAAGCGAGTATTTTAAAATGTAAAGTTACCGAGACAAATTTTAACGAGTACTAAATTTAGCGATTTTGGTCCAACTCGCTAAGATCGCTAAAATTAGTAGCCGCTAACAATAGTAGCCTAAGGTAACTACTTTCTCCTGTTTTAACTTTTTCAGCTGTTCGAGCTATTCGAAGCATGAAAACAGAAAAAAATAGCAAAATAGGGTGTTTCTTAGGCGATTATTGATAACGTGTCATGATATAAATAAATATGATCAAAATGGGTTGTTTGAATCAAAATAATATCATGCAAGAAATAATCGTTTCAGTGTGAGTTTGCAACTGATTGCGCGAGTCTCACGCTCAATGCACGAGGCTTGAAAAGCCTGAACCAAACAGCGGTTGATCTCTAACACAAACAAGGCTAGGGGGGTCCGGGGGAGCCTCTTTGACCATTTAACAATTGCGCCAACGGATAGACCAGAAATTATTAAGCTTTTATTACCTTAAATTGCTATCTTGCTAGTAAAACAGTCAAAGTAGCTAGCTTTCTAGTAAAATAGGTAAAGAAATGTTCCTCGCAGGGAACTTGCAGCATGAATGGTAAAAAAATTGTTCTGTGGAGTCTCATTACAGAAACTGCGTTGAAAGTCAACCATTCTAGTCATATTTTGAAGCGTGTGCCTCACTCCAGAAATCACGTTCAAGATAAAAAAAAAAAAAGATTCAGCTTGATAAACACACGCGCTCTTTGTCGCTTAAGGGACATTACCAAGGAGGAGATGGATGGTGGATAGAAGTAGCCTAAAATATTTAAAACGTTAATTAATGATAATTAATTAATGACCACTCCCTAACGTTCATTATTTACTTAGCTGATGCAATAATCGCTTGACCGTGATAGTCAAGTGATAGTGACCGTTTAAACTGTAATTTCGATTTACATTTTAATCTGTATGTTACGCCAACTTACAAGGAGAAGATTAAACAGCGTTGAAGATCAGTTCTGTGAACGAGTCCTGGGTTTGTCCGAACTCCAGTTGCCGCAGATTCCCGTATATCAGGAAATCGTGACGAGTTTCCGTCCCCGCAGCGGGCGAGTCGCTTAAAGAGTTAATTTTCCCCAAGTTGTGTTTATTGTCCGCCGTGAAAGTCCAGTGTTTCCAATTCCCGTCCCGACCAGCGAAAAACCTATCGTCACAAAGTGCATTTTACTTGGTCTTGGCCTTGCGACAGTCTTTATTTCTAGCTACAGCAAGGGTGATCACTTAAAACATTTCATGGTATTTTCAAGGAAAGAAGGCCTGCTTCTGTCACAGAAGCAGGCCTTCTTTCCTTGAAAATACCATGCTGTTGCTTGTCATTGGAAGGCGTTAAAGGTAACTTTTATTTTCACAACACAGGTAGCCTAAGGTTACTGTATGATCCCTGTTCCTTATTTTGCATATATTATAATCTCGAGAAAATATATGAGTTTGTATGGAATGCAGCAAATACCTAATTTGAGCCTCCCCGTATAGTCCCCCTATAGGGAGTACACCCCATATTTTGCAGCTGTTTTGCCATCGCACGAGACAAAACGCCGCTATCTGTGCATGAAGCTACCAATCTTAAAGGAGCTATGTCACGGGAGTTCGCAGATTTTTGGTCTAAACTGTTCTAAAATTAGTGGAAGGCAACTAAACCCATAAAAACATTATCTTTGTACATCTAAAGAAAAATATAACCTTACTTTGCAGATAGAAATCAGCCTACGGCTATAAATATCAATTTTTTGATGATGCGCGGAAGCAATTTGAAAACCTTAGCCTAACTTTTTCAAGTTGAAATCCGTTTCCATCTGAGCCATCTGCGGCCAAAGATGCTAGTTAACAGTTATAGCAATTTTTAATAAAAATGGACTATTATTTTTAGGTTTCCTGAGACACAAATATAAATTTTGGCTGTTCAAAAAACATGGTTAAATCCGTGACATAGTCCCTTTAAATACCTTGATTAAAAGGTTGGAAAATTAAGCATTACTGATAATAGATAATCATAAATCATTGATCGAAACTGGCAGATAAGATCAAATCCCAAGGGATAATAGACTCTGTCCTACCTGTGGATTGAACCAAATTAAAGATGAAATTCATTTACTTTTCCATTGTACTGAATACTGTGGTTTTAATTTAGAGATGAATTTTACAAAAAAGTAGATAATCAAATACCAAATATTACACAACTACCTCCTCTGCAAGCCACCAAAAAAGTAATGAATTCTGATAATTATTACAAAAATATTCAACTGATGAAGTATTTTTTCCTTTTACATGATTATGATTGTTATAAGTTTCGCTTTAGTTACGTTTTATGCTTTTGCAATACTGTATGCATTTATAGTCATGCAAATAAAGCTTGTTGTTGTATATTCACAGTTCATATTTTATTTCTTGATTATTGCGACATCTAGCACCTAAGTTTCGCACTGTTGGCATCAAGTATAAGGAAATAACCTCCGGTGATCACAGTAAAGATTATTCTTCCTGTGAAATTCGAATTCTGCAGTGTTGGTAATTTATTGATAATAATCTTAAGATAGAAACAATAAAGAAGGGTATAGGCAGAGATTTTGTCTCGCATATTTAAATGTTGGTTAAACGTTAAAAAGTTGCTGAATTTGTTCCGTTTGGAAGAATACAGATCATAGCTCGACTCATTCTAATGAAACCGTACGTGACATACCTAAACCGCGCGTCGAAGGACTTTGAGAAAGTCTACCTGGGTGCCAGAGGGGGTTTTTCACTCTCATTTTTGCGGCGAAGCCGCGATCTCATCAAAAGCGTCGCCGCAGAAAAAGAAAGAAAAATCCTCTGCGTCCAGGGTAGACTCAAATTAGATTGCACTGTAGTTCGAAGACCGTTCTTTCGGCAACTGGAAACCCTTGACGAAAGCGAATCGAGTAAATATTTTTTCTCGTCGAAATCCAAGAGGCAGTACAAGATTCCTTGGGCCTCGGCGCCTTGGCGAGTCTCGGATTTTATTCTTCGCAACCCTTGTATCAGTGACTGTCATCATTGTCGTTCTCTGATGCATAGCAATAGCTCGACTCATTCTAATAAAACCGCAAGACTCGTTAATGTGCACTCATTCTATTTGCATAACAATCCTGAGGTGCTCTAAGCTTGTGCATGTACTGGGACAGCATCAACGTTATTTCCTTGCGGAAACTAGATTAGACACCTGCCGCATTCTTACCATATAAGAACATTTTACTTGGCCATACGACAGTCTTCATTTCAACAGCAAGGGTGAACACTTCATAATTCAAATCATGTACTTTCAACGAAAGAAAACCTGCTTCTGTTAATTTGCTGTTGCTTGGCGCTCAAAGGCGTTAAAGGTAGCTTTGGTTTTGCATTTATTTTAACGCTGCGTCAGTGTTAATAATTTCAATAGCGCAGAAAAACTAAAATGAGTCTTAACTGGAACATCACATAGTGATGTTTCTCTTTTTTTTTTGCCATATGATATGGTTAGAACCGTTCACGACAAACTGTGCAATGCGAGATAACGGTTATTCTTCGATTTCGTGCGCATTTTACTGAAGCTGATGTCAGAGCAAAAGTTAAGCTTTTGAAGCTAGATGTCGTTTTTTTTTCATTAAGTGTTGTTCCAAACTTGCAAGTTTTATAACTTTTAATTCTTAGTGTTTCATTTCCGTATGTTATAGTTAGTAGTAAAAAACGTTTCGCACTGTTGTTCCACCTGGTTGAGTAAAGATCAAATTTAGAAAGCAAATTGGCGACGTAATTTGATAGTTCAGCAAATTATCCACGCACTAATCGGACTCAAATTAGGCTACATTGTAGTTGGAAGACAGTTCTTTCGGTAACCAGGAACCCTGACGAAATTGAATCGAAGAAATAATTTTTCTCGTCGAAATTCCAGAGGCAGTACAAGATTTTTTTTTCTTTAAAAAAGGGCCTTGGCGCCTTGGCCAGTCTCGGATTTTATTCTTCGCATCCCATGTATTAGTGTCTGTCATCATTGTAGTTCTCTGAAGCATAGCAATAGCTCGACTCATTCTTATGAAACCGCAAGACTCGTTAATGTGCACTTATTATATTTGCATGACAATCCTGAGGTATAAGCCCGGGCATGTACTGAGACAGCATCAACGTTATTTCCTTGCGGAAACTAGACTCGACATAATTGCATTTTACTTGACCGTGCGACAGTCTTCATTTCTAAAGCAAAGGGTGAACATTTTACAATTCAAGTCATGGTATTTTCAACGAAAGAAGGCCTGCTTGTGTTACTTTGCTGTTGCTTGGCGTTCAAAGGCGTAAAAGGTAACTTTAGTTTTGCATTTATTTTAACCCTGTTTTAACACTGTCAGTGCCACTGAATTAATAGTGCAGAAAAACTAAAACGAGTCTTAACTAAAACTGTCTTACTGGAACTGTAACGTGGTGTGTTTGCTCTCCGTTCAGTTTTGCCATTGAGACAATATCGCAAGAATCGTTTACAGCGAACTGAGTAATAAACCAATCAAAACATTTGAAAACTAAAAATTCTTGCAACGCGACTAAATGATTATTCTTTAATTTCGCGTGTACTTTACTTAAGCCACTGTCACAGCAACAGTTAAATATTAGAAAAAAAGAAAGATACATGGAGCAAGGGTGAACACTTCACAATTCAAGTCATGTACTTTCAACGAAAGAAAACCTGTTTCTGTTAATTTGCTGTTGCTTGGCGCTCAAAGGCGTTAAAGGTAGCTTTGGATTTGCATTTATTTTAACGCTGCGTCAGTGTTAATAATTTCAATAGCGCAAAAAAACTAAAATGAGTCTTAGCTGGAACATCACATAGTGATGTTTCTCTTTTTTTGCCATATGATATGGTTAGAACCGTTCACGACAAACTGTGCAATGCGAGATAACGGTTATTCTTCGATTTCGTGCGCATTTTACTATGTCAGAACAAAGGTTTAGTATTAGAAAAAAGTAAAGATCTTTTGAAGTTGGGTGTCCTTTTTTTTAATTAGTGTTGTTTCGCACTTGGCAGTTCTATAACTTTTAATTCTTAGTGTCTCATTTCCGTATGTTATAGCTAGTAGTACCCACGTTTCGCACTGTTGTTCCACCTGGTTGAGTACAGATCATATTTAAAAACCAAATTGGCGATGTAATTTGATAGTTCAGCTAATTATCCACCCACTTATCGGACTCAAATTTGGCTACACCGTAGTTGGAAGACCGTTCTTTCGATAACCGGGAACCCTGACGAAAGCGAATCGAAGAATAAATTTTTATCGTCGAAATTCCAGAAGCCATACCAGATTTTTCTTTCTAGCTAGTCTCGGATTTTATTCTTCGCAACTTATGTATCAGTGTCTGTCATCATTGTCGTTCTCTGATGCATAGCAATACCTCGACTCATTCTAATAAAACTGCAAGACTCGTTAATGTGCACTCATATGCATTCTATTTGCATAACAATCCTGAGGTGCTGTAAGCCCGGCATGCACTGGGACAGCATAAACGTTATTTCCTTGCGGAAACTAGACTCGACCCCTGCTGCATTCTATCCATATAAGAACATTTTACTTGGTCGTGCGACAGTCTTCATTTCTACAGCAAAGGTGAACACTTCACAATTCAAGTCATGGTATTTTCAACGAAAGAAGGCCTGCTTTTGTTACTTTGCTGTTGCTTGGCGCTAAAAGGCGTAAAAGGTAACTTAAGTTTTGCATTTATTTTAACCCTGCTTTAAATATTAGAAAACAAAACGAAAGATATATGGTAGCTGGAGGTCTTTTTCTAATTAAGTGTTGTTCCGCACTTGCGAGTTTCGTAACTTTTAATTCTTCTATTTTATTTCCTTATGCTATAGCTAGCACCTAAGTTTCGCATTGTTGACCCAAGTACATGTACAAGGAAGTAGGCTCCTGTAATCACAGTAAAAACACATATATACTCTTAAGATAGAGACAATTGGAAAGGGATTAAGGCAGAAATTTTGACGCGCGTGTTTAAATACGGTTAAACGTACAGAAATTGCTGCAGTTCTTCCGCCTTGAAGGGAACAGATAATATTTAGAAAGCAAATTGGCGATGTAATTTGATAGTGCTAGTTATCCACGAACTAACCGGACTCAAATTACCCTGGGTGCCAGGGTTTTTTTTACTCTTTTTTTGGCGGCGAAGCCGCGATCTCATAAATAGCGTCGCTGCAGAAAAAGAAAAAAAAATCATCTGGTATCCATGGTAGACTTAAATTAGATTACACCGTAGGTTGAAGACCGTTCTTTCAGTAACCGGGAACCCCACACGAAATTAATTACTTGTTTTGAATTATTAACGACCATTAACCCAGTTAAACTACTGTTGTTAGTGATTTTACTATGATGCAATCATCCAGTAAAATTACTAGCCGTAGTCGCATGATTTTAAGTAAAACTACTGACAACCAGTATTTTCTAAATTTAGCTCACACTGTCAACCTGGCAAGTAATCTAATTTACATTTCTTTACCGATCTTTCTAGAATCTTCGCTTGGACAATTAAGTCACGTGAAATGTACATGTTATAATTTGTTTTTAGTTACCCGAACTCGTGTTTAACGTTAAGTGCAACGTTCCTTGTTTACTTAGCTGATGCAATAGTCAGAGAGCCGTTAGTATCTATCTGTCAAGCGCTCAAAGGCGTTAACTGTAAGGGTGAACACTTCGCAATCAAAGTCATGGTTTTTTCAACGAAAGAAGGCTTACTTTTGTTACTTTGCTGTTGCTTGGCGTTCAAAGGCATAAAAGGTAATTTAAATTTTGCAATTATTTTAACCCTGCTTTAACACTGTCAGTGCTACTGAATTTAATTGTGCAGAAAAACTAAAATGAGTCTTAACTAAAACTGTATTACTGGAACTGTAACGCGGTGTGTTTGCTCTCGATTCAATTTTGCAATGGCGACAATATCGCAAGAATCGTTGACGGCAAACTGAGTAAAAAGCCAATTAAATCATTTGAAAATTAAACATTCTTGCAATGAGACAAAATGATTATTCTATAATTTCGTGTGTACTTTACTGAAGCCACTGTCACAACAACAGTTAAATATTAGAAAAAACGAAAGATATATGCAAGCTGGAGGTCTTTTTCTAATTTAGTGTTGTTTCGCACTTGCGAGTTTCTTAACTTTTAATTCTTAATATTTTATTTCCGTATGCGATAGCTAGCATCTAAGTTTCGCACTGTTGGCCCCACCCAAGAATAAGGAAATAGCCTCCTGTACGCACAGTAAAAAACATATATAATCTTATGACAGAAACAATTGGGAAGGGATTAAGACAGAAATTTTGACGCTGTTAAAACTTAGAGAAATTGCTGCAGTTGTTCCGCCTTAAAGAGTACATAACATATTTAGAAAGCAAAAGAAAAAACAATCCATTCGCATCCAGGGTAGACTCAAATTAGATTACACCTTAGTTTTAAGACCGTTCTTTCGATAAGCGGGAACCCTGACGAAAGCGAATCTAGGAAATAATTTTCTCGTCGAAATTCAAGAAGCAGTACAAGATTCGTTCATTCTTTAAATAAGGGCCTTGGCGCCTTGGCTAGTCTCGGATTTTATTCTTCGCAACTCATGTATCAGTGTCTGTCATCATTGTCGTTGATGCATAGCAATACCTCGACTCATTCTTATCAAACCGCGAAACTCGTTAATGTGCACTTATTATATTTGCATAACAATCTTAAGGTGCTCTAATTCAGGCATGCACTGGGACAGCATAAACGTTATTTCCTTGCGGAACTAGACTCGATCCCTGCTGCTTTCCATATAAGTGCATTTTAATAATAATAATAATAATCATAATCATTTCTATAGCGCTATTTAGCTAATCTTTCATAGCGCTTTACAATCACTATGCTAAAATATAAAAATAAAATATAAAAATACCTAACTAAATTTTACTTGGCTTTACGACAGTCTTCGTTTCAAACAAGGGCCTTGGCGCCTTGGCTTGTCTCGGATTTTATTCTTCGCAACTTATGTATCAGTGTCTGTCATCATTGTCCTTCTCTGATGCATAGCAATACCTCGACTCATTTTAATAAAACCGCAAGACTCGTTAATGTGCACTTATTATATTTGCATAACAATCCTGAGGTGCTCTAAGCTTGTGCATGTACTGGGACAGCATCAACATTATTTCCTTGCGGAAACTAGATTCGACCCCTGCCGCATTCTTACCACATAAGTTCATTTTACTTGGCTATGCGACAGTCTTCATTTCTACAGCAAGGGCGACCATGGTAATATCAATAAAAAATGGCCTGCTTTTGCTATTTTGCTGCAACTGGGCGTTAACCTTGCTGAAGATTATCAGTGTTACTAACTGTTGCAAAACGTGGTGATGTGAACTGCTTAGTGTGAAGTAACTATATGTAAGACCTATAAAAACATTTGAAAAAAGTGAATATTGTGTCAGGAGAGGATTTGCCCTTTTTCAGTCATTCCGTTGTTTAACAGTATAATGTTAGGGAAAATTACTTGTTTTGAATTATTAACCCAGTAAAACTACTTTAGTTAGTGATGCAATCATCCAGTAAACTTCCGTGTGCGAGAGCTACACTGAGCTGTATCACTTAAGTTTCGCACTGTTGGCCCCAAGTATAAGGAAATAGCCCCTGTACTCACAGTAAAAAACATATATAATCTTAAGATAGAAACAGTTGGGAAGGGATTAAGGCAGAAATTTTGACGCGCGTGTTTAAATACTGTTAATACTTACAGAAATTGCTGCAGTTGTTCCACCGTGAAGAGTACACATTATATTTAGAAAGCAAATTGATGATTTAATTTGATAGTACTAGTTATCCACGAACTAAACGGACTCAAACTACCCGAGGTGCCAGCGAGTTTTTTTCACTCTTTTTTTGCGGCGAAGCCGCGAACTCATTTATAGCCTCGCCGGAGAAAAAGAAAAAAAAATGCTCTGGCTTCCAGGGTAGCCTCAAATTAGAGTACACCGTAGTTGGAAGACCGTTCTGTTGGCGCTGGAACCCTGACGAAAGCGAATCAAGGAAATAATTATTCTGAAATCTTTTGAAGCTGGGTGTCATTTTTTTTTTCATTCAGTGTTTTTCCGCACTTGCGAGTTTTATTACTTTCATTTCCGTATGTTATAGCTAGTAGTACCCACGTTTCGCACTGTTGTTCCACCTGGTTGAGTAAAGATTATATTTAGAAAGCAAATTGGCGACGTAATTTGATAGTTCAGCTAATTATTCACGAACTAATTGGACTCAAATAAGACTATACACTGTAGTTGGTAGACCGTTCTTTCGATAACCGGGAACGCTGACGAAAGCGAATCGAGGAATTAATTTTTTTCGTCGAAATTCCAGAGGCAGTACAAGATTATTCTTTCTTTAAACAAGCTTAAGGGCCTCGGCGCCTTAGCTAGTCTCGGATTTTATTCTTCGCAATCCATGTATCAGTGTCTGTCATCATTTTCGTTCTCTGAAGCATAGCAATAGAGCTCGACTCATTCTTATAAAACCGCAAGACTCGTTAATGTGCACTTATTATATTTGCATGACAATCCTGAGGTGCTCTAAGCCTGGGCATGCACTAGGACAGCATTAAAGTTATTTCCTTGCGGAAACTAGACTTACTCGAACCCTGCTGCTTTCCATATAAGTGCATTTTACTTGGCCGTGCGACAGTCTTCATTTCTACAGCAAGGGTGAACACATCACAATTCAAGTCATGGTATTTTCATCGAAAGAATGCCTGCTTTTGTTACTTTGCTGTTGCTTGGCGCTAAAAGGCGTTAGAGGTAACAATATTTTTGCATTTATTTTAGCCCTGATTAACACTGTCAGTGCTACTAATTCTAATGATGCAGAAAACCTAAAATGAGTCTTAACTTGAACTGTTTTTGAAACGTGGTGATGTTTCTCCTGATTTATTTTTAACATTGCGATAATATTGCGAAAACCGTTCACAGCAAGCTTATTAAAATGTAAGACACTCAAAACATTTGGAAATTCAACATTGATTTGCATGCGAGTTTAATATTATTATTTTTTTTTTCGTGTGTATTGGCCATTGTCATAACAAAAGTTATGGGTAAAAATGAAAGATCTACTGAAGCTGGATGTCCTTTCTCATTTTGTGTTGTTCCACACTTGCGAGTTTGATAAATCTTATTCTAAATATTTTATTTCCGTATGCGATTGCTAGCACCTACTTTTCGCACTGTTGTTATCAAGTATAAGGAAATAGCCTCCTGCACTTACAGAAAAAATATTCTTTTCGTGAAACTCGATCTGCAATGTTGGTAGTGAATAGATAACATACAGTAAAAAACCCGCATTTTCCCAAGTTAACCTATACAAGTTCTTTAATAAATGATAACTGGCACAAATTTAGGCTTTTTTAGGTAGGTTCTTAAAATCTGAAGAAAAATTTACATTGCGTGCTAATGGAATTTTTAGTGGTATTTAGCCTTTACCTTGTATGAAAATTGCATACCATTTTATTGATATTTATGTGTGTATGAATATTTTATGATTTTAAACATTGGCATTTACATTGCAACTGGAGTGATAAGGCTCCTAGATGTCCTCAAAGACGATCCAGAATACTGAATTTAAGAATATAAGAACATGTTTCCAAATTTTCCAAATTAAAGAGGGTGTCTAACAAGTAAATTTTAGCCCAACAGGTTCTTAAAAATAAGGTTCTTACTCGCGGGATTTACTGTATATATGTATAATCTTAAGATATGCGGAAATTTGGACGCGCGTTTTAATTGCTGGTAAAACAATCAGACATTGCTGAAGTTGTTCCGCCTCGAAGAGTACTGATCAAATTTAGAAAGCTAATTAACTGGCGATCTTATTAGATATTTCAAACAAGCAAGTTTTCCGCCGGCTGCTATCGGACTCAAATAAGAGCACACTGACGTTCGAAGACTGTTCTTTTGACGACCGGGAGCTGCCATGAAGACAGCAGAATTGAAGAAATAATTCACGTAGAATTCCCAGTGGCAGTACCCGTCTGCGGTCTTGCATTAAGTTTTGTATGCCCTGTGTAAATAATATATGCAAGTCTCGCTGTTGGCTTTCTCTGCACCAAGTCTCAGTCTCGTTTTTTTTAAATTTATTCAAGTCTCGGTCTCTAATTTTCAAAACGGGACACTGCGTTTCGGCTGGTTTCGAATTCTACCTTTCCCAGCCTAACCGCCATCTCCCTGCCAGAATAAACTGGCAGTGTCTGTCAACATTGCAGCATACAGTAAAAACCCGCGAGTAAGAACCTAACATTTAAGAACCTGTTGGGCTAAAATTTGCAAATAAGACACAATTTTTAAAAGAACCACTTTACCCTAAAATTTGAAAACAGGTTCTTTTTTTTAAAACTGATAAAAAATGTTTGCTTTGGGGAAAATAAATTTGGACAAGGCTTTACTGTACGGTATTTGCATTGTCATGTTCTGAATGATTAGTGCTTTATATTTACATAGACACTTGCGTGGTATGCAAATTTTATACAAATAATAGGCAGAATATCACTATCAGCAACAATGTAAATTTTTCCTCAGGAAATAAGAACATATTAAGGTGGCTCGTAATGGTATAGATATTCCAGTCTTTGGCATTCTATTGTAGCTACACCAATAATGTTGAGGTTTATCTTTTAGTACAACTTTGTAAAGGTTTTACCAATGAGCAAGTTGGAGTCACCTTCATGTCAAAAACCGTTGCCATGGCAACGTCAAAAGTAAGTGGTCAAAGGGTCAAAGAGACGTTATTTTTGACCGTTTGAGGCTAATATACTTAAAAACTAGACGGTTGTTTATCACATATTTTTGTCTAATGGACGAAACAAACAATCAAACGATTCTTAAACAACTTCTGTAGGTGGGGTTCAGAGCCACCTTAAATTTATGAAAAAATAACGTAACTTTACTTTACCTACAGAAGTTTTTAAAAAATTGCAAAACTGTTCACTTTGTCGGTGAGATGAAAGTATATCAAAAGCAAAAAATTTCACTGAGTAGTTTTTGAGTTATTAGCCTTAAAATGTCCAAAATAGGGTAGCTTTGACCTTATATGGTGTTGCCATGGTAACAATTTTTGACGTCATAATGACCTCAAATTGTTCGTTGGTAAAACTAGTGAAAGTTTGTACTAAAATATTTTCCTAAACATTATTGATATAGCAATGATTGAACACCAAAAACAGGCATATCTAATTCTGACTTAACTATTACGAGCCACCTTTTTTAAAGAACCTAAATAGCTTAAAATTTGTGTTAACTACCATTTATGTAAGAACCTGTTTAGGCGAACCTGGAAAAAACTAGGTTCTTACTCGCGGGTTTTTACTGTCGCAAAAAATACCTCGACTCACTCTTATAACACCACAAGTCTTGCCAAAGTGCAATGACAATTCTAATAATAAGATGCTCTAAACACACGTACGTGCATGTATTAGGACAGCATAAAAATGATTTCCTTGCGGAAACTAGCGATTCAACCCTGCTGATCATCAATCGCTGTATTGTTTCCATGTTTGTAAGCGCATTTATTTTTTATCGTAAAGAAAACAAAAAAGTCTTAATTTAAATTGGAAATGTGGTGCTGTTTCTCTCGATTGTTTTTTAACATTGCGACAATTCTCAGCGAACTTACTTAACTGTAAGACCAAGTAAAGTCCAAGTCGAAAGATTTTCCTTCGATTTCTTGTGTAAATTACGTAAAGCCATTGTCACGAATAAAGTTTATGTTAGAAAAAAGGAAAGATCTATTTAAGCGCGAGTGCTTTCTTTTAATTAAGCGTTGTTGCAAACTTGCAAGTCTCATAACTTTCTATTTGCAATATTTTACTTCCGTATGGAGGCTATGTTTACATGGAACCTGTTCCAAACAGATCCGGTCCGAAAATCGGATCGGATAGGCCTTCTGTTTACACAGGAATTTTCTAGATCCGTCCGGGAACGAATTCAAAATCGGACCTGCTGTTATGTAGGTCCAGTATTGGATCCGTTCTGGATCGGTCCCAGAACGGATCCATGTAAACACCTGGATCGGTTCCAAACGGTTCCATGTAAACAGAAGCCGATCCGGTCCGGTCCGGTTTGAAACTGTTCCTGTCCGGTCCCGTCTAAACGTAGCCTAAGTTTCGCACTGCTGGCCTCAAGTATTTAATCGTACTCAAATCAGACCAAACTATTGTTTGAAATCTGTTTCTTTTTACGACAGGGTCGACCCCTGACGGAAGCGAATCGAGGATATAATTTTTGTCGGCGAAATTCCAGAGGCAGTACTAGATTCTTCAGTCTTGCAGTTGTATGCCCTCCCAGGGGTACTCACTTATAAGGGCTTAACGGTGACGTGCGTCCTGGTGGGGTATATGGTCTTCAGGATTTTTTGTCTCTAACGGGTATTTTTTCCCCCTTTTTGTCTTAAACGGGGTAGCTTTACGTGGACCACTTGATGTCAATCAGAAGAATAGGCTTATATGCCTGCAGAGGTGTAAATTTATACAAACTTAGCCACAAGCCGAATTTTCTTTTTTCTTTTTTTTTTTTTTTTTTGGTTTTAATTTTTCTAAAAGTTTTTTTTTTAAGGAAAATTTTTAAAAAAAAAAATCCCCCCCCCCCCTCGTTGCCTATAAACATTGTCGTTCTCTGAAGCAAAACAATTATAACCCGATCGACTCATTCTTTTGTATTCTTTTGTAATAACCTCAAGTCTTGTCAAAGTGCGCTCATTTCATTTACATCAATCAATTAATCAAGCAATCAATCAATCAATCAATCAATCAATCAATTAATGAAACAATCAATCAATCAGTCAGTCAGTCAATCAATAACACCTTTGCATTTGCATAACATTCATAAGGGGCTCCATGCCGGTGCCTGTACTAGGACAGCTGTAGCGAAATTAATGTTTTAACTAAAAAACACTCGAGACTGTCAGAGCAAGAACAGCTTAAAAATATTTGGTTTGTAGCCAGGTATGATAAGATTTAGAGTTATTTGGTCAAAGGTTGACACTGGCTTAAAAGATTATCGTACAGGACGTTTGGCTACTGCTCAAAACACGCATCAAGGAACATGCTAAAGCAATAACATCAACGAACAGAAATTCGCTATTGCTCGAACACAATTTGCTCAACGATCATGAAATTGATCTGGAGAATGTTGACATTTTCGACCGTTCGTTAGCATGGAGACAAAGACTCTTTTTCGAAGCGTGGCATTCAGTCCGAGATGTTAACTCTATTAATGAACACATAGCATTCCCAGACATTCATAAGAACCTTCACATAGTTAATATTTTTTTTAATTGCATGCCGCCCCCTATTTTTATCCTTTTTATTCGCGTCTTAGAATTCCACCCCCCCCCCTTTTTATGAATTCAGCACATTCATTATCACCTTTTTCTGAATTTTTTAATTTTTATTCCAATAGCACCAAGGGCGCCATTTTTAAAGTTACATATTGCTGAAGAAGTCTGTAGCATTAGCTAAAACGTCCTGTACATAACCTTTTAAGCCAGTGTCAACTTTTTATCAAATAATTTTAAACAGCTTAAAAGGTTACACGCAACAGCCCGATCTTTGTTTTTGTTACGAAACCATGTAATCATACAAATGCATTTGATTGGCTGAAATCAAACTGGTGATCGCCGGGGCACGCGCAGTAGTATAACGTAACGCAATATCTCTACAACAGCATAACCGTTATTTCCGTGCGGAAACTAGATTCGACCCTTCAACAGTCGCTGTATTCCTCCATATTAGTGCATTTTACTTGGCCGTACGGCAGTCTTCTTTTGTACAGCAAGGGCAAGCATGGTAATATCAATAAAAGATGGCCTCCTTTTGCTATTTTGCTGCAACTGGGCACTTAAAGGCGTTGAAGGTAACCTTCCTTGTAATTTATGTTAACCTTGCTGGAGATTATCAGTGTTCAGTGAGTGTTACTAACTCTAGTTGCGAAATCTGGTAATGTGAACCGTTTAGCACAAAGTAACTTTAAATAGGACCATTTAAAACTAAACATTTGTACTAGATTGAACATTGTGTCAGGAGAGGATTAACCTTTGTTAAACCATATAATGTTAGGGACAGTACCTTGTTTTGAATTGTTAACCCAGTAATACTACTGTAAAGGGGTAGTTCGTGATCTTACTTGATGTAATCATACATTAAAAGTACTAGCCGTAGTCGCATGATCTTAAGTAAAACTACTGACCATCAGTATTTTCTAAATTTAGCTCATGCTGCCAACGTTGCAAGCAATCTAATTTACATTTCTTTACCGAACTTTCTTCGCCTGGACAATTAAGTCACGTGAAATGTACAAGTTATAATTTATTTTTAGTAACCCGAACTCGTGTTTAACGTTCAGCGCCACGTTCCTTGTTTATTTAGCTGATGCAGTAGTCAGAGAGCCGTTAATATAAATTTTGCGACATTGTCCCGTCTAAACGTAGCCTAAGTTTCGCACTGCTGGCCTCAAGTATTTAATCGTACTCAAATCAGACCAAACTATTGTTTGAAATCTGTTTCTTTTTACGACAGGGTCGACCCCTGACGGAAGCGAATCGAGGATATAATTTTTGTCGGCGAAATTCCAGAGGCAGTACTAGATTCTTCAGTCTTGCAGTTGTATGCCCTCCCAGGGGTACTCACTTATAAGGGCTTAACGGTGACGTGCGTCCTGGTGGGGTATATGGTCTTCAGGATTTTTTGTCTCTAACTTTTGTCTTAAACGGGGTAGCTTTACGTGGACCACTTGATGTCAATCAGAAGAATAGGCTTATATGCCTGCAGAGGTGTAAATTTATACAAACTTAGCCACAAGCCGAATTTTCTCGTTGCCTATAAACATTGTCGTTCTCTGAAGCAAAACAATTATAACCCGATCGACTCATTCTTTTGTATTCTTTTGTAATAACCTCAAGTCTTGTCAAAGTGCGCTCATTTCATTTACATCAATCAATTAATCAAGCAATCAATCAATCAATCAATCAATCAATCAATCAATTAATGAAACAATCAATCAATCAGTCAGTCAGTCAATCAATAACACCTTTGCATTTGCATAACATTCATAAGGGGCTCCATGCCGGTGCCTGTACTAGGACAGCTGTAGCGAAATTAATGTTTTAACTAAAAAACACTCGAGACTGTCAGAGCAAGAACAGCTTAAAAATATTTGGTTTGTAGCCAGGTATGATAAGATTTAGAGTTATTTGGTCAAAGGTTGACACTGGCTTAAAAGATTATGTACAGGACGTTTGGCTACTGCTCAAAACACGCATCAAGGAACATGCTAAAGCAATAACATCAACGAACAGAAATTCGCTATTGCTCGAACACAATTTGCTCAACGATCATGAAATTGATCTGGAGAATGTTGACATTTTCGACCGTTCGTTAGCATGGAGACAAAGACTCTTTTTCGAAGCGTGGCATTCAGTCCGAGATGTTAACTCTATTAATGAACACATAGCATTCCCAGACATTCATAAGAACCTTCACATAGTTAATATTTTTTTAATTGCATGCCGCCCCCTATTTTTATCCTTTTTATTCGCGTCTTAGAATTCCACCCCCCCCCCCTTTTTATGAATTCAGCACATTCATTATCACCTTTTTCTGAATTTTTTAATTTTTATTCCAATAGCACCAAGGGCGCCATTTTTAAAGTTACATATTGCTGAAGAAGTCTGTAGCATTAGCTAAAACGTCCTGTACATAACCTTTTAAGCCAGTGTCAACTTTTTATCAAATAATTTTAAACAGCTTAAAAGGTTACACGCAACAGCCCGATCTTTGTTTTTGTTACGAAACCATGTAATCATACAAATGCATTTGATTGGCTGAAATCAAACTGGTGATCGCCGGGGCACGCGCAGTAGTATAACGTAACGCAATATCTCTACAACAGCATAACCGTTATTTCCGTGCGGAAACTAGATTCGACCCTTCAACAGTCGCTGTATTCCTCCATATTAGTGCATTTTACTTGGCCGTACGGCAGTCTTCTTTTGTACAGCAAGGGCAAGCATGGTAATATCAATAAAAGATGGCCTCCTTTTGCTATTTTGCTGCAACTGGGCACTTAAAGGCGTTGAAGGTAACCTTCCTTGTAATTTATGTTAACCTTGCTGGAGATTATCAGTGTTCAGTGAGTGTTACTAACTCTAGTTGCGAAATCTGGTAATGTGAACCGTTTAGCACAAAGTAACTTTAAATAGGACCATTTAAAACTAAACATTTGTACTAGATTGAACATTGTGTCAGGAGAGGATTAACCTTTGTTAAACCATATAATGTTAGGGACAGTACCTTGTTTTGAATTGTTAACCCAGTAATACTACTGTAAAGGGGTAGTTCGTGATCTTACTTGATGTAATCATACATTAAAAGTACTAGCCGTAGTCGCATGATCTTAAGTAAAACTACTGACCATCAGTATTTTCTAAATTTAGCTCATGCTGCCAACGTTGCAAGCAATCTAATTTACATTTCTTTACCGAACTTTCTTCGCCTGGACAATTAAGTCACGTGAAATGTACAAGTTATAATTTATTTTTAGTAACCCGAACTCGTGTTTAACGTTCAGCGCCACGTTCCTTGTTTATTTAGCTGATGCAGTAGTCAGAGAGCCGTTAATATAAATTTTGCGACATTGTCCCGTCTAAACGTAGCCTAAGTTTCGCACTGCTGGCCTCAAGTATTTAATCGTACTCAAATCAGACCAAACTATTGTTTGAAATCTGTTTCTTTTTACGACAGGGTCGACCCCTGACGGAAGCGAATCGAGGATATAATTTTTGTCGGCGAAATTCCAGAGGCAGTACTAGATTCTTCAGTCTTGCAGTTGTATGCCCTCCCAGGGGTACTCACTTATAAGGGCTTAACGGTGACGTGCGTCCTGGTGGGGTATATGGTCTTCAGGATTTTTTGTCTCTAACTTTTGTCTTAAACGGGGTAGCTTTACGTGGACCACTTGATGTCAATCAGAAGAATAGGCTTATATGCCTGCAGAGGTGTAAATTTATACAAACTTAGCCACAAGCCGAATTTTCTCGTTGCCTATAAACATTGTCGTTCTCTGAAGCAAAACAATTATAACCCGATCGACTCATTCTTTTGTATTCTTTTGTAATAACCTCAAGTCTTGTCAAAGTGCGCTCATTTCATTTACATCAATCAATTAATCAAGCAATCAATCAATCAATCAATCAATCAATCAATTAATGAAACAATCAATCAATCAGTCAGTCAGTCAATCAATAACACCTTTGCATTTGCATAACATTCATAAGGGGCTCCATGCCGGTGCCTGTACTAGGACAGCTGTAGCGAAATTAATGTTTTAACTAAAAAACACTCGAGACTGTCAGAGCAAGAACAGCTTAAAAATATTTGGTTTGTAGCCAGGTATGATAAGATTTAGAGTTATTTGGTCAAAGGTTGACACTGGCTTAAAAGATTATGTACAGGACGTTTGGCTACTGCTCAAAACACGCATCAAGGAACATGCTAAAGCAATAACATCAACGAACAGAAATTCGCTATTGCTCGAACACAATTTGCTCAACGATCATGAAATTGATCTGGAGAATGTTGACATTTTCGACCGTTCGTTAGCATGGAGACAAAGACTCTTTTTCGAAGCGTGGCATTCAGTCCGAGATGTTAACTCTATTAATGAACACATAGCATTCCCAGACATTCATAAGAACCTTCACATAGTTAATATTTTTTTAATTGCATGCCGCCCCCTATTTTTATCCTTTTTATTCGCGTCTTAGAATTCCACCCCCCCCCCTTTTTATGAATTCAGCACATTCATTATCACCTTTTTCTGAATTTTTTAATTTTTATTCCAATAGCACCAAGGGCGCCATTTTTAAAGTTACATATTGCTGAAGAAGTCTGTAGCATTAGCTAAAACGTCCTGTACATAACCTTTTAAGCCAGTGTCAACTTTTTATCAAATAATTTTAAACAGCTTAAAAGGTTACACGCAACAGCCCGATCTTTGTTTTTGTTACGAAACCATGTAATCATACAAATGCATTTGATTGGCTGAAATCAAACTGGTGATCGCCGGGGCACGCGCAGTAGTATAACGTAACGCAATATCTCTACAACAGCATAACCGTTATTTCCGTGCGGAAACTAGATTCGACCCTTCAACAGTCGCTGTATTCCTCCATATTAGTGCATTTTACTTGGCCGTACGGCAGTCTTCTTTTGTACAGCAAGGGCAAGCATGGTAATATCAATAAAAGATGGCCTCCTTTTGCTATTTTGCTGCAACTGGGCACTTAAAGGCGTTGAAGGTAACCTTCCTTGTAATTTATGTTAACCTTGCTGGAGATTATCAGTGTTCAGTGAGTGTTACTAACTCTAGTTGCGAAATCTGGTAATGTGAACCGTTTAGCACAAAGTAACTTTAAATAGGACCATTTAAAACTAAACATTTGTACTAGATTGAACATTGTGTCAGGAGAGGATTAACCTTTGTTAAACCATATAATGTTAGGGACAGTACCTTGTTTTGAATTGTTAACCCAGTAATACTACTGTAAAGGGGTAGTTCGTGATCTTACTTGATGTAATCATACATTAAAAGTACTAGCCGTAGTCGCATGATCTTAAGTAAAACTACTGACCATCAGTATTTTCTAAATTTAGCTCATGCTGCCAACGTTGCAAGCAATCTAATTTACATTTCTTTACCGAACTTTCTTCGCCTGGACAATTAAGTCACGTGAAATGTACAAGTTATAATTTATTTTTAGTAACCCGAACTCGTGTTTAACGTTCAGCGCCACGTTCCTTGTTTATTTAGCTGATGCAGTAGTCAGAGAGCCGTTAATATAAATTTTGCGACATTGTCCCGTCTAAACGTAGCCTAAGTTTCGCACTGCTGGCCTCAAGTATTTAATCGTACTCAAATCAGACCAAACTATTGTTTGAAATCTGTTTCTTTTTACGACAGGGTCGACCCCTGACGGAAGCGAATCGAGGATATAATTTTTGTCGGCGAAATTCCAGAGGCAGTACTAGATTCTTCAGTCTTGCAGTTGTATGCCCTCCCAGGGGTACTCACTTATAAGGGCTTAACGGTGACGTGCGTCCTGGTGGGGTATATGGTCTTCAGGATTTTTTGTCTCTAACTTTTGTCTTAAACGGGGTAGCTTTACGTGGACCACTTGATGTCAATCAGAAGAATAGGCTTATATGCCTGCAGAGGTGTAAATTTATACAAACTTAGCCACAAGCCGAATTTTCTCGTTGCCTATAAACATTGTCGTTCTCTGAAGCAAAACAATTATAACCCGATCGACTCATTCTTTTGTATTCTTTTGTAATAACCTCAAGTCTTGTCAAAGTGCGCTCATTTCATTTACATCAATCAATTAATCAAGCAATCAATCAATCAATCAATCAATCAATCAATTAATGAAACAATCAATCAATCAGTCAGTCAGTCAATCAATAACACCTTCGCATTTGCATAACATTCATAAGGGGCTCCATGCCGGTGCCTGTACTAGGACAGCTGTAGCGAAATTAATGTTTTAACTAAAAAACACTCGAGACTGTCAGAGCAAGAACAGCTTAAAAATATTTGGTTTGTAGCCAGGTATGATAAGATTTAGAGTTATTTGGTCAAAGGTTGACACTGGCTTAAAAGATTATGTACAGGACGTTTGGCTACTGCTCAAAACACGCATCAAGGAACATGCTAAAGCAATAACATCAACGAACAGAAATTCGCTATTGCTCGAACACAATTTGCTCAACGATCATGAAATTGATCTGGAGAATGTTGACATTTTCGACCGTTCGTTAGCATGGAGACAAAGACTCTTTTTCGAAGCGTGGCATTCAGTCCGAGATGTTAACTCTATTAATGAACACATAGCATTCCCAGACATTCATAAGAACCTTCACATAGTTAATATTTTTTTAATTGCATGCTGCCCCCTATTTTTATCCTTTTTATTCGCGTCTTAGAATTCCACCCCCCCCCCCCTTTTTATGAATTCAGCACATTCATTATCACCTTTTTCTGAATTTTTTAATTTTTATTCCAATAGCACCAAGGGCGCCATTTTTAAAGTTACATATTGCTGAAGAAGTCTGTAGCATTAGCTAAAACGTCCTGTACATAACCTTTTAAGCCAGTGTCAACTTTTTATCAAATAATTTTAAACAGCTTAAAAGGTTACACGCAACAGCCCGATCTTTGTTTTTGTTACGAAACCATGTAATCATACAAATGCATTTGATTGGCTGAAATCAAACTGGTGATCGCCGGGGCACGCGCAGTAGTATAACGTAACGCAATATCTCTACAACAGCATAACCGTTATTTCCGTGCGGAAACTAGATTCGACCCTTCAACAGTCGCTGTATTCCTCCATATTAGTGCATTTTACTTGGCCGTACGGCAGTCTTCTTTTGTACAGCAAGGGCAAGCATGGTAATATCAATAAAAGATGGCCTCCTTTTGCTATTTTGCTGCAACTGGGCACTTAAAGGCGTTGAAGGTAACCTTCCTTGTAATTTATGTTAACCTTGCTGGAGATTATCAGTGTTCAGTGAGTGTTACTAACTCTAGTTGCGAAACCTGGTAATGTGAACCGTTTAGCACAAAGTAACTTTAAATAGGACCATTTAAAACTAAACATTTGTACTAGATTGAACATTGTGTCAAGAGAGGATTAACCTTTGTTAAACCATATAATGTTAGGGACAGTACCTTGTTTTGAATTGTTAACCCAGTAATACTACTGTAAAGGGGTAGTTCGTGATCTTACTTGATGTAATCATACATTAAAAGTACTAGCCGTAGTCGCATGATCTTAAGTAAAACTACTGACCATCAGTATTTTCTAAATTTAGCTCATGCTGCCAACGTTGCAAGCAATCTAATTTACATTTCTTTACCGAACTTTCTTCGCCTGGACAATTAAGTCACGTGAAATGTACAAGTTATAATTTATTTTTAGTAACCCGAACTCGTGTTTAACGTTCAGCGCCACGTTCCTTGTTTATTTAGCTGATGCAGTAGTCAGAGAGCCGTTAATATAAATTTTGCGACATTGTTACTGTATTTCGATTTACATATCGGACCTTCATCATCGCCGATCCTCGATATACATCTTGATCTATATTACACAACACTTTCAAGACGAAGATTAAAACAGCGTTGAAGATCAGTTCATGTGAGTCCTGGGTTTTGTCCGAGTTCCAGTTGCTACAGATTCCCTGTAGGAAATCGTGCAACCTCGTTCCCAGCGTCTCTGATCTTCCCGCCCCCAAGAGCGAGCCGGAAGAGAGGGCGGGAAGATGAGAGACGCTGGGAACGAGGTTGGAAATCGTGACGAGTTTTCGTCCCCGCAACGAACGAGTGCTCAAGAGTTAATTAACCGGGTGGGGTCTTGTGCCCCCGGTTCATAAGCTACCCTCTGGATTTTAAAAATTTGATTGGCTTAAAACGGGCCATCTTTCATCACCCAATTGAAATTACATGGATGGAGGAAGGGGAATTGGACGGAGGGATTTTTAAATTACTTGCCACAAAAGTGATCAAAGTAGATTTGACCTTAATGATTCCTTAATACTGGCGGCCGAGTACCGTATATCGGATATAACGCTTCAACATAACGCACTTCTTGTTGAACAACAAAAAAGGAAATACAAACGCTACTGGGTCAATCTATAAAGCCTTAGGCTATCTTGTTAACCAAAGACTGGAAGTGGTTAGACATTAACCACCCGGTTTAAAGCTATTAAGAAGGCGACTTGTTAAAACGGTAAATCCTCTCCCGCTGGCAATTGTTTTGCAATGCGAGTTAAAGATTGCTCTTGAATTTCGTGTATATTTTACTAAAGTCATTGTCAAAATTGCTGTTGGCCGTTAGTATATTAAAGTGCCTATCACCCTTACCTAGTTATATTTTTTTCGAAAGTAGACATAAAATGTAAGCAAAAACAAGCAGCAAAATGGGATTTGAAGTTATTCCCGATTTTTAAAACGCGATCGAAATCGCAGTTTTCGAAGACAAAAACGCGCCTTTAGGAGACTGGCACTAGTTAGATTTGTGACGTCGACCCGGTATCTTGGCGATATCAAAACAACAAACAAATAGCGAGATAGAGCAAATCAAAGCGTGTGCTTCGGGATTTTAGCTGCCGATCTTTTCCAAAATGTCTAAAAGTGACTCCAATTCTGAGAAGAGCTATGACTCCGATGATTCGGAAATTAATTTTATCCCTGGTTACGTGAATACATAGACTTTCGAAAAATAATATAACTGGGTAAGGGTGATAGGCACTTCAAGGAAATAGCCTTCGTTGATTACAGTAAATTTGATTGTTTTATTTGAAGCTACGCAATGTTGGTAATTAATAGAGAATAATCTTCGGATTCCAACAATTGGGGAGGGAGCAGGCAAAAATTGTGTCGCACGTAAATGTTGGTAAAACGTTCAGAAATTGCTGGAATTGTCCCCCCTGGTAGAGTACAAATCATTTTTAGAAATCCAGTTGGCGATCTAATTAAAGGGACACTGCCACCAGGTTCACCTCATAAACTCAAGAGCCTAAAGATATGTGGAAACTACGAATAGTGGTCCAATTTTGTAAAAAATCACCATGCAAGTGTACTGAAGCGACAAACAAGTGATATTATTGTGATGTCATCATGACTAGATCTCAACTTGAATAAGGCAGGCTCATTTTTTTTAAGGTTTGTCCTTGTGGACTGGAAAAACACCTAATATTTATCATGGCTCCTTTCTTCCTTCAAAAACAATTTACCTTATATCTCCATCTTGATTTACTAGGTGCATAGTTACATATAGTATACTTTTTACCGAAAAACAAGAAAATCCCCTTGACAGTGTCCCTTAAATCGATCTTAGAGGGGGCTATTCCAGAGCTAATAGGAATCAAATTAGACCAGAAAATTGGTAAATTGCGCATAATATAGAGGTGCAGCGTGGCCGGGTGGATTGGGTGCTGGACATGAAACCCGAAAGTCGCGGGATCAAGTCCCGTTCTGATCACCAGCTTGTGTTTCACTCGGTAGCTCCGAGTTTAACTCTCCCGCTACGCTTGTAAATAGCCAACTGGTACTTCAAGTTCAAATGATGTTTTTAAAACTTCTTTTACAGCATCGATCAGCTTCCGATGGTGTGCCTTACCGGCAGAAAAGGCGAAGTGTGCTGACTTCATAAAATATGTTAACGTGACAGCCCGGAATCTAAGCCTGGACGTGACTACGGCCTGTGTTGATGGAAGTGATACTGATGACTGTATTGCTAAGATCAAAAATAATCAAGCTGACCTGGTGACACTGAATGGCCGAAAAGTGTACGACGCAGGTAAAATAACTTTATACAATAACTAAGAGAATTCTCGCGCGGAAATAAAGAGGATGTTGTTGTTGTTGTTGTTGTTGTAGAATGGTTGATGAGAGTAGACCATGAAAATGACGTGAACTGTAACGCAACTTAAGGCAAAATTTGAAAAGCTCGAGAAATTATGTCAACTTTTTCCAAAAATAAACGGAATGCAGGAAGTTGTGAATAGCCAACAGAACATGTAGGACGAAATTTACCACATATTCGACGGCTTCAAGTGTAAAAACTGCGTTTTCACCACCTCTCTCACACGCGCGTGACTTCGCGCCGATTTTCCATCTAATTCGCCTGTAAACTTTCAGTGTTATTGTAAAAAGTCAAATCCCCAAATATGAGACTTTTTCTGATAAAAACCAACAATAAAATTTATATTTGTATATTTCTTCGTGTGCAACCCTAAACGAGACCTTCATGGCTAAAAGTATTGGTGTTTTTCCCGGAACACCCTAAGCGAGAACAAAAATTCGAAATTTTCACCCCTAAGCGAGACGACGAGCATCCCCCCATCCATATACGATTTCCCCCGGGCTTCCCTGTGCCGAGAAAATCCCTCAGAGCACATGTTTATCTTTAGTCTTTAAACTAGAATACCGTATTTTCTCAATTAAACGCCCCCGGCGTTTATTTAAAACTTGGTCAGGTGGACCCGGCTTTTATTTGAAGCCGGCGTTTATAAACGAAGTGAAACTTTTTGATATTTTTCAAGTTAATTTATTATTACCCATCCTCCGATGTCTAGGGCCAGTTTGTCAAGGTGGAACAATTTTTCTCTTTGTCCCGTCCGGACCTGGGTCTCCAAAGATGATTTAACCAAAGGTTACAGTATTGCATACGGCACGTTGCAATCAAGATTTGTGACAAACGGAACCGAAACAATATATGAACAACATGGGAACCAGTAAATGTTACGGATATAAAGTTCATAACGGCAACGCCTTGTCCTCGAATAAACGCCGCGACCTCGATCAAACGCCCCCGGCGTTTATTTAAAAATTAGCAGTTTTTACCCGGCGTTTAAACGAGGCCGGCGTTTTATCGGGGTCCGGCGTTTAATCGAGAAAATACGCTACAAATTTACAAACGTATTAATGAGCACTTGTTATGCTCTCACAATGCAGGTACGAAATCCAGTCTTATCCCAATTGTCTCTGAGCAATATGGAGATGACCAACTGAGGTATTATGGAGCTGCTGTGGTGAAGAAGGCCAATACAGGCTTCAACATAAAGACCCTCAAAGGAAAGAAGTCTTGCCACACTGGAATACGGAGAAATGCAGGCTGGAATATACCGATCGGGTATCTGCTGCGCTCAAAAATAATGCTAGCCGTGGCATGCGGAAACGAAAACAACGACTACATGTCAGCTTCCAAGTTCTTCAGTGAAAGCTGTTTACCGGGTAAGGATGAGATATTTTCCCTACTTCACCTCTAAGAGAAGTTTGAACCCTTAACCAGATTTAAACAACACCCGGAGAACGTCAGTGTCCAGATCATTGTACAGAAAACCTGAATTTAATGAGTCAATTTTCGGCTAGGCGTATGTGCTTGCGAACCGGCCTTAAATGAAAACGTTGGCAGTGAGAAACTTTTTCTCTACTAGCCATAATATTTGTTTTTCTTCTGCAGATTTTTAAGTCTGTTTGTTGTTAATTAACAACATTGTCATTATTTTTAGATGGGGAACCAGTATTTATTTCACGTTTAAATCTTATTGTAATCTTTTAAACAGTCACTTCTGAAGATGCATGTTGTAACATACGAAACGTTAAGTTCTTAAATCAAAGTTTTTTCCGACATGCGTTGTCTTGTCATGTTTGTCACCGCAGTGTGTTTTTTTATTTTTATCGAAGTTAAGATGGCCTAAGAATAAGAATGTCTACTATTAAATAGATTTTGCCAAGCCTAAAAGCGGAGCTCCCCGGTTATTTACTTCACCTTTTTCGAAATCCGAATTTACTGACCGATAACAGAAAAAATAGAGCACTTGAGCGCGCGATCCAATGTAAACCATTACAGTACTTGGTCAACGGTAAACTTCAAAAAAACATTCGAACTCGATGAGTTTCATATGTGAGCCCGCGATATGGTCATGTGATACTGGTCAGCGGATACCTTGTTTTGACAGCTGTCAATTGACCATGACATGGATGTCCAATATCAAAGATGTAAGCTGAGGTTAACCATAACCTTAAACCTATTTCTGGACTAGGGCCGCCATGTTGGGGCAACATTGTCGTCACACGCGCCCGCGAACCATACCGCTAGCCATGATGACCAAAAAACTAAAAGCATGGGTCTGTTAGTTTTCTATGGGTATGGGGCTCTGCTCTGCGGCCCTTCGGGCCGCTGGGAGCTCTGCTATCAACTCTGAATATCGAAAGAACATTGCACGATCAATTTTAAATAAATTTAAGCCCGACGTGACTGACTGACCTATTCCTTTAGGATCCTGGTGGAGCAAAGGGCGTCAACAATGCTTCGCCACCGAACTCTATTTGCTGCCGCCTTCTCTGCTGCGTTCCAGCTGATGTTAGCTTTCTTTAACTCCTCCTCAGTTGATCTTCTCCAGGTCTTAGCAGGTCTTCCCACCTTTCTTTTCCCTGCGGATTCCACTTTAAGGCCTGCTTGGTGGTGTCAGTGCCTGGTTTTCTTAGTGTGTGGCCGATCCAAGCCCATTTCCTTCTTGCTATCTCAGCTGGTATGTGCTCTTGTCCTGTCCTGCTCCAAAGTTCTTTGTTACTGATCTTTTCTGGCCAGTGAGTCTTGAGGATCTTTCTGAGGCACTTGTTGACAAAGCTTTGTAGCTTATTTGATAGAGCTTGTGTCACTTTCCAGGTCTGTGAGCCAAAGAGAAGCGTAGCTTTTACATTAGTGGTGAAGATGCGCAACTTGGTTTTGGTGGAAATCGAGGAGGCATTCCAGACTGGTCTAAGCATGTTGAACGCCAGTCTCGCTTTACCAATTCTGCACTTCACATCCTCCTCAGTTCCTCCAGTGACTGTGATGATACTGCCTAGATAAGTGAAACTTTCGACATCTTCCAGATCCTCGCCATTCAACTTAATTTAATTTTAATTTTAACTTTGGTTTTCTCTTTGCTCACCCTGAGGCCGGTTGTCTCTGCAATCTGTGCCAGGTTGTTGGTTTTGGCTTGCATATGTTGTAGTTTTTGGGAAAGAAGGCATATGTCGTTTGCATAATCCAAATCATGGAGTTGAGTTGTTAGTGTCCATTGGATTCCTGTCTTACCCTGATCTTCCACCTCTCTCATAATCCAATCGACCACCATGATGAAGATCATCGGAGACAACAAACAGCCTTGACGAACTCCTGTGCTCATTTCGAAAGATTCTGTCAGCTTCCCGTTGTGAATGACGTGACAAGATGACGACTGGTATAGGTCCTGTATCAGCTTGATGAACTTTGATGGAATTCCATAGTGGTACATGAGTTGCCAGATGATGTTCCTATCAACACTGTATATGTCAAAAGCCTTTTCGAAGTCGATGAAATTCATGTATAATGGAGTCTGCCATTCGTTGGATTGTTCGATGATTATCCTTAGAGTCCGACGTACTAAATACTTTTTCTGTAATGCAGGTTTGAAAAATTCAAACTCATACAATGAATGAATGCGCTCATTAGTGCTTTTGCCACCATAAATTTTTGAAAGTTAATATCTCCTTCAATATTTCAAGTAAAGAGCTGAAAATGTCCCCTCTTATGAAGTTTCACAAGCTCTTTAAACATCTGGAGTCAATTTGTGTATGGCCTATTGCCTTCTCTTCGCAAAGTCTTTGCTATTGAGGCAAAATTTAAACAATGACTTTAGCAAAGATTTCCCAATATGAATTTAGACTTATCAATAAGCAATCTTTCTGTAACAAGCCATTATAACACAGCGATATTTTCTTGCCCTTTTGGTTTTTTAGGGGTCGACTCTACAGCATTTAGCAACCTATGTGCACTGTGTGCTGGTACAGGGGCCGATAAATGTTCCACAAACTCGTCCATTAATAAGTACGTAAGCCATTCCGGAGCCTTTAAGTGCATGGCGGACGGGAAAGGTGATGTGGCCTTTCTGAAACATTCAATTGCGGAAAAGATGGCGACGAGTGGAGAATATGGAAACTCGGCGAATTACGAGTACCTATGCAAGGATGGAACTAGAAAAGGTAAAACGATGATGCCAACATAAAGCGATACATTAATTATTATGCTGTTCAACGTTTTTTACCAAAAATAAAAAACAAAGGTGAAATTTCATCTTGGAAAATATTTAGGGTTTCATCTACAGATAAATTTCAGAAGCACATTGTACGCCATACAGTACTACGCGCAAAGATTGATCGCCTTAAGTTAAAACCAAACTTAATTGTACAACATAATAAATTTAATAGAATACTAAATAAAAGTCCTTCTCAGAAGCTTTCCATTGAGACGTTACACATAAAGGTAAACGTAATTCACAGATTTTAAGGCCGCTTTCCACTTGGCATACATGTACCAGCACAAGCGTAAGCACAAGCTCAAACAAAAGGGAATAAGAAGAACGAAAGTCCTCACATGCAAGGAATAAGCATAATTACCAAAGGAAGTACAAATTTTGCTTTCTACTGCTTATACTTATTCCGCGCGAGTGAGGACAGCGTAAGAAAAATGGATGTGTTCTTTCTTCTCATCAGGGGCACCCAACAGACCGTTTCGGTGAATATCTTTTCGGAAGACCTATAGTTGCCTACGATTTTCGGATAAAAGTGTGATGAAAAACTGGAGATTTCTACAACTCAAACTTTCGTGCCATGGGAAAAGCAATGCCTGTTTTTTTCGGAGAGAGAAAAATGTTGTTTCGAGTACGAAAAAAGGCCAGCTACGATTTTCGAGAAGGTAACAGTGGCTCGTAAATTCGGGTAATAGTATTTCGTTCGCTAAAATTTTCTGAAGTTCGAAAGTTCAGCTCAGCGTATCCGAAAAGATACACTTTTCTTAGCGTTTAAAAATAAGGCTTTAAAACGCACAAAAAGGGCACGGTGTTTCGACACCTATAGTAAAATTTTCTCGTTGGGTGCCCCTGTCTCATGCGCTTGATACTCATGCGTCCTATGCCTGTGCTTATGCTTTTGCTTATACTTGTGCTTGTGCTTGTCTATGTGCTTGTGCTTGTGCTTGTATCTTGTGTTTGCGCTTTTGCTTTTGCTTGTGCTTGTGCTTGTGCTTGTGTTTGTTGCTTGTGCTTGTGCTTGTATCTTGTGTTTGCGCTTTTGCTTGTGCTTGTGGTTGTGCTTGTTGTTACTTGTTCTTGTGCCCAGTGAAAACATTTGAACTGAATAGTCACGCAATTTGATATCATTCTCAAACTTAAAAGTAAGAACCACCTTGTACAGATTTGTACAACATATTACAATAGTATCTATCATCTTCTATCAGCCATTGGACAGTTCCGGACTTGCAACCTCGGCTACAGTCCCGCGCATGCAGTGGTTACAAGAAGAGGCAACAGCAACATCACGAACATCACTGAGATTTTAACGAAGATGAGTGACTGGTACGGTGACAAGCAGAGAGACTGGAAAAAATTCCAACTGTTCAACTCCACCACTTTCAGTGGCTCTGATTTGATCTTCGACGATTCCACTACAGAGCTAGAGGGCATCGCGGACGACAAACAAACCTACATGGGTTACCTTGGAGATGATTTCGTCAAAGATCTGGAGGCACTGGAGTCATGCGTCGGTGTCAAAAGGGCAAGTACACCAGCCCCTCCCGCTCCCACAGCGGGTGCCATGGTGACCTCTCCCGCTACTGAGCTTGTGCTGCTGATAGCGCTGTTCGGCGTTCTGTTCCTGTAGAATGCAACACGAACTCAGGCACATTATTATGCAGGTGTCTGTTGATCGATTAAAGCTGAATAGAGATAGCAGTTCTGAAGAACTGCTCATTATAATTAGTGCCGTAATCTAACTCGGTATCCATAGTATGTAGTGTGTAGGAGGCTTAGAGTCGTTGAGGTAAAACAACTGACATTACTAGGGTTCGTTCTTCGTCAGTGCATCTAGCTGAGTAGTGTTTTTTTGCTTTTAACCTTTACTTTCGAGTTTGTCGCACTGTATTCTCCTGGAGATGCGTTGCGTGACACTTGATCTTCCTGCCCTTCCAGTGTACGTGTCACGCTGCGTTCCCCCGGAAATGAGTTTCGTGACGAGCCAAATAGTGGCTTCCAAACTGAAGTGAAGTCTAGTAGAACAGTGCGTGATTCAACTTATTTTAATGTTATTTGCTAGCGTTTTGCACCTTGTTATTTCAGTGAGTCTGCAATGCAGAGGTAATAGAAGTATGACATAAGGTGCTTACATTTCAAAACCTGAGAACAAAAGAAGCAAAAAAAAAAAAAGAAGAGAGGGAGAAAGAAAAGTGTTTAGCTCGTTCATGTTTTTCTCATAACTGAAAATTCCAGGTGTTTAGGCGTAACGATATTTCTGTCATAGAAATTAAAACAAAGGGTATCGGTAAATGTAATGACTATGCTTTAAAAAGTAGTAGAAGAAAATAAATGCATTTTTGCATCAATATACACAAATGTACAAATATCTCTGGCTGGGTTTAGTATCTTTTTTATGAGATATACATGTAACTAATAAGTAGGCCTACGCTTGTTACTCCTTAAAAAAAGATTTCCTCATTAACATAAGGTTTTTGATATCATAAATTCCCTGATTACATGTAATGATCTTTACCTTTTCCTTTTATTATCGTTGTTTTTTTCTGTGTTGCACAGATATCACTCAAATTCTCATTTTTATGCTTCCGTTTGAAAAATACTCGAACACTCTCCCGTTCAGTTAATCTCTTTCACCTAAGACTTATCCTATAAAAACGAAAGACTTCTTTGTTCCTAAGAGACGATGTTATCTGTTTCAAGTTTTAAAGGGTTTGGGGATCGGGTTTGGGTTTGGGGACCTAAAGGTGCTAGGTGCAGGGCTCCATTTTGGACACCCGTCCAAAATGTTCTGTGCTCCAGGTCATCCAGGGCTTCTCTGCATTGAGTCAGAGGAACGAGATCGACATTTTTGTTCGGAGTTTTAAGGCGTTAGACTTCGGGCTTCAAAACAAAAAGGGCTAAACCGTTTGCACATGTATCGAACACCCCCCCCCCCCCTTCTTTATATGTTTTTTTTTTTACAGGTGACTACTCAACAACTTTGAACAACGCTATTAGATTCTAAAAAAACTGGTTTAATCAACTGGGAGTTGATCAAAGTAAATAAACCCCCATAGTGAATTTTAGAAAGCTGACATTTTCAGCGTTAGGCCTTCGTTGCTCCGACGAAGGGATAACCCTAAAGACATTAAAAAAAATGTTTCCATTCCCTCAATTCAATCTTTCCATGGTCTGCAGCATCTAATAAGAGGAAATAAAAAAATAAATAAATAACGCTTATTCTTTACTTACGTTAAAATCTGACCGCAAAAATCGTAACTACATCGTCGATTATACAAGCTTAATCCAAAGATGTAAATTTCGCAACTTTCAAAATGGCCATCGATGCTTCATCCGTGTCTTTTCTTCGCTGAAAGTCCCGGATGGACGCTGTGAGAGACTGGAAACAATAAATTTCTTTGTATGCGTGTGACTTTTGAAAAAGGTCGCCATTTTCATTATTTCTTAAACCCCATTTATACGCGCAAAAAAAATCAGCACAGCAAATTTTTGGCACCGTGCCGACAATTTTGGGCACGGCACTCCCAATTATCGACGTGTTAACGTTCCGGTCCCAAAAAGATGTGGCACCAGTACCCAATTTCTCTCGGCGCGGGTAAATCGAGGCACCGTGCCGAAAACAATTGTGACGCATGCGTAATTTCTACGAAAATGGCGGCCAGTGCCGTATTCTCGCCCCAAGCTAGAGACTTTGTTTCTTTTAGTCACGTGGTCGGCGAAAAGAGTACAAAAAAGAGAAGTTCTGGGGGATGAGAATGCCACCGAGGAAGAAAATAAGAGAAAGCTCCCGCTTTAAAAAAAATCGCGGTGTGAAAGCCACTTCCACCATCACTGCAAAAAGCCATTTATTTTCAATCTTCTTCTTCTGATTTCGTCAACTCCTTTCAGATGTCGATTTGTTTTGCCCCTGAACACTCTTGAATATGTTGAATGGTCGACAACTCGTTCCTTTCCGATAAAATTCATGTTTTGTACTGAAAGCAAGATGAACAATCACAGCAAAACATTTTTCTGCATTCCAGTAGGGATGCGATATAAAAACTGGAACCGTGCCAAGCAGGAGAAAACCTTGCTGTTTTGGTTGTGTACATGGGTAGTGCCGTGCCGAAATGGTTTGGACACGGTGCCAAAAATTTGCCGTGCCAATTAATTTTTAGCGCGTGTAAATGGGGCTTTAGCTTTCAGTAAAGAGCTGTAAATGTAAGTTACTGTAAATATTTTGAGTTATTGAAATTATATACTAAAAACGTTAAATTATGTTTGTAATGAACGTACAGTGTAGGTGGTTTAACTCTTTCACTGCTAAAGTCGACTTTTGTCGACATTTGGAGGAGCAGTCAATGAACCACTTGTGACGTCATCAATTTGAAAGTCAGCAGATTTTGGTGATAAGCATCTGATAGAGCTAGGTTTGACCTTTTTAAAGAACTATTCATTTTGCGTATCGGTCGCATCCTGACAGAGCTAATCGAGAAAAAGTCAATCACTTTTTGGTGCAAAATCGGTGCTTAAACAGGCCAAAACACCTGTAAAAGATCGAGGTCTTCTTTTCAGGGTTTACTAATGTTTTAATCAAAACTTTTTTGGTCTAAAGGAAGGACGGATACAGTAGAAAGAAGTGGAAATGACAAAGCCGAGAGAAACGAAAGGAAAAGGAGCAAGAAAAAAAAAATGGGAAACGATTTAGCAAAAAAAAAAGTCCAAATTTTAGCTTAAGCGCATGCGCCAAAGTACAATTTTGTACATTTTCCAATGGAATCTTCATCAAAATCTTGCTGCATTGTGGAAAAGTGCTTTTTAAGCAAAGTTAAGGGAAATTCAGGATCGTAGCATCAAAAATTCAGTTTAACGGTTGAAAAAAAGCCTGTTTTTGGAGAAATTTAGCACTGAAAGGGTTAAATCATTACATAGCAGGTTTCATGTCAAAAGTAAGTACAAATTGCCATCCACTGATACTGCTTGCGGTGACTGTGCCAGTTGCGCCATAACAGTGACTGTGCCTGTTTTTGCCACAGTACACGCTTTAATTGACACTGCTAGTGCCTTGAAATATTTAGTAAAGTGCTTAGAATTCTAACAAGTAGTTGCAAAACACTCAGCATCAAAAGAAATATATGCAATGACGATCCCCTGAAATGTGTATCTGTGTAACCACGCTTTTTTACTATGAAACCAACAGCCAGCACATTTTTTAATAAAACCAGGTAAAAAATCACCTTTCCAGTCGCAGTTTTTGCCAAATATTGTAAAGCTAGTAAATAAAAACTCCTTCAGTCTGAGATACATTTTTACCGAGAACGGAGGTATTAATCCATATGGATGTATATGGATTAATACCGACGTTCGAGGTATTTATCTGACTTATTTCATGAGGGATCTTTAAATAACGACCTTTTCTTCAAGGAGACAAATACCGGCTAATAAGTACACTCGCACCTTCATCGGATCTAGTCAGAGACAATAAAAGCGACCTAATGTGGGATTTTTTTTCACAGGACTGTGAGAAATTGTTTTGAGAATTCGTGAGCGGAAAGCGATAGACTTCTTTGTACTTTGATATTTTGCCGACTCCAGCAGGGACCAAGCATTGTATTTTCTTTGTTTCTCGGTTGATGTGTTTTTTATTATTATTCTTGTTTACGAGTTTTTTCGGTACACCAGGACGGAACGAATGGTTTTCAAACAACTCATTCATTTGCTTATTGTTTGTCATTATGGACATCACGGACAGCGAAGAGGAGCTTTTCCTGACCCAAAATAGTTGTTCGCAAGAAATACCCAATTTTAGTTTTGATTCTATTTTCGACCCAGTAGTAGGCAGTGATGAGCCTGCTTCAAGAAATGCGTGTGCGGAAGAATTAACAAAATTGTTTCTGAGGGAAGCTTCAAGGATAGACCGAAAGCGACACACAGGCAAATTTGCATAGTGGATGATGAAGAACTTAATGAGAGGAAGGAATCTAGAATAACGTCAAATACAAGAGTAAAGGAGTAAAAAAATCGTGGGCAGTTCGTCTTGGACTGAATGGGCGGAGGAGCGAAACGGAATGAATGGAGCGAAACGGAATGCAATCGAAGCGAAACTGGAGTTACACTTCCCTAAGTCAGTCCTGACAAGTCTCGATATCACTAAAAACGAGGAACTAAATTATTGGCTCAGCAAATTGGTCGTAGAAGTTCGCCATTGAAAAGCCCTGAAAGGAGGGATTTATACGAATAAATCCCTCATTCCTATTCATAAATTCAATTTATAAGCCCCGCTCTTCCCTGCTACATTATCAAGCCCTACCCGGACTTTCAGTTAGTTAATACTCAACAGGGTTGTATGTTAAATAACAAAAGAAAATGTGTCAATCATGAAATGAGATATGATAGGTAAAGCCCCCATCGAGCCAAGTGGCCCATATTGCCGGAGCTAATCCCAGTTTCTGCAGCAACTAGGAATATTTCTACTACCCAGTGCATGGGATGTTAGTCCATCGCAGGATTACCCCCAGTATTTGTTCGCCAGTAACCATTTATACACCTGGGTGAAGAGGGGTACTATGAGAGTAAAGTGTTTTATCCAATAACATAACACAATGACCCCGGACCCCGAGCAATTCACATTTTATAAGTACCTATCCATTCCTGACTGTACAAGCAGTATAAACTGATGATTTGGAAATCCTGTGTGTTATTGCGAACTGGTTTTGTGAGCAGTTCGTCGACGTTTTTTAAAACATGTTTATTTTCGAGTTGTAGAGATTTTATTGGTTGTTCCAGCTTCGCAATATGCGCGCCTAAATCGATGAATTTATTCTTAGCGGGGGAACTTATCTCTGTCTCCTTCACTGATGTTACTGAAGGATGGAATCTTAGCTGTTGAAGAGGGGTGCTATCTTACGTGGTGAAATCTCCTTAGTAGATGCAACAACAACAAGCTGTATTTGCATGACTACATAGGAATTTGGTAGTATTGCAAAAGCTACTTAAGTTTAATTACATATTATTTCATTAATTAAGATATCTAGTAAAGTAGACAAAACATAACAATAACAAAATGAAAGAATTACTAACAATAACTATTCATTTAACTTTTCGAAGTGGTGATCATTGTAACGAGATTGGCTGCGGTCACATCTACGACGTAACTAAAGTTTAACTATAGTTAGTCTCAAGTTACGTGACGTCATACCTAACTATAGTTAGTACTTTCGGTCGTCTTTGCGGTCACACCAATGCAGTTAACTATATGGTTAGTTCTGATTAGCTTTTGAATAATTTCGAATTTAAATTAGTTCATGACAGCCCTTGTTGTTTATCTATGTCTAGCTGTTCCTCTATTTTTTCTATTTTTGCACGGCACCTCGGCGTCGAAGAAAATAAAGTGAAGTAAGGATGCTAGAAGCCGAAGAATTCAAGCTTTATTTTTGCTAACATTGGTGATATGTAATTTCTTGGCATGTTGTTTTTCTTTTTTTTTTCCTTCCCTTCACGCTTTTTTTTCGCATATTTATATTCATCTCGCACGTGCGAAAAGAATTGTCGCATTCTGATTGGTTTTTCGTTTGTAAACTTAAAACTAACCCATGAACCCTGCTAGGGTATAACTATAGTTAGTCTGTATTGTTTTGGATCAGCGAGGCGTAAATTTTCTAACTATAGTTAGGGTGAACAGAGAAGCGGTCACATTACCGAAATACCTAACTATAGTTAACGCCGTCTTAACTATAGTTAGCAGTCTAGATGTGACCGCAGCCATTGTCTCTCAATTCAAAGCGTGCCGAGATAAATGAAATTAGCTTAATGTTTACACTGTAGTCAGTGGAACTCAAAAGATGTGATAATAGTGTATCGCGTGGTAGTAGTCTTAGTAATGGGAGTTTGGGTTCTATTTTAGAGAAGAATATGTCTCGTACCAGAGAATAAACTGGGCAATCTAACAAAAAGTGAGTTATCTTCAATTTTGTTGCAATTGCAGAAGTTGTATAGTTTTTCATTGCGATGCTGTAGACCATGGAGGGATTGAGGGAACGAAAAAAATCTTCTATTGTTTCGAGCGTTAGCCCTTCCTCGGAGCAAGTGCTTTGCTCTCTTCCATCAAGATCATATTCTATTTACGCTTTCAAAACTCTTCTTGACTTATACATCGCTTTATTTTACCATTTCGTTCATTTCTTTCGGGTCCTTTGTTGTTATGCACTTTATACTGCTCAAGCATTCTCTCCAGCATGCCAAACACTTGGTCAGAGTAGTGAACATGATCTCTGCATCTAAGTGGATAGGAATCGGTCAGCGGATACACGTCTATGACGTCAAACCCTGCTTTACACATGGCCGACATGGAGTAGGCGCTGAAGAGGGCAACCCGCTAAAAGGAGAGAACAGAGAAAATAATGTTAGTTAGCTTTGCCTGATAAAATATATGTCTCTTTTTCTGGATAGTACAGTTGCTTCAGGGAAGTAAGCATTGGGGAAGAGTCCGCATTAAGTTTCCCCCAGGGACAGAGTTAGCTTTAGCGACCTTATGTGCCTCTCGTGTTTTAGAACGTGGGGGGAGGGGAGGGGGCTAAAACTGTTTCAAAAATACTCGGCAGTATTTCAAATTTGGAGCAACTTTGTTCCGTTCTAGCAACATTTTGTTTCTGAGCAGTTTCTAGACCAAAGATGTCCGAGAATTCTCCGATTGTTGTTCGAAGGCCATACGAACGTTTCTGATCATTTTTCGAACTTTTCCGAAGATAAACGAAATTTCCCGAAGAAGTTTCGAAGACGTTAGAGCTCACCCACGAGACGGAACATCTTGACAAACCAATTTTACGCTGCTCTCGCGATATTTTCGGCACCAAATCGTGAGGGGGCTGAGCCCCCCCCCCCCACACACACAAAAAAAATTCGGTTGGGGAAAATAAAGCGCCGCTGCCCCCCTCCCCTCCTGCTTCGCCGCCTATGAGCATTAGTATTACACTTCTTTCCCGTACCAATACCTCACTACAGGATGCATTGCTATGAAATTTCCTTCCATTATTTATATCAGCGTTCAATTGATACAAGGCTCCATTGACTGATAGTCTAACTATCACAAAGCGTGACACGAATGAACTGTCGTGATGGTTTATTAGTGGGCTATCGCCAGGTAATTCACCTGTAGTGACAAACCTGAGTGGTGAAGAATCGAAAGCTGGTCTTGTTTAATGACTTGGCGTTTTCCTTGCAGATGGCAGTGGATGATTTCCAAATGATTTTAGCCTTATACTTTGGAACTCTCTCGCCTTGTGGATTAACTTCCGTTTCCTTCAAAACCACTATCAAGTCATCTATAAGCTTCTGATAAGTGGTAAAATTGACATCTTTTACAAAATGAACGACAAGGTTTAGAAGCAAGGCACTTTCCTCTTTCTGCATTTCTGGCCTGCGAAGAACCTTGACTATGGTTTCGATGACTTTTGAAGGTTTGAAATCAAGATCAGAATTCTTTCCAGCCTTGCCAAAAGGATAAATATAAATGTAACTGTTTTTACACTGTTCATAGAGTGATTTGCATAAGGACTGATTCCGGACGGACCTGAAAAACAGAAGGCCCAACGAATCACCGTAGATCCAAAAGGTTCCGGACTTTGTGTAATTTTGCGGCATTGACCAAGTGTAAGACTCTGTTGTAAATAAATAAATTATATATATATATTAGTAAGTGGCATCGACAATTACACAAGATAGCCAGTTCTCCAGTCACCCTTGTTTGGAGCGTCCCGGTTGTTTACGAACGCAGTATACGAGGGGCCCTGGGGTACTTGTCTACGTTCGTGTAAACAGAAATGCCCTAATATCATAAAATAATTCACATGGCACTTCCCACAGACAAGCTTCCTTGTGTTAAAACGCTGCAAGGAATTTGCTCTTGGATCACATCCTGTTCCCGGCTTATAGATTTATATAACCGCATACTTTTTAACTATTACTTTAAGTGCTATTCTGCACTTTTGGAGCTATCATCCCCACTATTTTGAGAATCACTCTCTCGCAAATTTGCTTATGAAAGCAGACAGCAGTGAGCAACAGGCATGCAAAGCTCTTGAGCGACTTTCATTGCATAGCCTACACAAAACTGAGGTTTTCACCTTCAACAGTTCGATTTCCTTGACGACCATTGCGGCGCCAATTTTATTCTTCTGTTACTTTTCACAACTGGAGAGAAATTGTTATCCTTAAATTGCCCATAACCTTATTATTTTTCCTTGATCAAGCAAAATAACATATTACCAAAAGAAGTGAAACAAATGGGTTGAAAAACGCGATTTTTTTACGATTTCTTAAGTTCTTAACTTTTTGTGAACCACTCCCGCGGATCAGCAAGTCGACGGGCTCACAAGGAGAGGCATGTGACGTCATGTGACGTAGTTTTTGGGACACGCGTTACTTTGGATTCTTAAATTTTATATAAAATAAAGGAAAATAGTGAGTGTTGTGCATCTTATTGTCTTGTACTATTTATAAAAATGTCGTCAGTGGAAGAGCCCTTTGTAAAAATTTGAACTTTTTTAAAAATTGCTCAAAATATCGTGTTTTGTTCACATCGAAAAAAAATCTTCCATAGAACTTATTTTAATGATATACACTTTCAGCTGAGATACTGAACCCTTCCGGCTGGATTACCACAGGTCACCATGCTGAGGATACGAGAACATTGACAGGTTTTGTCGGACGTTTCTAAAGGGCGCGTCTGCTAAAAGTATCAATACCTAAACAGTTCCAACCTTCAAGATGTTGCTTCCACTGGTTATTTTTCCATTGACCGAATCCATCCCATAAAAACCTGCAGCTATGGGAACAAGTATCAAGGCCCTCAAGTTTGTCTGCAGAAAAATATATATTTAGAAACATCCTCACCAGTAGTTTATAAAGGGGCATTATTTATAGGAAGTATCATTTGGCTTATAGCTAAAAATATGCCACTTGCTAATTCCTTTCTGAAGACACTTGAATTTTTGTTTTACGTTCATTACTGCGCAAGTTACAAAGATTGTTTTAACTTCCAAAACTCAATTCTTCCAGTGAATTATGATCAGCAAATATTAAAACAACTCAATTTCACTTAAAATGCGAAGGTTCTGGCGCATAGCTTAGTGATGGTTATTATCTTCAGGGTTATACGAGTATTATATTGTAGCAGAAACCCATAAGGGTTGAAACGTGTAACGCGCGCACACAGCGTTTGAATATTCATTTTGCTAAGTACCATATTTGGAAACACGAAGAATTTGTACGCGAATGCTTTATACACGTAATGACACACGCAATATAATTTTTGGTTTTGTGGTAAGTTGCTTGGATTCCGACCTAAACGCTGTAAATTTCTTACAGAAACTAAAGAAATTCAGTAGGTGTATCGTAGCGAAGTTCTCCAGACTACTTCATGAAGATGCAACAGGGGAATCTAACCAAATTTAACTTTATTTAACCAAGCTTGTTAAAAAACAAGATTACGCCATCAAGCGCGAGCTATTTAATCCAAATATTATAATTTTGATTGGTTAAATGTTTCTCGTGATTTTTTAAATATGGTACTTAGTGCAAACGAATGTGCAAACGCTTTGTACAATGCAAATCATAAGGAGTTATACGTTTCAACCCTTATGGGTTTCTGATTGTAGGTAATTCACCGTAAGTAAATATTGTAAGTGGGAAATATATTAATTTATTTTTTTCTCAGCGCGTGAGCGGGCAAGATGAACCAAATCCTGCAATCTGATTGGTTCCGGGAGCGGGCGGAATTTTCCGATCTTGACCGCGGTCAACGGTACGCGGGCCGCAGGGAATCAACGGAACGGGATTCAGTTCCGCGCGAAATCAGTGCGCAGCGAGACGAACGAACACATGAAAGTTTTGCTCCCCAAAATCGAAATAGCTGTTTACTCGAGTTTACCAACCGTTGTAAATTTAAAAGGACTAAAAAGCAGTGGAATTAAAGGCCTCAAAGTTCTTCAAAAGGCGAGTATTTATTTCTTTCTCAACAAAATTGAGTTGTAGTTTACCGTTCGTAGTTTGCCGTCGCGTTGTTTGTGCATTTTGCAATGATTTTCACGCCATTGCGGTAACCTTCACCGCGGTTTTTAGGCTCTATCTATGAGTTTAACTGCCTTGTTTATCTGTCAAGTTTTGCTAAAGCAGAACACTATTTGCCATCATTCAAGGAAATGAGATTCTTTGATTAAAAACGGACAAATTAATTATCACAATATTGTGCCGTACGTAGACACTACGCATTTTATTCAGTATGACACTGTTTATCAGAATAACATTCTGCTGGGAAAAGTACAGAGATTAGTAATTTGTTAAATACAAATGTGAATAGATTAAAATACTGCTTTCCAGTAAAGAGTATTTTTTAATCAGAGAAATAGCCTTAACACCCTGTGAGCAAAAATTCTTTCAAGAGAATTTATCGAGAAATGTTTGGGAAGCCGACTGAAATCGATTTAAATGTGTTAAGTTTTGCGGCATATATTTATGACTTCATTTGCTTTTCTTGATTCTCTGCAATGTAAATTAAATATGCTGAACCTTTCTTTGAGTACGGTTCATTTTAAGTAAAGCTATTTCATTCGGAATTAAATAGCAAAGCATTCTTCATTCTTGCTCGTCAATCAAGTCGGACTCAAATCAAATCAAATCAAATCCGCGCGTAAAAAAAAGATTTTGCGACACATTTTTCCTTGGTTTCTTTTCCAAACAAATTAAAGTAGAAAAAAATAAAAAGGTTATTTGCCGGCCTAGTCGGTCCGTATTGGGACTGCCCTCGGTCTTGAGCACGGCCTCGGCCTGCGGCCTCGGGCCGTACTCAAGACCTCGGGTACAGTTTTTCCCAATACGACCTCCCGGCCGGCAAATAACATATATGTAATTAATGTACTTTTAGTAAGTTAAATATTGCAAGTAAGGAGTATATTGTAAGGAAGTGATATAGTTCTAAAAGTAAATCACAATAGGTGAGTCCTGCGTTTCATGTAACTAATGTATTGGGAATGAATAAAGTATCATTTATTAACAAAATAGTTCTGTTTGATTTGAACTGTATTTGAGTTCATTTTTTTAAGTCAACGTTCATTCAGTCTGATTTCCGTGTAAACTTAGAAGAATGTCACCGTGTAATAAAAAGGGGTCATGCTCGTAGCTACATTTTACGTACTCGTTTTTAACACAGGAGAAACAATTGCATGTACCAGAAGTAATTTGGCTGTGGCTCAAGTCCTCAGATGAATTTCAAATAAGGAATAGTCCAGCAGGTTTGATGGAGGAATGACTAGATAGAGTAGGGCTGAAATCCATCTCTAGAAATCGCGGACCTCCGAGTCCGCGAATAGTATGTCCTGCGGTACATTGACCGTAGAAGCGAACGCAAGAATTACAAAGAAAATGTATGGAGAATGAAATGTTTTATTAAATATTTCTTGACAAATTAACAAATGTAAAAATGTGAAAGCGGAACACAATAGATTGATGTATTAAGGACCACATTGTACAAGAATTGAAGTGCAGACTTCGAATTTCATTTGTATTCATGAACGTTTTCTGCGAACAGTTTTTGAGACCAAAATTATAAGGCGTAGAGGAGAAATGTATGGCGAAAACCGAAAACTTAAAGTTTATAAACGGGGATTATCGGCAAACTGAATGTGATCGAAAAAATGTGAAAGCAGATTTGATAAAACTATACATGAATCTAACTCACCAAATGATTTACATCTCCTTCCGATTAGATTTCATTTGTATCTTTGCCGTTAGAAAACCACAAAAAATCGCATACTGTAAACACACGGCGGCAGTTCACATTGAAATCCCAAAATCCGCTGTCTTTGAGCTACGATATTTCAGCCGTCTTTGCTCCAATTTTGCCGCAAAAGCCATCGTTTGAAAGATCTTTTGCTCCATTTTTATTATCAGGCAATATTTATGACCAGTGGTTTTCCTACTTCACAAAATATTACTCTGTGTAGGCTGCATTTTTGTGTACCATCGTAGATGTATATGAGCCCAAAGTCAGGCTTTCGAATCAGCGGCTATTACCAAGTTTCGCGAGCGGTTAATGTAAGATGCATCAAAATTCGCCGACTTCAATGTCCGCGATTTCTAGCGATGGCTAAATTTAGTACTCGCTAACATTTTTCTCGGCCAAATTTATTACTCGTTACATTTAAGGACCCCCACCCCCTCCCACCCAAAAGGAAAACAAAATTAAGGACCATTAAACATAGTTGACTTGAAAAAGTCTTCCAAAAATGGGTCCCGTTAACTTTTTTCATTCTGGCAATGCAAATGTTCGTTCAATTTCAAGTGAACAATTATGTTCATCTTAGCTATACTTTCATTAAAACTGGTATACTTTCATTAAAACTGGTTTACACGATATCACTATTTTCTAAATATTTTGGGAAAATTGCTAAATTAAATAGATAACCTGTTGTAATCTTGCTCAGAAAAAAATCGCGAAAACTTGTAGCCGCTAACAATAGCAACCTTAAGGTGATATGACAAAATAACATCAACTATCCCATTTAAGCCACACGAGTTATTATGTATTTTACTCAGTTGATTTCTACGAATTATGGACTTTAAATGATATTCCGAATCATTATTACAACATACATTTTGACTAGAGAGTAGTGTAAGATTTGAATCCAAGTCCAATGACCCGTCATGGTAGCAAGATTTTGAAGTCGAAGAAATTTATTGTGTCACCGACTTTTACTTACCTAAAAGAGACATATTTAGCCGGGTCTTAGCTATGGGCTAAGGGCTAAGGGCTTAGCTAAGGGCTGTCTCACCAAGTATTCGTCTAAGGGTCCTAGAATCCCATCTTCCTGGCCTTCCCCTTGAGCGTTTCCTTTAATGAACCAGTCACGTGGTGGGTCTCTGAAGCCATCACAAAGACTATAATCAAGATAAATCATCAGCTGATAGACACCAGGCTCCGTGATGAGAAATAAAGCTTCGTAAGTTCCGTTATTGTGATCAAAAACAGTGGCCGCAACGCTTGATGGGCCACGTACGTAAACCCTCCACGTGTCTCCGCCAATCACCTTTGTTCGATTATCTGAGGTTTTTGATTGGATGAAAATCCTGCTGAACTCCCCCGCCGGCCTGATTTCTTCAAATATGACGTCACTTGTTGCTGCATTGCTTCTACTTATTTTGCCCCAGTTATCCTTAACTAAACCCCAGGCCATTTGGTCAGCACATGGCCTAATAATGTTCATCCAGTCTACGCGTGTGCGGCGCTGACGGAGCCACTCGTGTCTGAAGTGTCGCAACCTACACGAAATAAGCGCCGTTTGACTAACGTGTTCATCTTGAACTTTGTTAGAATTAGCTGTTAATAAGAGAGTCCCCCTGGCAATCGTATTGTTTACCAAATGGGTATCCGGCGACTTGCTTTAAGGAAGCAATAGCAGCGAGAGGCGTGCTAATGTTTATTACTTTCGTTAAATGCAGGAGGCACAGCGTTAGTGCTACAACGAAGCAAACGGTAAACCAGAAGACGTGTATAAGCTTTAGACCGGCCATTGTTTTGCTGTGTTTTATGTAAAGCTCGGCAACTTGATAACATCAACGTATCCTAAAGTGGATCAAGGGGAGAGAACTTAATTAGGATAATCACACTAAAGTTCTTGATATTTGCGTTATTCAAGCAATGCAACTATTGCTTGTCCAAGTTTAAATGCGCGCCAAATTCTTGTGTGTATCACACCAGACACCGCGACTTCTGTCACGTTAACATCTTGTCAAAACAACTAAACATCAGGGTAACTTTAGATACAATGGTGCATGACATTTTAATAATGCTTTGCCCTCTTAATGAAAGGATTGTCCATGGAGTAACTGGATTCAAAATCGAAGCATCAAAGGCGTCTCATAGCATAATTCATGGAGCTTTAGTGTTACATAGTAAATGTTCTTTTTAACGTTTGTGCCTACTACCAGTTACTACTATGACCCTACTTCGAGGGTCTGGATAGGGCTAACTGACAACTGACATATGGCCAAAATTGTAACTGACATAAGGCCTAAAATTTAATTGACAAATGCTAAATGACCAAACTTTTAACTGACAACTGACATTTGTACCCCCCATCCAGACCCTCTACTTCTGCCAGTATTCTGTGAGAAAACAATTGGTTGATCATATTAGTATGGGTAATTAAATGGTGACGAGAGAAATTAGGAAATAATTAACAAACCAGCCTAGAAAACTGAAGAAATTTGTAACACAAACTAAAAATTGTTTTGAGTTCTTTTAAATAAAAAACCTAATACATAACACCTAACCCTTGGAAGTATATCTGGGGAAAAGGGATGGGGGATGCCATATACCAGTCGGTTCCAGACAGTGAATAATTTTTCGGCGAAGGTGAAGTGATTATTGTTGAATAATCAGAGGTGATTATCAAGAACTGCAAAATAACGATAGAAAACAAGCAATCAACAAACGCAAGTGCTCGCTTGTATACGGTGTAAACCTGTTTAATTCATCGATTGCAATCAGAATTTACACTTAAGAATTAATGCAATAAAAAGTAACAAAACAAACACTAATATATAGATTTAGGCAAGCCTTAACCCCCCCAGCGGAGCTTCCCATTTATTTAATTTTCACTGGAGCTAACAATGTTTTCATTCTGGTAAATAAGCGGCCAAAGTACTAGTGTTAACGGTGGTTTATAGGTGCAAGACAAATTTAAACCGCTCACGGTTATACTGAATGACTGCGGTACGACAAAAATAATAATCTTAAAGCAGGGCAAATGTTACTCATGACACGAGAAATTACGTAAGAGTGCAGTAAATTATCTGCTTTCTAGCAGATATTTGATCCTGTTATTGTTTCGCTTACGAAAGAGAGCGTTATGCTTCTGTCCCTCCCAAAAATGCTTATGTCCCTCCAAAAATGCTTGAAAACTTGTAGGAACAAAATTTTTCCTTCAAAAACGCTATGAATCAAAGAGCTCTTCGAGCCACGACTGAATGTTTTCACAAAGCTTTTACGTTTAGTTTTCATACCTTGAATATATATGAGCAGCAGGTGATTCAAATAAACATATCAGAACATTTTACAATTATTCGCCGAGATTCACTGAGCCTGAGGCGAATAATTGCTTTAGTCTAATTTCCAGAGGTGAATATCAAGAACTATAAAATAAAGAACTAAAACACGGAAACAACAAACACAACTGCTCGCTTGAATACATGTACACAAGTTTAATTCATCGATTGTAAATCAGAATTTACACTTTAGTTTAAGCAATGCAACGAAACAACATGAGTAACGAATCGACTATCGCTACCATGTCTGCTATGAAGCTAGAGTTTGGCGAACCTTCGAATCCTTGCTAGTACGCTTCCATTTCCGTGACTTCAGAATCAGAACTGGAGGAGAAACTGAAGTCGATGTTCGAAGCCATTTCTAAAAATTTTTGCGCCATTTCGCTCAGAACTATATAGAAATTTGTTTAAGCGAAAAACAATTTTTTTGGTCTCTCTCCTATTTATCGATATTTTAAGATTCTAAATAGTGTTTTTTTGGTACGTGAAGTATGCTGTTTCATGAAAACCATCGCTTATGGTTAGCGGAGAAAGTGAGAGACGAAGACATCAAGGAGAAGGGGACGAGTGAAGAGGCCTTCATTTTTCGATCGCGATCAAGTTAAAATAAATATCGACAGAAGACACGGCGTCAGATCAGCGACATATGCGACAGCGAACGAGAAAACAACGCCCGGTACCTCGTGTTTTCAAGTGTTCTACCGAGCGACATCGCGCCGATTTACAAATTTCATAATCATCCAAAGAGAAGAGACATAAATCCCTCTTTAATATAATGATCTTTTTAAAACACTTGCACAGCTTTTCTTGTTGCTTCCGCGTCGATAAGCGGAGAAATACAATCAGCTGACAACATTCATTGCTTTTTATGTGCACAAGTAATTTGTACCAAAACTATATCCGCATTGATCGTATGGGTTGTAACTGTTCAAGGCTTTTTTGTAAAGAACCATTGCATCTTTGAATCAATTCCCTGATATAGATAAATAGGCCTTATCACGGTTTTCGACGCCATCTTGACGAGTAGAGAAAGCGGCTAGAAATTACAGTGTTTGTATGGGAATCCGACGGCAAATATATTTTATAAAAATTGAACTCTGGACAATTTATGAATTGTGAAGTTACCGTCGCTTGCATCTACCCGTGAACACTCGCCGCCGAAACATGATCTAATTAGGTGTCAAACGTGGTATGATTCTTCATCAAATGTTGAAATTTGGTAGACCGTAACGACAACTTTCGCGCTCAAAATTCTCACCATAAACACTAAGTACGGGCGAAACTTTACACTAGAAGTGATTCAAGTGAACCTGCAAATGCATATCGACACAGGTCAGGATCAATTTTTCGAAAGAAGTCTCAAAATCCAATCTTTCAGCCATTTCGAAACCGGAATGTGTTGAACTTTCGGCGCGGAAGTTGCCGTTACGGTCTTCCAAACTTCAACGTTTGATGACGAATCATGCCACGTTTAATACCCAATTAGATCATGTTTCGGCGGCGAGTGTTCACGGGTAGATGTAAACGAATGTAAGACGCTTGGTAATGCTTCGCCAAGTTTGAAGGTTGTCGCTTGGCTAGAAAGCGTTCAGTTACGTTATTAATTTTTCCATACATTTGTCTATAAATTTTCCCGCGAACCGCGTCAATCATGCGGAAAAAACTATAGACAAATGTATGGGAAATTGAAAACGTAACTGAACACTTCTAGCCCAGGCGTCGAAAACCGTGATAAGAAAAAAAAAACAAAAAAAAAAAAAAAAAAAAAAAAAAAAAAAAAAAAAAAAAAAAAAAAAAAAAAAAAACACCACCAAAACTCTGATAAGGCCTATTGCAAACTCACTAGCCTTCGTGTAGAACCGCCACTTGTGTTTGAATGGTTGCTTTGAAAAACTCACTTGCAAGAACGCTCCTGAGCAAATGTACTGATATATTCAATACATGCAATCCAGTTTGGCTTGGGCAAAAGCTCCTGAAGCAAAATTCTTATTTAGAATTCCCGTTAAAACGGCCTAGTAACAATGACTCAGTTGACACAAGTGTTTGCACGCCAAGGTTGACAAACAAAATTTTCAATTAAATGTGTCAGTTGTCTTTTTTCGCCCTCGGCCTAACCCAGCCTAAAGGTGGATTTCCACTGTCGCGTTTTTGTTGACGCACGTTAACGTACATAAAAATTGAAAACGTACGTAAAAATGAAATTTTACTCGCGCGATTACGTGCGTCGAATTTACGTTGTCCAATTTCCAATGCCACGTTTTTTTTCTTGGTATTTACGTACGTTACACGCACGTATACGCACGGAGCGATCGCGAGTGTTTTCACAAAAAAAAAATAAAGTTGAACTGAGTTCAACTTTTTCCGCGGCTGTCTGCGGTTACGCAGCGATTTAACCAATCATACTTTTGGATTTTCTTTTTGGATTTTGGAGGTGTGAAAGCCAAGATGGCCGACGGACGCGTTGTACGAGCTGCGTAAACTTTCGTTCCGGGGAAGCCCAGATAGGCTTCGACCTTCGAAAAAAAGCGCCGCCGAAAACTGAAATAACTAAAGCTTAATATGGAAAATACCGTTTGCGTTATTCTAGCCTTTTGATGTCGAAACGGCTGGTTCGCTCGCCGAGTTGTGCAGAAAACCCGTCTCCGAAGAGAAGACTAAGACTAAAGAGCCAAAGAAAAACTGAGATGAGTTCGAGCAAGGATTCTGAAGACCAAGTCTCCTTGAGGATGATTATGGACAAGCTAACATCTTTAGAATCAAGAATGGAAGACAACTTCTCACAAATGCACTCCCAAATATCCGAACTAAGGTGCGAATTCAAAGAACAAATTGATGGTGTCAAAGTCAATATCAAAGAGATCGAAAAATCCCTCGAGCACGCGTGGGCAGTGATCGAAGACGTCCAGCAGGAGGCGAAAACGAATAAAGATTCAAAAAGATCTCACCAGGACATGCTGGACAAGCACACATCGACCATCCAAGAACTCCAAGCGGAGATAAAGCAAATACGTGCTGACAACGATCAAATGCGACCATCACTCAAAGAGACCCAAGAAAAACTTATCGCTTTAGAGAACTACACCAGAAGAGAAAATCTGACAATCATGAACATTCCAGAAGCAAGAGAGGAAAATTGTTGGGACATAGTTTATGACAGAGAACGAGCTAAAGTTAAGCACCGAAGATATCACGTTTCATGCAGTACACCGTGTCGGTAAAACAGCGTCCCAAACTGATCAAGACAACTCCACGCCACCGCGCCCGCGACCGATAATAGCTAGATTTGTTAGCCGAGAACACACAGAACAAGTTCTATCAGTCAAAAATCGGCTAAAAAGATCCGAAAGGTATGAAAACGCCTACATCACCAAAGATTATGCTCGGGCAATACAGGAAGAAAGAAGATCTTTAATTAAAGCTATGTTTGCCGCAAAGGAAAAGGGACGAGAAGCTAAAGTCATCAACCGAAGCCTGTTTATTGACAACCAAATGTATGACATTAACTCTATTCCGACCGAATTTAGACCAGTAGTCGTTTGAAATCCCTGCCAACCAAGGTATGTTTTGTTTTTCCCTTTCCATCGCCGAACGGCGAAAGATTCCATACAGCCAAACGAAGTCGCTGGGTATTCCCTGGACTTCCAACCTCCGCGAAGACGAAAATGTACGTAAATGTATTTGTGTTTATGTGTAGTTTTTTTAGGTTTGCATATTTTGTGTTATTTAGCGATGTTTTTTGTACCAACTTATCCTCTGAATGTTTTTTTTTTGTTTACCCACAATGTATTCCTCGGATCACTCAGCTCAGAGTAATAACAATGTATTTACGCCTTCCAAGTTGCACAGGGTAATTGCTCTGTACTGACGTTAAACGTTAGAGGGCTTAGGAATCAGATAAAAAGAAGGAGCATCTTTAGTTATCTTAAAGACCAAAACTGTCAGTTTTATTTTTTGCAGGAAATTTATTCCGAGCCAAACGATGAAAAAATTTGGAAAAGCGAGTGGGGTGGTGACATTTTCTTTTCACACGGTTCTACTCATAGCAAAGGGGTCTGTATTCTTATAAACCTTTCACTCAGCTTAGCTTCACCAATCGAAAAGCCCAGCAAAGACCAAGAGGGAAGGATTGTTTCAATCAATCTAACCCTTGAAAAAGTCAATTTCTCACTGTGCAACGTCTATGCTCCGAACAATTCACAACAACAACAAGTGTTTTTGCATAACCTGAATAAATATTTAATGTATAACACGGATGTAGAGAATCTCATTATAGGTGGGGACTGGAATGTCACACTACAATCACTAGACAAAAGAGGCGGCATCCCATGGAAAGCATCTACCTATAGGGACAGCCTAATTTCAATGATGGAAGAATTAGAACTAATCGATGTCTTTAGGAAACAATACCCGCGCAAACCGTGTTTTTCCTATGAATCAAAAGCGTTGAAAGTAAGTTCAAGAATAGATTTTTTCCTTGTCGCACGACCCTTGACCAATTGGGTTTTGAACATTGAAACCAAGGCTTCTAATGCGCCGGATCACAAAGCAATTAAACTCACTTTAAAACCTCTAGGAGTGAAGCGAGGACCCAGACTATGGAAGTTTAATAATTCGCTTGTTGAAGATGAAGAATACGTAAAACTGATAAAAGAAAATTATCCTATTATAGGTGAAAAATACCGAGAACTGGAAGATAAAAGATTATGCTGGGAGCTCATTAAAATGGAAATAAGAGGCCTTACCATTGCTTACTCGAAGAACAAGGCTAAAAAGCAACGCAAAAGCGAATCAGACCTTCAAATCCGTCTAGAAGAGCTAGACAAACTGATTGCTGATAGCACCGACTCAGCGCTTACGAACAATGCACTAACCGAAAAGGAAATCTTAAAACAAAAACTTCAACTCTTCTACGAGAGAAAAGCGAACGGTTTAATACTGCGCTCAAAAGCAAGATGGACCGAAAAAGGTGAAAAACCAACCAAGTATTTCTTCAATTTGGAAAAGAGAAATTACATCAGAAAAAAGATATCAGAATTAGAACTTTCGGACGGGAAACCTTCATGTAAGGAGGATGAAATATTGAAGGAAATCGAATGTTTTTATGAAAAACTGTACACATCCAAAGGGAATATTGATGGCAATCGGTTCGAAAATTTCGTTCGAAACTTAGAATTACCTAAGCTGCGAGATTTAGACAAAGAGGAGCTAGAGGGTGAAATTACCATGGATGAATGCAAAGAAGTTCTGAAGTCGTTTTCTAGCGGAAAATCGCCGGGAGAGGATGGTTTTACCTGGGAATTTTACAATTGTTTCTTTGAATTATTGGGCGAAGACTTAATCAACTGCTACAATGCAGCATATAAAACGGGCGAAATGTCAATCTCCCAGCGTAGAGGTACCATCACTCTTATACCAAAAGAAGACTCAAATTTACTTAATCTCGCAAATTGGAGACCGATCACTCTATTAAATTTGGACTATAAAATCGCGTCAAAAGCCGTAGCTAAAAGAACAGAAAAAGTACTGACACTTCTCGTCAATCCAGATCAAACTGGATTTATAAAAGGAAGATACATCGGTCAAAATGTTAGACTGCTTAACGACATGTTAGAGCAAACAGAAACCCAGAACATCCCTGGGATACTCCTCCAATTAGATTTCCGTAAGGCATTCGACACCATTGAGTGGGAATTCATCCAGAAGACGCTAGCCCTTTTTAACTTCGGTGAGAGTATCCAACGATGGATCTCTACTTTTTACACTAATCCGGAGAGCTCTGTTTTTGTTTTGTTTAACTCAACGTATTTATTCACGGCTTCAGGGAGTACAAACAATCTTTGTTTCACAGCTTCGATTCTGTGCATGGACTTACAACTTCGAGCACAGCGAACACGATGCGAGTCACGTGACGCTCGCTGTAGGGTACCCACGGGGGTACAATTACAAGTCAAGTTTTTCGGGTTTCCTACAAAGTCTACCCCTGCGGGTGTAGCGGGCTGTAACATTCTCCCCACCTTGTCCTCTATCGGAGAGGACAACACTGCGATTTGGCTTACTAACAGGAACAGTACTAGTTTCACTATGAACAATGTTTGTTTCATTCTTCTCCCCACCATGCAAACGAACTTCTTCAGGAATCACTTGTGGGGTTGCTGATTCTACTTCTAATCTGTGTAGACGCTGTACCGGTCTGCGTAGAACACTCTTCTCGGTCCGTACTGTTGCCGTTCGCACAAGATTATCCCGTCCAGGGTGAACTTCTTGAACTATAGCCAACGGCCATTTTCCACGAGACACATTATCATCTGAGATCAGCACAATATCTCCTACTTTTATGGGGGCTTCTTCTTTATGCCACTTGTTTCTCACGGTCAACTGATGCAGGTACTCTTGCTTCCAGCGCTTCCAGTAGTGGTTGAATAATCTCTGCACGTAAAGATACCTCTCCATAATTTTCTTACTGGACATCTCAAGGCTGTCTTCATTAACATCAGGTAATTGGTTAAGTGGTCTGCCAATGGCGAGATGGGCAGGTGTAATTGGCGATGGATCTCTGTGATCATCACTCACTGAAGTCAGAGGTCTTGAGTTGATGACACCTTCTATTTTAATAAGCAGTGTGTTCAGTTCAGTGAAGGTGAGAAGTGCTCTTCCCAGGACCTTGCGAAGTGGTTCTTTGACTTCTCTACAAAATCGTTCCCACCAACCACCTCTCCATGGCGAACGCTCAGTGATAAATTTCCACTTGATCCCCTTTGATGATAACTCAGACTTGATACGATCTAGATCCATTGCATCCCACATAGATTGGGTTTGTGTCTTGTGGTTGGCATACAACTTCTTGATTTCATTACTTGCTGCTACGAATGTTTTTGCGTTGTCTGACCGCACTGTGTCGCACAGACCTCTGCGATTTGTCATGCGACTAAAGGCTTGTAGGAACTTATCTGTTGTCAGGCTGTTTGTTAGTTCTAGGTGAACCATGCGAGACGATGCACAGGTAAATACACAAATGTATGCTTTCTTCACACTTGATCCCTCTTTCACGTATAGGGGCCCAGCGAAGTCAGTACCAATGTGTGTAAACGGTAGTGAGGGTGTAATTCTCTCCTCAGGAAGCAGTCCCATTTTCTGATCACAAGGGCCAACACGCTGCTTTTGACAAGTTACACATTTTCTGATGATTCGCTTGACTTCACGTCTTCCTTGGGTTAGCCAAATTCTCTGTCTCAGGGTTGACAATATGGTTTCTGGGCCAGCATGGAACATCTGTTTGTGGACATCTAGTACCATCTTTGCGACTTCAGGATGTCCATGTGGCAGGATTACTTGATGCTTTGTTTCTTCAGGAATGTCAGCGAACTGCAATCGTCCACCTACTCTTACTACTTGATCAGCTCTGTCATAGTAAGGGTCTAGCTTTAACAGGCGGCTGCTTTTGGGCAGTGCTTCTCCAGCTTTCAACTGCTCGTAGTCTTCTTTATATACATCTTGTTGTATCCACATACAGCACTTCAACTCTGCCTGTTGCATTTCTTCAGCTGACAGCTCAGTCACGGGAGACTTGCATTTTGCTTTGAACACCTTTACAGCTCTAAACACGTAAGCAGTTACTCGGATCAGCTTCATCCATGTTCCATAGCGAGACATATCGATTAATGGCTTCATGGTGACTGATGTGCAAGCATGGGTTACTCTTCTTTCCTCCTCACAGGCTTTTGGTGGACTATCTTCACTTTGATGTTGGATGGGTTGATACTCAAGAGGTAAGGACAGCCATTGTGGTCCATTCCACCAAAGTCCACTTGACATCAGCTTGTCACAATTCGATCCACGTGTCAACAGATCTGCAGGATTGTCCTCGCTAGCACAGTAGTGCCAACACTCGGGATCCCATGTCGACTGGATTTCTGATACTCGATTTGCTATGAATGGCTTCCATTGTGAGCTTCGTCCTCTAATCCAGTGAAGCGTCACCATACTATCTGTCCAGCATACAACACGGTGCATCTTGATTTGCAAAGTATCTACAACAAACTTCAATAATCTACCATTGACCACTGCTGCTAGTAGTTCTAATCTTGGAAGTGACACTTCCTTGATAGGTGCAACTCTGGATTTCGACATCACTAGCTGAGAGGATGCTTGTCCCAGCTTGTCAATAACTCGAATGTACACTGCTGCTCCATAGGCCTTTGGGGAGGCATCTCCAAAACCATGTAGCTCGACGGTAGACTCCGAAGTGACACTTGTTCCAAACCATCTAGGTATGGCCACCTCCTTTAGCTGCAACAACTCTGACTTCCATGATGACCACTCCCTTTTAATGTCACTGTCCAATGGGTCATCCCACTCTAATCCTCTCCGCCAGAGCTCTTGGAAAAGGATCTTTGCTTTCACAGTGGCAGGCGAAATCAGTCCCATTGGGTCAAACACTTTGGATGCTAAACTTAAAAGACTTCTCTTTGTCATTGGATCATGGGATGAAACAATTTCGTTTGGTGCAATGAATCTGAAGCAATCAGATGTCAAGTCCCATGAAACACCAAGTGCTTTGAGTGGTTCACATGAATCAAACTTCACTAGTGGCGATGATGCTCTTTTCTCTGGGTCTATGCTATCCATTACGAGCTCTGAGTTGCTAGCCCATTTCGTCAAGTTAAATTCTGCTGTCATCATGATTTCTGACATCTCTTGTTGAAGCTTCATTGCAGAGTTGTCTGCGTCGGCTCCCGTTAAGCAATCATCTACATACATGTTATGTAGAATTTCCCTCACAGCATTAGGGAATGTATCTGCATACTTATTGGCATGAGCATGCACTGTTGCGATGGCAAGAAATGGACTAGAGTTCACTCCAAATGTCAATTTTCGCATTCTGTAAACTTTAGGTACTTCATCTGTCCTTAGATCCCTCCACAAGTACCGGTGGACGTCTTGATCCTTTGGTGCAAGTTTAATCTGAAGATACATCTTCTCTACATCTGCTATCATGCCAACTCTGTGTGTACGAAAACGGATGAGGACAGATGCTAGGTTTGGTTGTAGTGCAGGACCAGGAAGGACACACTCATTGAGAGATGCACTGTCTTGCTCTCGGGCAGAAGCATCAAATACGATTCTACACTTTGTGGTCTTTCTGTCAGCACGGAAAACAGCATGGTGCGGTAAGTATCGGACAGTTCCATCTTCACTGCTCAAGTCAGTTACTTCTTCTGCAAAGCCTTTCTCTACATACTGGTTGATTGCAGTGGTGTATGCTTCAGCTTTCTCAGGGTCTCGTTTTAGCTTCCTTTCGATACTTTCAAGTCGTTTCACAGCTTGCGCATAATTGTTTTCAAGTTTTGGATGGTCTTTCTTCCATGGCAATCGAACTTCGTAGTTTCTTCCATCAAAGTTCAGTCCATCATTGAAGTCAGCGACTGCATACTCTTCTTCTTTTGACATAGTTGGATTCACAGTTTCAGTTATGCCAATTGCTTCTAGTTCCCAAAACCTTTTCAGACTTGTGGTGATCTATCTTTATTCTCTACTATTGTTAGCATGGATGACGTGTGCTCTGAAGAACTGTCTACAGGTCCTGTAAGTATCCAGCCAAGGTGAGATTCCACAGCTACCAATGATTCAGGGGTTTCTCCTCTCTTACAAATTCCAGTTACGAAAGAGTAGTAGTGATCTGCACCGATAAGAACATCTACTTGAACTGAATTGCGCGGGTAGGAGTCTGCAAAAGTCAAACCTTGTAGGTGAGGATTGTCCTTAAGATTCAACTTGACAGGTCCCAAGGGATTACAAATGTTGGGTATAGTAAGAGCTTCCATTTCCACAGTTCCTGTTGGATGTCCCTGAATTGGCGAAAGAGTAAATCGCACTCTTTGAAATCTCTTGGTTTCACTTGTGTCTCCTCCCAGGGTTGCAACACTTAATTTAAATAATTCTGAGGGGCCTTGCAGACCAATGGATTCTGCAATGTTCTTTCGGATGTACGACCGTTGACTGCCAGAGTCAAGTAGAACACGAACTCTAACTTCTTGGCCATTCACTGATAGCTTAGCTAACGCTGTCTGAAGAAGTGTCTCCTTCATGGATGAAGAGGGCTTTGAAGCAGCCAATCCAGTCAATGCGGTATTGTTAGGATTCTCAGTTCTTGCGACGAAAGGCTGACTATGCAGTAACTTGTGATGACGTTGACCGCAATTTACAACAGAACACTTGGGGTGACGACAGATTTTAGAGAAATGCTTGCTGTTGGTAGGCTTTAGACAATTGAAACACAACTTGTTTTCTTGAACTAATTTCCATCTTTCATCTACTGGTTTGCCATTAAACACTGGGCAATTAAGTGACCCATGATTTGCTTTGCAAAATCTACCAACTTGGAATTGTTGGTGGTTTTGCCTCACTGAACAAAGCAGAAGCAGTTGACACTTGTTCTCGGTCACTCGCTGGAATGAACGGTGGCTTTCTTACTTTGTCTCTATCCTTATTTGGACTACGACTCTTTGGGCTAAGATTTGGTTCTAGGTTCCTCTCTCCTGCCTCTTTGGATACAACTTGTCGATTGAGGAACTTAAAGAACAATTCAAGACCAATCTCATCTTCAGGGGTGTCTGCAAGCTCCAATTCCCACTTTTCTAGCAACTCTGATGGCAACTTGGTCTCAAACATTGGCAACAAAATACAACCATGACTCACTGGGTTTTCTCCCAGAGCTTCTAAAGCCCTAGTTCGGTTCTTTAAAGTGTCATAAAGATCTCGAAGGGATGATGCTGTTACAACAGATTTTGCATCCATCTTGATGACTGATTTGACAAGGGATGAGATTACCACACGTTTTCTTCCATACCTATGCTTGAGACATTCTACTGCTGGTTGATAGTTCGCCCCAGTAACTTCAAACCCTTCAATTGATTGCAAAGCATTGCCAGTCAGCACTGAACGCAGGTAGGTGAATTTCTGGACATTGGGCAAATCATCATTGTCATGCACTGCAGCTTCAAACTGATCCCAGAAGTTTTGAAATTTCAACACATCACCATTAAACTTGGGCAACTCAATTCTAGGCAGTTTAAGATTAGATGATTGGGGATTGTCCTTTTGTACACTCCCTTTTGAGGACTGTTCATTTGAACTGGACTCCTTATTTAAGTATTCATGGGCAGCATCAACAGCTCGATCTATCATATCCAAGAATTCCCTCCAACGGCTTAGCTCATCGTCAATTTCCTCGTCTGAGAGTAGTGAAATTATACGATCTCTCAACTGAAGATATGCCATGCGAAATTCTGTCAATCTCTCGATTCTAATCTGTATTTTGACCTTATTCCCTTCACTTCCACTCAGCTCTGAAATATCACGAATTAAGGCCTCAATATCCCCCTGCAATACTTTCGCTTTACGTCGAATCGAAGTAATTTCCTTCGACTGTTCCTTGCTAACGGATGGAGGAAGTTCTTTGCTAAGTTTAGCGAAATTCAAATCTTCGTGTGATTCTGACAGCTCTGATTTCACAGCAGTCTTTGACTCATAATATGCGTTTACTAACCTCTGAATCAAGACCTTTTTCTTTCCAGCTGTCGATAATCCTTTTTCTTTAAGTAATCCACGTAGTTGCTCCACTGATTTTCGAGATAGCTCGTCTTCGATATCACTGTCACTTCCACTGGCGGCCATCTTGTCGCCCACGTGGTTTCGAGTGTTGACTGCACGAAGTCTCACAGAAGTCAGTCAATCCACAGCAAAATGTTCTTGTGATCTTCTAAATCCGCAGCTCGAAGGACCATTATGTTTTGTTTAACTCAACGTATTTATTCACGGCTTCAGGGAGTACAAACAATCTTTGTTTCACAGCTTCGATTCTGTGCATGGACTTACAACTTCGAGCACAGCGAACACGATGCGAGTCACGTGACGCTCGCTGTAGGGTACCCACGGGGGTACAATTACAAGTCAAGTTTTTCGGGTTTCCTACAAAGTCTACCCCTGCGGGTTTAGCGGGCTGTAACAGTTTTAAACAACGGTTTTTGCACCAATTCCTTTAAACTGTCAAGAGGAGTGAGGCAAGGTTGTCCCCTGTCTCCTTATTTATTTATTTTGTCGGTGGAATTATTAGCATGCAAAATAAGACAAGACAAAGAAATAGAGGGGAATCTTCAAAAAAGAAATCAAAATAAGCCAGTTCGCCGACGACACCTCACTATTATGCAGTTCCTGCAAATCGGTTCAAAGAGCGATTGAAGTGCTAAATGACTTCGGTGACGTTTCCGGTCTGAGACTGAACCCAACTAAAACTAAAGCTTTGTGGCTGGGGCCATGGAGAGACATCGACGATGAGCCTTTTGAATTCCAGTGGCCAAAAGATCCAATTAGAGCGTTAGGAATATTTATATCTTACCATCAAAAACAAAACGAGAGAAAGAATTTTAAAGCGAAAATCGACAAGTTAAGTACTATTCTCGATCTTTGGCAGTCCAGGAGTCTTACTTTATTCGGAAGAAGTCTTATATCTAAAAGTCTCGGAATTTCACAACTGGTGCACTCCATTTCGATTCTTGACACACCCCCTGAATGTATCAAAGATATTAACTCTCTTATCTTTAGGTTTATTTGGAAAAAAAAGCAAGATAAAATAAAACGTAAAGTAATGGCCCTCGACTGTAAGAATGGAGGTCTGCGTGCACCCAGTATTGAGGTTATGGTCAAATCACTTAAACTAGCATGGATCTCAAGACTGTTAAAAAATGAGCAGTCATGGGACGAATCCTGGAAGGTGATCCCTAACTACTTCTTGAACAAATATGGCGGTCTTAACTTTTTGTTAAGATGCAACTACAATGAAAAACTTCTGAAAGGTACCAAGTTACCTCTATTTTATAGGTCTGCAGTCCACAAATGTATGAACGGGCAAGAACTAGTATTATTCAACAACAAAGACATTTTTATTGAAAACCAAACCATATTTTACAAAGACTGGTTCCAAAAAGAAATTTTTCTCATACAGGATTTTTTAAAAGAAAATGGCAATTTTTTTACTTATCCGGAATTTGTCCGAAGATACGAGCTTAAATGCAATTTTCTAACTTATATGCAAGTTGTCTCAGCAATCCCAAAACATTTAGTCAAAAAGGCAAGGGAAAAACCTCTAGGCAAGAGCACCTTTCTAGCCGTAGATGCTTTCCAACTCTCGCCCAATACTGTAATAGACCTACTCAAAATGAAAAACAAAGATTACAACTGGCTCCTAATTAACAAAGACAATCAAGAGATAAAAGCTGAAGTGAAATGGTCTCGAGACTTACATTCGGAAGAATTTAGACTAGATGATCTTTTCAGCCGTGTTAAAAATGTTTGCAAAGAAAACAAAATGAGAGAATTTTATTTCAAACTTATTCATAGAATAGTGGTGACCAAAAAAGAGCTTTTTTTCTTCGGTATAGAAGACGACATGTTTTGTTTATTTTGCCAAGAACCTGACTCAATAAGTCACACTTTCTTAAACTGCCGCTGGTCAATTCAGTTCTATTCGGAGGTTATCAAGTGGTTTAACAAAGAAAATGACACCACCTTCTCGCCAAGCCCCGTAGAAATACTGTTCGGGAAAAAATCAAGCAATTGCTCTCAAGGCTCGTTTAAATTGTTAAGGAAATTTAATTTTACACTTCTGTTTGCCAAATATTATCTATATACACAAAAACTACTCAAAAAAGAAATAAACACGAAAGAGTATATTAGGAAACTCACTTTTAAATATCAAATTGAAAAGCTATTTTGAGCAGTTATCAACGCTGTTCTCCAGCCCTCCCCACTACTCTTACTGTTAGTCATAAGAAGAATACTGTGTGGTAAATACTCCCTTTTTTGTCTTTCTTTATTTTTTATGTATGTATTCTTATTTTAAGAAGGACTTTAAATAAAAAACGCGCTTGCACTGGCAGAAAATTGAAAAATCAAATTCCTTCATTTTTTTGCTCATTAATAGCTTTTAGGTAGATAAGAAACCTGATGTATTTTGTTCCCCCCAGAAGTCTTCTAATTTCGAGAAAAAAACCAAAGTCAGTTTTCGTGATCGGAGCCTCAAAGTGACACAATTTTCAACCCGAAATTCGCTATCGTTAACTCTCGTCGCGTTCACAAACAAAGCCACATTGACAACTTTGGATGCTTTCTATCAACAGAGACACTCTTTTCCATTCGCTAAAATATAATTTCAGGGCTTAAGCAAAACTCTTCGAACTGAAATAATTAAAAAGGTGGGGAATACTTTTCACGATACTAGAAAATCGAATTAAACGGCAGTTTTCAACGGAATTATTTAATATGTGGTATAACACCAAATTTTCTCAATTGTCGTTTAAACACACATGTAAATGTTTATCTAAGACATACCTGAGAATTGGCTCGGGTTGTTGAAGGCAGCATATTTACCAATGCATCGTAGTCGCACAAAATGTTGTGATATCGATCAAAATAGCCTAACTGACAGCTAAACATTTCTTGGCTCCAAAATACAGCAAAGCAACTGTTAAGCGCGAAATTCCTTTTGCATCTTCATCCTTAGCAATTTTCCTTTATCGTGGTTCTTTTCTCTTGACGAAAGTGTGTACAGAACTCCAGAACGATCAATTTGCTTCCTCAAACTGCGTTGGCGGTGCTGGAGAATTGTTTTGCGTTATTTTAACTCCGTGACATTCTCGACCCCAGGGCTCTTACTGCGCAGACTCACTTACGTCACAATATCGTGTTTCATGTCACGTGTATTATGTCACGTAAGTCACAAAATCTAATCTTGTGGCAAAATGGCGAAGAGGTTTTGCGATCAAAATGGACCTTAATTGACCCAGGTTGGCTTTTTTATCTCACTCTTTCGTTGAAAAGGGAATTTTGCAATGGAACATTCGGCAAGAAGAAGGAAAGACGAGCATTTGGGGTTAAACATTCATTATCGTGGCGTTTGGCAATTAGAAGTATTTACACAGTTTACGGTCATGCTGTGAAAATTTGCCGAAGTTTGATGCCCTCTAAGTGAGAATCTTTCCAATAACCCGAGCCAATTCTCAGGTATGTTTAATAAGAATATCTGTATGCACGTTTGAGCAAAAATTGAAAAAAATTAATGTTATACCACATGCTAAATACTGCCGTTGAAAATTACTATTTTATTCAAATTTTTGTTATCGTAAAAAGCATTCCTCGTCAGTTCATTTTTTTCAGTTGGAAGAGTTGCGCTAAAGCCCTGAAATTATATTCTAGCGAAAGAAAAAGAGTTTTTATGTTGATAGGAAGTGACCAAATTTCTCTGCGCGGTTTTGTAAGCGAACGCGAGTAGTGTTCATAATAGCTAATTTCGGGTTTAAAAGTTAGGAAATTTGTGACTTCGACCACCGAAATCGACTTTCTTTGTTTTCTTAAAATTAGAAGACCTCTAGGGGAAACAAACTACATCAGGTTTCTTATCTACTTTACAGCTAATAATGAGCAAAAAACGAAGAAAAATCTATTTTCCAATTTCTGCCAGGAAATCAAATTCTTGCTCGGCCGTTCGTAAAAGTCACTCTTAATGACGTAGGTGATACTTTAAGCTACCTCTTAGAACGTAGTAATTTTTGCGTTAGAATTTTAAAAACATTGTCAATAAATCAATGGTTGTAAAAAAAATAAAAAAAATAAATAAATAAATACTGTAAATACTAGTGTTAACCGCTGCTGTTAATGTAATTCCGCTCCAAGTATATAAGTTTATTTTATGTAATTATGTATCGACGCCAGATACCGCTGGTAATGTATTAAGTAATTCTACTGTAAATAATGTCACTGTATTGTATTTTAACATCCATGTTGTCTTGTAATTTAAGAAGTATTAATACCGTATCTCTGGGTTTTTTTTTTCTTTCTTTTTTCTCTTTGTGTGTACTGAAATGAATAATAATAAAAAAAGTGCTTTTGGATTTTGTCACATGACACCACTTACCATGTGGAAAACCATTTTGTTTTAAATCGCCGTCGATTTACATGAGAAAACATTCAGATGAAGAAGCACTTCTCATCGAGAAAGTCCGAACATTTCCAGCAATAATCTATAGAACTGACTACAGAACCATATTACACGAACTAGATGGTGTCTTTTGGAAGTATTTTATATAAAATGCCTCTTGGTCATATTCACGCATTTCTTTTACTAGCGTGTGATACAAAGTGTTTTCATGGCAGCCATGTTGGAAGAGTCAAACAACAAGATATTTGCATAAAAATGTTAATGATTTTTTCCCAAAGGAAAAACAATTTATTGTTTCACTCCTCCAATATGGCCGCCAGTAACACACTTTATTCACCAACTTGATAATTCAGGATGGCGGGCATTTACGTAAGTTCAACGCACGTAAAAAAGAAACGCTTTTTATTACTTTTCACGCGACAGTGGAATTTGCCTACGTATCTAATTTTTTTCATGACGCACGTTTTACGTACGTAAATATTTACGCGTCAGTGGAAATCCACCTTAAGACTCCTTTCAATTGCTTTTTAGAAAGAAAATTACATTAAAAGACATCTTTTGTATTCATCCTGCCAAGTTTACAAATTCATTTAGGTTCCGTCCATGACAACGGCGGTTGTCTTACAAGAATTCAAAATTAACGTGGCCGCTTGATCATAAATGTTCATATCATATAGGTTATAAAATAGAACTAGATGAATGCTTTCTTTCTCTTCGCTTCTTTTTATATGTCAGTGTTATCATTATAAGATCCTGGCAATTCGAGTCATGTCTAATTATTTTACCGGACATTCTTTTAACTGTTGAGCAAACAAATTAGACGGGTATAAGAGTAATTGTGATTCCCAGATTAGAGGCCTCCTGAAGAAAATAACAATCCAACTGGTTTTAAAAGAAGCGAGCTACCGACTGACGTAGACTTATTTTCGCATCTGAGTATGTTGTGTCTGAAGGAGAGCGTCAAAAATTTTACTCCCGCAGTTTCCAGTATCAACTGTGAAAAAAAAAACTTTTGCCAAATTCTAATTCGATCGGGAAAACACGGCCCCACAAGCTTCTCCGAGCTTTAAAAAAACAACCGTGTTTAAGAAAAGGTAGAGCAAGGTGATATTAGAGAAAATTTCTGTTACACTATCAACGATCTAGAGTAAAACTGAAATCGATGAAAGCTGATTTAACTGAAAACAACGACACCTAATAAATACCTTTTGAAATTATAATTAAATTACGCATCGGTTTTCGCATTTTCCACGATTCGCATTATTAATTAACAGTTGAGTCGGCCCTGATATGTCACGTTAAGGCCGTGCTAAGAAACAAATTTGAAAACTAACTTTGGGACTTAAACTGATCTTACCTGATTTTCTCTGGCAACGATACAGCGTACTGGCGTACAGCGTACTATCTTGAGGACGTTGATTTAAATCAAGTGATAGTGGGGATTTGCTAAAATGGGTTCTTTCTAATACTTTGTGATAACATCTCGAGGGCTAGTTAGGTTATTGGCTGCCTAAGGGGATCGGGTTGCTGCTGTCGCAAGGTCTCACATGAATGGCTCGTTCTTTTCGAGAGAGCAATATAACAAATAAACGGAACAATGCCCCTTGCCCCAGAAATTAACAATAGGAACTCCTACATACACTAGAGGACCAGTAGAATAAAGCTTCCGAGATCTGGATGCAACACGGTGAGTTAACGTTCTTTTTATATAAGGGTCTAATATTTAGGCCTTTCCCAATTATGCTAGCATTTTTCAGCGTAATTTGGCTTAACAAGCATTTTTTGGCATTTTCAATCAAAAAATAATAATTGCAAGCACAATTTAGAATTTTCCGCCAATTTTATCTTCATGTTTGTTGTCAATGTTATCTACTTTTTGTTACTTTGCTTGCTTTTGGTGTTCTAACACTTCTACTAAATGACTTTCAGGTAACTCCAATTCTCCACGCTCTCCACATAGTTGCTGTCTCTCTATTGTAGTTGTGACTTGGTTAATTTTCAGAGGTTGTACCCAGTCCTTGCTAAAACATCAAAACAAGAAAGCGCCAGCCACGCCATCTTCATGGAATAACTTGCAGGTCACAGAAGGAGGTCGCGAAGCAGAAAATAGGCAAGCACCTCCACAAATACCTCGAGAGCGATCTTTCAGTTTGGAATCCACTGATGGTAAATATATAGGCGGAAAGGGCACAGTGCTATCACGAAAATTGCGTTACACGAACCGTTGAGAAACATAAACAAGTATTATATTGGTGTAAAAAGAAACAGAAAGATTTGCTTCACTTAATTCAGTTAACGTAAAACACACTAAATGCCCTATTTTGTATGTATGTTTTTTATAAAACAAAGCATTTTTTCAAATAAAAGGAGTAAACTTTGAAAAATGAGCATAATTAGAGCATGTTTGGGACAAAAAACAATCATTGCTGGGAGCATAAAATGCCTGTTTTACTAGCATAATGTGGCGGAAGGGCTTACTTGCAACTCAGCTAACATCTCGCATAATCATATTAAAGGGACTGTGTTACGGATTTCAGCTAAATTTAGGCATGGGAAATGACCATCTAATTCGCTGAAATATAAAAAATAACCACTTAAAACAGTGAAGAAACATTTCAATAACACACCAAATACAAAAGGAGGTACGGATGGCCAAAAACGACGAAGTTTAGTAAGATTAAAACGGATTGCGATATGGGTTTTTGAAATATTGTTGGGCCGAACAGTTTTCAAAGTATATCTTGTTTGCTTGTAAGTTTAAATTATAACGCCCGGGAGTCACAATTGGTTGCAATGACGCTATTTTTTTGTCATTTAGATCCATAGAAGTATTTTTTTTTTTTTGCAAACATTAAGTTTTATAGCGGGTATTTGGCAAAACTTGATTAAATAAACTTAACTCATCCGTGACCCAGTCCCTTAAATCAACGTCGAAAAGTGTGTTGTCTGTTAAACATTTTGTATTAATTGTAACTTTATGACAATAACTGGTGACCCAAATCAAGTCCAAATATCCCAAACCTCATCCGGACAAGGATCATAAAACCAGTTTTAACGTATACCGGGTTTGTTTCCCTGGTACCCAACTACATTACTTGGTGTTGAAAATTAAAAAAAAAATCACTTTATTTAAGTGTCAATGTATTTAGCACTATTGTGCTAATTGTGGTCACTGTAAATAGATAAACAAATATTGAAAATGGAACATAAAAAAATTCTAAATCCTCTTTTACGTTGTTGGCATAAACAATAATCTCGCCATTCAAACCCGTGTTTTAAAACTGCAACAAGCGAGAAGAGTCTGATAATGTGGAAATCCCCTAAGTTATTGCGAACTGGTTTTGTGAGCAGTTCGTCGACGTTTTTCAAAACATGTTTATTTTCGAGTTGTAGTGATTTTATTTGTTGTTCCAGCTTCGCAATATGCGCGCCTAAATCGATGATTTATTCTTAGCGGGGGAACTTATCTCTGTCTCCTTCACTGACGTTACTGAAGGATGGAATCTTAGCTGCTGAAGAGGGGTGCTATCTTACGTGGTGAATTCTCCTTAGTAGATGCAACAACAACAAGCTGTATTTGCATGACTACATAGGAATTTGGTAGTATTGCAAAAGCTACTTAAATTTAATTACATATTATTTCATTATCTAAGATATCTAGGAAAGTAGACAAAACATAACAATAACAAAATGAAAGAATTACTAACAATAACTATTCTTTTAACTTTTCGAAGTGGTGATCATTGTAACGAGATTGTCTCTCAATTCAAAGCATGCCGAGATAAATGAAATTAGCTTAATGTTTACACTGTAGTCAGTGGAACTCATAAGATGTGATAATAGTGTATCGCGTGGTAGTAGTCGTAGTAATGGGAGTTTGAGTTCTATTTTAGAGAAGAATATGTCTCGTACCAGAGAATAAGGTGGGCAATCTAACAAAAAGTGAGTTATCTTCAATTTTGTTGCAATTGCAGAAGTTGCATAGTTTTTCATTGCGATGCTGTAGACCATGGAGGGATTGAGGGAACGAAAAAAATCTTTTATTGTTTCGAGAGTTAGCCCTTCCTCGGAGCAAGTGCTTTGCTCCCTTCCATCAAGATCATGTTCTATTTACGCTTTCAAAACTCTTCTTGACTTATACATCGCTTTATTTTACCATTTCGTTCATTTCTTTCGGGTCCTTTGTTGTTATGCACTTTATACTGCTCAAGCATTCTCTCCAGCATGCCAAACACTTGGTCAGAGTAGTGAACATGATCTCTGCATCTACATGGATAGGAATCGGTCAGCGGATACACGTCTATGACGTCAAACCCTGCTTTACACATGGCTGACATGGAGTAGGCGCTGAAGAGGGCAACCCGCTGAAAGGAGAGAACAGAGAAAATAATGTTATTTAGCTTTGCCGATGAAATAAATGTCTCTCTTTCTAGATAGTTGCATCAGGGAAGTAAGCATTGGGGAAGAGTCCCCATTAAGATTCCCCCAGGGACAGAGTCAGCTTTAGAGACCTTATATGCCTCTCGTGTTTTAGAACGTGGGGGGAGGGGAGGAGACTAAAACTGTTTCAAAAATACTCGGCAGGTTTTTAAATTTGGAGCAACTTTTTTCCGTTCAAGCAACATTTTGTTTCTGAGCAGTTTCTAGACCGAAGATTTCCGAAGATTCTCTGATTGTTGTTCGAAGGCCATACGAACGTTTCTGATCATTTTTCGAACTTTTCCGAAGATAAACGAAATTTCCCGAAGAAGTTTCGAAGATGTTTGAGCTCACTCACGAGACGGAACATCTTGACAAACCAATTTTACGCTGCTCTCGCGATATTTTCGGCACTAAATCGTGAGGGGGCTGAGCCCCCCCCCCCCCCCCCCCCAAAAAAAAAAAATTTCGTTTGGCGGGCTACTAAATACTTCTTGTGCGGTAAAATTGCATAAAACTGCTTAGAAATCTTTTTTTTTTGTTTAGAAATCCAACCCTCAAAGAGAAATTAGCATATATTTAACGAAATTATCTTGATTAGAAGCAGCGTTTCGGATTTTTTTGGAGCAACTTCCGAGCAACTTTTAATATCAGAAGCAACTTTTTTGGAGTTTTGGAGCAACTTTTGAGCAACTTTTTGAGAAATTACGGGCAACTTTTTTGGGAAATCTCGAGCAACTTGTGGAAAGCCCTAGCTAAGAGACCTACCCGAAGACCGACTTTTCTTAGTATTTTACAGAAGCTTTCAATGAACAAAATTCTGCTTTGGTACATCTTTACGTTATGTTATTATTAATTGTTTTATTGCAAAGTAAACTTACTACTTGCTGAAAATAGTGAAAATTTAATAAGCGCCCAGCTTCGAATAAGCGCCCACCCCGAATAAGCGCGCGCTCTCAAGGTCCAAAAATTTAATCAGCGCCCAGTGCGCTTAATCGAATAAATACGGTATTTGGGAATAAAACGAAAGAAAGCGTCACGCTTGATTGCTACTCGATGACTATTACTAATAGTCCTCTAGTGGCGTAGCCAATCAAAATGCAGGATTTGCATTTAGTCCACTAGTTGAGTGATACTAATGACTGATAGTCTAACTATCACAAAGCCTGGCACGGTTAATTTTTGTGCAGAATAAACTTTCGTGATGGCCTATTAGTAGGCTATCCCACTTGTAGTGACAAACCTGAGTGGTAAAGAATCGAAAGCTGGTCTTGTTTAATGACTCTGCGTTTTCCTTGCAGATGGCAGTGGATGATTTCCAAATGATTTTAGCCTTATACTTTGGAACTCTCTCGCCTTGTGGATTAATTTCCGTTTTTTTTAAGACCACTATCAAGTCATCTATAAGCTTTCGATGACTTTTGAAGGCCTGAAATCAAGATCATCATTCAGTTCAGTCCTTTCTTTGGTAACAGGATAAATCCACATGTAACTATTTTCACACTGTTTATAGAGAGATTTGCATAAGGACCGAGACCGGACGGACTTGAAGAGCCGAAGACTCAGCGAGTCACCGTAGATCCAAAAGGTTCCGGACTTTGTGTAATTTTGCGGCATGGCCCAAGTGTAAGTCTCTGTTGTAAAAAAAGAAAGAAACTATAAGTAGGCTTTCTTGACAATTACACAAGAAAAAAAAGAAATATATGTACCGTAAAATTCCGGTTATAAGTCCCCGCGCTTAAGCTCCCTCCCCCGGTTATAGGCCCATGTACTTGGAAGCAAAAAATGCATCCGATTATAAGCCTCCCCTGGATATAAGTCCCCCTCTGCCAGATGACAGTACTGAACAGGGCTAAATGTTGCTTTATTATGCGTTTTTAACTTATAAACGCTTTTAGATCAACACTTCCGTGGCTCGTTTCGAAAAGTTTTTTTTTTATTCCGCTTATAAGCCCTCCCGGATATAAGCCACTCCGCTTATAAGCCCACCCAAAACCTCTTACGAAGTTGTATAAGCCCAGGGCTTATAACCGGAATATGTGTGTATTTGAATAGCCAGCTCTCCTGTCACCATTGTTAGGAGCGTCCTGGTAGTAAGAACGCAGTATACGAGTGAAAAATTTCCCGGGGCCCTGGGGCTCTAATCTACGTTCGTGTAATTAACAGAAATGCCCTAATGTCATAAAGTTATTCACATGGCACGTCCTAGAAACAAGTATCCCCTTGCTAAAACGCCGTAAGGAATTGTCCTTGGATCACATCCTGTGCCTGGCTCATAGATTTATATAACCGTATAACTATTGTTTTAAGTATTCATTTTGAGTACTACAGTCAACTCTCTCTTAACGGACACCTCTATAAGACGGACACATCCATAGGACGGACACCTGGTGGAGGTCCCTGCCGTTTTTCAGGCATTTTACCGTAACCAAATTCCCTATAAGACGGACACCTCTCTAAGACGGACAACGGACACTTTGAAATCATTAACGGACACTTGAGAAGTGTTTTTTATCATTTTTTTATTAGTGAAAATATTCCAAACTTCGTATTGACCTAAAGCAAAGTAAGTCAGCGACCTAGGGATACGTGTATACCAAGCCGTTACTAACTAAAAACATTACTTTTCTGCTTACGTGTATGGGCACTAAAGAGGTCGTTTTCTACTTAAAGTTGTACAGTTTGCGTAGAAGCTCTCAATTTTTCCTTTAACAAGCAAATACGGTCCTTTTATTGTTTTAGTATTGTTGCAGTTAGCAAAGGTTTGTTGCATTGTGCAAAGGTTTAGCTTTATTATCTCAGAATTACTGGTCTCGTGTTACCTCGACTCTCTACAGAGCGGACACCTCTCTAAGACGGACAGCTGCGGCCGGTCCCGAAGGTGTCCGTCTTAGAGAGAGTTGACTGTTTTCCGCACTTTTGGAGCTATCATCCTTTGGAGCTATCATTGTGCATTTTATTGTCTTGTACTATTTAAAAAAATGTCGTCGTGGAAGAGCCCTTTGAAACCGACAAAAGATTAAGACGAACGGTAGGCCAAAATGGCGGCAAATTTGAACTTTTTCAAAAATTGCTTAAAATATCGTGTTTTGTTTAAAAAAAAAAAAATCTTCTATAGCACTTATTTTAATGATAAACACTTTCAGGTGAGATATTGAACCCTTTCGACTGGATTATGACAGGTCACCATACTGAGGATACGAGAACATTGACGGGTTTTGTCCGACGTTCCCAACGGGGCCTCTGCTAAAAGTGTCAATACTTAAACAGTTCTAACCTTCAAGATGTGGCCTCCACTTTTTTTTTCCATTGACCGAATCCATCCCATAAAAACCTGCAGTTATGGGAACAAGTATCCAGGCCCTCAAGTTTGTCTGCAGAAAAAAAAGTTAAATATATTTAGTAACATCTTCACCAATAAGTATCATTTGGCTTAAAGCTAAAAATATGCCACTTACTAACTCCTTTCTTACGAAACTGGAATTTTTTTTTATGTTCATTACTGCGCAAGTTACAAAGGTTGTTTTAACTTCCAAAACTAAAATGAATTACGATCAGTAATTTTTAAAACAACTCAATAGAACGAAGGTTTCAGCTTGGTGATTGTTATTATCTTCAGGGCTATGCGAGAAATATATTGTAGGTAATGTATTGTAAGTAAATATTGTAAGTGGGAAATATATAAAGGAAATTAATGTACTTATAGTAAATTAAATATTGCAAGTGAGGAGTATATTGTAAGGAAGTGATGTAGTTCTTTAAGTAAATCACAAAAGGTAAGTCCTGTTATTAATGTAACTAATGTATTGTGAATGAATAAAGTATCATTTATTAACAAAATAGTTCTGTTTGATTTGAGTTCAATTTTTTTTAAGTTAACGTTCATTCAGTCTGATTTTCCAGTAAGCTTAGCTGAATTTTAGCGTATAATTAAAGTTGTCATGCTCGTAGCTACATTTTACGTATTCGTTTTTAAAACAGAAACAATTGCATGTACCAGAAGCAATTTGGCAGTGGCTCAAGTCCTCAGATGAATTTCAAATGAGGAATATTCCAGCAGGGTTGAAGGAGGAATGACTAGATAGAGGGCTAGAACCAGGGCCTCCATACCAGGCCAGCCCCCTAACTGCTTTACATAATTATTATGGCACCGTCTACACATGAATAAGTTGTCAATAAATGAAATTTACATTTAATAATTTCATTGTCTCTTGTTAATCATCTCTCATCGACAATATGTTTTTGAAGTAATGCTTCCCTAAAAAAACATAAACTTTAGCCACACACAAGATGGATTCTGGTACCTTTTAAGAGACTTTTTAAAATTATCGAAACATCTTTGTCATTTTATGTGGTAAATACCACATCTCCCTTCCTTATTGGGTGAACTGCTTTAGTACTCGCTAAAATTTGTTTCGGCCAAATTTATTACTGGTTACATTTAAGCCTTCCCTCCCCCCTTCCCACCCCTAAAGAAACAAAATTAAGGACCATTAGACATGGTCTTTAAAAAATGGGTACCTTTAACTTTTTTTCTTCGTTTCAACTGAATTTGTTCTTTTACTTAGCAATTATGTTCATCTAAGTTATAATTATATGTTCATCAAGAAACTGGTTTACACGATATCTCTATTTTCTAAATATTTTGGGAAAATCGCTAAATTATAGACGCTAAATCTTGCTCAGAAAAAAAAAATCACTAAAATTAGTAGCCGCTAACAATAGTAACCTAACTGTAATATGACAAAATAACATCAACTATCCCATTTAAGCCACACGAGTTAGTATGTATTATATCCAGTTAGTTTCTACAAATTATGGGCTTTAAATGATATTCCGAATCATTATTACAGCATTCAGTTTGACTAGAAAGAAGTGTAAGATTTTCGGGGGTGGAAGAGGAATTATTGGAAGTGACTTATTCATTATTCCTCTTCCACCCCCGATAAGATTTAAATCCAAGTCCAATGACCCGTCATGGTAGCAAGTTTTTGAAGTCGAAGAAATTTATTAGCGACGTTGAGACTGGACTACGAGTACGAGAACGACTTTGGAATGTCGACACAATTGTATCTCCCGAACTTTAACTCTTCCCCGTTGCTGAATAACACATAAATAAACGTTAGGGATAAGATTGGTGTTGCAAGTGATTATAGGAGACAAACGAATTTGGTTTGAAAACTCGTACTCGTACTCAATCTCGTACTCGTAGTCCAATCTAAAGGTTGTTCTTGTGACACCGACTTTTACTTACCTAAAAGAGACATATTTAGCCGGGCTTTAGCTATGGATATATTCAAGGACAGTCCATTCTTGAAGGGCTGTTTCACCAAGTATTCATCTAAGGGTCCTAGAATCCCATCTTCCTGGCCTTCCCCTTGATCGTTTCCCTTAATGAACCAGTCATGTGGCGGGTCTCTGAAGCCATCACAAAGACTATAATCAAGGTAAACCATCAGCTGATAGACACCAGGCTCCGTGATGAGAAATAGAGCTTCGTAAGTTCCGTTATTGTGATCAAAAACAGTGGCCGCAACGCTTGATGGGCCACGTAAGTAAACTCTCCAAGTGTCTCCACCAATCACCTTTGTTCGATTATCTGAGGTTTTTGATTGGATGAAAATCTTGCTGAACTCTCCAGCCGGCCTGATATCTTTGAATTTGACGTCACTTGTTGCTGCATTGCTTCTATTTTTTTTGCCCCAGTTATCCTTAACTGAACCCCAGGCCATTTGGTCAGCACACGGCCTTATAATATTCATCCAGTCTACGCGTGCTCGGCGCTGACGTAGCCACTCGTGTCTGAAGTCTTGCAAACTACACGAAATATGCGCCATTTGACTAACGTGTTCATCTTGATCTTTGTTAGAATTAGCTGGTCTCGTCATTGTGTTAATTAAAGAGTGTATCTGGCAATGGTCTTGTTTACCAAATGGATATCTGGCGACTTGTTTTAAGGAAACAACAGCAGCGAGAGGCGTGCTAATGTTTATCACATTCGTTAAATGCAGGAGGCACAGCATTAGTGCTACACCAAAGCAAACGGTAAACCAGACGACGTGTATAAGCTTTAGACCGGCCATTGTTTTGTTGTGTTTCATGGAGAGTCGGGCAACTTGATAACATCAACGTATCCTGAAGTGGAAAAACGAGAGAGAACTCAATTAGGATTATCATAAGTAAGGTGCTTCATATTTGCGTTATTCAAGCAATGCAACGTTTTCTATCTCTTGTTGCTTGTCCAAGTTTAAATGCGCGCCAAATTCTCGCGTGTAACAGACCGCACACCGCGACCTGTCGCGCCAACATCTTGCCAAAGCACCTAAACAGAAGGGTGCATGACATTTAATGCCCTGTCCTCATAATAAAAAGATTGTCCATGGAGTAACTGGATTCAAGATCGTAGCATCAACGCGTAGCGCAACTCATAGCATAATTCATCGAACCCTAGTGTTACATAGTAAATGTTCTTTTTAATGTTTGTGTATACTACTATTTACTTTGACCCTACTTTTGCCAGTATTCTGTAAGAAAACAATGGGTTGATCATATTAGTATGGGTAAAATTAGAAAATAATTAACAAGCCAGCCTAGAAAACTGAAGAAATTTGTAACACGAACTAAAAATTGTTTTATTTAAAAAAAAAAACGCAATACATTCCACTCAACTCTTAGAAGTACATGGGGGGGGGGGGGGTGCCCCTGGCCACGCCCCGAAAAAAGCACTATTTCGTGCCTTCGGGGGTAGGTATACATACAAGTGGACAGCTAAGCTAATTTGCATTTGGGACTATGTGTATAATACCATGGGTAGGAAGATAATCCCTTCATGACTTGCCACTGCAGATAGGTAAACTATGAATACTGTAGTGTGTCATAACAGAAGCGGAATTTTAAAAGAGCGCTTTTAGAAAGAGGTAGAAGGCATTCAATTAAAATTTGCGCATTTAAACCGCCATTACTTTCTGGCAAATTTTAAATTAAAAAATCCGCTTCTATTATGACACTCTAGAGATATTGACTGATTAGTTTTTGACAAGATCAGAGTGTGCTGTCTCCTACTCGTTCCGCAAACTCTGCCACAAAATCATGTTCCTCCCAATTTGGCACTAACAAGGCTATAACATCGCCGTAAAGTCCAATTCACCAAATAAAAGATGACGTACATAATCTTTCATCATTTCTTTATGTCTCTGTAAAATTTGAGAAATCGCACCCATAACAGCGGAGAAATAAGCGTTTTAAAAGATGCAGGTCTAGCGAAATTTCGCTTCATGAATTTATTCATGCTGTAGGTATCCCCCGCGACCTTAAGTGGGCGTCCGTGTAAGAACCGACCACTCGATTTTCGGCCCAAAACAGAATTCCTTCAAATTTTCTGTGCAAGACAATTGATCCATATGATAAACAAAAATAGCAATATTTTGGCTTGTAGTGTTATTTGTCAATATTTTTGGCGATGATTGCTGAGAACGGTCAAAAACCGAAAAAATCATCCTGTTTCGAGTCAAATTTAGGCGTCGCGCTCAACGCGCTGAAAAATTACGCTTTAACTCAAATAAAATAAAACTTGTATATCATTTTACTTTATGTCTTGTCTATTAGTTCATGGTAAAACATTTGAAATCGGACTTAACAAAAATTAATTATGATTTTTTTAAAACACCCCATAAAGAGCCATCGCAAAAATCACGCAAACATACTGTTGGTTAAAGAGGTTTTTCTCAAAAGTATAACGCGATCTAGAGCCCTGGATACTATCCACGATTAGTACTAGGGTTGGTGTACTAGAAACAAGAAAAAAAGTTTTGGGCACTAAGCTTTTCGAATTTTAGGAGTTTTATCAACAAAGCCTATTTTTAACGGTCGTAATACGCGTCACGCAATTTCTTACTATTGTGTTTCCTATCTTTCCCACATAAAACAGTTGTCCGAGGGAGCAAATATTTTCGAAACTAGCTTTCTGCTCGGAATAAGGCATGGACAATCCTAAATTTATCAAATATCGTCCCAAAAATAAGAATTATTAAAGAAGGTTAAATCATGAGCGGCTCTGGTGTGAGTTGTCTTTAGTTTCACCGGAAAGCTTCGAAAAAGACGTTTCCGTGATCAGTTGGATATCATAAGGAATGAACTATGAAAAAACCCTTCCCGCAGCATTTTGACAACGAGATTTTTAACAACGAGAAGTTTTATTCATAGTATAAAGTGCCTTAAAAAATTATGTACGGCGAATTTACATCGACTTACTACGGCGAAAATCTTTGCAGGGAATGTAGATTTCAATCGGCTAACACGCTGGAAATTCAAAGTTATTTTTAGGATGTCACGTACATTAATATTTTGCCCTCCCTTCAAACTTCATTTCGTAAATTGTTACGTTGGCAAAGCAAAACGACTTCTATCATTGGTTTCGACTTTTGAAAATAGCCCATATGCCGTCATCAAATACTTCTCAGTCTTCGCTGAATTCAATTTATGCAAATTTGTAGCAGGTTTACACGTCGCGGCGTATCAAAACAAAGTTGATTTCAATTCTGGTAAAATTGACCCCCCAAAAAAGAAAAAAAGAATTGGGTGTCTAGTTTCTTTCTCTCTGCTTCCACTTTTATTAAAAGATACTGTAAGGCTTACATCGATGGCGAATCGAAAAAGAAGGGAAGTAAGGGACCTGTCAATGCAATCGAAAACACATTACTCAAGCGTTGTTGTAACAACTGGCGAAGCTAAAATCTATAACAGTCAACTGTGCAGCGATTTCTACCCAGCCGATTTCATTGAAACTTGCTCAAATGAATTTTTGGATAATTTCAACTTATTGACATTAATAAAAAAGCTATCTTTGCGTTTAGAAAAATAGTATTAATAATAAAAATAGAGTAATTTTATAAATGCTGATAATTCCTGTTCATTTATTTCGTTTATTTTATAGTTCTAGTTTGTCATTTTGACTACCAAAAAATAAGAAAAATCGGTTTAACTTTCCATGCCCAAAATTCGATTTTTAAAATAGCACCTCCGCTCCTAGACTTTCAATAAAGTCCTTCGTCTTGTTTATTATGGCGCGCCGGGACCTCTCGCGACTTCGTCACTCGATCTCGCGACTTCGTCGCTCGCACGGCCGCTTCGCCGTGAAAACTCGTGAGGTCGACTTGTGGCAAGTCTACCCCGCTCCTGGAATTACCCGCGGGCACCCTTAATAGACTCCAATTTGGGGAGGGTCACAATTCTTGGCTCCAGTTTGGGGGAGGGTCATGATTTATTAGCCCACTTTTTCCACAATTTCGTGGGCCCTCCACCCCTGATAAATAATGACCGGTCCCTAAAGTGGATAGTCTAACTAATTTCACTCAGCAACAAAAAAGGACGACTTTTAATCCTTTCCTACATTAACAGTAATACACGGCTTTAAACTATTTTTATTTTCTCGGTTCACAGAAAACTATTAAAAGTTTGAACAACAGCCAAACGCATCCGCGAATTGAATAGATAGCATTTGAACGTTTTTTCCTATTGGCGACAGTCACATTCTTCCAAGAATGAGGACAAGTTCACTACTAGATTTTATTTCCGATCTCGTGAACCAAAGGGAATCTCAAAATATCTTAATATCTCCTTGAGCATAACTACACTGAAACTGTCAAGACTCTCGTCTCGTGCCAGGTCACACAGGCAGTAAGAATCATAGCAGATTGGATGCCTGGGACTGAGTTCAGCGGCGACGCTCTCTAGCACTTCACGCCTTTCTTCCTCTTCCTACTCTACGTACACATCCTCCATCTGTAACTCTTGGTTCCCCTGCTTTCTTCGTGTGGCCGCTAGTCTCGAAAAAACCCTGTACTTGACTCTTCGTTAGCCAGTCTTTTCTGTCAAATATCCGCAAACCATCTGGTCTTCTTGCAGTTCTCATGTCTGCAGCCACTTTTCCGGGATCTGCCTTGTTGCCGGTTCTCTCTCCAAGGTCGAATTTCCTCGTTAGGTATTGTTTAACATCATCAGGAAATTGCACACCTTGATTTCGCGCCTTGTGTAGAGCCCAGCCAAACTGTAAGTCACTGCAAAAACTAGGAGCTTGATATTCAAATTCGTCTCCTCGCTCATCGCAATATGCTACCGGTGCCCTGCTACTTCCCTCGTTGTTGTCAACATTAAGGAATTTCTCGGCCCAGTCTCTTCTGAGTTTGTCATACACCGTTTCGGACCCTCCGCGCATTTGGCGGTGCTCGCCAACATCAAGATGATTCTCAAGCTCACTGACTTTTTTGAAGACCATCAGACACCCAGGCTCAGTGCAAGAGAAAAGACCGCTGGTTTCCTCACCATCAGTTAATGTGGCGTTATGGATTCGTGCTTCCTTGACTGGGAAAAAGTCGACATCTATAACAAGATCTGTAGGACCCTGAGGCTTTACGATGATGTCTTGGTAGGGAATGAGCCTCCCTTGCCCTACACCATAAGCTCTCCAGATCCTAATTCCATTTGATTCAAATTGAAAGTTATGATATCTGCTGAAATGATCTGTCTTTTTTACTTCAAGTGTCTTTTGAGACTCATTCACAGAGCAAACACTGGCAGTTGTGCCTCGGACAGGACGTTGGGAAAGCGCTGTACGCATGTCCTTTGCAGAAAGAACATCGTGTCCCTCGTTGCAATAGCGTCGGATAGCTGACTTCATCGGGCAAAGGATCCTATCACAGACATCTTTCCCGTATTGTGGCTCGGAAAAGTCGTACCGTGTGACGGTGATACCAGCCTGGTTCCCAGCATCTCTTACGGCCGCCACGAGAAAGTTGTTGTAGTAACAGCCTGCTTCGTCACTTCTAAAGTTCACCTGCGTTACGTGAGGATGTTCCTTCTTTGCCTTCAGTGTGTTCTCGATGATCGAGCAGACTGCATACCAATCCTGCTGGCAGGAATCAAGGATGTGAGCATATGATTGCAGCTCAACCTTACCAGTGCTGACATTTTGGTTATGACGGTGGATATATGCCAGCTGAGCCCTCGTTTTCCGAACCATTCGGACTGCTTCTCACGATATTTCAGTTGAAGAAATTTCATGGCCCAGTCCATTATAATAATGGCGGACGTCGCGTCGGCTGTTTTCAGTAAATCTTGCTTCGCCTCTTCCTGGTTTATTGAGCGGACAATGTGCGCTTTCCATAGCAAGATATCTGACTTTGCGCGGTCAGTCGTACAGTAAATCTTCTCGTTGTTCTGAATTAACTGGCGTCCAGGATGGACCTTCGATCTCAAGTCGAAGTTCCTGAAGCACTTTATTTAGCCCTTGGCAGTCATCGCAAGTGGATAAGTGCTGATGTGAACAGGACTTTTGGAATTCGGGTTCTACCAGATCACTTAGTGCAAAATTCCTGCAGTGGTCAGCGTACGTAGAATTATTTGGTTGGCAGTTCACTCGGAATTCAGTTTTGAGATAGCGTTTAGCATCTCTGAGCTTTTGACGAGCTTCAAGGCACCACTGCTTTTCCTTTCCTCCTTTCTCTAGGGTTTCTAACAGTTTGTCGAGGGTCTCAAATCCCGCTGCGCCATCGGCAGCAGTATTGTCCAAGCCCTGGAGCGATTTACGCTGAGACGCCTTTCGAACCTCCAAGATTTTAAACAACGTAGATCTACTGAGTGGCTCATAACATTGTTCTTTGCAGTATTCCAAATATTGTTCAATCATTGTAGATCTGGTCACCGTTCTGACAACGTTTGGCATTTCTATTTTGTCACCACTGTCTAGGGTTAGTATCTTGCTACCGTACGAAACGTCTTGATAAAAGTAGGGCCTGTTTGTGAATTCTACGAAGTGTTCGACTTTTCCCATATCAAGCCGTACACGATGCTTTAGCGTAGCTTCAGGGATAGTACCAGGCCCATGTAGTTTGGCATGAGAGCGTGCCTGCTTTATTTCCCACTTAGTTAGTTTTCCGTAGGGCTGGTGAATTTCCTGTAGCTTGCTCATAGGATATATATAAGCGTAAAGGCTAAGTATTTGTTGTAAAACGATGGGCTGGACAAACCATCATATTCTTAATCTGTTCTTCAGTGAGTTCTAAAAGACCTGCTCTTGCCAGTATTAGATCCCTTTCACATGTATTTTCTCTTGACAGGTGGTGATTTGCTGAATGCAAACTGATATCGCCGTCACAATCATTTAGGGCTATACAATCTGTATGTCCACGACTAATTCCGCACTTACCACCTAAAATTGCCGAGAAGGAACAAAATCCTGCCGTTTCACAGAACGAAACAACACGAAACGCAAAGAGCAAAACTATTCCTGCCGTAATGTAAGCACGCACGACATCAATTGTCACAAATTTGCATAAGTTAAATTTAGCACAAGGGCAGTGCAAAAAAAAGTGAAGAAAATAAATATTAAAGGAAAAGTTTGTAGCCTATTCACAAAATTGAAAAACAAATAATATAAAGTAAAACAAGAAATAGTTTTATGCAGCGCCTTTAACTCGAAACTTTATTCATCCTGCCAATGGCGTGGAGAAATTAATCGATAGAACGCAATGAATAAAACACTTCGTTGGAAGTAAAATGGCCACGGTGCGTGGCTGTTTATTACTCAACAAAAATCCCGATGATTTATAAAAATTGATTTGCTTGTCAACAGAACTAACAAGGTGGGGCCTAAGGGGCCAAAAAGCCACACCGATGTGGCAGCCCCACCAGCGCTATTGGCAAGAACGAAAGAAAAAGAAAAAGAAAAACAACGCGTGCAAAGGTCTGAAACGCAAAACAAATAATCAGACCATATCCGTAGGTCGTCATAAATGCGCCAGCCCAAGTCTTGCACACAACACAAGAAGGTCAACTTGACCCTATTAAACCCGTACATGACATAAAAAGAACAACAATAAATGCGCCAGCCCATGCCTGGAACGCAACGCTCTAATAAACGAGAGGTTAATAAGCCTAAAATGCAAATTAAAATCAAATTAAAAATCTCGAGTCACTAAGAACCATAAGCGAAATAGCTGCAGCCCACGTCTGAACAGCTCAAGAAAAAGAAAACAATTATTATCGTGAACACTTGAAGACGCTAATACCGATAGTCTTACCATATATATAGCCATTCCAGACGGATGAGTGACAGCCCATGTCTGAACCACTCAAGTCGTGGAATACAGTTACCGATACTCTTACAAGATTAACATTATAGACGGATGAGTGACAGCCCATGTCTGAACCACTCGAGTCGAGAAATACAATTACCGATACTCTTACAAGATTAACATTCTAGACGGATTAGTGACAGCCCATGTCTGAACCACTTGAGTCGAGAAATTCAATTACCGATACTCTTACAAGATTAACATTCCACACGGATTAGTGACAGCCCATGTCTGAACCACTTGAGTTGTGAAATATTATGCTGTAAGAAAACTACACTGTATACAAATCGTGCCCCCTAAAAAATGGCACGTTACGCCGTAAAAATTTCTTCTGGGCGAATATAAGATTTAAAAGCGTCAGATTTCCAGCGTCCAAGATGGCGTATCTGAGCGTCTGAAAGACCATTTGACGCCGCATGGCTAGCTGCCCCGATTCTGAACCCGTGAGCTTTATAACGAGACGTGTCGAGACCACAAAAAGATAACGATGTGCGAAGTTGTTGATTGAAGTCTCTGACAGAAATTGGTGAAAGGTCTGGCATGCAAAACAAAGGACCAGGAGCGCGACCTCGAAGAGTGCAAAATTGAAGTAATGTGTTAACTGGGCAAAACGGTTGGGATGTTGCCCGTTTGATAAGGACATCAAAAGGTCTTTGAGACTGGTTATGCTTATATTGTCTGATAGTTATCTTAGCTACAACTGGTGCACCGGCTTCGAATAAAAACGTGAGTTGATCAAAGTGCACCACGGGAGCTCCGTCACGCGCACTCTTGGACGCTAGTTCCCCGACGCGAAAAAATCCGTAAAAGGCGGATAAAAACATTGCTGAATATAAAAGACGTTTGTAAGCGGAGGGACTGGTAAACTCCAAGGACCGAACGAGGCTATGCGGTAAAACAGAACGAGTTATTGGAAGGCGGATATCTAGCTGTGGGTTAGCCCGCCGATGGGCGGTCAACAGCTTTGAAATTAAAAACGATTTCGTGGGGTCCGAAAGGCCCCTAAGTTTGTGAACATAACTAAGTGCAGAGATATATGAACAGATAGTAGCATGCGCAAGCTTCTTAGCTGTCAAATATGAAATAAATAATGCCACCGAGGTGACCTCGAGGGGGAGAGTGGGCGATGCGGTTTCGCAAAAACGCTCGGAAAATTGGGTATAAACATGCCAAGCCCTGTGATAGGATTGGCGGGACTGAGGCGACAACGCCGACGAGAGCATATTCTTCAAATTTGCAACCAACTCTGAGGAAGTAGGTTCTCGGGGATAAGAGTTGGGCAGTTGTCCGCGTCGGGCCTTAGAGCTTTGAATTCCTCCACCTGAAAACGTGACAGATAATCAGCTTGCACATTTAAGAAACCTGGGATGTGTTTGGCACGAAAAAGGATATTATGTCTGAGGCAAGTCAAAACTAAATGGCGAATAAACACCATAACTGTAGGCTCTTTTGACGTCTGCCTGTTAATAACTTCAACTAAAGCGGCGTTATCCGTAAAAATAGTAATGCGTTTATTAGACATATGGGAACCCCACACACATAGAGCTAAGACAATGGGAAAAAGTTCTAAAATGGTGATATTTAAAGAATGCCAACGTTCGGGCTAATGCCCGTAAAACCAATGAGGACCAAAAATACCCCCATAACCTTTAGACCCTGCTGCATCCGTATATAGTTCTAGGCTGTGAGATGATTCCCATATGTCAGGTAAGAAGAATGATTTCCCATTAAAATTGTCAAGGAATGTTAGCCAGGTCTGCAAGTCGGCTTTGACAGCTTTAGATAACTTAATATGATGATGGGGTTTCTGAATGCCCTTTGTACAATCAATAAGGCGAATAAGGCGACGAAGGAAAGCCCGCCCTGGAACAACGACTGAACATGCAAAATTTAGAAAGCCGATGAGCGATTGAAAATCTCTAAGTGTCGCAGAACGACGAGTAAGGAATGATTCTAGTAGGTGTTTACACTTATCAATCTTATCCTGGGGCAAACGAGCTTCCATGGCCAGAGTATCGAGAGTGATTCCGAAAAACTGAAGACAAGGAAAAGGACCCATTGTCTTGTCATGTGCGATTGGCACTCCCAGGGCGTCACATAACTTAAGAAAGCCTTTGAGATCGGCCTGGCACTTCGCGGATGAAGGCGCGAGAAATACAAAATCATCTAAAACATGAATAACGGCAGAAGCTAGCAAAACATTACGGGCGATCCATTCCAACGCCGTACTGAACTTTTCAAAAAGACTGCACGAGATGGCTAATCCCATCGGAAGGCACCGATCGAAATAATAATTGCCCTCCCACTGCATACCCAATAAGTTGGAATCCTTAGGGTGGATGGGTATAATCCGAAAAGCCGATTGTATGTCTGTTTTAGCCATTTAACAACCAGGCCCCATTGTTTTGATGATGGAAACGGCATCATCAATGGTAGCATAGTGCACACTCGTAAGTTCCTTTGGGATAAAATCATTAACAGATTTCCCAGGAGGGTAAGAGAGATGGTGAATTAGCCTAAATTCTTAAGGATTTTTCTTGGGAACTACACCAAGAGGAGAAGTACGAAAAGCGGGAAATGGCGGGACCCGAAAAGGACCGGAAATTCTTCCTGCCTCGAGTTCCTTCCGAAGCTTAGCCCTTATGACGTCTGGGTGATCATAGGCGCTTTTCAAATTGGGAGATTCGTAAGAGGATTGTTCACCGAAAAAAATTAGCCCCAAAGCCATGCTTGAAACCCGAAATAAGAAATTCTGCTAACAACTTATCATACCCCTGGAGAAAAAACTTAAGGCTCTCCAAATTTACTGGGGTCACCGGGGGTTGACTTATGAGGGAGACTAGTGGGTCGCACATTGGTGGATTTTGTGCTGGAAAAAGAGCGGGGCTTGGGGGTTGTGTTGGTTGTGGAGCGGCATTGACTGGCCGGGTGGCCTTGTCTGCACTTATAGCAGACATGCTCGTATTGACACCCGTTATATGTTCTCCCGGCTTGAAATGCCCAACAGGTCCCCTTAGGAAAAAATTGTTGGGATTTACGGGCGGACTTAGCCTGAGATGCTTGCTGACCTGCGTGGCCGCGAAAATTATGTAAAGAATAAAACCAGAGTTCCCAATGAACCTGGCCCCACGGGAAGGAAGACGGGCTGGATTGGCGCAAGAAACGAAACTGCTCATCATAATAACGCCAATTTCCCCCTTTGGTAGCAATATCCCTAACAACCTCAGTATATTTTAGCAAATCGGCTGTGACCGCTGGATTACGTTGGGTATACACAGCAACGAAGGAATTGAAAGCCGAGACCCATTGATGGATCGTTGTTATGCGTGGAACCTTGTTAGCTGGTTCGAGACAAAGGCTAGGTTGAGAGGAGTCATGAGAAATCGAGACAGAAAACTTCATGTCAGACGGGGAGTGTGACAACAAAATTCCTAGGTCAAAATATTCATCCGCCCAAATTTTTGCTCTAAGTTTAACTGGAACGCGGGCGACTAAACTAACTGAAGCACTACTGAATACACTAGAAGGCGTTGTCTGACCAGACATACCAACAGGCATCATTGTTAGCTCATCTGTGGCTTGCACAACAGCATCACTGGCTGCCTGATCCACGCTCTGAGTTGTAGGGGCTGGTAACTGTGGGACGATCCCAGAATCGCGGAGACCTTGGGATATGGCCGCAGTAATCGTAGCTGTGAGAGCACCAACATCGACGCTCACTGCGCCAGATTGAACCTGGTCTGGACTGCGCTCAAGAGCGCCAGAGCCGGGAGCCTCCAAGGGAAGGGACTGATCTTGGTTTGTAGTAGAGGCGGCAGTGAGAGAGGACCTTGTAGCCCGTTTTGAATTCCCGATGGCCTGTTGTGATGAACCTTTTCGTTTGCGAGAGCGGGAAGCTTTAGGCGGCATGGTACTGGCTTAAAAAACAAAATAAAGAAAGAACACACAGAATACACTACAGTGAATGTAAACTACCGCCGCAAAGGCATGAAAGAGGCACAACCGAATTGAAAAAGATATTTAGGCCCGTCCCAAACAAACCTTTGAAACCAACAGGCGATACGCCTCATGTCAAAAAGGTGCCAGCTACCGACAACCAACATGGATGTCAAAACATAGCAATAAATTAGATCACTAGCCCAAAGTCGAGTGCATCGGGCCTTACTTGAATAAACAAGCGGCCAAAAGGTTGTACACTCATAACGACTCTGGAAAACAATAGTGAAAATGGCACTGAACATAACCCACGTAAAAACGATGGGTGACATAAAAATACAAGATATAAAGCATTACCTGCAGAGGTCTAGCCGCTTAAGGGATGGGCTGTAAATAGCGAAATAGCGCCAACGCCCTCAATGTCGCTCCACGGAGACTACGATAAAATTTGTAGTTTCCGAAGGCGTTGAGGTGGACACCATCGTCCATATAAGGATTATTAGCGCACCTCCAAAAACCGCGATGGCGCCAGAATATGGCAAAGGGGAGCTCTTCCAACACGGCCTTTAAGTATCGGTTGAGAACACGAACCTTGGCATTAAATAATGGGGAGTGGGCGCGAAAAAGAATCTGGTTGACACAGACAAGCTTCACCCCATAGTTGATATGAAGATTGCGGGCGAACTCCTCAAGATCCGACCCAACTTTAGCCGGCCCGGACCTCGTGAGATCGTTCGTCCCCAGCTCGATAATGACTATGTCAGGGCGAAAGGATTCTACGCTCGGGAGTCTTGAGTTGAGCGCCCGAGCCACCGTCAAGCCCCCATAACCACAAAATCTAACTACTGGCTCAGCCAAAGAAAAGGAGTGATTTAGTCCGTCCGACCAATGCCTTCTTATAAAGGTAGAGAGTCTACGGACAAATGAATGCCCGAATATTAACACACGTGGTCGGGGGATAGCCATTAATGTAGGTTACTTGCCTGTAAAAATTTTTTGTGAGTGCAGCTCGGATATTACACTGGCAAAAGAGGCCGATATCAGTACGATAGGCCTTAAATAGCTTGCCACCTGATCTGATCAGCCTGACTAGCACGTGCTTCAATTGTTCACTAAGATAATTAATGTGGCGCCGCATAAATTGGATTATGTTGTGACATAATCCTCGTTTTAGCAGCAAGCATTTGTCACACGGGTTGGAATTAACCTACTAACTAGTTGTACCTATCGGTAAGTGCCAACGAGCGAAATACTCATGTTTGTTCATAAGAACAGATATTGAATGGTTTTTGATAGAACTATATTCATAGTGAAATGACCAAAATATGGTAAATTGTATTTTAGGTAATATGCGAAAAAAGTGCTATTTCTCTGGTGTTCATAAATGACACAGGCTTGATGGCCTGCATAGCAGGCGCCGTAGTTTCCAGCGCGCGTATTCTCGCGATAACGCACTCTTTTACACACACTAAAAAACGTGCACAGATGTCTGCTACGCAGGATACGGGTTTGACAGATTGATAACTCTTGACAAATCTTTAAATTCTTTTCAACGTTAAAATGTCACAAAATGTAGGCAATAAATGAGGTTTAATCACTGTATTTTAAATACAACACGCGATGGTTAAAATGTTTCCGTCCACAAAAGGGATAGTTGCATTTCATGATCAAGAACTTCTTATAAATCAAATCCCAAAATCAAAACTGCTAAGATGCTTTTTTAAAAATAATTTTCAGTAATCAGAGACAGTAATGCACGGGTCAGATTTCAGTCTCGCATGCGAAGTGTCATGTTCAGTTACGCAAAACTTGAAAAATTTGAACAGAAAACAAAACTTGAACGGTCAAGGATTATTTGGAGACAAAATTTTTATTCAAGTTAACATTACATTTGCCGTTAGAAGCAAAAAACTTTTGACTTTCTTGTGTGTATGACATGCAGTAATTTTAGTGAGCGTCGCTTTGTATTGATGTTATTCCTACGCGGAGCGAAAATGCGTGCCAAATAAAATATAAACGGTATTTGATTTGGAATAAATCATCGGTCAAACAATTACTATAAACACAATCAACACTAAAAGGAAGCATTTACTCGACTTCAGCATTCTCATAAATCAAGAAAACTCTATTTGAAGTCAACAGTCCGCTTTTGATTTTCATGTCTCTCTTCGATCGTAATTAAATCAAAGGACTCCAAAGTCGAAAGATTATTTCATCGCTTTGAAGACCTTGAAGTTCATTTTTTCGGCGGTCGAATATTCTGTAGGGTATTCTCTTTCGATTTATAATTCCCTAAAGGTGTATTTATCGGTAAAGGGATGAATGACCACATTGAAAATTTTAACAGCGAGCCGCGTGGACGCCATTTTGGTCATTTGCTCTCTAGCAAGGAGTGAGAGACTGGGAACCAGTTGGGAAGAACAATACAACCCAAATATGGGGTTTACTTACACCCAAATATGGTAAAAAAAAGTCCCTTACGCAGAACTTAAGATTTTCTCTGCCTATACACTCATACGCACACGGCTCTATGATTCTGCCGCCTCGACAGCCTCGCCTCTTGGCTCGGCTGTCTCGTTGGCAAAAATAACTTTCATTGACATTCCCGCGTGCATCAAAGCCGACTGACACCAACATTTTCTGAGAAACGATTTTCGCTTTGGCCTATTTTCATTCGTGTTGCATTTTCTCTGGGCGTACACCTTAATAATACAATGATAATAATTTCTAGCTGTTAAATGTGTTTAATATATTAAATTATTAAGGGTTTCTTTCGTAGTTCATTCCCTATTTATGATAACCGAATCACGGAAACCGCTTTTCGAAGCTTTTTGCACAGTTAAAGACAACTCACACCGGAGCCGCTCATGATTTAACCTTCTTAATTCTTATTTTTGGGGCGATATTTGATAAATTTAGGATTGTCCATGCCTTATTCCGAGCAGAAAGCTAGTTTCGAAAATATTTGCTCCCTCGGACAACTGTTTTATGTGGGAAAGATAGGAAACACAATAGTAAGAAATTGCGTGACGCGCGTTACGACCGTTAAAAATAGGCTTTGTTGATAAAACTCCTAAAATTCGAAAAGCTTAGTGCCCAAAACTTTTTTCTTGTTTCTAGTACACCAATCCTAGTACTAATCGTGGATAGTGTCCAGGGCTCTAGATCGCGTTATACTTTTGAGAAAAACCTCTTTAACCAACAGTATGTTTGCGTGATTTTTGCGATGGCTCTTTATGGGGTGTTTTAAAAAAATCATAATTAATTTTTGTTAAGTTCGATTACAAATGTTTTACCATGAACTAATAGACAAGGCATAAAATAAAATGATATACAAGTTCTATTTTCTTTGAGTTAAAGCGTAATTTTTCAGCGCGTTGAGCGCGACGCCTAAATTTGACTCGAAACAGGATGATTTTTTCGGTTTTTGACCGTTCTCAGCAATCATCGCCAAAAATATTGACAAATAACACTACAAGCCAAAATATTGCTATTTTTGTTTATCATATGGATCAATTGTCTTGCACAGAAAATTTGAAGGAATTCTGTTTTGGGCCGAAAATCGAGTGGTCGGTTCTTACACGGACGCCCACTTAAATGGTTGAATTTTGCGACTATGAATTGGAGTTAAGAACTATTAACATCACCTTTGAAGTAAATTGAAATAATACGGGCTCGCCCGCTCTTACTACTTTTCTTTATTTTACTGTTATAAACTGACGTTGTAATATTGAGATAAGCAGTGAGTGGAGAAAATAAAGTTTTATCGGCTACATTCCAGAAACAGTAGTGGATTCTCCGACGATAATAAGTTGCACGCCGCATGTAAATAATTGTATTATAAATACGAGTCGAAAACATTGAACAAAGAAGTGCTCTTGCAAGCTTAAATTCGTCAAAAAACCGGCATAAAAACTAACTCATCCTATGCGGAAATTTTTCTTATTTATTTTATTTCAAAAACTCAGTCGTAAAAGCCGATTTGTCGAAGCTTAAATGTTTACAACAACAATAAGTGAATAGATTTGAATATTCATATTTGTAAGTTGTGACCACACAAACAAACACACACATAAAGTTCAACGCCTGTGTTTTCCCGTTCATGCCGCACCGGTAAAAAGTCACCCGTTGCTTGTTTAGGTAATTTAAGACAACTCCAGCTTACTCCATAGCGAAAGCCTTTAAAAATAACGACAACGACCATAAAACTATCCGAAATTTACATTTTTTCCGCCGTTGTGTTGCGAACACCTCCAAAATAAACCAAAATTCATTTTCGGTTGCCAAACTTTTTTCGTCCATGTGGGGAAGGCTCAAGTTTGTCGCCTTTTTCATACCTAACTAGGGGATTAAGAGTGCTTATTGATCTTACGAGCTCAACACGAAATTAACACACAATTCCCATTGTTTGTTCGGTTAAGTGATTGGCCAAAAACCAAAATCTCCTAGCAACGGTAAACGTTTTTCCTACCCAGTGTTTTTATTATTCGCCGTTACACCAAATGCAAATAGCCCATTTCCGAGTTCTCGCATTTTAGAGGACTGGTGCCGAAATCGACTCATGAGATCGAGGCTAGGTGCATTGCATCTCATCAAACATGGAGGCTTCGAGTGAAAAAACAACATGCAGTGAAGATTTCTCGAAATTAAAGGTCGATAAATTGGAAAATTATTTGCGAGAGAGAGGTATACAATTAAGCGATGGTGGCAAAGGAAAACAGAAAGCTGAATTGCTTGATTTATGCCAGAAAGCAGCGGCAATGAAGCAGAGGAAACTGGATGATTCTGTCAAAGACCGCACAAAGCTACTGAAGGACAAATTGCAAACAAGTGAAGGGAAGTTGTCAGACCCTAATACTAAAACTAAAAGCGCTTGGACCCACAACTTCTCGAAAATTCCAGAGTTCACGTTCGGAGACCTTTACAATTATTTGGTAGGTAACCGTAAAGAAGATTATTCACCTGAAAATCTTTGTTCGTTCAAAAGTTTTCTTGGCTTCAGGTTGTTTCGTGATGGCCAGGTTCAGCTTTCCGTTTTCCTTTGCTACCATCGCTTAATTGTATACCTCTCTCTCGCAAATAATTTTTCAATTCATCGACCTTTAATTTCGAGAAATCTTCACTGCATGTTGTTTTTTCACTCGAAGCCTCCATGTTTGATGGGATGCAATGCACTAAGCCTCGATCTGGTGAGTCGATTTCGGCACCAGTCCTCTAAAATGCGAGAACTCGGAAATGGGCTATTAGTTTAGCATCCAGGTCTTCTTGGTTGAATAAAAGCCTGGTTACCCATGTGTTGCGATCGAACAAAGAAAGTTGTAAACAGAGTACTTTAGTGGTAAGATATTGGCTTTCAATTTAGAAAAACTCCACTTATCCTATAGCTCATGGTCCAAACTTTTCGGTCCAAAAAAAAAGGATAATGAAGAGTACAAAGTAGCGAGAATAAGAAAGCCGAAAAAAACGGAAGCAAAAAGGGCAAAAAAAATTGGAACGGTTCAGCAAAAAAGTCCAAATTATTTAAAGCTTTTTTTCTATTGCAAATCCGCGAATCTTAAAATGCTAGTTTTAAGAACATCAAATCCAAAGGGCAGCTATCAGTGAGACCAATAGTTCCGAGACAGAAACTCTCTATCGTTTTTATCGTTTACCATTTAATTTCCTTCTGCGCGCCCATTCAAAAAACGACCATCGTGAATTATTTTTTACTTTTATAGATAAGACTCAATGGAAACCCGAAATTTAACAACAAAACAAAATCAGACAGAAAACCCACTAAATTCAATGAATTTAGTGGAGTTTTTCTGTGTGTAGGCCCGCTTGTTTACACAAAAAAAAATTCACGTTCGAGTACTATTCATCCGGGTATTTTTCTCGAAAGGGCACTATTTAAACAACAGAGTGTTTCTGTCGAGGAACTATCGGCTGATAGTTGCTCCGCGGAAATTTGATGTTCTTAAAACAAACATTAATAATATGCATATATATGCATATGTTTAAGAACATCAAATTTCCAAGGGGCAACTATCAGACCGATAGTTCCGAGACAAAAACACTCTATTGTTTTTATTGTTCACCACTAAATTTTCTTCCGCGCGCCCATACAAAAACGAGCATCGTGAATTATTATTTTTACTTTTCAGGATAAAAAATCTCAATTGAAAATAAGACAAAAAAAACCACTAAATGCAGTGAATTTGGTTGGGGGTTTTTTGTCTGCAGGCACGCTTGTTTACAAAAAAATTCACGGGCGGGCACTATCGATCCGGGCTTTTTTCTTCGGCGGGCACTATGGGCTTATAGTGCCCTCCGGCGGACGAACACTATCTCGTCACGTGATCATTTTAAACCAATCAGAATCGTAGAAAATTTAGTGGTGAGCTATAAGGGCTGATAGTACCCTCCGCGGACGAAAACTATCGCGTTACACGTGATCAATTTAAACCAATCAGAATCGGAGAAAATTCAGTGGTGAACTTTAATCGCACGCGCGCCTTATTTCTAAAAGGGGAAGTTTTTCTTGATGATTGGCTTAAAATTACATAAAATTGTGGGTTTCGGACTGCAATCCTTTATAGTTTTTACTGAAACTCGCCCTCATTTTCTATGAGCGTTAGCCAACTCGGCTGCCCCTCGTTGACTATTCACTAGAAAACATAGAAAACAAAAGCAAGTAGATGGCTTTCGAACTGAAAAGGGTTTGAAACTAGAGTACAAGATTTAAGCCTGGTTTTCATTAGCGACGCAACACAAGCACAAACACAAGCGTAAGCATAAGCGGCTTGTTTTAGGTGAAAACGAACGACGACATCAGCACAAGCACATTAGAATAAGAATACGATGTTAACTAGTTAGAAGGCTCCGTTTCCGACTTCCTTCTCTCGGCAAATATTGCGGCAGAAACTCTCGATCGAGCATCGAAAGTTGTTGTCTCCTCTACTCTTGTGACGAAGAAAGCGAAAGCGACAACAAAAAAGGAGGAAAACACTAGGGGTTATAGATACTCGAGTCCACGCTTAAACGAGTGCTTTAATTGGCTAGACAAGGCCAGACGTAAACAATTTATGCGATGTTTTGTTTTCACACGAACGCAAGCACAAGCGCAAGCACAAGAAAAGGAAAAATTTTGATCCTTGTGCTTGTGTTTGCGCTTGTGCTTATGCTTGCGTCGAAGCCGTTTTCACGATGAAATAAGAGCTGTTATGCTTGCGCCTGTGCTTGCGCTTGTGCTTGCGTCGCTAGTGAAAAGCAGGCTTTAATAAACGAAAAAAAAAAAAACAGTGGAATTCACAGGGTCTATAATAGCACTTTAAATGTGTAGAAAACACTTCAACACTAGCGTCAATATTTGTTTCGTAACCATGACAACTGCGCGTCTGGTTACGAATGAAAATTAAGGTAGCCGTTTAAGAAAGTCGTTTCGACATTCAACTCTCATCAAGAAAGCCTATCTTTCATTTGAAGGCTGATGTTTACAAACACAAAAAGAGGAGATTGAATAGGTTTTATCATCCAACTCAGGTTATGAAACCGACAACTGACGTCGACAGTCAGTCTTCTTTATCCAAATTTAACAGGTCTGCTAACACAAGATAGATTTCAGTTTCTGCAACTCTTGATCATTTTCGGACTCCATGAATTCGTCTCCAAGATTTTTTATTCTTTTTTTCATGAATATCTAACGCGTTCTCTGTTCTCTGACAACTGGTTTCTGCTTGAGTAGCTTTCTCCTTTTGATCTTTCTTTTGTTTAGCCTCCTTCGCAGACGTCTCTGGGCTCGTCACGCGTTGGTGACGAGCCCAGAGAACGTCTGCGAAGGAGGCTATCTTTTGTATAGCGACTCAATAAAACTCTTTAATTTTGTGTAGCTAGCGATGAAATATCAGGTTTTGTTACGTTTTAGGTGGTAAATGTATCTGTTGTCCTTTTTGTAACATATTAATATTATAAGAGTCACTAAATTTAAGATCCATTGTATTAAAAACATCTATAAATTAGTCTTCGCTGTCTGATTCAGTCTGACGCTTCAGCTGCATCTTAAAGCATTAACTAATTTCAATGCCGTTGACGTCAATGAAGTTCTTTCTAGTATAGCACTTTGATAAGTGGTTTCCATTTTGTTCGGACAGACAAAAATGCAATTTCTCTGGAGCAAATGAATGAATATTTGGCGAGCTAAGTTGAAAAAAAAAAAACAGATACAAAACACATGCATTACAGAGTGCGGACGTTTTACCAGTAAATGATGCACAAAAAAGCTAAAACAAAAAAATACAAATTTTATATAATAACCAAAAAATCTCATCATATTTTTGGTGCATTTTTTGTGTTTACGGTTTACTTTAAATTTTGAACAAATTTTCAACAATCAAGAACAACCTTCTGTGTTAACTTTTAGGATTCATTTGCTTGTTTAAATAGGTAATATGTAAAAAAAAAAAATGTCATATGATGAATTGTACAGATTAATTATAAATAAAATAAATGAAAGTAAATTTTAACTTAAGCTTTGTTAAGCATATATATCGTCGTGTAATTTGAACAGCGAAGCGCGCGAGGGACGTCACGACTCAGACAAGACTCAGATAAACAAACCGAAATGGCGGGCGATTTTCCCAAAAGCAGCCGGTATTCCTAAAACACTTACATGAAACGAAAACTTCGCCTAGATTCCTTCTATTTCTCTCAGGACACGCTGATGTTTTTTGAGCCTTGTGGCGGTTATATTCATTTGCATTTTATTTTTAGACTTTGCGCGCTTCGCGATTAGGTTAAAATGAATGTGTAAGTAATGGTTAGTTGCTTACTTGGTTTGTTCGAGCATAATGAGGTTTCCAATGAAAGGTTGATTTCAACCTTATCTATAGTGTGGTATTTTGCTACTATCCGAAGTTGTTTGCACACTGTCAGTCTCCCAGTTGACACAAGTGTTCAGACCAGACCACTGGACTAGCAATACGGTCAGCGCACCTCAATAGCGCTCTGGTTTGCCAGACTAACGCTCCGACTAGTCTGTTTACGCTTAGCTCTAAATAATGGTAATAGTAGCACTACATATACTTTTAAATACTTCATCAATTCTGCCGTTAGCATTCTTTATTTGTACTGACACCGCTCTAGAAGGTCAGTGCTATAATGTAGCGATGATATTTTCATTAATTTTAAATCCCCTTAAAAGTATTTTGGTATTTTGGTCTCCTTTGTATTTTTTCGATATTTTAAGATTCCATATAATTTTTAATGGGCACGTAAACTAAGACATGAAGAAAAAAAAGGGGACAAGTGAAGGGGCCGTTCCGTTACGATTATACAGTTAGATTAAATTTCAACTGGAGACACGGCGTTAAATCGACGACACAGAGAAAGCGAATTGACTAACGACAACAAGATCTGTTTTGAAATTGCCACAGCGAACTAAAGAAATTGGACAACAATACCAAGTCTCGTGTGTTCTCATGTGTTCCATCGGGCGACATCGTGTATTTACAAATCCCATAATCACCCACAAAGAAGGGACATAAATCCCTCTCATGCACAGTTTGTTTTTAGGTCACAGCGATTTAACAGGCAAAAGGCTTCCGCTTCGATAAACGAAGAAAGACAATCTGTCAACAACATTCATTGCTTTTCTAGTGCACTAATATTTTGTTACAAAACTATATCCCCGTTGCTTATATTGGCATAACTGTTGCAGTGTAAGGAAGGGCAAGAAATATCATTGCCTCCTTGAATCAATTCCCTGATATAGTTTAATTGCATACTCACCAACCTTCGTGTGCAACCGCCACTTGTGTTGAAATGGTTGCTTTGAAAAACTCACTTGCAAGAACTCTCCTGAGCAAATGTACTGATATACTCAATACATGCAGTCCACATTGTTGATTTCACATGAAAACCATATTGTTACTAAATGGAGCGTTTTGCAGTATACCTTAATAATGCGCCTTCTCTGGTCGTTTACTTTCTCGGCCAAAAATTTTACAATTATTCTTGAATTTCTCGCACGCTCATTGGCTAATTATCATCGTCTTTATGAAATCAGATGACGTCATCGCGCGCGAATCTTTGTCAGTTCTCGATATAAGCAATAAATGGCATCAAGAAGGGAGTTTAACTAAAAGAAATCATCACAAATCGGCCAAGACGGCTTTATACTGAGGTGGAACTCAATTCCCGGGTCAATTGTAACGAGAAAAACACCTGTCAAAGTTTGATCGATATGCAAATTTTTTTTAACGGTGTACAAATTACTGATGCGAGTGGACTTGATTCGGCAACACAGCCTGCGAACACAGCCGTTTTTCCGGTCGTCGCTTCTCTCCGCCGAAAAATAGCTACTTTTCGGCGGAGAGAAACGACACTCGGAAATACGTCTGCCTTCGCAGGCTACCAACACCTTAGCAGCTTTTAAAAAATAACGCAAAATTAGCTAAAGAAAGTCTGTTACTTCATCTTATGACCCGGTGATTTTCAGCATCGTTTAGGCTTAAAAGAAGTCGAGGTTCTCTCGCTATTTCGCTATCATTTTCTCTCGTCCGCAGAATTCAAGTTGATGTCATTCTTTTATGCTTTTAACATTGTCAAAGTTGTTTGTGGATCCAATCGGCTGTTCACCGTAGAACCACAACTTCTTTGACAATGGAGCAATTTGGGACCGGTCAAGTGGCACTCCCGCAAGCGGCACTTCACTACGCGTCGGTGGTTCTTTTAGTTTTCGAAGCTCGACGTTAGTGTTGGGCTTGTAATTAGACGAACTTGTTAAAATGTGCACATTCTCGTACATGTACAACATTATTATTTTGCTTCTTGCCTTGGTTTAGCTTGCGTGCAGCCGTATGCATATTTCATTCGCACAGAGCCGTGTAAGTTTGCGCTTGAATTAATGAAGCATGGAGGTCGCTGTATGTGAAAGTTCTGTTGTCAGTTGCGGTCGACCATTATTTAATAATCTAATAATCGCCTACGATTTTCGGATTTAACTGCGATTAAAAACTGGAGTTTTCTTTAGCTCAAACCTTCGTGACTTAGGCCCCGTCCACACTGACCCGGGTAAATTTGAAAACGGAGAAATTTGAAAACGCCGCGTAAAATGTTTTCCGTCCACATTAACCCGGGTAAATTTGAAAACGATACGCTTCATTAGTAAGTAAAAGTAAAAGTAAAGTCTTTATTTAACGAGGGTAGCACTAAAATAACATAAAAAATACTAACAAACCAGTGGCCCTCTAAAATTATTTACAATAAAATTTAAAAATACACTATTTCACGCTCCAAGTCCAAACGCTCATTGGTGAGCGTTTTTGAAAAGCTCCGTTTTCGGTGACCGAAAACGCCGTTTCAGTGTGGACGGTTGGCCTAACCGGAGAAAAGATGCGTTTTCAAATTTACCCGGGTCAGTATGGACGGGGCCTTAGGCCCAATTCTAATGCCTGTTGTTTTCGGAGAGGGAAAACGTCGTTTTGGGTGCGACAAAAGGCCAATTATGATTTTCGAGAAGGCAACAGTAGCTCGTAAATTTGGTTATTAATATAAAGTTCCGCTAGCGTATCCGAAAAAAAACGCTTCTCTTAGCATTTAAAAATAAGGCTCTAAATCGCACAAAAGGACATCACCATCCGCGAAGAAAAGTTGAAAAACAAAAACAAACGCCCCGTTCTCTTTTTCTCACATACCTTTTTTCGCCGAGGAAACATCCATTAGTTAATTTCTAAACTTGCATTTGGTTCTCAGTTTTGTTGAGGCTGTTTATAAATTACCTTGACTTGGCATGACGCTGACTATTAGGAAAAGTATGAAAACTATATCTATATATGTTGTTAATAAATAAATAAATAATTACACAAACAAGATATAAAATAAATAAAATTAAATAATTAAGTACGATTAAATAATTCTACGGCTCGAATATTACACCTTTCAGTCTAAAATTTGGCATAAAGTATCTCTGTCTGATTCTTTATAACCCTACATTTTTGGTTTTGATGAAAATCTTTCATGAGCCGAGAAATTTGCAATTCAGTGAAACGTGCCCATACATTGCTCTGTAAAAATTAAACAAATGCCATTAAATAATTCTACGGCTCGAATATTGCACCTTTCAGTCTAAAATTTGGCATGAAGTATCTCTGTATGACTCTTTATAACTCTACGTTTTTGTTTTTGATGAAAATGTTTCGAGAGCCGAGAAATTAGCAATTCTGTTCAAAGTGCCCATACATTGCTCTGTAAAATTAAATAATTAACTACGATTAAATAATTCTACGGCTTGAATATTACACCTTTCAGTCTAAAATTTGGCATGAAGTATCTCTGTTTGACTCTTAATAACCCTACATTTTGATTTTTGATAAAAATCTTTCAAGAGTTGAGAAATTTGCGATTCTGTGATGTACCTATACATTGCCCTGTAATTATGTAAATCATCTCTGTGATTAAATAATTCTCGCTCGAATATTATACCTTTCATTCTAAAATTTGACATGAAGTATCTCTGTTTGACTCTTTAAACCCCTACGTTTTTGTTTTTGAGGTAAATCTTTCAAGAGCCGAGAAATTTGCAATTCTGTGCAACGTGCCCATACATTGCTCTGTAAATAATTCACTAAATAATTAAATAAGTCCCATTAAATAATTCTGCGGCTTGAATATTATACCTTTCAGTCTAAAATTTGGCATGAAGTATCTCTGTTTGACTCTTTAAACCCCTACGTTTTTGTTTTTGCTGTAAATCTTTCAAGAGCCGAGAAATTTGCAATTCTGTGCCACGAGCCCATACATTGCTCCGTAAATAAGTTCAATAAAGAATCAAATTAGTACCATTAAATAATTCTACTGCTTCAATATTACACCTTTCAGTCTAAAATTTGGCATGAAGTATCTCTGTATGACTCATAATAACCCTACGTTTTTGTTTTTGGTGTGAATCTTTCAAGAATCGAGAAATTAGCAGTTCTGTGCAACGTGCCCATACATTGCTTTCTAACTGCATATATATAAATCATTCGTTACGCTTGAATATTTACGTACGCTATATACAGGGCAGAAATTTGGTGGACATTATCTCTGTACGATAGGCTAAAACAGGGCGATTTGGGGGGTTTTGCTTACCCATGCCCGAGTTATAAAATTTTTTTTTTTTACAGCGCGTCCAAATATAATATTTAAATAATCAAAAGAAAATACTCTGTATTGCAGAAAGGTACGATAGCTCAATTGGTAGAGAGCACTTCTACAGAAGTTGTGTAAGCCCCGGTCGTTGGTTCAAATCCGAACGGAAACAATTATTTTTTTACTTTTTTTCTAGGTTTTTTTTTTAAAAATCAGTATGCCGTTTCATTTAAAATTTAAAGGTTGAACAAACGCAACAGTTGATTTGGATATTAGTGTGTTAAGATCGAACGCCGGCTATTTCAGCAAGACTTCATCCGCTGAAGTCAATGGAATAAGAACGCTTGAAGTGTACAAAAAACACCAGTGTTTTGCATTCGTCTCACTTGCTATGCAAACGCACATCTAACTATCTTCAGTGCGTACGAGCAATAGTCTCGCTTATTTAGTTATCAAAAAGTTTAATGCACGAGCAAAGGTTTGGTTTACCTAATTGTCTAAAAGTTCAATGCGCGAGCAAAAGTCTCGCTTACTTTGTTGTCTAAAAGCTTAATGCGCGAGCAAAAGTCTCGCTTATTTATGTCTAAAAATTTAATGCGCGAGCAAAGTCTCGCTTATTTATGCCTAAAAATTTAATGCGCGAGCAAAAGTCTCGCTTATTTGTTTTTCTAAAGATTTAATGCGCGAGCAAAAGTCTCGTTTATAAAGCTGTCTTAAAGTTTAATGCTCGAGCTGAAGTCTCGCTTATAAGCTGTCTTAAAGTTTAATGCGCGAGCAAAAGTCTCGCTTATTTATGTCTAAAAATTTAATGCGCGGGCAAAACTCTCGCTAATTTATTTGTCTAATAGTTTAGTGTGCGAACAAAAGTCTCGTTTATTTAGTTGTCTTAAAGTGTAATGCGCGAGCAGAAGTCTCGTTTACTTAGTTGTCTAAAAGTTTGACGGGCGAGCAAACGTATCGCTTATTTAGCAAAAGTCTGGCTTATTTACGTTAAACTTGAATGCGAGCAAAGTCTCGTTTACTGCTATCTTTGTTGTACATCAAGAGGCAGCATCTTGCTTCTTCATATTCCCAAAACTTTCTAACCTTTATTTCAGTTAGCCAGAGTCCTGTTTATTGACCTCGAGAGAGTACGAGGAATAGTCTCGCTTGCTTTTATTGTTTGCATAGAGTCAGCATAAACCTCGCTGGCTTTAATTGCATCTTAGTTGTTTGCCTTGAGGGAGCAAAACCTCGTTTTTGTTTTAAACTTTAATTGCTCATTTTCCTTATACATAATACACGTCACCTTGGATGACGAGAAAGACGCATTTGCTGTGATTAAAAAATGGTATGTGGTTAAGGACCACCACCGTACATTGTTACAGAAGTGCACCGCTTCCAAATCTAACGTTCACACTGGTGCACATCTCATACATCAACTCCTATGTTCTGCTCCTTATTGTCTCCATAAACAGGCTCTGTGCCCAGTATGGTATTAGGATAACCTCTTATATGCAATTCATGTGTTTAGCAGGCCGAGGGTCCACGTGTTTCTCACTTCCAGAAAAAGCAGTACTGTTCTTGTCTAACCTTTAACTAATGTGGCGTGCATGTTATCTTTCTTACTGGATGCATGGTCTTGGAGAGTCAATAACAGTGAAACAATATATAATAACGTCATTACCCACGACGAAAATCACAAAAACGGTATTGCACTTATCTTGTTTGTGCGGTTGCCCCTAGATAAATAAATAAATAAATAAATAAATAAATAAATAAGTGTCGATGGATTTCGCGCGCACTACTGTGCTAACTGTGGACACTGCCTAAACTAATCAAACAAACACTAAAATTGAACAGAAACATGTTAAGAATTAATCTCAACTAGTGGAACGATGATTTCTTGCCATTTCTAGAACAGTACTATTATAAAAGAGTACGTTGTTCCATGCCTTAATTGTACGTACGTTTGTCGACTTATGGATGCATTCGAGGAGTTTGCAAAGTAACCGTGACAAAATTAAGCTAGAGGTGCTCTCTCATTTTACTTTAGAGTGATGACAAACTGACTGGAGAGAAAGAATCGCTAGTGCTTGGAATGGTCGATGGTGTTATTTACTTAGGTCTTATTTTATTTACATGTAAAATATCACTGTCTTCGTTGTTTCCAATAATAACACCATTGGAAGCCACAATTCTAACTGTTAACAGGGTACAGGTTTACAGTGCATCTTCAGGAATCATGGGAGCTTTAAAGAGAACAGAGTGACCTACTGAGCCTGCGTTAGATGTGAGCTGTTCAGTGGTGTACAAGGTGTACAAACGATTACTGTCGATGTAGGACGCATGCTCCTCAATCCAAAAAAGGGGTGATGATCTTATAATAATAATAATCTTTATTGCTCTCAAGATAAAAAGTACATATCTTAAGTTACATAAAAATCTATTAAAAAATACATAACGATAAAAAAAAACTAGATATTATCATTCTTAAAAAAAATAGTCTATTTACAAAAACATTCTTGAATCTATCTGAGTTTCTGGGCGATATTTCTGGGCGATGATCCGATTCTTAGGTTACACTTTGTCTCTTTCTTTTTTGAAATTATTCTACTTAGCGGGCAATCGGTATATATCAGTTGAGCGTACCTTGTAGAGCTTCCTATCTGCCTTTTCTAAAAGGTCTCGAATGTCCATTCTTTGATATGTATTTTATTTTAAAGCATCTATCTAGGAAATTTTGTATGACCATAAGATCTGAATCTACGGCGCCATAAACGGACAAACCATAAGTGAAAGTCGGTAAAACTAAGGCACTAAATAGGCGGTCAACTTCACCTTGACTGAGACCTTCCTTCCTTGAAGATCTTAAAAAACAGACACTTATTCGCCTTGATCAGCTTAGCTCGTACATGTTCGCTGTATTTACAATTCTCCTGAAACGTAACCCCTAAGACAGAAAGCTCCGTACATTGCGGAATGTTGTTAACAAGCGCAATGTCCTGACTAAAACCTTTCTTTCGAAAAATAAGTTCTTTACATTTCAACAAATTACATATCATGCTATTATTTTTAGACCAAGTTAAAAACTGGTCCACTAAATCCGTGGGACAGTGGCCATTACTCCAGACAGGAACAATGATGGTTGAATCGTCCGCGTAATCAAAGAGAGCTGGCTGATGGTCTAAGCTGATTTCTAGATCGTCGATTAATGATACTAAATAGGTATGGCCCACTTACACTCCCCTAAGTAGTGCTTTAACACATTTCAACTGTCCTTCAAAGCTATTGTAAATCACGCGCTGTTGACGTTTCTCTAGAAAGCTTAGGTACTAAGTTACTTGTGGCAGCCATGTCGGCGCCCGCGAGCACTCTCCTGGCGAATCACCTTTTTTTATTAAAAACAAAAAAAGCAGGGGCAAGAAAACACTTTATTGAAATAACTTCTGCGAAAATCCCGGATTCGTCAGGCCAAACCAGTCTCAACGAAACCAAAGGTGTTTTTGCGTAAATATTCGTGCAAGATTTAGCCAATCCTAAAACTGACCGGAGCTCCACACTTATGTTTGGAGCAAGTTGCCCTTCAATTAGAAAACTCAATCTATCGGACTACGTGGAGAACAATGGTAATTGCTGCAAATTCTGTACCGCTTAAGATATTGTAAATATTAGTTTTTAGTTAAGTATTTTAAATAATTTTTATTTTAGCATTATTAATAGTTTTCTTTAGGTATTTTAATTGTGTCCCCAATTAGCCCATAAGTGTTAAATACACAGACACAGAAATAAAGTTTTTACTTATTTACTTACTTACATCATTTAGCTCTGAATTTACTCAGTGATCCCGGCCTCAAGAATCCTCACGGGCCCGATGAGGATAAGCAGTTACTCCCTGATCCCGTTTTCAGGACTACACAGTATATAAGAAATGTTTTGTAGTACATAGTATACAAGTAAATAAGTATATAAGAAATGTCTTTTTCCTCAGTTAACTGCGCAAAAACGACAGGAAACGTATTTGTGCGTACGAACGTATGGGCGTAAAATCACGTAGCAACCAAAATGTTTCAGCTGGATGGGTTTACCAAAGTTAGGTATGGGGCTCCATTGGCGCTCACCGAAGGGTTTTCCAGAGCTCCGCGCTATAAAAGGAAAAATTCAGATCTAACGAGCGCAGACAGAAAATGTTACATGTAGAGCTAAATAACTCTCCCATTTGTTACATTCGTGTTTATTATCCCTTCTTTTAAGAAAACTAGTGAATGCACACTTGCCTATAGTTTAACAAGCATTGCCATTACCAAACTTTAGCAAATACCTTATTATATTATAATCATGTTAAAAATAATTGAAAACAAGTTGATTGGAATATATGGAGACGCAAAGGCCAGCTGAAACTTATTTAACTTCCCCAGTTGAAAAGAGAAGTTGAAAATTTTGCTGCATTTTGAATATTTTGAATTCTTCTTTTAAAAAAAACTTACAAAACTATTAGTACTCTAACGGCGTAAAAAAGTTAAAACTTTTTATCTAATGCCAACTAACCAAACGTCTGAAAAATTAAGCTTCAGGGTTTATAGAGGCCGACGGAACGGTCCAGTATTCTTTCTAATTGGCACAGCCTGGTGCACAGTTTACATCATTGATAAACTTCTCCACCGGGGCTTTGTCCTCAACGTTCTTATTGTTAAAATAGTGAATCTTCATGTACTCAGCTTGAGAAAGAATATCTTCCGGAATAAGCTCAGCCTTTCTGGCAAGATACAGCCGAGCAGCCAGACCCGAGTAAAACGGTCTATTGTGACGATAGGTTTTTCCTTGCTTTGTGCGTTGAACCGACTTTTGAACTGTACGGAAAGTGCGCTGTAACTAGGCTGAAATCTGGCTGAGATATAACTCAAATACGACTGAAATATGGGGAACTTAACTCGGTAGAGCACTCACTTGCTGCGGAAACGAAGCTTCGTCACTAGCTTCTAAGGTACACGGCGATCTAACTTCAAGGAACTTCAGAACTACAGACGTAAGGCTGAGACAGAACTTGGGTCCAACAGTAGTTTATTCTAACTCAGTTTGTAATCATCGATGTACTACTCACACCGTCGATGTAATCAAAGAAACTTTTACAACGTAGCTCCTTATATATCGTTGCTACAAATAAGGTGTTTACAATGTGAACAAAAGCTTTCTATTGAGTACAACAAATAAGGAAACGATTACAATTACAAGAGCGAACTTATATCAACAGTAGGAAGTTTACAAAATTAAATACGAGAACTTAGATTAAAAATCACAACTTTGAAATTAGAAATAGCGAACTTAAATTAAGCTAAAACAAGCATAGGAAATTAAAGGTGAAAAGCTTATTAAGATTTCTGGAATTGGTTTGCTCAGCTAACTAACTAAGAGCAACCCTTGAATGAAAAGCAATATAACTTCATTAAGGAAAATACGTTCAGCTGGCGAGCTTCCGTGAAAACTACTAAAAACCAGGAATTTATAATAACGAGCGGAAAACTCAAAAGAACTAACTACCGCAATGTTTGATGACTAAATGAGCTTTGAGAAACTTTCAATACACCTGTACAAGTGTACACTGGCCTAAATGATCTTAACAAAATAAAACCCTTGGTTCCGTTTCAAAAGAAAACTACTGTTGGTTTTTCTACATTTTCTCAGTGACAAACACTCTCTATTATATCGGTGAGACGAGTAAATGCGGCTAAATATTATAACAACTGTGTCACGTCCATATATAACTTTTTATCAATTTGATTCACAACTTCATGACTGACAATTGAACGTTTCCAAAATACTCATTGATCGCTCTCTTATTCTAAACGAGACTCCCGGTCGAATCTCTACAGCAAAGCAGTAGCTATAATTTGAATTTTACAGTGAGCATTGATTAACGTAACATATTAAAACTATCTTTCTCTGAAATCACGGAATTATACTAATTTCCCTCGTTACATTCCTCCCACCTTAAAACGAGACCTCCCGGTCGAAAAAAAGTTAAAGGAAAAGTAGAACTCATAACTACCATGCGGTGGAATACTTGAGTTTTAAACGGTCTCAAAAATCAACTTGCTTTTTCAATTTGTGAACATCTCAATAATAGTCTGACTTCTTCACACTATGTTTCTATCGGCTTAAATACTGTTCACTTGGTGCTAGATCAATAACAGACTTGATAATTTTTGTAAACATTTGACTTCAAGTTACTTAACGGTATGGCTCAATAACATGATACTTCAATTCCAAGGTGTGCTCTCATAGTATCAAAGACATCTTTCGTGGCATCTTCTTCTAAGTCGCTGAGTACTGTTGGCGGGCTCGAATAGTCAGTCTTCAATGCTTTCTGGGCATCACGTGACTGTAATACTTTTATCCTCTCTCCTTTTTCTTCTTTTGGGACTAAACTTTGAGCAGCTCCCTCGCGATTCGCTTGGCCATCTTCAACTTTATCATCTGGGGTTCTGTGGACGAAAAACTTTGGCATGTTCTGAATAACAGGCTTGGCGTTGTCTGTCGTGTGCGGCGTGCATGAGGCTGTGAGTTCAGTTCATCAGTACAAAACCAGGCTTGCTTCCAGATCAACTTATTATATTAACTCTGTCAAAACAAACTATGGTAAATTCAACATTCGCTTTGCTGCTGTAAAAGTTTGGAATGATTTGGATGAAAACATCAAATACCACCCCCTCAAAAAGTTCAAAAATGAAGTTAAACTTAACATCTTACAGAAATACTGCCAACATTAATGAGTGTTCATCTGGCACCTAGTAGTTACTTAATATTTAATTCTTAGCTTCCTTATTTAGCTTCTATACATATATATATATATATATTTTTTGCTATAGAATGTTTGTGTTAGCTTTAACGTTTTTCATTAACCGCTTTTTTTTCCCTTTGCTTTGCTTTTTTATTCCTTTGCTTTATTGCCAACCACCTCCTTAGTATTAATGTAATTTAACTTCACTCAGCTCGATAAGCTTTTTAGTTTTTCTGAGTGTTATTACCATATTCTGTTTTAATTATATATATATTTTTTTTCTCTTTTCTTCTTCTGGTAATAAAGTTGTTGTTGTTGTTGTTGTTGTGAGCAGGTACAGTATAATGAGCATCAAAACTAAGAGTGGCTGCTGAAATCCCAGAACTTTGTTCTTTCCGCTTCGAGGAATTAATTTGCAATTGGACTCGAAACTCTTCTCATCATGTGCGGCTACGGTTTTCTTTACTTTCAACTTGTTCTGCTGGGGAAAGGAGGTTCCGCGGATTACTGACACTGTCGTTGCTCTGGTAGGTTTCCCAGGAGACCCCGCTCCTTTGAAAGTAATGCTGCTGTTGTCAAGGTCAATCAAGGCTTTGTTTGCTTGGAGAAAATCTCTACCAAGGATGGCATCACAGGTAAGATTCTGCATAACATGGAACTCACAGGGATATTCACATCCATTTAACTGTAAAGGGACGGTAATCTTTCCTAGCACTTGTACTGTGCCTCCACCGACTGCCTGAATAGACGATAAGGAACAATCACTCAACTTAGGCGGAAACTGACCATAAATCTTTGCGAAAAACTGTTTGTCAATGGCTGATACACAAGCTCCAGTGTCCACAAGTAACTGAACAGCTTGGCCTGCTATTTTGCCTTCCGTAGTCAGGTCATTGGACATTAGTTTAGCATCACTTCCACGAGACAGAAAGACATTGCTTTGCTGAACTGATGACTTCGTTACTCGGCGATTTCTCTTGTATGACTGTCCTTGCCTCGGCATAAATTGACCTTGCCGCTGATTGGCTTCTGTCAGCTTCACTTTCTGATTTGAACTTGGGATATTCACATCTGCTTCTTGGCTGTTTGTATTTTCTTGCTTAGGCAGGGCAGCTATTACATGATCTGATGAGTTTTCTCCTTCAAAATTAAGACTGCAGGTGCGTACTGGCTGACGGGACGTTTTCGCTTCTTGTCCTGGACTCTCTGCCTTGTTATGATATTCGCGAACGTGACGGGCGTACTGAGCGTTTAGTGCGGGTAAACGTGCTGAGCTATGAGGTCCCGGCTGATGATTTTCGGCTTGACTATAATGTGCGCGGTGTTCATGTCTCACTTCTTCATCTTGGTCGTCTGGGTGGTAATAGTAACAGTTGTACTGAATATGGCCAACGCGTCCACACTTGTAACACACCGGTTTAGACTGTCGGTTGCGTTCTCTGTTGTCTGCTAGCTCGGGGCGAGTGATTTGGTTTCTGTGCGTAAGGCTATTTATTCGGTTGTCTACTCGTCGGTACAGACTTTCTAATTTGTTGGTGAAACTTCTTTCCATACGGCGAATTTCTTCAGTAAACTCTGGTGCCCCATGTCTGTTAGTTTCAGAAAACGTGGCTATGCGAGCTGTGTTTCCATCTCTGAAATTGTCATATGGATCTGCTGCGATAAGGGCATCTATTCTGGCGTCCATTTCACGGCAAAATTCATCTAATTTACTATCAATTCGGCGAATTTCTCGTATGAAATCTGGAGATTCTCGCTTACTGCAGTCTTCATACGCTGCAAGATTCGCTGTGTTTTTGCTTTCGTTGGGTTTTGACTGAAATGCCCGGGAATTGTGCTCGTCTGGTGTCGGCAAAAAACCATCAATCAATGCATCAAGTTTGGCTATGATTTTAGCGTCAGTAGCTGTAGCGTCAGTCTTGGTGGGTTCCTTAGCGTTTTGAAGTTTCTTGCTTAGTTCTTCTATTTTCGCTAACACATCGTGATTTGAGTTGCTTGGTTTGCGTGATTCTGTGGGATAACTCAGGTGATGCGGGACGCCTACTACATGAGAATTCATTGTGGTTTTCACGGCGCAAGTTAGTCGTGCTATCTCTTCGGCTTCACGGAATGACTTTGGCTGTTTTAATTAATAGCACAGTTTCTCGGATTTCTGGTCGTAATCCTTGAACAAAAAACCGCATTTTCTCTGCATCGGTGATGTTCAAACGACGGAACTTGTTTGTCAAGTCAGTCAAATATGTGTCCAGAGGTTCTATCGCTCCTTGCTGTCGAGTTGAAACTGCTTGCCAAATTATCCAGCTTTGGTTGTCGTTGGCAAATCTCTCTTTCAGGGAATCTCTTAATTCTGCGTATGTGGACTTCTGATCTGGCGACAAAGAATAATAAATTTCTTCTGCAGGTCCGGCTAGATTCATGACTAACTCTGCTTGGGCTGTTGGACTGGCCAGATCTATTCGGCGAAGTTTAAGGTAATTTTCAATTTTATCCAGCCAACGATTTATATCTTGGGAGTCATATCCGTGAAATGGTGCAGGTCTTCGTGTGCTGACTGTTTCTGGGAGCGGTGCTTGCTCTAAGGCACTGGTTGTCTGCTGGTGTTGCAATCTTAACTGGCGTTGTAGAGTGGCCATCTGATCCTGTAAGTCTTTAAATGCGGCTGCTTCCATGGTGTTAGATTCGGTACCTTGGTCCTTTTTGTATACTTGGTTTTCTTCGCTTATTTCTTTATTGTTTTCACTCTCTCCTGAATCTTCTCGCTCGCTTTCCGTTTCCGTGTATCCGAATTCGTCGCTGGAAACAGAGTCGCTATGAGTTCCTCTTTTGTTTTGTTTTGGTTTTTTGTAATTTATGCGAGTTCGCACTTGGTCGTGAACACTGGCTTGTGAATTAATTATCGGTTTTGTTTGGTCAGTGAAGCTTGTTTCTTGGCGTAGATTCGGTCTGTTTGCCTTTTTTTCGCTGGGTTCGCTGATCTTTTCGACTTCTAAAGCGACGCGTGGACCACTCTGCAACTGCCTTGACTCGATCGGCGTAAAATCTTCCAAAGAGCTGCTCTCACTTGCTTCACGCGGGCTACGGAAAATATGTTGAACAGGTGAATTCGATTGAACAATGGATGGTCCTTCGTTCTGGTCAACCCTGATATCTATTGCTTCTCGGTTGGTTCTATTGGCTGGACCTGGACTGGAAAATACTGTGGAAATTCTTCTCGGCTCTTCGGTATGTAATTCAATGTAACTCTCAATGTTCGCTTGATGTGGCGGGACTTGACCAGTATACGGACAAAATGGTAATTCGTGGAGCAGTTCACAATTATCTTCTTCCGATAAATCGGCTTGAACAGATGTATCGATTTTAGGCGTACTGGCTTTAACGGTTTGATTGGCTTGCTTTCTACTTCTTAAATTATATCTCGGATGAAAACTTCTCTTTAAGACCCGCTTGACAGACTTCATTAATTTCTGTTCTTTCTGGTTTACTCACGTTACTTGAGCGGTATGTTCCTCTTTTCCACGCTCAAGGGATTACATCGGTTAGCGTCAACTTCAGCTGGCTTTATTCTTCTCTTGCTTGCCTTGATAACGTCTTTGAAGATCCAAGAAGCCCCACTCTTCTCCAATCACTGTGACGATAGGTTTTTCCTTGCTTTGTGCGTTGAACCGACTTTTGAACTGTACGGAAAGTGCGCTGTAACTAGGCTGAAATCTGGCTGAGATATAACTCAAATACGACTGAAATATGGGGAACTTAACTCGGTAGAGCACTCACTTGCTGCGGAAACGAAGCTTCGTCACTAGCTTCTAAGGTACACGGCGATCTAACTTCAAGGAACTTCAGAACTACAGACGTAAGGCTGAGACAGAACTTGGGTCCAACAGTAGTTTATTCTAACTCAGTTTGTAATCATCGATGTACTACTCAATGTAACGAGGGAAATTAGTATAATTCCGTGATTTCAGAGAAAGATAGTTTTAATATGTTACGTTAATCAATGCTCACTGTAAAATTCAAATTATAGCTACTGCTTTGCTATTTGAATTGATGTATAGGAAATATTCTTTCGACTAGTGCAAAAAATTTGATTGACCGCTTGAGTTTTCGTCCAAAGTAAGAAATTAAAATTTCTAAGTAATTTTCCTGACTAGGTCCTTGGTCCGGACACTGACGGCAACCAAATATAACTTCAAACTTCTGAAGGTGGCAAGCTAAATAATACTGAAAGAAAAAGAGTCTAACAAAATTTATATCTTTCGTTTGAGTTCTAAGGCATAATAAACTTCAATTTTACAACAATAAAACTAAAACGAGAAGTTTTAATCCAAACTTTGCAGATTACGCTTATCAGTGTGATAAGCGCTATAGTTTATATTCACTGTACTTCTTGATGAGATGAAATAAAGCTCTTTTCCCTAAAATTTTTATTTCATTTTTCTGAATTTCACTAAAGCATATTAAAATTGTGCAAGAAGCTTCTTTAGATTAGATTTTGATCAATTGTTGCGTAAATTTTGCGTGCTGTCCGGACCAAGGCCTAGGGCTGTGAAACCGAACCACCGTTTTCGATATTACAGAGTAATCGAGTAAGCACAGAAGCTGTTGTCTTTTCACATGTTAGCTGGATGGCACGGTAACTTACAGGTTAAATCTCAGCTCTCTGCTCTTCTTCTAAGCTGAGAAATACACGTTCGCGTCTTTTTCGTCCGGAGCAAGGGCCACATACTGTACACCTTGATTAAAGTCTTGGTTAAACTCATCATTTAAAAATCTTTACCTGCCAAATTCTACCACGAAGACCCATAAAAGTATTATCATCTTGTCCAAATTTTGACTGCACGTAGGCTATACGACAGAGAAAACTGTAATCATCTAGAAATATTTTGCTTTCTTTGATTTTGTTTACCACCTGTCTAACCACGACAGCTCCTCTCGCTTTCGGTGTGCAAGGTTCGCAAGCCAAAGTTTCTGGAGGAAACAGAGCAGCAAGACCTAAACCCACGACAATTTCCAGCATTTTCTAAAGAGAAAACAGAAAAAAAGGAATCAGTCAGCTTAACTTTTTCTTCATCCTTCCGTCCGTCCAACTATTCAATTAGAAATAATTATCTATTTGATTATCCATCAATTCATCCACCCATCCATCCAGAGTTCGTTTTATAATTTAAGAACTTCAAGGTGGAATAAAGCCCTACCGGCAGTTAAAACGGATTACCACTGGAAAAGCTTTGTTACTCTGAATCGAAGATTTCGAACGCATTACAAGACGATATGAAATGCGAAACATGCATGAACGCTTTTAAGAACAAATTGGAATCTAAATCTCTCCATCGGTTTCAGTTTAGTAGAACACTCTTTCTAAGTGATTGAACCTATCTTGCTTATAGATATTTAGTGTATCCATTTACTGATAAAAAACGAAAGGGCAATTTATTGTTATTTTTGAACAAAGTCGCCCTGGTTAATAAAGTTTTCCATTTATCCATCCATCCATCCATCCACCCACCCATCGCGAAATTTTACAGACGTTTGCACAAACTTGCCCCACCATACAAACGTCTGTAAAATTTTGCGACTTTGCGGACCCATATTGACCATTCCGAGGTTGTGCAGGGAACTGGGGCGAGTTTTTATTTTAAGCAATCGATAATATGACACCACCACATAATAGATTACGGTGAGATTGGTCAACTGACCAAGTTTGATGGTTTTAGGATTAACAGAGACGAAGTTATGGGCCTTGAAAAATGGTTCAAAATCCATACAAACGTACGTCTCTTATTTTGAGACAGCGTCCCCCAAAACCATATCAACACTTAAATTTTTTATACAACAACAACATCCTCTTTATTTCCTTGTCATTAAATTACAGAGTAATTTAATTATATTTTTAATTTAATTTAAATATATTTTCATCATAGTGATTTTCATCCAAATTTCTTTCAAATAGTGGGTCTTTGGTAGGATTTTACAGCTGTCCCAAAACGGATAAAAATTTTAAGAGTTTATATGGTTTTGGGGGATGCTAGCTCACAATTTGAGACGTTTGTATGGATTCTTAACCATGTTTCAAGGTGCATATCTTCGTTTCTGTTTATCCTAAAAGCATCAGACCTGGTCAAATAACCAATCTCAATGTGATCATTCATGTGGTGGTGTCAGATTATCGATTACTTAGAATTCGAAACTCGCCCAAGTTCCCCCTGTGCAACTTCGGAACGGCCAATGTTGTTAAATTTTCAGCATATCACTCTAAAACTAAGCGAGTTTACTGGATCCAACGTGTTCTTTCTAGCAGCCTCGATGGAATTTTGACAACTATACTGGTCCATGTCAAAAGCTAGGACCGTGGCGTTTAATCGAGAAAATAAGGTACCTTATCATTGGGACAGTCCGGTTATTTCGTGGTAATATGTTGTCGAGGTCGGGTTCAAACGTCTGTTAAACTCTATCGTCTTTTAGTAGAAACTCAGCTGTGTTCTATTGGAAATCCGCGAATCTGATTGGTTCTCCCGCTGTTTTCTATTCGCCGATAGAAAACAGTCACGCGCGCGCTAGCTCTTTAAGCGGTAAATTTTCTTGATTTTTGTCTTCAAAGTGCACAATATTGTAGGTCTTGGACTGCAATCCTTTAGAGTTTCTACTAAAACAATTGGACTACTCGCCCTCGTCTTCTATGAGCGATAGTCGACTATTTGCTCATAGAAAACTCGGGCTCGTAGTCTAATTGTTAATTAGAAATAAAATACGGTAAACTTACGAAAAATGATCAAAAACATCCGCCGAAATCAAATTGTTTTGACGTGAGATTACACGACTTAATAAATGAGCGTGAATCAACTTCAAACAATTATTGTTACTGAAAAAACGCTTAAGAACCTGCTGTCAATATTTATTCCGTGGCTATGACAACTGTTCGTTTGGTTAAGAATAAAAATTAAGGCAGAATGATAAAGTCGTTTCGACCATTCAAGCCTCGACAAAGCGAATCAATAACTCTCTTTCGGTGTAGCCGGCTGTCTGTTTTCAGTAACTTTCAAGGCGGTAAACTTAATAACTTCTTTAGTGTCATCAAATAGATCAGTCCACCATATCAAAGTACTCTATCGACATCTGCATTCCCTTCTGTCTTATTCAGTCCGATGCTTTACACGCAGCTCCTGATTCTCAAAGCATGAACTGAATTCTATGTGATAGATGTCACTGAAATTGTTTGACGCATAACACTTTTTTACTAATGTGGTTTTAGTCTCGTTCAGGCAGATAAAAATGCAATTTTACTATGGCATGTTCCACACGGTAGAGCTATTATTGCCTGTTGCCATAGAAATTAAAAGAACGGATATTAAACACATGCATTACTGTAATACAAGTTTTATTGTTCAATGAGGCATGCAAAAATGCAAATTTTAACTTCTAACCACAAATTCACTGCGTCGTATTTTGATCATCGTTATATGGTCAAAAAAACTTAACATCAATTATTAAAATACAAGGCGTGCTTGCCATTTAACAAAAATTGCCGGCCGGGAAATGTCGTTAGGAAAGAAAATGGAACAGTAGATTTTTTCGAGAATTCCTTTTGGAAATTGTGGACTTCGTTTTGAGGTAGTCCTTCAGATTCCAGTTGGTACGAACCGTCGGAACTTTTTTAACCCTTTGAAGGAATTTTCCTCTTCCGAGCCTATGTTACGCGGTTTTAAGGCGTCTTTATACCGATGTGGATCATACATGTTTACCACTTACATTTGGAAACTGAATGTTTAGTCATCCGTGCTACGACACAGTATGGGTCATTGGTAAGAAAACGTTTGTTTCTTTCTTATTTTGTATTTTGAGAGTACATATTTGTCTATGAACTGATAAAAACAGAACTTTGTACGAATCGACTACGAGTGAAAGTTCTAAACTAAGCTTGAGTATGAAGAAATTCCACTTGTTGGGAACTTGAATATATTTGCCCCGCGGCACATCAACAAACAGAGCGCCGAAACTTCAGCGTAGTAGATTTAGATTAAAGATAAAAGCAATCTTATCCGGTTTGTCGGTATATTCGGAAAATCGCTTACACTAACCGGATTTTAATTTCCTACAAACGGTTAACACCCATGCAAGAGCGACCATTTTATGCTTACTGACTATGTATGTTTAATTCTAGGCTCGTTTCACTTGCTTTAAGAGAGAGAAGACAAAATAACGACGAACGACAATACTTGCGTTTAAAATTAAGACAGTAAGGGAAAGAAATAAGAAAACAACGCAGAATTTCGCGTAATCTTAAGTTTTCGGCAGCGTCCCGGTGTAATTTACAAGTCCCCCTCATCGTCTACAAGAGGAGGACATGAATTCCTCCTAAATGGCGATTCCTCCAAGACACAGGTTCCACAAATTAAACAGGCAAAATCCACGCCGAAAAACGAAGTAATGCAACCAGTTAGCGACATACGTTGACGACAACTGAAAAGGCCCCGTTAGGGTAAACTCGCAGACAAGCGACACGACGTCAAAACACTGAGAGGGGACATACAGGAAACCGAAGACGAACGAGAAGACTTGTACATGTGTTAAAATTACGACAGCAAAGGAAAAAAAATAAGAAAACTGCACAGTGTGTTGGAACGTCCTTCATTATCTTCAAGAAAAGAGCATAAATCCGACTCAAGTATCTCTTTAAGGCATATGAATGCACAGCTTATTTTTAGGTCCCAACGACTTGACAGGCAATTTGAGGCTTCCACGTTTTTAAACGGATAAATATATGATCAGTCAACAACATTCCGAACATTCGTTGCTGTTTCTGCTCACTAGTAGTTTGTTAGAAAAATTACAGAATTTGTATTCCCTTTGTATAATTGCAATTGTAAAGAAAGGCAAGAAGACCATTGCGGTCTTGAATTAACTCCGTGATATAGATAGATTATAAACTTACCAGCCTCTGTGTAGAAAATCCACTCGCGTTGAAATGCTTGCTTTGAATAAATTCGCTTGTACTACCCTTCCTCTTCACCGTGGTTTAACGTGCATCACGTGGTATGTTTGTACCACATGATCAGCTTTTTTCGAATGACGTGAGTTGGTTCAAGCTGTAAACAGCATTCACACACTAACGAACTTTAGCACATGTTACGTCAGCATGGCTACGCATTTGCGACCTGAACTTGCATGCATGTATGAAAAAGTTTAATTAAGAAAGCTCGGACACAATCCTTTCTGGTAGTATTTATGACAGATTCTTCAGTGCGAAAACTAGTACACAAATCTGTTTGACGTTGGTTGGAACGCATGACCGATTTTCATCAGTCTTGAGCTACAGTCTACCGAACCACGTGATGTAAAGTAAATTAAGTCGGTCATGTGGTAAAGGGTGAAAAAAACTTGGCTGATACGGTCTACTGGGAAGTTTAGTTAGCACGCTTCTGAAAAATTACCAAAATTCCGAAAAAAAAGTCGTTAGTAATAAAGAGGCAATTCAGCCGCCTCCTACCGTCGCTTACACTCGCAGCCAAAGATTTTGGCAATGACCTTTAAATATCCCCCGCGCTCATAGCCTGCAGGCTAACGCACTCTGCCTAATTATCGTCTTTAAGAGTACAGGCGCAAAGATGACGCCATCCACGAATCTTAACAACTTTGCAAACCCATCTGCAGAATGGTAAGCGTTGTCAACTTTCGATAAAAACGTCTAAAGTTGAAGAGAAGATCTAGTCGGGAGTTCTTATTTATAAGAGAAAATCGCCAAGGATCGGCAAAGACGACTTTTAGTCAGACGAACTTGACTGTGGCGCGATAAGCACCTGTCAAGGTTTGATCGATAGGTAAAGTTTATTACCTATTTGTTTCGCCTGCAGTCTGCACTTCATCCTTTTGCCGTTGTAAAAAAATACAAATTGCTGTCACTTTTCTTGTGCAATTAACACTGACAAAGTAGTTTGTGGATGCAATCAAGTGTTCATCATGAAACCACAGCTTTCTTGACAATGGAGCCATTTTTAACCGGTCAAGTGGCACTTCCGCAGATGGTACTTTACAATGCTTTGGTGGTTCTTTAGTCACACAAAGTTTGGCGCTTGTGTTCTGTAAGCTTGTAATTTGCCGAACTTGTTACGATGTTCTCGTACATGTACTACAATGTCATTTTTCTTCATGCCTTGGTTCCTTCGGTGCTCAAAAAGTGTTTAATTCTGTGCTGTTTCGTTCGCACAGAGCCAAAAGTTTAATTACGCAACATGGAGATTGTTGTCTGCAACATTTCTGTTTACAGTATTAATTGCGCTTCAATTGACTTGTACCGTCACTTCCCTCTCTCATTTGTACGAACAAAAATTGTTACGATGGTGTACAGCCAACTCTTTTTAAGCGGCGAACACCACTGTAAGTTCTTCTTTCCGCACAAACTCCATTAAAAGGAGAGATGGACTCCATGCTGGCAATATTTCAGTAGAGTAGCTAACAGTTTGGTCAGGTTACCAACTTGCCTTTTTTCCAAAGGTGATGTTGCGATGGCTTACCGAAGGGTAAACCATTTCCAACCTTTTTAACTTATAGTGGTGTTGGCCTCAATATTTCCCCGTTTCTTATTTTATGAATTCACATGAGGCCACGTTAGAAGCCATTGCCACTGAAGACAAAGCTTCAAATCGAATTCATGCGAAAAGAGCTATTAATAAAATAAAGAACTTCTACTTTTTAATAAACTTATTCCACTGTCTTTATGTGAGAGTAGGGACTTTAAGATACCTGGACGGCTGACCTCGAGGACGGCTGACCGGAAGTAATTTTTTGCGTGTAGCCCATATTGCGCATACCCGCTCCACGCACATTGCCGTCCAGCTCCGTCCAGCTGTTGTCAAGGACGTGAGAAGTATGGTTTTGCCGTACACCAGTAAACCGGAGTGCTTTTTGTATTATTTCATTAAAAAAATCTCATTATTTTTTAATTCTGTTACTTTGTTAGGTGGTCCTTTATGGTATTCTTGGTTCGAGTACTGATAAAAAGTTAAGTAGTTAAGTTTTATTTGCGGTTGCGAATATATTTGCTGTGCTTCGCATAAACGCTGATGACGAAGCCACGTGCGTGAAATTATGAACTTGTGTTTCTACAAAAATTTCACTTGGAATTTGTACCCTGTGAATGAAAATAGTACTTTGTTGTGCCGGACTTTGGGCTAGAAGCGCCAAATGTTTGTTTTTTCGCATGTCTTAGGCTAAGAGAGAGAAGCCTTTATTTAAATAGGGTTACTCCATCAGCTTTTACAAAAAAACTGTTATCCTTAGAGGCCCTAGTAAAAAGTAAGAATTAAAAAGTCGCTAAAAGCCTTACAGTGTACCTAAAATGGAAGTTAAAAAGATTAAAATATAATGATAAGAGATACTAAGATATAAGCTAAAATTATGTTACATTTGTATATTGATTTACTAAAAAAGCCGTCCTCCGTTCACACAAGCAGGCTCTTAACGTTAAAAATTCCCGCCAAGAACGTCGACACCGACCCAGTCCTCCTCGCGAAATTCTATCATCCTCGCACCGTCCTCGATGTCAACGTCCAGGTATCTTAAAGTCCCTAGTCTGAATCAAATGTGGACGGTTTGCGCTAACAGTGAGAAGCCTTATCGGCTAAGCTACTGAAAATATTTTTGAGTTATTGACATTGCATACTTAATTAAAAAAACATTCAAATTTTATCAGGTTTCATGTCAAAATTTAAGTACAATTTATTTCATCTACTTATGCTGCTTGCAATGTCTGTACCAGTTGTTGTTACAGCACCCACGTGCACAAGAGCTGGCAATGCTAGTGCCTTGAAATGTTTAGCAAAAGAATTAATAGCAAAAAAACTCAGCATCAAAATAAATATCTTCAATGAACATCCCCCTGTTTCGCGTATCTGTGCGACCATGTTTTTTTACGTGGAAAGCAAAACCCCAAGAAATATTTTTAATTAAAAGCAGGAACATAATAATATTCCACCTTTCCTCTTGCAGTTCTTGCCAAATATTTTAAAGCTGGGATATAAAAAACTCTTTCAGTTTGAGATACAGTTGTTAAAAACATAATGCACTAGGAACTCTTACTTAATTCCTTATCATGCTTTCTATGCTTCACTCAGTCAGAGGTAAGTCAACAAAGACTAGGTCGATGAAGAAAAAAGCTGTAGTATTATACCTTTCACTGCCTGCCTCACTTCCACGATCCTCCAGCAATACAGAATTGGGTTTAGCGAAGAATTAAGAAACACTAACGTAACTGTACATTGCCTAGCGAGGAATAAAGATGGCGATAAACTGCCATTAGACCACAAAGCGTTCACTATGCCATGTGGTAGATAACAGAAAACTAGTGTCAACTGCAACAACAGTGCGCTGAACACTGCCTTTCTGTATCGCGGTATGTTAAACGGAACTGTTTGGCTTGGTTGTTCTTGATGTGCATTTGCTTTGTACTCGAGTTTGATGATGTCGTAGAGTCACGAAAATCTTTGTGTAGGAGAAGCTCGAAGTTACAAGACACAGTGCTATGACGATGTAGCTACACCACAAAGTAATACGGTAATTCCAAAAGTACAGTGTTGTAGCGACAACAGAAAAGCCCCAAGAGGCAAATACAATCAGATAAGTTCGCTTCAAGGTTACAACTTGTCTGTATCTCAGCCTTAACAACAGGGCGAGAAGTCTGTCCACGCTTATTGCAGTCAGTGTGAACAAAGACACTGAACCCAACGTGTAACCAACTAAGAAACTCAAGACTGCTGTATACTGACAGATATTCGAGCGTTGGTTGACTAGAGTCATCTCATAGATGATATGAAGAGGCTCAGAAATGAGACCAACACAGAGATCAGTTGTTGCCAGGCTGCAAAGCAAAAGTTTCGAAGGCGGATGAATGGAAGACTCCTTGTGAAAGGCTACTAGGATCAGAACATTCCCTAGAAATGCAGTAATGGACAGAATAGTGTTTATCACTGTAAGGGAAATCAGCTGGGACGTAAGTGGTGAACCTGGCGAACACAACATTTCTTGATAGATCTTCTGCTTTCCATCTTCGGTTAAGTTAGATATCGCCATTTCCCTGTTGATTTATGAACAACAATCGGCAGTTATAATACTAAACGTGTTTTCAAGGCACACAACATTCGTGCTCTGAATCATGTTGTTGCTGCTTTGAAATATATAATTATCTTTGCACTCTTCGGCACCTGTTAACGTTTTTAACCTGTCAAGGTCATTGAATTGATGAGACTTTCTTTTTCAAAGGTAATTTTTTTCGTTAATTTTTGGAATGTACAATAAGGTAAAAGGAACTACATATTATAATCTTAAGGCGGGAAATCTCGGAACAAGAAAGAAAATATGAACGCGTGGTCAAATTTATTATTTTGGTTGTTTAGTTTTGTAAATATTCTTAAATTTAGAAAATGAAAATGTGACGTGTATTGAATTAATTTGTTTACAATGTAGATCCAATGATATCGAAGATAGCTACCGGATGTTGAGATTCTAGATTTCTGATTGGCCCAAATCCTACATGAAGGCCATTTATGTCATTTATCTGCGACATTTGATCGTACGACATCCCACAGAAGACTAGTAACTAGAGCTCTAGTCGTGGGTTTACTCACGCGCCAATATTATCGCTAAGCCTGCAGAGAGTGGTAGGATGATTTTCTGTTTTCCTTTCTTATCTTCTGTAAAGTTCGTCTTATTTTCCCGTTAGTGTGAGTAACAGCAGCTCTATAATAAAATAAACATTGGCCGGTAATAAAATCAATATTCACACAATAACGTTGAAGATTTTCTGCTCTGCATGAATTTATATATACTTGGTAATAAATATTGAAGAATACTCTTCCATATTTCGTTGATGACGTGTTATGTCTCAAGCGTGTCAAAATAATTGCCCGTTGGAATAGATCAAATAGCCTTCTAACATTTAATGGATTTAACATTACGAATGAACTTTTTTCAAACGTTTTATTTTAGAAATGTCCAATAAATAAAAAAGCTGCTAACCATACACCTAATTGCAATAACGTTGTCATAGAAAAAAAAGAAAAAAGAAAAAGGTAAGTAGGAAATTACGTAGTTTATAATAATTTCCTCGCGAGTTATATCTACACTTTCACTTTTTTTACAAAAAATCGATTTATTCGTTGGCGGGCCTGTCGTACCTCGCTAATCCTTTTATTTTCCTTTCCTTTTTTCTTGACAACCTTATTGCAATTAGGTGTATCTCTCTGCTAAGTTTTGATGACGAGTCCGTCATCCAACAAACGAGTATTCAATAAATAGACGTCATTTTCATAAATTTGGCAAGCAAGTCACATTATATAATTGCGTACAAGCAAATTAAATACCTATCCATTCCTGACTGCACTAGCTGTATAAATAGGTATATACTGTGGGTCTACTTTAAAGGAAATCCCCCTTAAAGATTTTGGGAATTTGCGAGAATGGATGTCCTCGAATAATTGAACAATGTTGAAAATGGAAATTTTAAATGCAAGGGATGTTTATCAATACTTTTTTCCTAAATACTAATGTCATTAAAAGCAGGATAACAAAATGACAAATAATGTGACAGTGGTTGGCGATTTTTCTCTTGGTAATAATGTTTTAAACTTTTTTCATGATACCGTTGTTCTCCTCTCGGAGAACATCGAACAACTCTTGTATAAGTTTCTGTGAGATTTAATTTTCCAAAACGGAGGGTGAAGTTAAAGGTGTATCTTACTTGGTTAAACGCGCACAAAACGTGCACAAATATCTCCTCTTGTTCAGAGTGTTCAACAAAGCACGTTCTCTGTGTTGTCGCAATCGTCAGGTAGGTTTAAGAGGCCAGAGGGCAAAGTCCGAGGTTCAGACCTGACTTTGTAAAACGCGTACAAAACGTGCGCAAAGGGTTCCCCTTGTTGGGAGCCTTCGAGAGAATGCGATTTTGGAATTTCTGTGAGTTCGAGTTGGCCATTTCGTTTTTAGGGACCGAAGCGAAAAGTCCAAGGACGACCCGACATAACGCGTCGCTACTTCCGTTGGATCTGTCACTTTCAAGGTTTACTATAACTGGCAGCAGTGAACTTTTTAAAATCGCTGCTGTCAGGATGGGGGGGGGGGTCGTTACTGTCGAACTTTACGGCACTGAAGTGAGCGGAAGGGCGAATAAAGCACAACTGAAGGGCTGCTGTATGGTTATGGTTTGAAGAGTGTATGGGGAAAAAATTCATCAAGCATTTCACATTTTCCTAGCACCGGTTTTTATTTCAGCAAGTAAAGATTACCTTAATTACATCTGAAAAGCAATAATTATACATTTAGCATGAAATTCTTCTCAAATTATTCGTGAAATCTTCACTGAATCAGTGGAAGTCGTTGTTACTGTTTAATGTCGTAGTTCATTATTTTTTTTTTTCCCCCTAATTATTTCCCCCCCTTTTACTTGCTATATTGCTTAAGTTGGCGCCTATTCCTCTTTGCTGGCAAGCTGATTTTCGCGCTAAACATCTTGTATAATAGTGACTTCAATGAACTTGATCCCAACCCTTTCGGCTTTGTGTTCTTTATAAACGTCTAGATAGAGTCCCTTGCTGAGCATCAGTCGCTTGTTGTACACAGCGGTCTTCACGAACCCTGCGTCATGCGCAGTGTAGCAGGATCCCCAGCGTTCATCGAGCTTGAGAGTGATGGCAAACTGACCTGGATAGAAAGTGTCGCTTGGTCTGGGCAAGGATTTCGGCTTGATGTTCCTTAGTTCAGTCAGATTCGAACCAGAGGTACCCTCAATTCCAAAACAGGGGGCAAAGTTTCTTGTGTAAGTGTCTTTGTCCACAGTCTCGAAGCCAACAAAGCTTATCCCGTCAGACACGCCATATCTGATATCGCTGTCTACTTTGCTTCCAATAATAACATCATTGGAAGCCACAATTTTAACTGTTAACGGAATGGAGTTTTGCAATACATCTTTAGGAATCATGGGAATTTTAAAGAGAGCGGCGTTCAGTACTGAGCTTGCGTTGAATGTGAGCTGTTCAGTGGTTTACGAACGATTACTGTTGATGTAGGACGCATGCGCCTCAATCCAAGAAGGAGTCATGGTCTGATAGTAGATCACTCTTTCCTACGAAAAACAAAACAAAATGGTCGGAAAGGAAACATTTTATTGAAATACCAACATTTAGGAGAAAATTCCGGAATCATCAGGAAACCTCTTTCGGTGTATCCTTTAATGAGGCTACCTAGCTAGCGGGGCATAGAGAAAAAAAACAAATGAGCGAGCCGGGGCGGTCTGTGTACGAAGATCTCGCGAGAACAAAAATCGTTTTATTTACTCGATCGGACATATTTTACACCAGTAGAAAGAAATGCTTAAACCTAAGAGGAATAAGGTCCATACTATTCTAACACCGTACCCTCGGTGGTTGAAGTTTTCCCTTGCGAAGAAATAGTTTTCTCATCCAATTAATAGTAGCCTTATGCTCCAGTTAGAGGAGCGAAGAGGATGAGTGAGTGAGTGAGTGATGAGTGTGGAACAGCTCTTAACATAAATTGTGGTAGTGTTTTCATTACTAAGTTATCAGAATACGCGACATATTGCTGCATGGTTATATAAATGAACTCGGAAATAAACAAAACAGCAAAATAACTATGCAACTCCTGTATAAGCCAAGAATTAAGAGAGTCGAAGAGCAGAGCTTAGGGACTGGCAGTTTGAAAGCCGATCAGGGTTATCAAGAGCTAACATTGGTTCTAATTGAAATGCAATGCTCTTCAAATTTGCAGGGATCAGAAAAGCTCTTTACCTTTGTTTGAGTATTGCTAAATTCTTCTGCGTTGCTTCTGTCCGAGCTGTTCAAGGCGGACTTCAACTGATTCATAGCAGAATTTAGGTTTTCCAGCTGAAATAAAGAAAATAGTCCTAAAATGTATTTAAAGTCGTCTTGCGGCGCAATAGGTCCGAACGTTGAATGAATGGTATGAATTTAATTTTTTTTTTCAGTTTTTAGGCGTTTAGCTGAGACTATTTACCGACCGTTTGATTTTGCTTTCGATAGCTAATTGTCGCATTAGGGAGGTCGAATTTTAATTTATAAGTATTTATTTATTTATCTATGTATTTACAGATTTAGTACAAAGAATATGATAGATAATTGCACAAGGTGGCGAAACAACAGGACACGAGGTCCCCTACAATGTGATGTTCGTCTGTATAAGCCAAGAATTAAGAGAGCTGAAGAGCAGAGCTTAGGGACTGGCAGTTTGAAAGCCGGTTAGGGTTACTCCAAGAGTTAACATTTCTAATTGAAATGCAATGCTCTTCAAATTTGCAGGGATCAGAAAAGCTCTTTACCTTTGTTTGAGTATTGCTAAATTCTTCTGCGTTGCTTCTGTCCGAGCTGTTCAAGGCGGACTTCAACTGATTCATAGCAGAATTTAGGTTTTCCAGCTGAAATAAAGAAAATAGTCCTAAAATGTATTTAAAGTCGTCTTGCGGCGCAATAGGTCCGAACGTTGAATGAATGGTATGAATTTAATTTTTTTTCAGTTTTTAGACGTTTAGCTGAGACTATTTACCGACCGTTTGATTTCGCTTTCGATAGCTAATTGTCGCATTAGGGAGGTCGAATTTTAATTTATAAGTATTTATTTATTTATCTATTTATTTACAGATTTAGTACAAAGAATATAGATAATTGCACTAGGTGGCGAAACAACAGGACACGAGGTCCCCTACAATGTGATGTTCGTCTGTATAAGCCAAGAATTAAGAGAGCTGAAGAGCAGAGCTTAGGGACTGGCAGTTTGAAAGCCGGTTAGGGTTACTCCAAGAGTTAACATTGGTTCTAATTGAAATGCAATGCTCTTCAAATTTGCAGGGATCAGAAAAGCTCTTTACCTTTGTTTGAGTATTGCTAAATTCTTCTGCGTTGCTTCTGTCCGAGCTGTTCAAGGCGGACTTCAACTGACTCATAGCAGAATTTAGGTTTTCCAGCTGAAATAAAGAAAATAGTCCTAAAATGTATTTAAAGTCGTCTTGCGGCGCAATAGGTCCAAACATTGAATGAATGGTATGAATTTAATTTTTTTTTCAGTTTTTAGACGTTTAGCTGAGACTATTTACCGCCACTAGGTGGCGAAACAACAGGACACGAGGTCCCCTACAATGTGATGTTCGTCGGTCTGACGATCAGTCAGTCAGTCAGTCAGTCAGTCAGTCAGTCAGTCAGTCAGTCAGTCAGTCAGTCAGTCAGTCAGCCAGTCAGTCAGCCAGTCAGTCAGTCAGTCAGCCAGTCAGTCAGCCAGTCAGTCAGTCAGTCAGTCAGTCAGTCAGTCAGTCAGTCAGTCAGTCAGTTAGTCAGTCAGTCGGACGGTCGATCAGATCGTTTGTTGGTAGGATAGGTACAAGGCCAACTTAGCTTTCTGATAAATCGACATTTTGAAAGCATGTAATTTATATACTTTAAAGATCCAATGTACATCGATCATGTAAGCTTTTACCTTTATTTGGGTATTGTTAAGTTCTGCCAGGACATTCTTAGTTCTGTTAGTCATCAACTTAGGGAAAGCAGAAGCAAGGTGCGTCACCTGAAATAAAGAAAAGTTCTATTACACATTTTTTCCTTGGAAACACATGAAAACGACCGGTCGTATGTACTAAAATCACTTGCTTCCGAATAGGGGTGGTTGGGGGGGGGGGGGATGGTGGGTGGTGGAGTGTTCAGTCGTCAGGGGATAAGATAAGATAAGATAAGAAGATAAGATAAGATAACTTTATTTATACACGGTTTTTCCATCAGTCAATTAAGTTACTTGACTATCTACCTATCTAACTACAAAAATTAAAAAAACAACAAATTCAAATAACAAAAAAAAAAAAGAAAAGTCTACTTTTCATGGAGGCCGTGTCTAAAATTTACTCAAAATTTAGATATTACTTTAAACTGTGCCGACTTAATTTAGATTTCAAATCGGCCAGTGAAGATGCTTGGCTTAGGTCTATAGGTAAGTTGTTCCACAACTGAGCTCCGCTGTACGAAAAACTTTTCTTGAGATAATCAGTTCGAGGTTGTGGAAGAACTAATTTGTTTTCGGTATTCCTTAAACGATAAGCACTAACATCGTCACGATATACGAATCTTGATCTCAGATAATCAGGAGTCATACCATGTAATGTTTTATACATTAGGATAGATTACATTAGGGGCACTATAAGAGGGACTTGGCGCGTCCTTCTTCGACACCAGCTAATTTGCATTTTGCTTTTGCTTGTGGAAGACGTGTTCCTTTAGAGTTCAAGTTCACTGTTAACATATATATGTCGCCCAGTTTATCAAACGTCCTCGTTTGTCCTAGAAGCAAAAAGTTGTGTATATTCTATCATCATGGCCAAAAGCCACATTTAACATAAACACTATATCAACAAAGGAAAAAGGGAAGTAGCTTTGATAAAATTCCACGTACCTTTTCTTGAAGACGTTGAAGAGATAAACGAAAACTTTCAATCTCTTTTGTTTTCTCCACCTATAAATCAAATTAAATAACGACATACTGTATAACAAGCTGAAGAAACAACCACATCATTATTAACTGAACAACTGTATAATAGTAATTAATTTTTCGCAGGATTTGACCTAACACAGGAAAATTTCGCATTATAATTTAAACATGCTAACTTTAAGTTAGATGAAACATAACCAACTATTTGGTTATAATCATCATCTTTGGTTTACCTCCAAATAAACTCGTTTAAGGCCGGACATAGCCTGCAGAACAGGCGGATTATTTTTTTGCGATGTTGTTGCGAGGTCGCGCGAAGCGCAACCCCACGAGCGCGAAGCTAAATAAAAACCTAAATAAAAACCTAGCACTTCGCGCTTCGACCCGCAAAATAAACCGCCTGTTCTGCAGGCTAGGCCGGATACCTCTAGAATGGACACTTTTTAAAGAGAAATTGTGATTACCAATGATTTCGAGGTGGACACAATAGAAATTCAAATCTCAGTTGTTTATTGGCCGGATATTTAACAATCACCCTGCACAATCGCGCGAAATATCATCCGGTACTTACTCGACCAGGCCGTTGGCCAAGTTGCTAAAACTCAGACGATATTCCGCAACACTGAGCAGGATAATTGTTTCATTATTCGACAAACTGTCGATGAAACACAATTTACATATAGAAAAACTGTGGTTATGGGGCGCTTTTCAAGAGTTCGGATTAATTTTGACAAAATATATATATCGTAGGATATCTACTATGTATGGATGACCGATAATAAGGACATCCTCCTGACCATATATTGGAATTTGTGGAAGCCCTGAATTTTTTTCAGGCTTCTTTATTCCAATTGCTTAAATTGGAAATTCACTGCGATGATCATTTATCACTTTCATAACATACTGTACCAACCTACCGCCTTACTAATATCAGCATGATCTAATTATAAGAACAAAAAACCTTGCCCACTGTTTAGCGCGGAAAATTAAGGTACATATTCATAATTAAAATGCATCGCTTACCAGACCCTGTCGAAGGCTTGTCACATTTTCCTCAAGTGCCTTGACACTGGCTAGATCCGGTTGCAGGCTTTTAGCGGATGCAGAATATGGGGCTGAAAATGTAAACGGAACATCAGCCGCTAAACGTTATCAAAATGATTTTATATTCTTTCAATTTACATGGTCTAGATGTATGGTGGAATAAGTGAATAGTTTTGTTAGTTTAGTTTGTATATATATTTAGATAGAGATATTATATTTGTAATTTTTTTATTGGCACGTAGGTATTTTGAACGAGCTTCTAACTCACTAGGCGCTACGTGGATAAATAAGTGATCATTGATTTGGTATTTTTTTGGCCAAAAAACACCGGAAATCATTTAACAGTCACTGTCTCAGAAAACCGGGCAACATTTAAAAATGTCGAAAGATGGGGGTCGGCCGATTCGCTTCATACTAACACCATAGATAGGTTTGGTGGACTTATGGATAAATATACTAAACTTAGCTCCTCAATCGTTTTGGTATTGGAGAAACGAGATCCACCTTCCATCGCCCTCTGAGGTCCCAGTTTTTCAGCTTTATTATACCAAAATTTAAAAGCAGGTAGAAACTGAAGTATTAAACGAACAAAGTTCAATTTTTTTGTAACATAACCAAACATAGAACTACCAGTATAAACCCAGAAATGTTCAAAGCAAACAAATGTTAGTCCACACCGTTCAGTTTTTGAATACCTATATTCAGCTATATTTCGTATCTTCGAATGAGAAAGAAATTACCCATTTTCGAGTACCCGTAGAACACACAACTAAAACGCTAAAAATTTTTGTATGCCACAGAGAAGTAGTCTTACCTTTAGTCTATCAAAAACAGCAATAATCTTTTTGGGCCATTAAAACAGCAACATCCTGGAGCTCTTCAATGTTGTCCATGTACGCAGATGTACGCCAAATCCGTCTTCGACAACACAAGAAATTATCGTGTTTTTAAGCCGCTCTTCGGGTCCGGCAAATGGACTAAGTCGGCCAAAAGAATACTCCAAAAGTTCTCAGCTGTTCTACTGTCTATTGTACGAGAAGGAGTTTTTGAAAACATGAGCATAACAAAGCGACGCCATCTTGAATTTGATCACTCACAAGGGTCTGGGAACTAGTCCTTTCCCAGAAGGAAAGACCGGAAGGAACAGATGCCGGACTCAAGGGAGCGGAAATCGAACCTAATTGGTTGATTATTTCAATATACTGTAACAGCTTCAACAACCATTGCGCGATATTTGATAGTGAATGGCGAGATAATGTGGTGGGTTTTTTTTTTTTACTAAACACTCTTAAAGATAGGGCCAATTCCTCTTTTTGCTTTTCTTGTTCTAACTCGCCCTACGTTTTAGCATACCGTATTTATTCGATTAAGCGCCCTGGGCGCTTATTAAATTTTTGGACCTTTAGAGAGGGCGCTTATTCAAGGCTGGGCGCTTATTGAATTTTCACCACTTCAGCAAGTAGTAAGTTTATTTTGCAACAAAACAATAATAACAAAACGTGAAGATGTACTAAAGCAGAATTTTAACTGTTCATTGAGAGTTCCTGTAAAATACTAAGAAATCCCGGTCTTCGGAAAAGCCTTTTCGAAGTACTTAGTCGACAACAATCAACCCAATTGTCACTAAGGTAAATACTTTTCTTGTACATTAAAATCAGTTTTTTTGGAGGAGTGAGGCGGGGTGGGCGCTTATTATAAACTTTTCCTACTTATAGGGTGAGCGCTTATTGGAGGTTAGGTGCTTAATCGAATAAATACGGTAGTTATTGGACTAACCGCTGAGTGCTTTCTTTTGATGCATGTCTCACTTTTTATTTTAGGAGAAACCCGATCGTCGCTGAAACAATGTTTATCTATCAACAAAGATCGTGTAAACCAAGGTATATTTTACCTTGCTGTTTTTGACTTGAAAATTTGATCCCATGCCCCGCCTTCAATATCAAAACCGATATTCCACATCCTGCCTTCAAAACACATTTTCACATTTTGGTCCCGCAAGACATTTTTTTTGGTATCCTACTTATGAAATTTCCATATCTCGTTGGCTCCATCTTGCATCCCGCCAAACCTTTTTTAGGGTCTGGTCCGTTTAACCTAAAAGAAGGTGATCTACAATGGATACCACGAAAAAAAAGATTTTTGTATAGCTATCAAATAGGTGTACAACAGTTTCCACGTTGTATGGTGCGTTCAAAACGGATTTACGTAAAACGAAAGAAATATGCCACAGTCGCATATTTGCTCTCCATTTCGCTAGGGTAGATATAGCATAGCCTAGTCAATTATTATAGGGTCGCTTTCAGTGTTTAGTGCATCGAGCGTTTTTTTTATTTGCTTTAGCTCTTGCTTTACAGTGCGTAGTCCATGCGCAATCCAACTACTAAAACTGTGTTTGTTGTCATACTAGAAAACTGTTCAAAAATTAACTTGACTTTGTTGTTGGTCGGTTTGAGACTGCTTTGGAGAGTAAATCATATTTATAATACCGAAGAAATCAGGCCTCATCCTCATCCATCAGGTACAACGAGATGTAAGACGTATCATGACTATGATCGCACTGTTGAGCGAAGGCCTTGTTCTAAGATATTGTAAGATTATAACCAGTGCAGTGGCCTTCACATCTTTCATCGGGCACTGACGATACATTATGTGCCTCTATGAAACGGTTTTGAGAAAACGCTTAGCCTCTTTCAAGATAGTTTTCTCTTCTTTTTTCAAAATTGAAATGGCAGCACCTTTTGTAAGTGTATTTAGTATGAACTGCACATTCGATAGTCTCAAATGCTTGTGCTCCATTTCTGAAAAAAACTTCAGCGAGGAAGCGGCACACCCATTAATGAACCTATATGATACCTTTTTGTCGGCTGATTTAAACGCGATCTCTTGACAATTTGAAACATATTGCTTGATTATTCACGAGTGAACCATCGTTCTCATCACGTTTGGAGAGACGAGTTACTATCCAGAGACAAGCTTTAGTTGCTTACTTCCATTAGCTATGTCCTGTATAAAATTTGCTGTTTAATAAAGTTGATGACTTTTTTAGCCGAATCAAGCCGTGCTTTTTTCAATACTACCGGTTGTCATGGCCCTCTTTCTGTAGCATTATGACAGGATTGATCAACTGTATGCTGCGTCCATGTTATTAGTACATACTAAAACAGCGGTTAGCGGTGCGCTCTTTTTGGCTACTCAAACTCTGCATATTCTTAACTCTGCATAAATTTTAAATGAGAAAACCTAACTTGAGTACAGTGAGCAATACAATAAGAGAAAAAACCTGGATCACAACGGATCACAACGGATTGTATTTCCTTGGGTAAAGTTTCTTGTGGGTCGATTTCCGCCGCTCCCTCGAGTCCGGTACCTATCTGTTCCTTCCGGGAAGGACTAGTTCCTAGACCCTTGTGAGTGATCAAATTCAAGAGGGCGTCGCTCTGTTATGCTCATGTTTTCAAAAACTCCTTCTCGTACAATAGACAGTAGAACAGCTTAGAACTTTTGGAGTATTCCTTTGGCCGACTTAATCCATTTAATGGCGGTCAAACTCAAAGCGGTCCCGAAGAGCGGCTTAAGAACACGATAACTTCTTCTTGTGTTGTCGGAGACGGATTTGGCGTACATGGACAACATCGAAGAGCTCTAGAATGTTGCTGTTTTAATGGCCCAAAAAGATTATTGCTGTTTTTGATAGACGAAAGGTAAGACTACTTCTCTGTGGCACACAAATTTTTTTTAACGTTTTAGTTTTGTGTTCTACGGGTCAGCTCGAAAATGGGTAATTTCTTTCTCATTCGAAGATACGAAATATAGGTATTCAAAAACTGAACGGTGTGGACTAACATTTGTTTACTTTGAACATTTCTGAATTTATACAGGTAGTTCTATGTTTGGTTATGTTACAAAAAAAATTGAACTTTGTTCGTTTAATACTTAAGTTTCTACCTGCTTTTAAATTTTGGTAAATATAGCAGAAAAATGGGACCTCAGAGGGCGATGGAAGGTGGATCTTGTATCTCCAATACCAAAACTTTTGAGGAGCTAAGTTTAGTATATTTATCCATAAGTCCACCAAACCTATCTATGGTGTTAGTATGAAGCGAATCGGCCGACCCCCATCTTTGGCCCCCTGCCCGGGTTTCTGAGACAGTGACACTTAATTTAAGATTATCCTACCGTTAATTTAGGTTTTTATATATTATACTGTGAATGGTTTTACACCGCTACACAAGACATTGATCATAACTATTTTCCATTGCTCAGAAATTTCGATTTCTTTCATTTTTTGCCAATGTGTTTATTTAGAGCCAAATAAACATATCCCGAAGTTTCAAAGTAATCGGACATTGCATTGCAGAGATATTGCAAGTTGAAAAATGCTCTTTTTAGGCCCTCAGAATCGTAGAGTGCTCGGAAAAATTGTCGGAAAATTGTCGGAAATAAAAACTTGTGACGTCATAATTGGTGTTTTTGAAAACGAGCGCAGACCGATTCCGCAGACCGCACCCTAGAATTTAAATAAATGTGTTTAGTGACATTTCAAACAGTAATTCTGTTCTGTTTGGCCGTTTTTCAGTTGATTATTTGTTGGTTGTTGCTCAGAGATGCGCTCTTTTTTTAAAAAAAAAATAGCTAAAGCTCCAAAATTGCCTAAGCAAATTCAAGTTTTGTTTGCTGTTTTTTTGCATATAATGTGAGACATAGGTAGTTTGCACGCTGGTATGCAAACAAATCAGGAATCTCTATTGTTCTTTCTCATTTGCATTTAACGTGCGTTTTGAATCTTGGTACACTTCAAAGCCGTTCTCTGCCGAACAACAACGTGAAATGACGAAATTCTGCGTATTTTGGATAACGTCAGCCACGACGGTTAATTTTTGGTTTTTCTATTTGGGGTTAAACGCTCTCTTTGAATATTCAGCGGGAGCTAGTTCTTAAAGCGATAAATAAGCAGAATACTTCTGGAAAGTTGTGTGATTCTCAAGTAAAATATAAATTCATTTTCCACCAGACGTTGCCGTCGGTGCGGTATGCGGAATCGGTCTGCGGTCATCTTCAAAAACACCAATTATGACGTCAAAAACTCGTTCCATTCCTTCCATTTTAGTGCGCAGTCATTGAAAAACGTTTTCGTGAAGCCTTCGGAAATCTTCGTATTTTTTGCTGTAATTCAAGCTTTAAGGCTCGGGAAGCAAACTTTTTTCTTAATTTCACTCAATAATGGATAGTTTTAGCGTTTGGTTTGTTAAAATGGCATTTTGAAATTTCTGTTCATTTGCCTTTAAGTACCTTATTCTCACTTAATTTCGCGAGTACTAAATTTCGCGATTTTCGCGATTTTGAAAAAATCGCGAAATTTAATACTCGCGAAATATAGGACACGCGAAGTTTAAAATCGCGAAATTTAATATGGTACTGATACTATAAAAAACAATGAAACTCGATGTGTTTTATCATAGTTATTCCAACATGTCTGAGCTTCATGTTTAGGAGTTTTTTGTTTAATTTTGTCCATTAGTTATCTCCCACTCTATCAGTCGCACTGTTCGAACTGTTCTCTGCCGCCAAGGTCTTTAAAATCTCGCTCTTGCAGGCGTAGATGAACCTATCAGGTATTTAGACAGTTGAATACCTTATGTTTTGTTATGTGTATATTGTTTTGATTGCTGTTTTTTCGATGACTTTCATATTAATTATGTTGTTACAGTTTCGAAGTCAAAGCTTCATATTGAAGAATAGATAAAAATCGCGAAATTTAATACACTCCAATTGTACCTTCCTCTCAAAATCGCGAAATTAAGTACTCGCGAAATATGGCTCTTGATTTTTCGCGAAATTAAGTACTCGCGAAATTTAGTGAGAATAAGGTAATGTGAAGATAGTGTCGAAACTGAACAAAGCACTAGCAAAAAGAACAACTAACCACAGAGCAACCAAAAGTCGAGAACGAGACACCCTAACTCAAAAACGAAGCGCATTTGTGGTCATGCACGATGAAAGGTCTGCAACTTACTCTGGTTTATTACTGTCGCCACCCCGTACGTACATACGTACATGAAAGGCAGTGGCTTATAGCCGTTGACAAGGAATTCTGAAATGTATTTGTAACATAGCTAGCAGAACCGCGCAATCAAGTTCACTATACGTAAACGTATAAACAATAGAGTGTAGACAATAGTAGCGTAAACAATAGAGTGTTTCTGTCGAGGAACTATCGGCTGATAGTTGCCCCGCGGAAATTTTCTTAAAATGCTAGTTTTAAGAACATCAAATTTCCAAGGGGCAACTATCAGACCGATAGTTCCGAGACAGAAACACTCTATTGTCTTTATTGTTCACCACTAAATTTTCTTCCGCGCGCACATACGAAAACGAGCATCGTGAATTATTTTTACTTTTCAGGATAAAACTCTCAATTGAAAGCCGAAATTTAACAAACGAAACAAAACCAGACAAGAAACCCACTAAATGCAGTGAATTTAGTGGTGTTTTTCTGTCTGTGGGCCCGTTTGTTTACAAGAAATTTCACGGGCGGGCACTATCCATCCGGGCATTTTTCTCGGACGGGCACTTTTTTAACAGTAGGGTGATTCTGTCGAGGAACTATCGGCTGATAGTTGCCCCGCGGAAATTTGATGTTCTTAAAACAAATATTAGCCCGAGAAGCGAAGCTTCGAGGGCTAAAATGCTAGTTTTAAGAACATCAAATTTCCAAGGGGCAACTATCAGACCGATAGTTCCGAGACAGAAACACTCTATTGTCTTTATTGTTCACCACTACATTTTCTTCCGCGCGCACATACAAAAACGAGCATCGTGAATTATTTTTACTTTTCAGGATAAAAACTCAATTGAAAGCCGAAATTTAACAAACGAAACAAAACCAGACGAGAAACCCACTAAATGCAGTGAATTTTGTTTGGTTTGTTTGTCTACAGGCACGCTTGTTTACAAAAAAAAGTCACGGGCGAGCACTATCGATCCGGGCATTTTTCTTCGGCTGGCACTATGGGCTGATAGTGCCCTCCGGCGGACGAACACTATCGCGTCACGTGATCAATTCAAACCAATCAGAATCGGAGAAAATTTAGTGGTGAACTATAAGGGCTGATAGTGCCCTCTGCGGATGCACACAATCGCGTCACGTGATCAATTTAAACCAATCAGAATCGGAGAAAATTTTGCGGTGAACTATAAAATCCAATAGTGCACGCTTATAATAGTAGCGCGAGCAAGTCGCTTCAACAGAATTTTTTCTAGCTCGCACCAGTTTTTGGCGCTGATTATAGACTTTGTTTACTCCAACGTCAACTGGTTGGACACTGACCTTCGTTCGCAGAGCCAATTTTTCCAGACAACATCAGAAGTGTCAGCAGAAGAGCCACAAGAGAAATTAAACACACAATGATGACCAGCGCCAATAGGCCGCGATTTGATCCTGGAACAGGGTTTGCCTTCCCAGACATGAGTGGCTCCTGTTGGTTCCAAGTATTATCACTGGATTGGCCATTTTCCTCTTCTGTATGATTTGTGACTAGTTTATGCAGTTGCAAGGATTCCACCGAAGTCGTTTTCTGTGTCTCATCTTCAAAGATCGGGTTTATAAAATGTCCCTTAGGCGACGCATGCATCTCGAACCTGTTGTGTTGAATGTTTCGAGAATACAGCCTCCTTATTTGACCAAGTTCGACTGACAACCCATGACGTATTAATTTCGTACACAAACAATTTATTGAAGCAAACGAAAAAATAAAATTGTGAGAGAAACTAAAAGGAACAAGAAGCTTGAGAAGCTTGAGAAGCTTAAAATCGGGCGCTTAATAATTAGCTATCTGTTTTGACTTAAAAGGCAGGGTACAGTACAGTAAAAATCACTGGAAAAACAGTCACTTAAACCTATTCAGACCGGGGGGGGGGGGGGCTTTTGAGGCCCGCGCTGACTTTGGACGGTTATAACTTTTTCAAGATTCAACCAAACGCTGCCAAACTTTGCGAGTTTATCTAAAATTTATCTCGCAATAATTTGGTAGGATTAGTTATTGTGCCAGTAACTTGAAATCACCATGGCAACGTCATTTTGACAGGCTTGTTTTCCCAAATTTTTAATTTTCGTGTTTCTATTTAATAATGAAAATCTGGAATGTTTTCAAGATTGCATTATTACTTAATGGCATAATGGTCTCAATTTATAAATATATTTCGCACGATACAAATAAACGATTGAACTAGACGTCTAGAAAATATAAATTTGTAACACTAAGCAAAGTGCAGCCTTTTCGCAATACTTAATAAAGGCAGGGTTTTTACCTGAATACCAATTTTTCCAACGCTTTAGGTGGCTGACGCATTTCAGTATTTGCCAGCCCTTACACTTTAATGGAACAGTATACAACTCTTTATCAGGTAACTACTATTGTCAAGAAAATGATCACAACTTATTGACCAGTGATTAGGTATTTGTTTCATACCATTACTGTAATAGCAACTGGTGAAGAATAGTAGTACTGACCCAAAGTATAAGGGCTGGAAAACACTGAAAACCATTTCAGCCGCGTTTCAAGGAATCCAAAAAAGCTTTACTTATCCCATATATATTTGTTTTGCAGTATTTTGTTAATTTTTGGACGATTTTGGGGGATGTCTGGGAGGCGATAGTTTTTCTCAAAGGATTAGTAAAATTTAGACAAATAAGAAATATTGGAGATTTAATGTGATTTTAAAATTTGAATTTGAAGTTAAAAATTGGTCGACGGACACCAATCAGTCTCCTGACAACCCGGAGTGCTCTTGCGAGGGGGTCAACTGTTTGGTGGTGTTTCCATTCTTTTCTTCAATCCCTTCTTTAAATCTCTTAAAGTTCCATTCAAATTCAGGTAGAACCCCACCTTAAGTTTTGTTCTTGTGAGAAAACAACAGAAGTCAAAGGTTGCGTGATATAACCAAGCATGGATTTTAACTCTCCCTCCCTTTCCATCTCCTTAGCCTTTCACCCCCACCTGTCCCTCCCTTTCTACTCTCATTCAATTTAATGTTTGTTTACATTTCCTAACCAATTCAGTATCGTACTAATCTGTGCCAAGCAATCAGATTATAACAGAAATTTGCCTTAATTTTGATCTCCCATACCAAGACCTTAGAGTATAAACCGCTAATAAAACAAACCACACTTGAAAATAATTCTCTGAGGTTTTACACCTTGCAGTATTAACGTACTAACGAACTTGATAACAAACCCCATGTCGTACTAAGGATTTTTACTGATCAACATAGAAAATAAGTTCACAATGGTTTGTTCCCAAACGTTTTTTACTGTACAGAGAGTCTGTATATTGACCTGTAGCTTGTATACCGTATTGAAAAATTCAGAACGAACCGACTTCTGTCCGCTACCATGATATCATGTTGAAAAATTAGCTCGTTCGAAACTGTAGCAAAATCGTTAGAGACAGACAAGATACAGCCGTTTACTGGCAGTCTTTGAAAATCCTGAATTTCGTCAAAATGAGCCAAAATAAAGTTTAAAATTTCCTTTATCAATATGGTTCTTATCTTTTTATTCAATTCTATGAACTGCTTTTATGCAGTACTGTCCAACAAAGATTTCAATTTCCTCAAAGTTTCGGGACAAATGGATACAAAATATTTCGTGCAGAATGTAATTTGATTAAGCGAATGTTTTTACGTCTATAAATACTTCAAGCAGTGAATGAAAAACCGTTTTGTTTTCATCAATGAGAACCACTTTCAAATAGTTAATGCATAAAAAATAACAATCAGATCAGAATACAATAATTATTAATGCAAGGTCTCGCTATTATGTCTCGGCAGAGATACTTCTTTTTTGCAAGTTCAAATGTATGCAAATTTCGTGTGAAATGTAATTCGATTCCATTGTCTTGTTTACAAACTCTTTCTTAAGAAAGTTGTATTTTCGTGAATAAAACCGATTGGCCTGTTTTGTTTTCCTGATCATGTTTGTCTGTGATTTTTACAAAACATGTGGTCTTTTTTTTCGGAACTTTAAGTTGTACAAAAATTCCTATTTTGAACACAGATGTCACTTCCGGAATTTCTCTTCTAAAATTCAATTGGTATTTAATTATAATTATTCGAAGTTTTCATTTTGAAGTCATCTTTTCATTCAATAGCTTTACTGATCTCGTAAAAAATTCCATTCAAGTTCACACAAATACTGTACATTGCCAATGTTTTGCTGACGTCTTGAGAAGTGTCTTACTAACGTCACTAGTCAAATCTAAAATATATCCAAAACATGTTGTGCAAACATTCTACTCTTTGTGACAGGCGACTTTGACGCCCAACTGTGCGGAAATGAAAATCGACACACTTCTTGCTAAATATATAAAAAATAGTTTTAAAGTGGAGTCCGCCTCAAAAAAATGTACCGCCAGATCACACTGCTATTTGTAGAAACCAGTAAAGCGTCTAGTTTCAAAGTTTCCCACAAAAACATTGCGTGACATGAATGACGTTACCACTTTTATTTACAAAAATAGCTTCAACTTGTCAAAGCAACTACAGTTTCACAATGGTGATTATTAGTACTTTACCCCTTAAGCTTTTTTCTCTGTCCTCCCGCCGAAGCAAAGAAGAGAACCAGATTGCAGATTAGCCCAAATGTCGACCCAGTGTTCCTACAACGATTTACTGTCAAAACTGAAATGAAACCGATTGGCCCAGGCTATCCCCGTCGTTTTTAGCCGACAGGAGACTATCGTCTAGGACGACCAAAGGGTAAACTATAAATCGGCCACGCCCGATTAATAACAAATTACAAACTATAAATAAGTATTATAGAAAGCTATATGCACAAAGCAAGAAATACAATGCGAAACTGATAAATCAAGCGTTCAATTTAATAAGATTGTGAAACCAAGAAGTCTCAGAATAGACTAATTGTAAAAGCTAGTGGTTAGAGAACAATGCAGAACCATAAATTAAGAAGGGTAGAACATGGCAAGGAAGAGAAAGCTAAAGCATGTTTTGACCCAACGAAATGAAATAACGGAGGTGGGGGAGGGGGTGGCGCAGTGGTGAGAGCTCTCGCCTCCCACTAGTGTGGCCCGGGTTTGAATCCGATTATATTACGAGGGTTGAGTCTGTTGCTGATTATCGTACTTGCTCCGAGGGCTTTTCTCCATGTTCTCCGGTGTTTATCGTCCCCTCACTTAACAAAAACTGAGCACTCCAAATTTCAATTCGATCTCTATGCCAACGCACACTTTCTAACGAGCTCCTGTGAGCTCTTCCCGTGTTACGCAAATAAATTACATTGTTATAACGCCCCCCCCCCCCCCCACACACACACACCCCAACTGAAATGCAGTTTTCTATTGGACGAGAACGCATCATGTGACGCGCGTCAAAACTGTATAACTCCCTAGGGCCATGAACTTACATCAACATGACATCACGCATTAAATTGACAACAGTCTCATAATAAAGGCAGTTTAGTGGTAGAATATTGGCATCAATAAATATTAAAAGGAACTGCATGGTCAAGCCTGTCTAGGGCTTTCCACAAGTTGCTCGTCAACTTTTTGGCAACTGTTCACCTTTCGAGCAACTTTTTGCAACGTTTTGTAATTTCTAGTACGAAGATTGTCCGAGTGTTACTTGAAGACCATAAGAACGTTTCCGGGTATTTTTCGAACTTTTCCAAAGATAAGCGAAATTTGCCGAAGATTTCCGAGGAAGTTCAGAGGACGCTTCAACCTTCGGATCATTCAGCATTGAAAAAAATTGGCAGCAAACATGACGTCATCGGTATCTTCACGATTGTTCTTTAGTGAAAGAAATCCTTGTTATTCAACAAATTTTGGCCTTAAAATGTTATTTAGATATTTCTGTTGAAGTAAAATTGCACGAAAATGCTTAGCAATGTTACCTTCAAAGGGAAATTAGCATATAGTTGGAGAATTTTCTTATTTCAAAGCAACGTTTTGATTTTTGGAGCAACTTTCGAGCACCATTTTGGATTCTGAAGCAACTCTCGCGCAACTTGTGGAAAGTCCTAAAATATATTATCATACTTGTTAAGGTAGGTTTTTAATACCTGACAGCAAGTCCACATGTTAGGTAAGGATGTATTAGCGAACGATAAATATTTAGGAGTATTCGTTCAGGTACAAAATGGCGAAATTTTGCAATTAGTACGACATTTTTACTTATTTTTATGGTAATAGCGTCGATATGGTACTCCCTAGAGAGATTTTAATCGATCTAAACGCCTAGGTATCTAGTATAATCTTTAGATTAGATTAAAGTTGAACATTTCCATTCCTCTCATAATCGAAAATGTTAAGCGTCGGATGGTAAGTGGGTACAAAATTGGATTTTTTTATGTCGAGAGTTAACTTATTGGATACTTACTAGTTATATAGTGTTTGTAACTAAACATGAAGTGTAATTTCTAAGGACTTGGGACTTTTATGAGCATAACGAATATTAGTATCGTCCACAAAAAGATAAAACATAAGTTTTTCTGAACACTAAGAATATCATTGACGTATGGCAAATAGGGCAATGCGCTTATATTAGGACGGACCCTTGAAGAACACATGCGATCTTGCAAATACGAAGAGAACCAATCGTTAATTATCCCACGAAAGCGCGCCGTAGTGGTTGAGTTTACAAAGTAAAATGTTATGATCAACGGTATCAAAAACATTTTTAAGATCTATAAGTACTCCACACGAAAAACGCTTATGGTTCATGTTGGTTTGTATGGCATTTACGATAAGATTGCGTGTTAAGTTGAATGTCCTTTACGGAAGCTGTATTGGGTGGAATATAATAGATCATGCTTCTCAAAAAAATCTTCCATTCTGATGTACATAATCTTTTCAAAAATTCTGTTTAAGTTTGACAATAGATATATAGGCACTGTATAAGTCTGTACAGTTGTTTGGATCAGTTTTATCATCACTCTTGAATATTGGTATGATGTTAGACGTTTTAAGTTTAAGTTAAGCGATAAAAAGGCCGTTTCTCTGGAACTACTTGACCATTTTGATCAAGAGAGTCGTATTTGGGAACATTTACAAAGTGCTGAACAGAAAAACGGAGTCAGAAAGCGGCAGCTCTCCAAAATTTAACTTCTTGGTCTAAACACGAAATGCACATCGCAATCGGAAACGTAGCTTCGACGTTTTGCATGTAATTATCGACACGAAGAAATATCGACTGCAACTTCATAACCTCATTCCTTTGCCCAAGGGTAAACGTCTTTCACAAAATTACATCGGACTTGTCAATAAAACATGGATTGTTGCGTCTACGTCGACGGCCAGTCGGCATAACGTCGGCTTTCCGAATTACGGGCTTGCTTGCTTTCTAACTCACTTACTTACAACACGATGACACAGAAGATTTTGCTTAGAACTATGAAGCTGAAACCACAAAAACACTTCAATATAATGATGGTTTTGGGAGCTGAATTTGCTCAGAAATTCAAAACAACGATCTGAGCAATATTACAGCAACAGCTAATCGTGACAAGGCTGAACGAAGTAAAATAAAATAAAGGATTTGTTTTATTTTACTTGGAAATATCAGCCGGCCCTGAATAGCAAAGTTAGTAAAGGGGACTCCAGCGTAGTTAGTAAAGGGGTCTCTTTTACTAACTATGCTGGATATATACTGAATGAGGTGGCCACAAGTTGGAACATTCTCAGAGAACTAACATACCAAGAAACTGAAGATCAACTGAGTGGCTTGACCAATAGAGGAACGTTAGCCGCTTTTAAGCAGTGTAGTCGGCGAAGGCTTGAATGCAACTGACTGAACTTATTCTAAAGAATACGAAATGTCTATTACAAAAACCATAGGCACGCAGTTAAAAGTATTGGTTCAAATTTAGAAATTCCTGTTCCTGTTTTCGCTCACATTCAAATTCCTGTTCCTGTTATCATTATTTACTGAAAAAAAAAACAAGCATGCAGTATGCCTGTTAGCACTAATCAATCAAAAATGCTTAATAAAAAAAACGTCTGTGTTCGCAGGCTAAAAAGAACGTTTGTGTTCTTGTAGGAAGCTTACTAAGCACGGTAAAGCAAGTCTGAGATTTGCGTAAATCGAACAGTTTGCATTAGCTGTAGGACCCGGGTCTCATTTGAGTCGTGATTGCGTGGTTTGAAAGCACAACCGGAAATCTGAAAATTTATCGAGCGTGACTGAGGTCGGTCTCAAGGCAAAACTTACTTTCTCACGGCAAAACTTACTTTTCCACGGCAGATAAATCTGAATTATCGACCGATCTCACTTCTAAGTGTGCCTGACAAGATAATGGAGTCTTGTGTCGCAGCTACAGTCACTTCATATGTTAGCACACATGACCTTGCAAATAACAACCAATGGGCGTACAAGAAGGGCATTTCAACTGAGCATCTATATATTGATCAAAATGACTGAGGACTGGAGGCAAGCCCTCGACAACAATCTTGTAGTGTGTGCAGTATTTGTGGACTTCCGGAAGGCGTTTGACACTGTGTCTCACTCCCTTCTACTACAGAAACTACAAAGCCTTGGAATTGAAAGAAAATGTGGTCATGCATCAGAGACTACCTGACAAACCGATCCCAGGTAACAATTGTTAATTGCTATAAATCAGAAAGGAGAATGGTAAAGTACGGGGTTCCTCAAGGATCAGTACTGGGTCCGACTCTGTTTTCACTATTCTGCAATGACCTCCCGGATGTAACTGAAGGTGAAGGGGACTTACATATGTACGCGGATGACACTACCATTTATGCATCCGCATAAACTCATGAAAAGGTTGCAGAGAAGCTAAACGCCATTCTAGAGAGATTATACAAGTGGTACTGCAAAAACCAGCTAACCCCACAGCCAGGGAAGACTGAGTACATGATGCTATCCCGAGGCCGGTATTTCATTGGACCTCTACAGCAGGTATCACTTGGAGGTAATCCGATAAAACTGGCGACTTCTTCCAGATGTTTGGGCGTTCACCTGGATAATTAACTCAAATGGGACACTCATGTAAACGCTCTCATTAAGTCATATACCCAGAAGCTAAACTTGCTACGATCTATGCATTTCCTACCTGTTAAACCAAAAAATCATTTCTACTTTAAAGTCATCTTACCATCTGTTACATACGGGAAACCTGTATGGGGTTCTTGCGGCAGTACTCTCTTTAAAGAACTTGAGAAGATTCATGTCCGTCTTTTCCGATTTCTCGCTCTCCCCGACTGACTAGAACGCCAAGCTAGCTGGCTAGTCGTGTTACCTCTTACGTCCTTAGCGGTTTTTTTAAAGGGAACCTGAAAACCCTTGCACAAGTTGTGGCTGGCCACAACATTAAATAGATAGGTCAACATTTTCTTTGAAGATTCGATCGCTGGATTCCCGAGGGTTTCTTTAGATATTTGTCGATTGTTCACAAATACGGTGAACGTCCAATCATGAAATATTTTTATTTCCTGCAGAAGCCTGTTTCCATCGCACACATCTTGTGAACGGATTTTAACCCACTCCATAAACTCAGGACTTGTACTTGACAATTGCTAACCAAGATCGTCTACAAAAGTGGGCAAATCTTGCCAGTTGATAAAATCAGACACGCCAGTAAATTGGTTGTTCGTTCTTGCAAGTGGGTACTGCCACGTCCTAGAACCGTTGACGGGTTGTCCTAAAACCCGGAATGCCGGAAACCCGGAATGCCGGAATGCCGGAAATCCGGATAAGTAAGCCCGGAATCCTAAAACCCGGAATGACCTTTTTGTGTACGCCTTTTTTCAATAAAATTAAATACGTGGAAATATGATTTTTTTTTTGGGGGGGGGGGGGGGGATTTGGAAGTTTGTTACGAGTTTCCAATTACGTTGCGAGTTTTCGAATCAAATTGTCAATTTCGATACAAAGTTCCAAACTTCGGCCCGACTGAACTTCGCAATTTAGCTAGTTGAGGAGAAACAAAACATGTTGTTTCAAAGTCATGGCGATATCAGAACTCAATGATTTTAAAGGAAACAAGTTACGGCGGGAATATTCCAGCGATTCTTGCGGCTCAAGTTGCACAATATTTGTTTGACGAACAAGCAGGGCGGCAATAACAACCTTCTAATCAATTTTCTGACTGATGGTGAGTAGAAGCATTACATTCATATACCGTCTATTGCACTTAGAATGAAAACGTCCTTTCGAAAATGGGTATCAAACGCTGTCGATATATATTCGAATTCGTCACTTGATGATGGAAGCGATAATTCAGTTGAAGTGTCAGACAACGTTTCGCACCAGCGATCACGCAAGTAATTTGACGATAAATGAATTTTATGCAGTCAGAAATTTGGTCAAATTTTCCTTTTTGTAAAAATATATATATGTTTTACGCTTTGTGCGAGGTATAATCTTAATTTTGAAGTCTTTTGCGTTTGTAAGCCGGATGAAACTGGATACATGGTTTACCCATCAGGATCTTTACATAAAGTTGATTTTAATCGAAGCCGAAGCGAGGCGACAGGGAAGACTTATTTGTCACGCCAACATGTTTATGGCTCGCTGAACATTAATTTAAAGTTTGTGAGCCTTTTATATTTTTTTATGGCTTTTTCCGAACGATTAAGCGTAGCAAAGCCCTTGTTGATAACATAACTACAGAAGGTTTTAATCTGCACAAGTTAACACAATGTAAGGTTTTTATTGACGTCGACTATTTGGTCAAACAAATGTTTTGCAACTTGAGCCGCAATAATCGCTGGAATATTCCCGCCGTAACTTGTTTCCTTTAAAATCATTGAGTTCAGATATCGCCATGACTTTGAAACAACATGTTTTGTTTCTCCTCAACCAGCTAAATTGCGAAGTTCAGTCGGACCGAAGTTTGGAACTTTGTATCGAAATTGACAATTTGATTCGCTAACTCGCAACGTAATTGGAAACTCGTAACAAACTTCCAAATCCCCCCCCCCCTCCCCCCCCCAAAAAATCATATTTCCACGTATTTAATTTTATTGAAAAAAGGCGTACACAAAAAGGTCACTCCGGGTTTTAGGATTCCGGGCTTTCTTATCCGGATTTCCGGCATTCCGGCATTCCGGGTTTCCGGCATTCCGGGTTTTAGGACAACCCACCGTTGACTCTCCTTTGAACTCGCTCTAGATCTGGGAAAACTTCCTTCAAAATCAGGCGTAATTCATAGACTTGCAGGTCAAAATTCTCTTTCTCCGGACAGTTAAAATGGTAATCTTCGAGTATCTCTTTCATAGAAATGAAAGATTGAGCATCCCTTTGATAACTCGTCATAAGCCTGCAAATAATTTCAGTAAAATTTTTGATCAGATTTGTCGCCTTTCGTTTCGTTAAAAGACAACAGAATTTAAATCTTACCATTTTGAAACAAAGATATGTCTTTCCCGGTTTGACACTTTCGATTTCTTCGACTCCGGCTGATGTTCACAAAGTGCTCCAGATCTTTTAAGCGTAGACATGTTTCTGTATTTTAAATTCCCTCCGCTCGAGATGTTTTGATTTCGAATTAGTAACGGTCTGCTGCTCTTCCGTTTCCGGTTGAATTCGACTTCCGTCACCAGCTGTCACGGTTCAGATCGAACAGGTCACGTGGTATCAGTTTCTTCCCTTTCCATTTTTTCTTCTCGGCACTTCGTGCCTCGCTCGGATTCGCTTTCCGAGGGCGCTCCGTTGGACGAACGACCACAGTACAATCAGTCAGCGGTCGATACATTTCAAACTAATGGCGGTCAAAACGATCGTACGGGTTTTGTTGAGATTCGAAGCATTAGAACGTCGCAAATGAGTGCATTTTGGGTCGCATAATGGGCTGATTACGACAAGCGACAATTTCTTTAATTCAGCAAGGTAAGTACTTACGGTTTTCACCTTCGAGTTGGTTCCTTTTGTGAAAGCGGAATCGCTCTGCTATAAGCAGTGGTTTCGGTGACAGATGCTTCTCTAGTGTCTCTACGATAGTCTTGAAAGACAGACTGGATGGCTTGGCTGGGGCGGCCAAATTGCGTAGTAATCCATACGTTTTGTTCCCCATTAAGCTTAGAATTACGGCCATTTGCTTTTCTTCCTTGATTTCGTTGGCGATGAAGTATTGCTCTATACGTTCCACATAGGCGTTCCAATCGTCGTTCGTTTCGTCAAACGCTTCAATCTTTCCAATCGGCATAGTGGCGAAAGCTCGAATTTTCTCTGGTTGCTGCGTAGGGTCTAAATCCTCGTCGCCAATCTGTTGTGTCTCGCGGAATTGAGGTAAGTCAAACTGGTACAACTCAACAAGGTTTAATCAAACATGGCATGCGTGCGCATTATAGTAACAAAACCGCAGACCATCATGTGTGGCATAGCAAAATATTTCACACAAAAAAGTATTCGTATACAGAGTATTCGTTATTATTAAATTCTCAACCTCGGATATTGCTTTTCTAACTTTCTGATTGGTTCACTGATTCCCGGTTATCAGCTCATATACCTATGTTTGACCTTGAGCGGCAAGTGCCGCTCAGCGTAAAAGTTTTCTGCGGGAAGCGACAGTTCCGTCACAAAAATGGTTTAAACAGCAAATTTGGCGAGCTTTATGAACAAGAAATAATCAGCGGTGCCTACAAAAACCACAGAAATGCCATAGTAAAATTAACTACGCAAAACAAAAGGATTGATGCGAAAAGTTTAATTTATAATACTTGTAAACGCACAACAAGAGCGAGTGAATAAAGTAAAAAAGCAACAATAATTTACGAAAGAACGGCAAACTGACACAGTTTTATTCAGTGTACGTCATAAAATTATACTCAGCACTTCTGTAAAGTTTGTTACCTTTCAATCTTGGTCTTGTCCTTTTGTACTTCAATAAACCTGTTCCACTTTAAGCTCAATTTCGCTTCAAATAATATGACAGTCTTGATGCATGACAGCCGTGGAGCCGTAAACAAGTACAATGTAAACACTTGCTTCGTTGTACTTGCACAAGTCGACGTGTAGTTTTCAGAAAAGCTTTTGCTTCGGATCTACCCGTAAATCTTAACTGTTGTCACAAATTCCAAGATATATAGACGACTTTAGAGGAGATTGTTCGAGGAAAATCTTGGGAAGAAAACTCACTCGCTCGCCTTCCTCGTGTGTTTCATTCAACTCAAGAAATGAACACCGCGCCACAAATTTTCCCGCCTCCTTAAAGAAGAATTTAATAAAACAATTATTCCATTCGCCCTTGTTGGATACGAGCCGTTATAGCCAACAGGTTATCTTCCTGCAAAGTTTTGTTGATGTGTCCGATCCAACAAACGAGTATTCAACAATTAGACGTAATTTAGCAAAATAAAACACCTATCCATTCCTGGTCGTACTAGCTGAATAAATAAGTATATATGTCTATCTTGAAAGAAATCCCCCTTAATGGTTTTGGGATTTTGTGAGAATGGATGTCCTCGAATGATTGAACGACGTTGAAAGTAGAAATTTTAAATGCAAGGGATGTTTATCAATCCTTTTTGTGGTTACCAAGGTAACCATAATGCCACTATCTGTGTAAGTAAGTAAGACTTTCCGAAGCACGAAGTAAGAACGAGAGCGTACCGAAAGGGCACGAGGATTTCTCAAGTTCTCTAGGTAGCTTTTTACGATTACAATACTATTCTTTAGAAGGATATATGAGTTACGGTGATGAATTGTTAGGATTTAGTTAAATATGAGGATTCCGAATAAAAAAAGCCACTTTCAAAATCATTATGGCGCTTTCGAACTGTCCACGATCGACAATCGACTGCTTTGATGAACCGCTGGCCGAACGTAGTTGGAACATGATGCTTGGCACGTGCATATGGGCGAACGTAGTTGGAATTTTTTTTTTTTCGAAACGGAGGGTGAAGTCTAAGGTGTATTTTACTTGCTTAAAGGAGCTACGTTACGGACAACGCATCTTGAAAAAATTGGCAAGTTTTTTCAAGTTTGTTGTTCACAACCCATCGTAATCTTCGTCAGTCAAAACCATCCTTGGTTATTTTCGTGTTTTTATTACTCCTTCGTTGCTTTTATATGCTACAAAACTTTTTTTGAGGTTTCCTTCCATTCGAAAGTAATTAGAAAATTACTGAAAATACCTTGACATTGCTCCTTTAAACGCGCACAAAAAGTGCACACACGTCTCCTCTTGTTCAGAGTGTTCGATAAAGCGCGTTCTCTGTGTTGTCGCAATCGTCAGGCAGGTTTAAGAGGCCAGATGGCAAAGTCCGAGGTTCACCTGATATGGTAAAACGCGTACAAAACGTGCTCAAAGGGTTTCCCTTGTACGTTGGGCGCCTTCGAGAGAATGCGATTTTGAAATTTCTGTGAGATCGAGTTGGCCATTTCGTTTTTAGGGACCGGAGCGAAAAGTCCGAGGACGACCGGACATAACGCTTCGCTACTTCCGTTGGATCTGTCACTTGCAAGATTTACTAGCCTGCAGCATTGAACTTTTTTAAAATCGCTGCTCTCAGGGTGGGGGTCGTTAATGTCGAACTTTTCGGCACTGAAGTGAGCGGAAGGGCGAATAAAGTACGAAAGAAAGTCTGCTGTATGATGATGGTTTGAAACACATATGTGGAAAATTTCATCAAGCGTTTCACATTTTCCCAGCACCGGTTTTTATTTCAGCAAGTAAAGATTACCTTAATTACATCTGAAAACAACAATTATACATTTAGCATGAAATTCTCCTCAACTTATCCGTGAAATCTTCACTAAATTAAAAGGAGTTGTTACTGTTTAATGTCGTAGTTTATCAGTTAATTTAGTTTTTTATTTTGTCCACCAATAATTAGTTTCCTTTTTACTTGCTATATTGCTTAAGTTGGCGTCTATTCCTCTTTACTGACAAGCTGATTTTTCGCGCTAAACATCTTGTATAATTGTGACTTCAATAAACTTGATCCCAGCCTTCTTACGTTTATCGTGTTTATAAACCTCAAGAGTAAGCCCCTTGCTGAGCATCATTCGCTTGTTATACTCAGCGGTCTTCACAAACCCTGCGTCATGCGCAGTGTAGCAGGAGCCCCAGCGTTCATCCAACTTCAGAGTGATGGCAAACTGACCTGGATAGAAAGAATCGCTTGGTCTGGGTGAGGATTTCGGCTTGATGTCCCTTCTTCCAGACAAACGCGAACCGGATGTACCCTCAATACCAAAACAGGGGGCAAAGTTACGTGTGTAAGTTTCGTTGTCCACAGTCTCGAAGCCAACAAAGCTTATCCCGTCAGACACGCCAAATCTGATATCTCTGTCCCCATTTGATCCGATATCAACATCATTAGAAACCACAATTTTAACTGTTAACAGGGTGGAGTTTTGCAGTGCATCTTCAGGAATCATTGGAACTTTAAAAAGAGCAGCGTTATGTACTGAGCCTGCGTTGAATGTGACTTGTTCAGTGGTGTACAAACGATCACTGTTGATGTAGGACGCATGCGCCTCAAGCCAAGAAGGAGTCATGGTCTGATGGTAAATCACTTTCTCCTACGAAATAAAATTGTTGAGATCTGAATTAAAGTGGCTATGTCACGGTATTTCAGGTACTTCTATTTATTTTCATTAATAAAGAGCTATACACTTCAAATTGGCAGAGCAAAAGTCATTTATTGGTAAAATCATAACGATCTCATATCCAACAAGACGCTTAAAGCTTAATGCTTAAAACCGGGCGGTTAATGTTTAACTACTTGATTAGGCAAGTACAGCAAAAACTTTTAAAATACCATTTAATTTATATTGAGTAACACGCAAGTCTGTGGATTGTTTTTCCATGCTTGGACAAATTCCTGCTTAGGCTTTCAAATTTTTATTTTTTTTTTCTGAATACTGAATAACCTAGGTATTGAAAACGTTTTGTGTGCAATCTTGAATAAATGAACTCAAACCAGTTAAATGGCAGTACAAATGATCTCCGAACAAAACAAACAAACAATTAGAAAGATTTCGTTAAAAACTAAGAAGCGTTTTTAAGTATAGGTAATCGCATGAGGCCGAGTAAAATTAAGGATTAATATCACGCGTGTTTTCAGAAGTTGTAGAAATTGCCAGAGTCGCGAAGCGACGAGGGCAATTTCTACAACTTCTGAAAACACAAGTGATATTAATCCTTAATTTTACGAGGAAACATGTGATTACTTGTTTATGACAAAGAGGGCAAAATTTTCTGAAAATTGTCGATGCTAATACAGTCGAAGCTCTCTTAAGCGGACACCCTCGGGACGCGAAAAAAGTGTCCGTAACTGGAGCTGGCCGCTTACGAGAATGGTCTTTCGTAAGCGGCCACAAGAGGTGTAGGGGATAGATGGCCGCTTAAGGGAGCTTGCCCAGCTAACAATAACCGGACGGACGTGGGTGACGACAAAACAAACACTGAAACATGGTATTGACATTGCTGTAAGTCATTGTGACGAACAGCGAAGTGAAGTTGATTGATAAAACAAGATACAGAGGTTGTTAAAAAATAATTTTCTTTGGGATGTCCGCTTACGGGAGCTTAAAAACAAAGAAAAAGTCCAAGTCGTAATCTGTGAAAGTGTCCGCGGCCGCTTACGGGAATGTCCGCTTACGAGAATGTAAAATTACAGAGTTTGTATGGGAGCGTAAAACGGGGTTTCAAACAAGGCGGCCGTAAGTAGAGCTGTCCGCTTACGAGAGTGTCCGTTAAGAGAGCTTCGACTGTAATAACTTATGTACAGTGCGAAGCTTTTAAATTTGGCTTGCGAAACGAAAACGTTCCTCATAATCGAGCAAATCTTGACGTTCGTAAGAAATAACGCTGAAAGTTGTATGCAATGAAAGGTATGAAAGTCGTGAAAATAATTAAAATGCTATTAACAACTGAACAAGCGAACACTCAATATAAACGTAAGCTTAATTTTATTCACCTGTTTGCACGTTTTCTAGTAAGGCTTTCCTCTACGAGCGACTTCATATGTCAGTCCTCGACATAGATAACAGCAAACGACGACCCCAAACGAACTTGTAGAAGTAATTTGTCCGGTAAATGTGACATTCTTTCACAGAACAAACTATATGTGCTCCTTTATATCCTGGTTGCTGGTGATGAGTCTTAGAGATGACAGAAGTGAAACGGAGATGTCAGTGGCCGGCCGCTAAGAATGAATCGTCGCACACTTGCAAGTGTCTGATGCAATTTTTGTACCGTCTTCAACTGTAATAATCTTCTGTTTCAGCTTTCGGATCCTCGTTTCAAGCTATCACCCCGTTTCCATTCCATTTTCATCACATATCTGCGGAAACTGAAGTCAAATTTCGAAAAGATCGATGTACAAGCGAGCGCTGTGTTTGAAAATTCTGCTCAAAATCCCGCCGTCTTGAAGCCAACGAAGTGCAGCGCGCTCAGCCAATCAGAAACGAGCAATTTTCCTGTTTGTCCAATCAGGATCAAGTAATTTTGCCCGGGGCAATTACCAAAATTAAGGAAAAATGCCCTCTGTCTCAGCCAATCAGCATTCAGTAAATTTGCCCTCTATGTTATAAACATTTTTAAAAATGTATCACACCAAAAAAATGGGAATAAGAACAAGATAAGAAAGCTTTTTAGCTTTCAAACATGCAAGCTCTTCACGTCAATTTTGGGAAGCAGTCACGCAAACGCGAGTTCTTGATTGCGTGATTCATTACAGGTCATTTCTCCATCGCCGTTCGGTTCCGACTGAAACTCAAAACCCTTGAATGAAAAACAAAAAAATATATATCTTATATTTCTCGCTAAAAAGAGCGGAGAAACCAGAAAATTACAGTATTGGCTCGAATGCTCGAATAAAACGAGTCACATAAGTAATAAAAAAACGAATAGAACGAGTCAAATATCAAGAATAACAGAAAAACTTCTAAACAAAATTACAAAAGAAAATAAAAGGACTAAAAAAGGGCATGCATTAGATCACACGTATTAGATAACAGATGCTGTTAAAAATCCCAACTAAATGTGAAAAAAAGATTCAAGATGAGGCGAAGAAACATTTGAATTGCATTAAAAATTTTGAAAGCCGTGAAAATAGTGATAAAATTTAATTAATTATACGCGCCAAAGGGCAAGTTTTCATTTTTGCCGTCTATTATTTCACACGATGGCTTTACCGATTTAACTTCCATTCTAGTTCGAAGAAATTATTATATTATTACTTTGCATTTTCATTTTGTTTTCTGAGTTCTTAAAAAGTGTGCAAGTAAAGTTTTTACATCAAGAACAAAATAAGGTTCTTTTGTTGTGTAAACATTCAATTCGTCTGTGACACACGACTTTGTCGGCCCAACTGTACACGGATGAAAATGGACAAAATGGACACAATTCTTGCTAAATGAAAAACATCTTCAAAGTAGAGTCTGGAGCCGCTTTTAAATGCAGGAGCTTGCTGCAAAAACATTACGTCACTGATGTAAAAAAGCTTCGACCTGTCGAAACAATCACCGGTTTCGGACTCCAGTACTCGCTTGAGTCGAACGCTTGAATAAAAACACAAAAATATATCTTTCACGTTTAACAGAAATCGGGGTATTAGATAAAATTTTAATTGCTCCTGCTGAGTAAATATCAAAAGTGCGGGATCTGAATCCTGGCCAAGAATTAAAGCGGCCTAGTGAACTACTACGACAAATAAAGCAAATATGTGTATTAAAAACATCACACGGTGCCTCAATCTATAAATAGATGCCGTGTTCGTTTCAAAAGCCTAAAAGGCAACTAATACAAACGTGAAAAAAAATAAAGAAACATGAAAAAAGTTTTTGATTGATTTTTATTCAAGATGGGGTCAAGAAACATTTTTAAAGGCAAAAAGATTTAGAAAATTTCAAAACCGTGAAATTTTGCATGCCGTGGGAGAATTTAATTACATGTATTAAATTACCCGCGCCAAGATTTCATTTTCATTTTGCAGACCATTTGTTTTACTTGCTGGCTTTACGGATCCCTTCACAAATATATAGCCAACTGGTCTGCCTCCTGCCAGTTGGGATTTTTAACTTTGTTATGTTAATTTAAAAATATTTGTTTCCTCTGTTTCAGTGGCATACCTGTAAACTAGCTATCTCGTAGAGATATGAAGCTAAGTGCATGACCACTATAAACACCATTTATATTTATATTTATTTATATAATACCATCATAGTTCGTAGAAATACTATATACATTACCATTTTGTTTACTGAAGTCTTGGAAAGTGTGTAAGTAAAGCTTTTACATTAAGAACCAAAATAAGATTATTTTGCTGTGCAAACATTCAATCGTCTCTGATACGCGACTTTGCCAGCTCAACTGTGCACGGATGAAAATGGACATAATTCTTCCTATTAAATGGAAAGCATCTTCAAAGTATTCCGGCTCAAAAATGCTCTGGCTACCAGCCGTTTTTTTTAAAAGCAGCTATGCGTAAAGCTTGCTGCAAAAACAATGCGTGACTGACGTCACTGTCGAAACAATAACCGGTTTCGCAATCCAAACGCTTGAATAACAAAAAAATATATATTTCACGCTTAACAGAAATCAGGGTTTTAGATAAAATTTAAAATAGAAGAGTGATTTAATAGCCGGGCCCGGGTTTAATAGCTCCTGCCGAATAAATATCAAAAGTGCGTGATTTGAACCCTGCCCAAGGAAGCGGCCGAGCGGGTCTGGAACGATTTACCGACACGACAACGACAAAATTCCGGGCGATTTATGAACCGGGCCGGCCCAGTCTCCGCCCGGTTAACGAGCGCGAGTGAAATAATTGTTTTATTTAAAACGCCCTAAGAATTGCAATATTTTAGCTCCCAAGCTGTTTTCGTTGACGCGTACACCTACCATATTTGTGGTCAATGGTATATGAGCTCATATACCATTGGCAGTCAAGTGTCAACCAATCAAATCGCAGGAATTGCAATATACCATTGTTAGTTTTTAATAATTACCTTTATTACATCCATTGAAAAATTAATATATAACTAAAGATATAAAATCAGTTTATATACAAATCAAATTACATGAAATTATTTTTATTGATAACTCTACGGCTTTTAAATGAAAAATTGTTTGATTTCTGTGTTAATTAGATAATGAAAGCATTGTATACCATGTCAAAGGGCTATGTTACTGTATATGGAGTAATTTGTTTTCTACTGTAATGATATACAGTGTTACCTTCAAATCGAGCGAGACAACCAAATCTAGTTGATAGTCCATACTTATTCCAAGATGAAAAACTTATTTGCTTGGGAACAATTGATTGTTCTGTGAGTATCAGGTGGAGAGTTCCATAGTTTAAAAGCAAGATAAATCAGATAAATTTAAACCACAAGAAGTAGTAGACGGCTTTGGAAGGGTTAGAACGTTGCTACCTCTTAAGGAATACGCAACAGACATTTGAAAAGAATCAGTACCATGTCTTGCAGGCGTCTATTTCCTAAATTAGTTATTCCCGCTCTTTTGAGCAATTGTTTATAGTCTGAATCTGCATCCTTAAATATAAATATCAAAATGCGCTTGTTAGGTTTCTCTAGTTTTTCTGAATCTCGAGTGTTACAGAAATGCCAGACAGTTGAGCAGTAATAAAAATGCTGGAATATGAATGCCTTGTATAGTCGCATCAAAGTGTCACTGGAGACAAGTTTACCACATCTCGCCATTATACTGAACTGAGTGTTGAAAAAAAAATATATATATATATATATAAAGATAAAAAACAAGGAAAAATATAAAAACAAAAAATACTAAGCGGATAAATAAAATGGTACACAAATAAATCAAAACTACCTAATATAATATAATATAAATAAAAAATGATAGTCATTAAAGTAATAAAAAGTCATGTAAAAATTATCATTAGAATCAACTCCAATCCTTATCACATGATATCGTAAGAAGCATCTCGCATGTGGGAATAAGAAGAGCTCTTTACCTTCGTTTGCGAATTATTAAGATCTGCAAGGTCATTGTTTGTACTGTTCAAGGTGGACTTCAACTGATTCAGAGCAGAATCTAGGTTGTCCAGCTGAAATAAAAATAAAAATGATATTGATACGACCTGTTGTATTAATAAGAACATCTTTTAAACCCTCTGACGTACATGGGAACTCAGTGAAAAGGTAGCCTTCCATTTAAATCCCTTTATTTACTTAGGCATATATCCTACCAGAAGAAATAGATAAATATTGTCAGAAACCTAGGTGAAAAAACATCGTACTCCCAGTAGTTGTTGTTTACCAGTGGATTATGTCTTTCGAAAAAAAAACTTTTTTCATAAATGGTTGCATTGTTCTCAATATTGAATTTATCAAAATATCCAACAAATTACTAATTAGTTATAAAAACCAAAAACACAAACACAAATCCTGTAAAAAAAAAACACAACTCCTGTAAAAGCCAAAAGAAAGAGTTGTTTACGAACCTTTAATCCAAGAGTTGTATTGACAGCTGCAATAGTGTTTTTTGTACCCGTGTCAGACATCATCATCAGCTGCCTTCTTGTCATGTTAAGATCATCTCGGAGAGCATTAAACCCAGCATCTGTCTGTAGAGTTTAATCGTACCACAAATCATACTGGCGTAGTTAAAGTGGTCTTATACATACCATATAAAACACACCATTCTCTAGGTAATAAACCTAAAACATATATTTTTTTTTTCAAATCGTTCCCCTATTTTAGAGTTAATATTTAACAATTATTCGCCGAAGGCGAAGTGATTATTGTTGAATAATCCCCGAGACGAAGTCGAGGGGATTATTCAACAATAATCACTGAGCCTAAGACGAATAATTGTTTTAGTATAATTTTTAGAGGTGATCATCAAGAAGTTAAAAAATTAACGATAGCAAACAAGTAAACAGCAAACACAAGTGTTCGCTTGCATACGGTGTAAACCAGCTTAATTCATCGATTACAATCAGAATTTATTTAGTAAAGCAATAAAACGGAACAAAACAAACACTATGAGAAAGATAGATGTCCGGTACCTTTGTATGATTGTTGATGACCTCTAAGCGAATGTGGGAATCCTCTCGAAAATGAGTAGCTCCGGTGAGAAGAGAACTAAATAATGTTTGCTCAATCGATCTGACTGAGTTTCTCATCGATCGCCAAAACCGCCGTGTTTACGATCATTTCTAATGCCTTGAGAACCATCTCTTGAAAATATTTTCGGTCCAAAAGCCTTGGTAGTTAATTTGAAAAATTCCCAGTGTTTAAAATATCCAGGACTTGGACTGTTTTTTTCCAAATCAAAGAAATTTTCATTCAGCAAAAGCGGCCATGTTTACTTGCCTGGATGTCAAAGGTGGCGTGGCTAAGTAACCAAGCCTTCAAAGCTATAATCACCTCGCGCGGGGTGAATATAGCCTCATAAGCCGAGCTTCTCGACCAATAAGAATGCTTCAATGGCCGATTCCCTCTATAGCGCGCGCCTGCAGGGAATCACGGTAGTTGTATTCATCAAACCATGCGCGAGACTCAGCAACGTGCATTGTTGCTGAGTCTCGCGCATGGTTTGATGAATACAACTACCGTGATTCCCTGCAGGCGCGCGCTATAGAGGGAATCGGCCATTCTTATAATCACCTCTGAAATTATACTAATACTTAATATTACCTAATAATAGTTAATAGGTTCTCATTTTCAATAAAAATATGACTCTAAACACTGTTTTTAGAGGTTTGTCACCTGGACAACTTTATAAAGGACAGAGTTAACTTCATTGCATGCTTTTCTAACCATTCATTATGAAGTTATTGTGCTTATAACAAGTCCTTTTTTTCAACTAAGGGGGGTAGTTGTTCATCAACTACTGTGGCACATGACCTGAAAAAGCCCATTTTTGAAGTTTGCTAGTGACGTTCTTTAATATGGTAGCAAAACCGACCGACAAAGCTGTTTTTAGCAAAAAAAATCATATTTTGTGTATAAGACCACCTTAAGCCTTAGTTTCTCATTGTCTTGTCAAGTGCGCCAAATACTCTTACGAGGCTCTTATTTGTCCTTACAAGAGACGGAAATACTCGCCCTCGTGCGCATCACAAGGCGTGTTTCCTCGAGTATGCAATCGCCTTGATTTAGCGCCCCCTTAAAATCATAAATTACCTAATTAAAAGTAGAAATCAAACCATTTTCCCCTAATTGCCGACGAAAGTGTCAGTAAGAAATAGAAAAAAATTAGAGTAATAGAAACTCATTTAAATTTGAATTAGAATCAAACCCCAATTCTTATCACATGATATCGTACAAAGCATCTCGAGTGTGGGAATAAGAAGAGCTCTTTACCTTCGTTTGAGTACTGTTTAGTTCTGCAAGGTCATTGTTTGTACTGTTCAAGGTGGACTTCAACTGATTCAGAGCAGAATCTAGGTTGTCCAGCTAAAATAAAAATAAAAATGATATTGATACGACCTGTTGTATTAATATGAACATCTTTTAAACCCTCTGCCGTACATGGGAACTCAGTGAAAAGGTAGCCTTCCATTTAAATCCCTTTATTTACTCATACATAAATCCTACCAGAAGAAATAGATAAGTATTGTCAGAAACGTAGGTGAAAAACATCCATGCTACTCTAACATCGTACTCCCAGTGGTTGTTGTTTACCAGTGGATTATGTCTTTCAAAAGAAAAATCATAAATGGTTGCATTGTTTTCAATATTGAATTTATCAAAATATCCAACAAATTACTAATTAGTTATAAAAACCAAAAACACATACACAAATGCTGTAAAAAAAAAACACAAAAGAAAGAGTTGTTTACGAACCTTTAACCCAAGAGTTGTATTGACAGCTGCAATAGTGTTTTTTGTATCCGTGTCAGACATCATCATCAGCTGCCTCCTTGTCATGTTAAGATCATCTCGGAGAGCATTAAACCCAGCATCTGTCTGTAGAGTTTAATCGTACCACAAATCATACTGGCGTAGTTAAAGTGCTCTTATACATACCATATAAAACACACCATTTTCTAGGTAATAAACCTAAAACATATATATTTTTTTTCAAATCGTTCCCCTATTTTAGAGTTAATATTACTTAATATTACCTAATAATAGTTAATAGGTTCTCATTTTCAATAAAAATATGACTCTAAACACTGTTTTTAGAGGTTTGTCACCTGGACAACTTTATAAAGGACAGAGTTAACTTCATTGCATGCTTTTCTAACCATTCATTATGAAGTTATTGTGCTTATAACAAGTCCCTTTTTTCAACTAAGGGGGGTAGTTATTCATCAACTACTGTGGCACATGACCTGAAAAAGCCCATTTTTGAAGTTTGCTAGTGACGTTCTTTAACATGGTAGCAAAACCGACCGACAAAGCTGTTTTAGCAAAAAAATCATGTTTTGTGTATAAGACCACCTTAAGCCTTAGTTTCTCATTGTCTTGTCAAGTGCGCCAAATACTCTTACGAGGCTTTCATTTATCCTTACAAAAGACGGAAATACTCGCCCTCGTTCGCATCACAAGGCGTGTTTCCTCGAGTATGCAATCGCCTTGATTTAGCGCCCCCTTAAAATCATAAATTACCTAATTAAAAGTAGAAATCAAACAATTTTCCCCTAATTGCCGACAGAAGTGTCAATAAGAAATAGAAAGAAAAATTAGAGTAATAAAACTCATTTAAATTTGAATTAGAATCAAACTCCAATTCTTATCACATGATATCGTACAAAGCATCTCGAGTGTGGGAATAAGAAGAGCTCTTTACCTTCGTTTGAGTACTGTTTAGTTCTGCAAGGTCATTGTTTGTACTGTTCAAGGCGGACTTCAACTGATTCAGAGCAGAATCTAGGTTGTCCAGCTGAAAAAAATATCTCGAAATAAAAATAAAAATGATATTGATACGACCTGTTGTATTAATAAGAACATCTTTTATACCCTCTGCCGTACATGGGAACTCAGTGAAAAGGTAGCCTTCCATTTAAATCCCTTTATTTACTTAGGCATATATCCTACCAGAAGAAATAGATAAATATTGTCAGAAACCTAGGTGAAAAACACTACTCACATCGTACTCCCAGTAGTTGTTGTTTACCAGTGGATTATGTCTTTCGAAAAAAAAACTTTTTTCATAAATGGTTGCATTGTTTTCAATATTGAATTTATCAAAATATCCAACAAATATTACTAATTAGTTATAAAAACCAAAAACACAACACAAATCCTGTAAAAAAAACACAAATCCTGTAAAAGCCAAAAGTAAGAGTTGTTTACGAACCTTTAATCCAAGAGTTGTATTGACAGCTGCAATAGTGTTTTTTGTATTCGTGTCAGACATCATCATCAGCTGCCTTCTTGTCATGTTAAGATCATTTCGGAGAGCATTAAACCCAGCATCTGTCTGTAGAGTTTAATCATACCACAAATCATACTGGCGTTGTTAAGCCTTAATTTTTCATTGTCTTGTCAAGTGCGCCAAATTCTCTTACTCGACGGAAATACATCGAATCCCAAGGTATATTACCTCGAGTATGTACTCATCCTCGATTTAGCGACCCGTTAAAATCATGACTTACCTAATTAACGGAAGAAATCAAACAATGACTAAATGGCGACAGAAGCGTCAATAAGATATAAAATAAAACCTTTAGAGTAGTAAAAACTCAGTTAAAATTGAATTAGAACCAAACTCCAATCCTTATCACATGATGATATCGTACGAAGCATCTCGAGTGTGGAAATCAGAGGAGATCTTTACCTTCGCTTGAGAACTGTTAAGTTCTGCAAGGCCATTGTTTGTACTGTTCAAGGTGGACTTCAACTGATTTAAAACAGAATCTAGCTTTTCCAGCTGAAATAAAGAAAATATCAGTCGATAGTCAGTCAGTCGAACGGTCGGTCAAATCGTTTGCTGGTAGGGCAGGTACGAGGCCAACTTAGCTTTATGATAAATCAACATTTTAAGAGAAAATTAATTATATACTTTAAAGATACAATGGACATCGATAGCATTTATCATGAAAACGTTTAACCTTTATCTGGGTATTGTTGGTCCTCGACTCAGTACAAGCATAGTCAAGGTGCGTCACCTAAAAAAAGGAAAATTGTATTTCACCTTTTACCTTGGAATTTGCATGTATATGCAAACGAACGGTTAATAGCGGAGCTCCAGCGCGCGATGCGCGCCAGCGGAGCCCCATGGGTAAAGGGGATTTGGAGTAAACCCATGAAGGCAAAAAAATTTGGTTTTTCGAGTGAGCGTAGGCACGCCCGCGCCTACAGACTCTCGGGGAGGGGGAGGGGAGTCACAAGGCAACCCGACCGGGGGAGGAGAATGTCATCTTATCATATCCTAAGGAAAGTTAAAGTTTACGTCGGCTTCTATCTTTGATATTGGTCATCCATGTTATGGTCAATTGACAGCTGTCAAAACAAGGTATCCGCTTACCAGTATCACATGATCATATCGCGGGCTCAGGTGTACAACTCATCGAGGTCATGATTTTTTTTGACCAGGTTTTCTGACCAGGTTATAGTTTACCATTGAATCGCGGGCTCAAATCTTACTTGTTTGGTCCAGGATACGGTTATGACAGGATTTTGTAAGCGCATTTTTTCGATTAGAGTTGACGATTTATTTCGGCTATGGATGTTTCTTGAGTAGTATAGTTTAATTACTTCAATAACAGTATTTTCAATGGGAGCATTTTCACAAAATCTTAGGAACCAGAAAATAAGTGTGGAGCTCCGCTTTTAGGGGCTTGCCTAAATCTATGTATTAGGTTTGGGAGGGGGGGGGGGAGGCTTCAATCGGCTGGCGCACTACAAAAGAGACTTTTCAAGAGCGTACATCTTCGACGTCAGCTAATTTGCATTTTGCTTTTGCACGTAGAAGTCGTGTTCTTTTAGAGTTTATGCTCGCTGTGAATATACACTTATTAGTATAGTACATGTCGCCCAGGCTCTAGTTGTTCAAAGGGAGGATAGCGTTATCCACCAGATAAATCACTATCCAGTGGATAGCCTAGTACGTTTTGTTAAGACTTATCCACTGGATAGCGATTTATCCGGTGGATAACGCTATCCTCCCTTTGAACAACTAGGGCCTGGGCGACATGTACTATACTAATAAGTGTATATTCACAGCGAACAACTGGGCCCAGGTTTTTAAACGTCCTCGTCTGTCCTCGACGCAAAAAGCTGTATCTACTTTCACAGCGGAAAAGCCACATGTAACAAAAACGCTACATCAACAAACAGTTAAGGAGAAGGGTAAGTAGATTTGATAAAATTACACGTACCTTTTCTTGAAGACGATGAAGGGATAAACGAAATGTTTCAGTCTCTTTTGTTTTCTCTACCTATAAATCAAATTCATATAATAACTATATAGTGTATAATAAACAAAAGAAACAATCAAATCGTTATTAACTGAAAAACTGTATAATAGTAATTATTTTTTGCATGATTTGACTTGACACAGTCATATTTACCATTATAGGTCATTATAGAATATATGTTTTTTAACACATGATCAATATATCACATTCCACGCTAAAGATTGCGCATATATGGTTCCTTGTTCTTATTATTAGATCACGCTGATATTAGGAGAGTGGTGAGCTCATACAGTATGTTATGTTATTATTCCACAAATTTCTATGTCACCCGTACATAACAGATATCCTGCGATAAACGCAGTTTTCTAAGGCCTAGATCAGACGTCGTGCTTCTTCCGTGTCGAACTTAATTCAGGAATTAAGTTCGACAATAGCACGGCAAAAGCACGGCGTCTGAATCAAGCTTTTGAATTAAGTTCGGCAAAGCAATTTAGTTCGACACGCCTTACCGTGCTACACGACTCTGACACGGCAGCGGTCCAAACGTCGTGCTTTTGCCGCGCCAAATAAATTTCATAAATTAAATTAATGTATTTTGGCGGGATTACGTTCCCGCGGGGAGATACGAGGAGACCCGAGGAGAATTCTCCTTTACGGAGTGTGCGCATTGAATGTTATTCTTGCCAGACTGCAAAAACATGGCGGCCAGGCGAAGGAATTCAAACGAAATTTTCTGTGCTAAAGAGCATGGCGAAGATGTTTCAATCAACGAAGAAGATGCCAGTCATGACAGGGAGCAGGGCGAATAAGAAGCTAGCGAGGCTGAATCTGAAATTAGCAAGTTTTCCGAAGCCAATCGGGCAAAGAAACAAACAAACTTGCAATAACAACATTCACCGTTCATACAAAAGGAAAAGTATATTCTGTTGTCTTTATTGACGTCTTTTTCATGAGTCATGCAATGATTATAAAGGCAGGAGTTTTCGATGGAAAACGGCGCCATTTTTGATGGATCGCAGCTGACTAATTCTTACGTAGCTTCAGTAAAACCTGAATTTGTAAGTTTCTTGCGTGACGTCTGAGTCAGAGCCGTGTTTCTGCCGTGCTACAAGCGAACCTAATTACAATTTTGTTCGGCAAGGCAGAAGCACGACGTTTGAACTAGGCCTAAGATTCTTTCATACTCTTGCAAATTGCTACATAACCGCAGTTTTTATACATGTAAAGTGCGTTTGTTGACAATTTGCTGAATACTTAAACAATTATCCTGCTCAAATGTCTGAGTTTTAAGCAACTAGACCAACGGCCTCATCATGCAGCTTAGTACCAGGTGATATTCCGCGCGATTTTGCACTGAACTGTTAAATATCCGGCCAATAATCTGTTCACCTCGAGAGGCATTTGTAAGAGGGTCTGAATGGGGGTACTTCGATAACACGAAACACTTAAATTTTTGGCTCTGTAACATGAAACAGTAAAATTTTAGGCATTTTAACACTTAACAGTAAAAAATTCACTGTAACAGTAAATTTTCTCCAAAAAGAAACAAAAACTGCTCCAAATAGGTCAATATTATTTTGTTTAGTATATGAAGCAGCTTTCGCCATTTCTTGACGATTTTCGATCAGTTCGGAAGATTTCCGAAAACTACCGAATATGTCCGAAGACTACCGAAGATGTCCGAAGATTACAAGATTTCCGAGGAGAAATCCGAAAATTTTCTCTAAGTTCATAATTGATTTTATCCGATTTTTAAAGAGCAGATAAGAATTTAAAATGTTAAAATTTTTCACGAAAAAACCTCCATACACTTAACAGAATTTTCCCGAAAAAAATTGGCCAATGTAACAGCAAACACTAAAAATTTTGGGCAAATCACACTAAACACTAAGCCCCATTCAGACCCTCTTGTAACCACGATTTTTCTTAAAAAGGGTCCGTTTAAGAGGCGCCCGCCTCAAATGAGTTTAGTTTTAGACAAACCAAACGAGTTGATGATTATAGCCAAATGATTGGGTATTTTTCACTTCACTTATGGTTTACGCTTAAATCAAAATGCATCTCTTACCAAATCCAGTCTAAGGCTTGTTATATTTTCCTCAAGGGCCTTGATATTGGCTGGATCCTTTTGAAGGCTTTTAGCGGAAGCAGAATGATGGGCTAAAAATATAAACGTAATATCAGCTGCATAACGTTATCAGACTGACTTTATGTTCTAAAAAAAATGGGTTTGTAAAAGAAAAATGGGATAATATATCTCAGCGAATTCGCAGAAACCTGGGCACGAGGTTTTCGCTTCGCCTAGCCAGCAACGTTAACTTGAGGGGGCTTGACGTCAAGGAAGGTGTGGTGACCTTGCCCAGGCTCTGGGCTATCCGCTGGTGCCCAGCTGGCGAGTAGCCGTCAAAAGCTGGGGGAAGGGGGAAGGCTGGCCCCTTTGAGCATGTTTGTGTGAATTTTGAATGCCTTGTGTAGTCTGTGAATAATTTAAATGACACCAGTGGAAAGTTCCCTGTATAGAAGGCACCCTGCCGGTCTGGCAGCTGTCAGCTGGGCTCGTGAGGTGACATCCTTTTCTAGCCTGGGGGAGGGCAAGGGACTTGTAGTAGCCCGGAGTGTTTTGGTTGGTGGGCGCCAGGTTCTTGGAAAACCGCTCAGATATATACCGCTTGTTACTGCAGTTAGTTACATAACTTCATTCTTACGTGCCTTGAGTTTACGTGGATGTATGGTGAAATAAATGAAAAGTTTTGTTAAATGTTTTTATTTAATACAGAGAACATTAAATATTGTCCCATAGTTAAGACAGCTGGCTTATAGCCGCTGACAAGGAAGTCGATCTGAAATATTGTAATTTTATTTTGGTACTATGACAAGTCTATATCTGTTTTATTACAGCTTTCCATTTTTTAACCTAAGCTCGTTTTTTTTTAAGAAGGGTTACGCCAAAAGCATCTTTTTAAGTCGACCTTCGAGTTTTTGACGCTTTTTTTAGTGTTTCCTTTTACGAGTTTTGAGTGCTTCTTCTTTTGAGTTCTGCTTGCTTCGCTTTCGAGTTTTGGGTACTTTCGTTTCCGAATTTGTGGTGTTTTGTTTTCAAGTTTGAATGCTTGAGCTTTGAGCGTTTCGTTTTAGAACTGTGGCTGCTTCCTTTAGGGTTTGTTTTGTAGTGATTCATTTTCAAGTTTTAGACGCTTCTTGCTTAGGCCTCCGTTTTATGACTGCTTTGTTGTGGATTCTGTACCTTCATGTAAAACCTGATATATATAAATATAAACTTCTATTATTAGAATCCTCACGAGTCATCTGCATGTATCTCATTTGTGACGTCATCACTTGCAAATTCGGGCTTCCTGAGGAAGCTCGGGAAAAGAAAAAAATACAAAAAGAGGGTTTTAACCCGTAGTTTAGTCCCATTTTTAAAAAGAATTCATCATCTAGAGTACATTTTTTACACCGCATACAACAAATTTGAAAATGCATGGCCGTCTTCAGCCTAAGTCCCGGCGAACAAAATGGAACAAGCTTAGAACCTTGTTAAACCATAAAACATGTACAGAGAAGAAACAATGAGTTAAAACATGTTCTGAGCGAAATGAAACGAAATAAATGTAGCCTAATTTATAACAGAATTCATTCTAAAGCACAATGTCATTAACAACTCAACAACTACAATGTGATAGAAAAAGCTGGCAAAGGACATAGGCAATGAACTGTTTTGTCAAAACTTGCCAACTTTTTCCGAGTGAAGGGCGTGATTTTGGAAGGCGACCCGACTAGATCATTGATGCGAAATCGTTCAATAAAGCACAATGCACAGATTGAGTTCAATCGTAATTATATGATCGGTTGACTGTACACGAATTCACAAAAACGTTTGAACGCTTGAGCTATATCGAACACATATATAAATGTTCGATTTCCAAACGCAATCTACAATTTTGACCTATTACCCAGCGAAGTTTAAGGCGCGTTAGTTTTGATAAAGAAGTTTTTCCCAGAATCTGACTGTTTTTTAGAACTTTCAACATTCCATCAACTATTCTGTACACGTACTGACCTTCGTTCTGTTCGTTCGCAGAGCCAAATTTTCCAGACAACGTCAGAAGTGTCAGCAGAAGAGCGGCCAGAGAAATTAAACACACAATGATGACCAGCGCCAATAGGCCGCGATTTGATCCGTGTGAAGGGTTTGCTTTCCCAGAGTTGAGTGGCTCGTGTTGGTTCCTACAATTATCATTGGAATGACCAGTTTTGTCTTCTGTAGCATTCGTTGTTTGTTTCTGTAGTTGCACGGGTTCCACCGGAGTCGTTTTGTGTACGTCATCTTCAAAGTAGGGGTTTATAAAATATTTCTTAGACGATGCAAGCATCTCGAATCATTCGCCTGTTGAGTTGATTGTTTCAGGAATAGAGCCTCTTTACGTGAACAAGTTCGAAAAAAAGATGACAAAGTTTCGTACCCAAATATTTTATTGGAGCAAAAGGAAAAAGAAAATTGGTGAAAGAAACTGAAAGGAATGACAAATTATAAACTATAAATAGCTAAGAATGAAAGCTATCTACAAAGCAATAAATATTTTATTGGAAATAAATATTTATATTTTATTGGAGCAAAAGGAAAAAGAAAAATGGTGTCAGAAACTGAAAGGAATACCAAATTACAAACTATAAATAACTAAGAATGAAAGCAATCTAAAAAGCAATAAAATATAATGCGAAACTGATAAAACAAGCGTTCAGTAAGATTATGAAATCAAACACCCAGAATGAGCTAATTATAAAAGCTAGTAGTTAAAAGACATTGCAGAACCATAAATCAAGAAGCAACATCGTTCTCAGGGCTTTTCCTTTGGTAATTTGGGAGGGGAAAAGCAAGGGAAAAGGGAAAAGCCCTGTGAACGAGGTTGATCAAGAAGGGCAGAACATGGCAAAGAATAGAAAGCTAACTCATGTTCTGAGCCAAACAAAATGAAGAAATGCATGGGCCGGGGAGCCGGGGTGACACAGTGGTGAGAGCGCTTGCTTCCCACCAGTGTGGCCTGGGTTCAAATCCTGCACCCGGCTTCATATGTGAGTTGTGTTTGTTGTTGGTTCTCAGTCCTTTCCCGAGAGGTTTCCTCCGGATTCTCTGGTTTTCCTCCTCAAAAGCTAACACTTCTAATTCCAATTCCATCTCCTTGAACGTACACTTTCTAAGGAGCTGCTGAGGGATCCTCCGTGTCACGTGGGTAAAATTATTAAATTACATTTACAGTGACAAACTAATTTGAACATAAACAACACAATTATTTGGCCAAATAACACAAAACGTGCTAAAGCACAGTATTATTAGCAATGTAGTTACTACAATGTGATAAAAAAGTTGGCAAGACTGGGTCGTAGCCAAAAACTGGATCCCAATATTACACCGTATTGCTCGATGGAGCTAGAATAACACAACGAAAAGAATGGATTACTGAGCGGTTCGAAACTGATGAAAGTACCGTATTTTCTCAATTAAACGCCCCCGGCGTTTATTTCAAACTTGGTCTGGTGTACCCGGCGTTTATTTGAAGCCCGCGTTTAATCGGGGCCCGGCGTTTATTAACGAAGTGAAATTTTCTGTTATTTTTCAAGTTGATTTATTAACACCTATACTCCAATATCTAGGGCCAGTTTGTCAAAGCGGAGCAATTTTTCCCTTTGTCCCAGACTGTCCCTGGGTCTCCGAGAATGATTATTACCAAGGGTTACAGTGCTGCATACGGCACGTTGCAATCACGATTTGTGACAAACAGAACCGAGTCACTATATGAACAACATGGGGACAAGTAAATGTTACGGATATAAAGTTTTAAGTCCATAAACGGCAACGCCTGGACCTCGAATAAACGCCGGGACCTCGATCAAACGCCCCCGTCCTTTATTTAGAAATTAGCAGTTTTGACCCGGCGTCTTAACGAGGCCAGCGTTTGAACGGGGTCCGGCGTTTAATCAAGAAAATACGGTATGATAAAAAATAATAGGACTTTGCAATAGCTGGTTTTTACTGTCACGTCACAAAAAAGAAAGACGAAAACCCTTGGGTAAAATAAGTCAAGAATTTGAAATGTTATAGAAAATTATTTTAATAGATTCTTTTCTCTCTGAATCTCAGGTCTGTGTGGTATTCTGTACTCGAATTATTTGTCGTAATTGTGACAAAAATTCTTAGAGCTCAGTATGGAAAGGCGATCTTGGTGCCCCACGGACGAGCACCAGTTGTGGAAATACATCGTGGGATAAACGATAATACTGTTTTATTATTGTACTTTACCACGATGGCAACAACAACCTTTTTTACGGCTTTTCAAATTTATTTTTAAGACTCTTTTAATTTTACCCTCGGACGTACAAGCAAATTCATTCCCTTTCCTCTAGTGGTACAAGTAAGGAAGTGGAATATCAATTGACATCGAGTAGAAAGCCCTGAGCTTGTTCTACAAGAGGAGATAATTTGTGTTGTTTATGACGTCATATAATGTCATTAGATCCGCCATCTTGGATTTCACTATTTTCACTATTTTTGATACAAAATTAAGCCAATTAAAGTACTAATTAATGTAAAAATACATAATTTTTTATTTTGGTCCAGAAAACTGGAATAAGCCGTCTAACGACAGGTAGACGACACCGGGAGCTGTTCAATCTTTCAAAATCGCTCCAACTTCGCTTTTTCGTGGAGTCACCCAAGACGACATAGAAAACGTGTTATAAAGTGCTATTCCCGAGAAAACAAAACAAGCAATAAAGTGTGTAATGAGGACTTTTAAGATAACTACCCAAAATTTCGAAACATTTTTTCGGCCTAAACATCCAGCAACAAATAACACGTACTGCGCACTTTGGAAAACTTAAACTAGAAACGACACTAAGTTTCGGTCAAACATGGATGCCATAGAAACGTTAAGTCCCCTGACCAAACAGATGACACACACCAAAATGTTTCCGATAATTTTTGATATAACTGTCATTTTAGTTCTTTTTGTTATTAAAGATCAGTAACATGCCTCACGAACTAACTAAATGAGCAAAAAAGATGTCTCATAGTGTTTTTCACTGCTTGTCTTACTTGTGCCATCTTCCAGTAATAAAGAATCGGGTTAAAGACGAATTTAAATTAACTAATGTTCCCGTAAATTGTCTTGCAAGAAATACAGATGAGGAAATATCACTATGAGTGAATAAAGCTTCTACTATACCATGTGGCAGATAACAAACAACTAATATTAACTGCAACCACAGTGCACTGAACACCGCCTTCTTGTACCGCGCTATGTTCAGCGGAATTGTTTGACTCCGTCGCTCTTGACGAGTTTGGTTTTGTCCAGAGCCTTGTACTTGAGCTTGATGACGGCGAAGGGTGAAGAAAATCTTCGTGTAGGAGAAGATTGAGGTTAATAGACATAGAGGTATAGCGATATAGCTACACCATAATATTATACGGTAATTCAAAAAATACATTGATGTAGCGGCAATGGAGATGATCCAAAAGCCTCCTGAAATCACGCATGTTCGTTTCAAAGATACAACGTGTCTGTATCTCAGTCCCAACAACAGGGCGAGAAGTCTGTCCACGCTTATTGCAGTCAGTGTCAACAAAGACACTGAACCCAGAATGTAGCCTGCTACGAAACTTGAAACGAATGAATAGCGGCAAATATCCCAATGTTCGTTCATCGCAGACATCCACTGGGCAATGACGGCAGGGTGTGCAATAAGACCAACGTAGAGATCAGTTAGTGCTAGGTTGCGAAGCAATAGTTTCGATGGAGAATGCAGGGAAGACTCCTTGTTAAGGGCAACTAGAATCAGAGTATTCCCCAGACTGGCAGTTATGGACAGAAAAATATTCATCACCGAAAGACATATCAACTGGTAGTGTATTCCACCAGTTACATCTGCCGAACAAAACAGTTGCTCGAATCGTTTCTGCCCTCCATTTTCAGTGAAGTTTGTCATTTCCATTTTTCTGCAATATGGGTATCTATATAAGTATTCACTTACTATCACCGAAGTTTTCGTGTGGACTGATGGCCAATCGCTGCTTTATAAGTTTAACGACCAATAGTATTTATTCCATCCGTGATTGGCCTGTTACAAGTATTCTCAAACACGTCGAATTATATTAACTGAATTAGTCAGAAGAATGCTAATCTAAATTGACACGCAGATGTTCTTATGACAAACGGTTCTTTTTCATGCTGTTTTAATTCTTTCCAAACGTTTTTACCTTAGCAAAATCTAAATTTTCAGTTATGAAGTTTGGTTTTGTTGTTTAAAGCCAGAATATAAATAATTTTTAGAAAAACGTGAGCTGCATAATGAATTAAAATAAAAATATGACTTTTTGAAATTCTACTGATCTCTGATAGGTACAAAGCGTATGTACCTGCAGGTTACTGATTTTGAAGTAAGATCGTATCTTATTTCACAACTAAAAGGGACAGATGTCTAAAATTTGCATAACTGCAAACTTTATCGCGATATTTTATTGATGAGAAGTTCTTGATGGAAAGAGGAAGTTGAAATTCCATATCATATTAAAATGTTGTAACTCCTCACTTTAATTGCAGGTGTACCAAAGGAAATCGCGTTTCCTTTATTAATAATAGCGTAGACCTGTGTAAAAGAACATTAATCTAATGAAGGTAAAGACGCGGCACGCAAACTTTATCACGATAATTTTATTAATTAGGAGTTATTAAATGGAAAAAGGAAATTAAAATTCGAATATCATATTGAATTGTTGTCACTTAAATTGCAGGTGCACTGGAGGAAGACGCTAGGTTTTTTTTTTAATAGCGTAGACCTGAGTAAAAAAAAAACATTCTAGTGAAGGTAAAGACGCGCCAAGCACACTTTTTTGAGATAATTTATTATTCATTAATCTATAAATTTATTAACTAGGAGTTCTTAGATGGAAATTCCATATCAAATTGAATTTTGTCACTTAAATTGCAGGTGCACTATCAGGTTTTTTTTAATAGCGTAGACCTAAGAAAAAAGAATATTCTAGTGAAGGAAAAGGCGCGACAAGTGGATTGTAAATCCAAGTTCATCAGATCACGACATTGGTTGTTTGAAAAATGGTTTAAACTTCTAGACTTTAGTAACTTTGATAATCAGAAAGCAGCATTTAGTTATATATAAAATAGTGCAGGTCTTTGTGTATTCATTCAATAATAGATTTTATGTATCCTGAATTAAAACAAAACAAAACAAAAACAAACAGACAAAAGAACCGTAAAAAATTATTTTTCTTCATTTTCACTTTAGTAAAGCGGAAATGTGAATATGCTGTTCTTCACAGACACTGTAAATATACTAATTTTATTTTACCCGACTCGTTGATAGTTCCAACAGATAGAAATGAAGCTAGGTACACCTAATTGCAATAAGGTTGTCATAGAAAAAAGGAAAAAGGAAAAAGTCAAATAGGAATTAATTAAGCGCATGCATGAAATTTATTCATACAAATGGCCTCAAAATGCTTCAAAATATGAATAAATCAATTAATCTTGTTACAGCATAAAAATGTGGACTTCAAAAGTGCAGATAAAACTCGTGAAATTTCTGTAAATGCTACCAGTTGTGAAACTAAGCTAATTAATTCCTATTTACCTTTTTCCTTTTTTACTTTTTTCTATGACAACGTTATTGCAATTAGGTGTATCTTTTAGTTTCAAAAACCACTTTTTCCTGCCTCCAGTTCTTTAGGGTGGAGTAAAGTTTCTTAATCTTGTCACACAAATACTTGGCAAATGACCCAACGTATGATAAGAACCCCTATTTGGGAGAAGATTTTTAAAATTTTATCATGTTCAAAAAAAATTTCTTTGTTATATTTAGCATCAAGAGTCCTCATGGGCCCGATGAGGATAAGTAAGTAGTAAGTACTTAGCAAGAATTATTACATGCTTAGTGTGCGTATATTGAGCTACGGGTGCAAGCGGGAAGTTTGGAGAGCACGAGAGATGCCTAAAGGTTCTCGAGGCGTAGCCGAGAGCACCTCTAGCTTCTTGGGTGCTCTACAAACTTCCCGCTTGCATCCATTACTCGATATACGCACAGCTAAAAGCATGAACCAATTCTTTTATTGACCATAGACTGAATGACGTCATAAAATGTTCAAATCTCATGTGGAACCAAGAGCCGTTAGCCGTTTTGGACATTTTATGGCATCATTTCTAGGGTCCATAAGATTGTAGACCACGGAAAAATGTGGTCGACTTGTTTTATACAATAACATTTAAAATTAACCGGTGAATTAGATGGAAAATCAGCGCGAAGTCGCGCGCGTGTGACAGCTCGTAAGAACGTAGTTTCTTGAAGCCGTCGAATGTGTGGGAAATTTCATCCCATACAGTGCTCCCAGCTGTGACCATTTTGGTTGTCGTTGCGAGTGAAAACAAAATTTGGCGACAAAAAGTTTCCAAACAGGTCGCCAATTTGGGTACCAGTGCAATGCAAAGAGCTGGCTTGGCATCAATACTTTTTTGTGCAGTTCAATTACTAAGCCAAACAAATTCGACCACAAAATTATCCATTACAGAGGGTGCTAATGGGGGTACCCAATTGTCAGTTAACTACTAATTTTTAGGCCAATTGTCAGTTAACTACTATTTTTTTCACCAATTGTCAGTTAACTACTAATTCTAGTTATCTATTAACTTTCTTACAGCGAAAATTAGTGCGCCATAACCTGGATTTTCTTTACTTCACCACGTCAGTGATAAAAAATAGAATGACAGGCATGCACGACTCTCATGCACGTGTATTAGCCATTTTCATAGTTTCGGTCTCACGAGTTCTTTGAGATACCTACACCTTTTGTATAATATTAGGGAAGGTACTTCGAATATTTTCTAGAGCAATCGTTCTTGTATTAAATGCCAATTTTTCAGGAGTATTAGCTTCAAGTTTGGTCTGTGTTTGGTACTGCTGGTTGGTATTGCGTTACAGAAGGCAAGATTTTAAGTTTTGTTTTGTTTGTTTGTTCCGTGAGAGTTCTTTGGACTAGGCTCTCTGGGTAACCTTTCTCGATAAGATGTGATTGGAAATGCTTGATTTTTTCCTCAAGTTTTGTTTTAGAGGAATTTGTTGTAAGCAGCATGCAGTCTCAAGGCCTCACCTTTGATGAACTCCTGGTGGTTGACACGAGGAGTAATAAGTATATTTAATTGTTTCAGTGGGCTTGTAATCGGTGCGTATGTCAAGCACTTATTCGTATGATTTGACCGCCATTTTAGTGCCTATGGCAGCTCGGTGTGTTTGCACTGAGATCAAACTTATCCGCTTGTCGTTCGATTTCCATGAATTCAAATCCAACAAATGTTTACAAGCCATGTCCATTGAATTGTGTTTTGCCATGTTAAACGGTACGCGACCTCTGTGTCGTTCGATTGCCGATCCCTTGTCATCATCTCGATAAAAACTCAGAATTACTTTGACCACGCCCCACTCGACGCCATCACAGAGATCAACATGTGCCCGGTACGACCCTGGTACCTCTCGCATGTAAAATCTGTTAATATTTCACCTGGTAACGCAGCGGGACAGGTAAATACCACGAAAATAGCCTTCCTGTCAGGAAAACTTGGTTGTTTTTTATTAACAACAATAATCGTACTTGGTATAATTAATAGAATGTCAGTTACCTGTTAACTTTTCATTTATCAGTTAACTACTAATTTTTTGGCCAAATATTAGTTAACTACTATTTTTTTGGCCAATTGTCAGTTAACTGTTAACCCCATTAGCACCCTCATTACAGCACAACTATCTCAATCAACGCCAACAGCAAAAAAAGTAAAAAAGAAAGAAAGAAAGAAAAAAAAAAAGAAAGCAATGAACATAAAGAATATTCAATTTCGCAATTTATAATCTTGAAAGGCGTGATTTGATCATGCGTCAAAATCAGAGTTAATAGATTAACTCTGATAATACTATTAACTCTGTCAAAATACAAGAAAATAATGGAAAGATACAAAGGCCTGGTTATTAATCTAGTTACAAGAACCCCACAAAAACTGTAATAAAAGGGTTTTGGCTGACTTACCAGCAGAAGATAACAGCGAAACACAGGAAGAGTGCGAGCCGAAAACAAGACCAGAAAGTTATATTTTATACACTTTCAAAGGCAGAAAGTGAAAGCATTAAAAAAATAGGTCCGCACTGCGTACATGTGTCTTGTGCTGAGCTTTATTGAGCTTTGTGCATTACTGTATTGCTCGGTCACGGTAGTGCATTTATTAGGTTTTTGTCGGCATAGACTATAGTTGTAGAGGATTCTAGCTTCAACAGTGTAGTGAAGAAATATGGGTAGAAGTTAAGTTAAACAACAGTATTCTTGGTGCACTCAAATACAAAAGATTCTGGTATGTTTCGAGAATTCTGTTTCTTCATCGGCGTAAAAATACCGTTAACAGACAGCACGCGTCTTCGCCATTAGCACGCGCTCGCATTGTCACAGTGTAAGATATCGGGCACGCGCCATGATCAGAGAAGCAATTTGTACAGTAAGAGATTTAAATAAATTACTCTCGCGTACATCTGAACAAAAGTATTGTTGATGCGCTAAAAGACAAAAAATTCTCGGACGTTTCGACACTTCTGTCTCTTCGTGAGCGTTAAAAATACCGTCACGCGCGTCTTCGTAAGTGTAAAAAATGCGGTTAACAGACAGCACGCGCGTGTACATTTAAATTAATTTAAAATGCATCTTCGCCGCAAGCGCGCGCTTGCACTGTCACAAGAAAGCAAAGTCAACGTTTATCCCATTTGAATGCAGGGTCTTGCGCGTGCTGTCTGTTAACGGCAGTTTTAACGTTAATGAAGAGACAAGAGTCTTCAAACGTCCGAGAATTTATTATTTTTAGCGCAATACATTGTGTTGACGTTTGTTGACGTAATTAATGTCTTAATTATCTCAAATTAGACTTGTTCCGTTTGTTCTACGTTTTCATCAGTTGTTCACAAAGGAATAACGAAGGGGTAACGAAGGCAAAACGAGTGATTATCGATTACTATTATGCAGAGAAGCATTTCTGTAAAATACTTCGTGTACGCTGTCACGTATTAGAAACCTCAGTGAAATTTGGTTAGTATGACGTCATAATTTGCCGTATATGAAGTACTTACTGAAAAATTTTAGCGTTATAGCTTAGTGTCTGCGCTTCGCACTAGACACAAAAAGTCCTTAAAGCTGCCCGCTGGGCTGGTGATTCTATCATTCCCGCCAAAACTTGCGCCAAACTAGAATCTCGCGCTTTTTTTTTCACAGAGATTCACGCCCACAATGTTCCACCATATTAGGTCATGCTTTCCATAACAAGAAGCTCCAGAACAATGGGCACTCCATATTAGGAAATAAAAACAAGTCTTTCCAGTCATGCTGCTTACAACTTTATTTACAACCAGAAAGTTTACGTAGATTACACGGGAAACACAGGAACTGCGATCATTACACCTTGCGACGCTAGATAGGTTTCAACGAGAAAGATTCTCACGAGCACTAAATTCGCCATGGTTGACAGTGTTTACCGTACGCGTTCGCTAGGAATTGGCGTTTCTGGTATTCCCGATCAGTACGCAGATGGAAAGGCAGCACGGGTTTGGCAACACTACATCGGCGGTCACAAGAAAAGAACCGAGTCGTACAAAGAGTTTTTCTGTAACCTCCTGAGAGAAAACGATGTGAAGCATATCCTAGATGTCGCATGTGGCACAGGGTAAGATAACGGCTAGAAACCTTATTGCAAAGAAGATAATTCACTTGCGTTTATATTCATCACATTGAAATCGACACCTCATGAGGGAACTTGAAATTAAGAAACTTTGAATCTGTTAGATTTATACCGTAAATGTTATGTTTTAATTCTTTATTGAGCAGTGCAGATTCGTAGTCGCATCCTGCCATGCCAAAAGGTTTTTATTTGATTAGATCGTGCATTTTCTAAAGCTCGTGGCATTAAACTCGTGGCAAAGATCAATGAAATCAACAATTCGTTTGTGTTCGACTTGTCACTCTTGTTGTGAAGCCGGTTCGCCTTGATTGCCGGCAGGTTAATACGGGTTTCAAGTTGGTTCGAACGTGACCGAAACTGCTTGTTTTGACGTTCGTTGGCTTGGGGATCTAATATTAGTATTTGGATAAAAGAGTTTCGTGATTCGTCTGAATACAGTCATAAGCTTATTTGCAAGTAACAACCGTTTAAAGGGTCACGTTAGAATTAGTCTTAGTTTTCAATGATTTAGTTCAGAAGATATTTTTTGATCATTTCTCCTTTCTATTTTGTTTCACTAGTGAGCTTGAATTCTGTTGTAATCAGGGGTTGTATAGTCTTGTGATTTTTTCTGTCAAGTTTTCATTCCAAAGTTGACCTCTGTTTTGGTTGGTGTTGATGTTTATTTACAGATAAGACACCTGATCACTCAAACTTGAGTTCCAAGATTCTTAAATCTCATGGAACTGCAGGATGCATGCAGTTGTCATTTTGTCAGTAGTAGCTAGGTTGAACTTCCTTCACCTTTCAAGCCTTGGGGCTTGATAAAAAAGGAAGAATACAAGAGTCAAATCAAGGTAACTTTGCTTTGCCTACTTTATTCATAAGCGAATGATTGGGATCCATAGAAACAAAAAACCAACTTATGGGTTTCTGGATCCATGATCGAGTTATTCCCTGGGGAAAGTAAAATGAGAGCCCGTACCTGCCATGTGGGGTATGCATTGCCCTACAGGCCTAACCATTCACCATAACTTATCTCCCTTGATATTGTGTATAATAATGGGTATGAATCACAGAATTCATAAGCCAGGAAAGAGAAGTAACCAAGGATGCTTCAGGTCTTAGGATATGACATACACATTGAAAGTACATGTCTGAAAATGGGGTGTAAATCTTAAACGTCAGGTTGGAAAAATCACTGTCAGATGAAAGGTCACATTTTTTATCATCACTTTGATAAAAAGTAGAGCAAGTGTCAAAAAACTTAGTGATGCACCCCCAGCAAAAGGTCCAAGAAAATAATACTCCCCTGCAATTTAGCCTTATACAGCCGCATAGTTTGTGTAATGGGGTTGCCCCTGCCTCAGCCAGAGGTGTGGTGGCCTGATGGTTAGTGAGCTGGACTCTGGATCAAGCATTCTGGGTTCCAGCCCTGGCCAGGGCAATCTGTTGTGTTCTTGGGCAAGACACTTTCCTCACATTAAGTGCCTCAATCTCTCCTCCTAGGTAAATAAATGGGTATTACTAAATACCAGCAAAATAATGCTGGGGGTAACCCTGCAATGGACTAGTGATGGAAAAGCGGCTAATGATGATGTTGCGCTTTCAGGGTGGACTCTATTATGTTACTTGAAAACAACTTTAGGATGACAAGCACAGATGCCAGTGATAAAATGTTAAAACAGGCATGGAAAATACGCTGGCAGCGTCGTAAGGAGGAAGCATTTGATAATTGGGGTAAGTAATACACTAAAACTATTGGATCACAACAGCAAGAACCAATTTCTTGCAGAGGTGGCTAATCTTGAAAATCCAGTTTGTTATTTTTTGGCCATAGGATGTAAATTAACAAGTGCCTACCAAAAGCTAGACTACGAGCAGTCCCTATTTTTTCGCAGAGTCCGTCGAGCTTGTTCAAGCGAAATTTTTTTTTCGAAGGTCCGCCGAGCTTGAAGCAAAAAAAAATACGCACGGGGGAGGAGGCGGGGCAAGGTGAGAAGCTAAAAAATAGGGACTACCCACTAAGCCACAGTGTTTGAATTATGCGTTGCTCTCACAACGCAAAAATATGATTGGCTAACGCTTGGAGCATTGACAGCAAGATGTCAATACGTTGTCAACACTTGCATGTCATATTGCGAAGCGATGGGAGTGGGAGCTTTTGAGCTCTCGAAATCGCTTCTTGAGACTTACTCCCACTTCCTGCCCCTTTCCATAATGGTTCCCTCCTTTTTGTTGCATATCAGTTGTGAAATGTAACAAAATATAATTGCGGGATTTTACTTTTTTCCTTTTCAGTTCCCACAACCTTTGGAATCCTGCTTCCTGCCCTGTCTTCTCCCACTTCCCACCCCTTTTCTCTCGGGCTCCTGCTTTCTTGTTCCCCACCACTATTTAGCTTCAAAAATATATTATACAATGTATGGGCCAACTTAGCTCCCAGGTACAAAAATATCAAAATTAGTATTCTCCTTTTTGGTGCCAGAACATTTCATTCGTATTATTGTTTGGAAGAATACAGTCCATCTTTTCAAGCTATCCAGATGACAATTTTATTTATTCTCTCTAGCTACATTTTAACTGTTGCTTTGACTCTGTAATAAATTGCTTGTTGTTGGATACGTTTAATTATCATCATTAAGCTTAATCTCTGTAGTGATGAATTGTGTTCAGGATCATAACACAAAACTGTTTCCTCTTTATCTCTTCCAGAAATCGAAGAAGGCAACTGGCTGTCATTGCATGATGCTGCTATTGATGTTCCTTCGCAGGGTTTCGATGCAGTTATCTGTCTTGGCAATTCATTTGCTCATCTGCCAGACTTCCAGGGAGATCTGTCCAATCAGAAGTTGGCAATTCAAAACTTTAAAGACATGTTAAAGCCTGGTGGAATCCTGTTCATTGATCATCGCAATTATGATGCCATTCTTGATACTGGCAAGGCCCCTCAGCGAAATTTGTACTACAATGTAAGTTTTCCTTCTTATAATTATTAATTTATATTTTATTCTGATTTTATTTGCCTCTGTGTTGGGCGGTGGCAGTGCCAAGGGACATGTACACATGTACTAATACCTGAAATAACTAACCAACAAATTAAAAGTAAAAGTTAACTGCAAGCAAATGGGAGTGGAACTGCACCACAAGCAAACTGGATTGAAAGCTAGTCGCTAGCAAACCAGAGAAAAGGTAACCCAAGTGAGTTGGAGTGAAATACTGTGGTGTCGTTTCATTTTGGGTTTCAGTACACCCCACGCCAAAGCCAGTCTCTTCCTCTGGTGGTCAGGTGAGGGGGGGGGGATGGGGGGTGAAGGGGGGTTGGGGGAGGGCAGTGCAAGCTATTTGACAAAGTTTGCCGTCTGATAAGATTGAAAAAATAAGCAGTAGTGTTCATAATATTACTGAAAATACTGGAACCAGTACTGCGTAGTGTTCATATTTAAAAGTAACTGTTTTCTCTTTCAGAGTGACTGTATTGAAAGCATTAAGACTTCAGTGCTGTATGTGGATGGGAAAGAAAGTATGATAACTTTGGACTACATAGTAGACCCATCCAAGGCTTCAGATGATTTCACAGAAGAGGGAGAAGAACCAGCAGCGAAAAAGAGGAAGTCGTCTGAAAGCTCAGAAGTCAGGTAATTTTTTTTTGCAGACCCGATTGCATTCCTGTCTGCCCAGAAGTTCTTACTTCAATTTTTTCTACTGAGTACGACTGTATATTATCCACAATAAACAGGTTTTTAAGAGTTAACCTTTTGTTGACCATAAAATTATCACTGAGTGAGCATTTTCACCTACACGACTGCACTTCAAGAAAGATGAAGGTCACCTCAAGCTATTCACCATGGTGCTACATTTCTTTTTGGCCTCAAATGTGTTCTATATATCACACTCAAATTAACTTAAAGCAAATTTTTTATTCAAAAATATATACATACCCTACCATGAAAGGTTTGAATAACGCCCCCCGTCAGGGCTTATCAATTATTTTGTTCATAAATGGCCTTTTTGGTCCCCCCCCCATCCCCACCAGAAACTAACCGCATTATTACATAAACCATAAGCTTCCATAGGCCTTTCTGCCAGAAATATACCAAAATGTTGACATTCGTAGGTCATTTTCAAGCAGACTATTTTTTAGAGGGGACATCTTTCCGAAAGGCTACACATAACCTTGCCCATTTTTTCCCCTTTTTAGCAAGTTCCGTCTGTCCTACTGCCCTTTGCGCCTAAACACGTTCAGTAACCTCCTCAAGGGCATTTTTGGTGAAGATGCAAGGCATCAAGTGTTTGGCGACTTTGAACCCCTTGGACAAGTTGAGTTGCCTGCATACTATGTCCACATGATTTGGAAATCACCCGGTGAGAATGTGAATGGTTTGGAACAAGAATGAAGCATCAGCTATAGTTTTAAGTTCCAAATGTAACTTCTTCATATACTGATCAACTTACATTTGCGAGTTTGCATCATGGTACTTTTTTTAGGTTTGTTAAAATTTGCTTTCACGCAAACTGAAGACTTTCTATAATTTCTTGATTGTGGCACTATTTTTTAAAAAAAAAATCCTGGTAGATGGGTTAGACCACTATGCTTAACCCAACTTAATCGAAAAGCCAAAAAAGTATTAGTAATTTTGCTCATAATGTAGATACGGTATTTACTCGAATAAGCGCCACCCCCGAATAAGTGCGGCCCTTGATTAAGTGCCGCATTTGGGACAAAAGTTAATAAGCGCCGCCCCCGAATAAGTGCAGCCCTTGATTAAGCGCCGCATTTGGGGCAAAAGTTAATAAGCGCCGCCCCCGAATAAGCGCCGCAGTCCTGATGTGGCGCTTATTCGAGAAATTCCATTTAACTTAAAACAGCACTACAAAGCAACTCTATAACAAACTTGGACATTTATTTTTTCATCAAAGGCGATGTTTTGCAGTTCAAAGTGGTTCTTTTACCGCTTGACCATTAGTTCTTCTATCCAACATTCTTACAATACGTAATCCTGTAAATGTTGTGAAGGCCATGAACATTGCCAGGACAGCTTGAGCCACTTCTCTCTTCAGCAAGAGACAAATACTGACAATCAAAAGACGCTATTTTCAGTTACTGTAAAAGATTAGATTCTTTGTTGTGTCCAAATTTTAAAATATAATATAAGTGCCGCCCTCAAAATAAGCGCCGCACTTGAGGCGCGAAAAATTTAATAAGCACCACGGCGCTTATTCGAGTAAATAGGGTATGACAACTAATTTGAACTGAGCTATTAACCCAGCAGACTCGGGCTTAAAAAACACTAGAATTCCAGCTAGAAAGGGCAAGCAGCTTATACACGTGTGAATACAAGGTTTGTTAGACAGTGTACTTTCTGAACAGTGTACATACATTTAACCAACCTTAAATCAAAATTATAGATTTTATCAGTTTGTCACATTAAGAATTCTCTTTAAATAAATAATTATAAAGGCTTAGGCTGGATGGTGCAATATTTTTTGCCACACAAAGTTGTGAAAACAATCTTTTTTTCACTTCATTTTGTACAAAGTGTATAATAAAGCAAAGGCAATGAAAATACATTGTAACAGCTATTTTAAACGAGCTTGGTGTAATAAAAGTAATGTTGCTGCTATTTCTAAAAACAGTTTGTTTTGTTGGTATATTGTACACTTCTCCTAGCAGATCTAAAGGAAGTCAAGCTTTTTATCCAAGAAATCTCTGGTTTGCGATCACTGATAATATTATTTACTTGGGTCCTTAGCAAATTCCAGCCCATTTCCCTCATTGGGGCAAAGGCGAAAGGTTTAGTGAAGTTCTTAGCAATATAACTAGCCATACATCTTGCAGTAGGTGTCAGTTATATCAGGGTATTTGTGGAGTAGAAGCTCCCCCTCCCCCCCCCCCCCCCAAAAAAAAAAAAAATCATCATTACAGTTTATAAGCAACTGTATCAAAAAATTTTCATGAAGCAAGTATTCCCTGTCTAAAGACACTAATTGTCTCAAAATGCACCAGATTGCATCCCAGTGCACTATTCATTTCAAAAAATTCCGGGGTGGGGGGGGCATGCCCCTGGACCCCCTAGGAAGCTCGTGGCCTCAGGACTTCTTCTCCAAATGATAAATCCTAGCTAGAACTCGGGCTAGAGGCACTTCTGTATCTCTCATTGTTTTATTATGTTTATTGTTGTGACATGTGGTATCACTGGTTTTGGGAGAATGCCACTCAATCTTACCCCACCCAAACAAAAGGACTGGATCATTGTCAATATTTTTTTTTTGTAAAGATTTATTTTAAAACCATGTATATTACAAGCTGAATGCTAATGCTGTAGAACGTTTTACAAGACTGCTGGTTAACACAAATTGGCAGATTTCGGGCTGAATTTATTATCTTTCTGAGTTCTGTACTGATTATTGCAACGTTATGACATCGCCAAAGGTGGGATGCAATCAGCCACCACTGGACATCTCTACTTTCAAAGTCATCACGTGAATGTAAAATGTGAGCTTCTTTGCACTTCACAACTGTATCAGGATTCATTCAAGTACATGTACATCTTGAGTTGTAGAATATAAAATTGTAGTTTATCAGCACATAGTTCAACATGAGAAACTAGCTATGCCAGGATCAATCTAGGCACTTCTCGAACAGTTGTACAACAGATCATCTTAATGACCTTTTATGAAGTCCATACCAGAAGCGCTAACTTCTGATTACTCAGAAACATCTATACAGGTTGTCTATTTACAAGGATTTGAATCTTTTTGTCTATTGTGTGGCTGTTTGGTGGTGATGTCCATATGCAGCCCCATACTGTTGATACCATTGACTGTAATTACTGTATGCGTTCTGAAACAGAAAAATGTTGATGTTCATTAAATTTTATAATAGCTTGGAAAACATACATCTCAACACAAAACCAATCTCCCCTCCCAAAAATATGCGCCCATCACATTGCACGCACCCCTTTTACTGCATGTATGTGTGAGGTGAGCATGTCTCAACTCAATGTTTTCATAGTTAATTTCATTGTAACTACAAAAAGAAAAAAAAAAAAATATACCGGTTCTCTTTGTAGATTGCACAATATTTTTTTAGAAAGAGAAAAATAATATTGCGTGGAAACCCCAGTTGTGCAGTGCATTGCAGATTGATGATACAAGGACAAATGGAACAACAACATTTCTGATGCTTAGAATGTTAGTACATCTGCTTCACCTCTGCTCATTATCAGAACAGAGATCTTATGAAAACAGAATAGTACAGTTGCTATAGGCAACAGGGAACGAGCAAACAGTCACTGAACAGACCTGTTCACTAGCAAGGTTGCCGAATAAGACACACACTACCATCAGTAAAAGCCTTACCGGGTGTGCAGCGGAGTATGCAGCCCACTGGCTCTGCAAGGGTGTGGAGTAGCTATAAGCCGAGGCGGCAGCAGTGTAAGCAGCAGCGGACGAATATGATGTGTCGTATGCCTCGGCGCTCGTAACATGCTGGCTGCTATCAGCGGCTGTCACTTCTTCACTTTTTGATATTTTGGATTTGATGTCTGAGCTGTAACAAGAAGAGAAAAAAATATAATTAAAATTCTTTCAAGCAAAACTGTGCTCATGTTGGACAGAAACAACTAAGAAAGAAACTATAGTTTTTCTTTAACAGGCTAGTGAAACACTATTGTTATCAAACAGCCTGTTGTTTTCAGAACTGTAGCAGAAAGCAAAAAAAGTTCCCTGCAATATAATATGACAAGGAACTGCAAAGTTGCAAAATGCATTTCTGTTGGCAACAGGGAACGAGTGAAGAGTCACAGTGAAGACACATCCACTAGCTAAAGGTTGCCTCCCCTCACAAATTGATAACTAGTCTTCTTGCTGATTACAGCCAGTACTTCTTATTAAGCTTATTAAGCAATATATTCCAAAAGAGACTTGTTAAAGTTCTTCATGCATTGCTTTGTTCAGTACATCACTGTATTGTATTAGGAAACTTCTGTACAAACGATATGTAACTTTAATTCAGAAAAGACTAACAAAGAAACCTCACTATCCTGGAAAAGCTATTTTCCATTTGACCGACTAAACCAGTTACAGTGATAAAATAATCAAAGTCTTACCCATCTGTGTCTTGTGATCTTTTTCTGCCGCTCAGTGGGATTAAAGCAGATTTTCCTTTGTATAACTTAGCATGATTCTCCTGAGCCGCCATTATTTTGGTGATGTCGGCACTGAAATCTTCAAGAAACTCAATCTGTCTTTGAGAGAATCCTTGTTTGACCTCTGTGTCCAGTTCACTGTTCTGGACCAAGTCAAACACCTCTTCAACCTTTTCTTCACTCACTGGATATGCACCAAGCTCAATGTCCAAAAGTTGAAGGTACAGTCTCTTATTATCCTGGGAAAAAAAAGAAAGAATCAAAGGCTCTTCGAGCAACCTCATGGTAATTCGATGAATGAAGTGCCGACCTCCGCATTTTTTCTAAATAAGTGTCCAATAAAGTAAAGCAATCTCACTTTGCTTTATTTTTCCACGTGAGTTGCGTCATTGATGGCTCGTGCTCTCAGTGGTCGTAGCGCTATTCAGTTTCACAACCAAAATATTTACCGGTTAGTGTATTTCCTTTGATCCTTTTAAGCATTAAGTAAATTTGTTTTGTGAACATGTTTACTTTTCTGTCAGCACGTATAGCGTTATTTTTGAGCAGCGGAAAAAATTTGAGAGAAAAGATACGCCCGAGCACTTCGTGTATCTGCTCGACTCAAAAAGATAAAAAACGGATGACGTGACACGAGGTGACGTGACGCGAAACAAAAACGTGCCGTGGATGTTGTGTTGACTAAAACACGTCACAAGGCGAGCGTAATAATTTTTTATAACAGTTTAAGCGTAACTATATGTAGTTCATAGGTGCTATCAGTAATGTCACAATCTCACTTAATTTGCCTTCGAATGTTTTCTTGCGTGAATGGGTCATTGATAGTTTTTTTTCTTCAAATAAGCGTTCAATAATGTAACACAATCTCACTTTATTTCCCTGTGAATGTTTTATTTTTCCATGGGAATTGCATCATTGATGGTTCGTGCTCTCAGGCTTCGTAGCGCGAATTCTATTTTATCACAAAAATATTTAAGTGTAACCTTTGATCCTTTTTAGCATTAAGTAAATTTGTTTTGTGAATATGTTTACTTTTCTGCCAGCACGTATAGCGTTATTTTAAGCAGCGAATAAAATTTGAGAGAAAGATGCGCGTTTCTGCACGACTCAAAAAGATGAAGAACGGATGACGTGACACGAAGATGATGTGACGCGAAACAAAAACGTGCATGAATGTTGTGTTTACTAAAACGCGTCTTTGAATGTTTTCTTACGTGAATGGGTCATTGATAGCCTATGCTCTGAGGCTTCGTTGAGCGAATTCTATTCTCTTTTATCACCAGAGGATAAGTATAAGTGATCCTCTTTCGATTTGTTTTGTGAAATTCAATTTAGTTTCCTGAAAGAGAGAGACCCTGGAACGAGGTTGAAGAATAATTTGTTTCTGATTGACATGTGCTGAATGCGTTTAAAGGACCTTTCTGTCAGCACGTTTCTCGTTTAATGATAAATTAATTGCGGTTTGATATCAGAATCCAGTGAGTGAGTGAGTGAGTGTTCGAGTGAGAAAATGAGGCCAATAACATAACCTCATTACCATTCGGTAAAAAACGATGATAACATTAATTTTATGATGGTAAACACAATGTGCAAGCGGCTTTTATTGTTTCCTCGAGAAAATGGATATTTTTTAGACCACCTTATTTCTCGTTCCTCGGGACTCGAACTTCGAGATGCGACGATCGAGTCTCGCGTCGAGACTGTCAACTTACATTTGATCGATACTGTAAAATTAAACACCAGGGAGAAAAAGCCGAAAATGCTCTCTTTATTTCACAGCTACATGTATGACAGCTACATGTATGACAAGGCGTAACAACAGTATTAATGCCATCAAATTAAACAATACAGACATGTAGTATTAACTCACTAACATAATTATTACCTTATCTTTTTCCAGGGCACCTTTCAACATCACTCGTGCTTTTTCCACATTACCCATAACCTGTTAATTTCAATAAGACTAATTAAATTGATGTTAACATGTAAACAAAACAATCCAAGTTGTGCAATCAGTGCATGTGTGTATCATTAAGGGTCACACATAAATACATCTGAATGGCTTTAGTAGCTACAGGATGAACATCTAGAAGCCTATTCATTTTCAAATCACGAGACTACAAAGATTGCATTTGATTTCTGTTAAATTTGAAAAAACAATTATGCATTCACATTAAAATTCCCATCCACCCAACCAGACCATTTAAAAATTCTGGGAAACAAGTATCAATCAATAAAATCAGCCCTTTTATCCTTTTACCTTGGCTAAGAATCTTGAGTATCTGATAGCAAAAAATGTTGCCAATTCCTGGTCACTAGTCTCATTCATGGCTTCTTCATAAAGAGCAGAAGTGCCTTCAGAGTTTCCTCTTCTTCTTTCAATGTTTATTCTCTTCAGTTTTACCATTATTATGCCTGGCACACCCTTGTCTAACTCAGCCAAAATCTCTGATGCCTTAGCAGCATTTCCTACAAAGAGAATAACAGTGTAAAGATAAGTTTAAAGGTTGTTGCACACAAGGGGAGTAGTACCAAGAACTAAAAGGCAAACAGATCACTTTTACACTGAAAGTGGGACATGTTGCACAGTCAGTCAGTCTTCCTCCAGAGGCAGCAGAGCATTTTGAAACATGGGGGGGGGGGGGGCTTGTTTCATCGTGTTTATTGACCATATAAACTCCTTGCAGTACATTTTATTTCTTTTATTTGATAAATAATAGGAATAAAGAAATAATAATTTTTGCAAATAACTTTGTCTTTTTCCATGTTCATGACATCACCCCAACCAATATCCTTTACAGCAATGATATGTATGGCATACATGTAATTGCCAAAAATATATTTCTGAGTTGCCTTAAAAGTTTACATGTAGTTTGCAATGTGAACTTTATTTTACTATTTCCTCTACATCCCTTCTAAGCTCAGTAGTCTGAGCATCCAACCAGTGTGTAGAAGGTCATGGGCTCAATTGACTCACCTTGTTGTTCTTCAAAAGCAGCCCAAGCTAAATGAATGGAGGGTTTCCTTGGAAGGTGTATTGTACAGGCTCTCTCATACACATGACGGCATACCTCAACACTGTGCCCTTCCATGTAGGAAGCAAATCTTTGCCAAAAGTCCTCATACAATGCACAGGCAATTACACATCGCTCAAAAAGAGTAACAACCCTTTTATGATCACCATTGCTTAATTCAAAGTCAAGATATTCTCTCCAGTTTTTTAGCTGAACTCGCTCGAGTGGCTTAACATGGAAGTACGGTCTCTTAATGGCTTCCTCAAATGCCCATCGCTTTCGCACTTCTTCTTCCAGAGCAGTGTAGACTTTCTGCCTAGCTGCAATAACCTTTTCTCGTATTGCGATCGTCTCAGCATCATCCTAGAAAAAGAAAGAAGTCCAATAGAAACAAACACATGAAACCAGATAATAAGCTGCATGTACATTATGTAGCATAAATTTGTGGGAGGTTTGTGCATTTTTCTGATCAGATAAGAAGAATCAGAACCCTTTTAAGAGATTCAACAAAAATTGGCTGAAAAAGGCCCTTGATCCCTTCACTGTACTTTTTAAATGCAGCTGGAAGTCAGGTCACATGACCTGACACACTGAGTAATTTCCTAACTCTCCTCTGGGAGAATAGAGCCATAAACTTTCACATCTACTCTAGCTCTAAATGCTGTGCTTTGTCACATCACCCTTTGACACCATCATGAAGTCCGACCTATTACCTGGGAAGTGACAGAACTTTCTGCCCCAGGAGCAACGAGGTTCTCTGTGCCTGGAGCTACTTCGTCAGTATCTGCTTCATCATCAACACCTGCACGAATAAAAATAAAACAAGTTATTAACATGTGGATGGTACCAACAAAACAAAAGATAAATGGAATTAACAACAAAAACCGCCAGTGTTCCCTTAAAAATCAGCAGTGTTTCGACATGCGCATGTGCCAGGATTCTATGTGTCCCCCGACTGAGACGTGTTGGGCCATTACAGTGATAGCGTTTACAGTGAGCGTTGTTTTGTATGGGAGCATGTTATCAAGGCTGTTCCCCCCTCCCCTCCCCTCCCTCTCTTTCCACTGTTTAATCAGTGTGTTGGTCTGTCTTCCCTTCCGCATGGGGGCTCATGGCTTGGTCGCCAGGATTTGGTGTTGTTTATGCTTACCTGGTGGATTGCCTGAAGAGGAAGCTACACTAATAAGAGGTTCAGCCTCTGCTGATGTTAAACCAGGAGGAGCAGCTGCCACTTCTGCCCTGAGTTTAAGGAGTTCTTCAGTACACAGTACAGCAGCTATCGGGTTGGTGTTGATGTGCTGCTTAAACCTAAAACAACAACAAAAAAATATTTTCAGTCAAGTAGAGTATGGCTTGGCATAACATGGCACAGCAAGGCAAGGCAGGAAGGCACAGCATGGAACAACCATGTTTAAGAATTTATGGGTTGTCTGGTAACAATAGACCAATCCAAATTATTACCAAACTGAACTATATTGAAGGACTGTATTTTGCAGATATTGTAGATAAAACAAAACCCTTACTTTTCAAAATGCTGGCTGTAATTCTGAGTAGGAACCTTGAAGACTCTATCATACAAAGCTGTAACTTTCTGTAGCTGACCCTGGCTTTTTTCCCACTCAATGTACGCATCCCACAGTTTGTCTGCACGAAACTCTTCCCCAGCAGTAGACACCGCTCTCTCGAATAAACTACAAAATAACAACAAAAAACAAAAGAACGAACTAAGAAAGCAATTTACTAGGTAAGAGAATGGAGTTGGCCAACTTGAGATGTAAAATGTTTAAATCAGGACTGAATGGAGTGAAGCATGAAAATACCTTTTCCATCAGTAAAGTACCCCATACCAAATGACCTGGAAGAGGCCAGCATGGGTTGCGACGTACGCTCACTACTGTTTATCAACACCAGCCTAACTGTTATTAACAAGAAATACATGGCACAACAAAGTATGGGGGTTAGATGAACTGCCAAAAATAAAACAATCAGAAAATTCAAAAACAGAACTCTCAAAGTTTGAACAAAAAACACACTCATCAACGGTGATTTTTTCCTTGGTGTGCATTCTCTACCCCAATGAAACCATTTACATTCTCTTCAAGTCTTGGTTGAATGGGTTTCCTAGAGAGTAGACAATCAATGTCAGTATTTGAATCAACAGTGCAGAGCAAAGTTACCTTCGCATGACCTCAGGGCCATCAATCTGACCCTTAGTAGATTGAGAAGCAAAGTTGAGATAGTGTACCCACAAATCCACACTTAGAGGAATGGCAGCAATAGCTCCCTCAAATACCTAACAACATGAAAAAAGTACATGTCTGAGAAAACCAATTGCTTCCAATAGTTTCATAAGTTTCATTTGGTAGCCATCCAGATATGGTTGATACATGTATGTGGAGAAGCAAAGGAAATCATAACAGAAAGAAAGAAAATCACAACTGTGATGGACGTCTGGATGGCTCATTTTAATTAGCATAGAATTTTATGAAAAAAAAAAAAAAAAAAAAAAAAAAAAAAAAAAAAAAAAAAACAAATAAAGAGTAAATTTTATTTATCTGTTTACTCTATAGTTTTAGTTCCAGAGCAATCCACAGTATGCAAAAAAAAAAGGCGACTGGTACATTTTCCCATTTCTAGCGTAAAAAACCTAAAAACGTTTAAAGAAACGCACATAAAAGTTCTAAAAACTTCAAACTTAGCACATACAATGCTGTTAGAACAGGGGCAAATTTTTGGAAAACATATGGCTTTTTATGTTTCTACTGGCTGTGTTAGGTTTTGCAAGATATTGTGGTAAAATGTACAGCCGCCGTCTCTTTTCTTACTGTGGATTGCAAAATACCCCACAAATGAGATTCAACATGTTGAAACCCTTTGGTGAACAAAGCATGAAACAGAAGATGCTGTTGTTACTCGATAAGATGCAAATAAGTTACAGGATATGCTGCAGTTTAGCCAAATATTCTTGTGCATGTCATATTTTTCTTTTCTGATGAAACACTGTGTGTTCTGTGTTCTCAGCTATAGTACAAACCGAATTGGGCAAATTTAATTAGTACAAACACTGTGCATACCTCTTTAGCTTTGTCAACGTTGCCATTCTTCCTCTCCATATCTGCATATTTCTTCCAGTACCCATAGCAATAAGGGTAACGCTTGAAAAAAGCATCAAATGCTTGCCTTGCAGAAGAAAGCTTGTTCTACATAAAAGAAGAGGGCAAATAACAAAGTTAGCACAAACCAGTCCACCATCTGCTAAAAGCAAAGTCCAGGCTGATAAAGCAACAAGAAATAACCTCAAATGTGGTTTCTACAAACGCTGACTTGCACGGTTTTATCCAAGTAAAGGCCTAAAATTATCCTAAACAAAGAGAATGATTTGTCAGAAAACGTGCATGCTTTTGGAATAAATTTTACGGATGGAATTCACAACACATTCGAACTTCATAAACGCGACTTCAAGGTAAGATTATAAACAGCAGAGTTATTTGTGCACAAACCTCTTGCTCGACAAACTGCAAAAGATATGTCCAGCTTGTAAAATCCGCTGGATTTTCCTTCACAGCCTTCCAGTACTTGAGCTCTTGCTCGTTGACGACTTCTTTTTCTTCAACAACAGGGGCGTCTGTGGAATCTTCATGACTTTCTGTAATTGCTCCATTCTCCTTTGTTTCAGTCATGTTTGTATCGACATTGCCTTCGTCTGTCTTGCTACTGCTTTCTTTAGCACCTGAATTTAATTTCAATTCAAAATTCACGAATTAGACGCATCAAAACTCACCCCAAAACGACAAAAGCATCACATGCGTGCAATGCAGCATTTGCTCTTGATTTTCAATCATTTTAACTAAAAATAATTAACGAGATATTTTATCGAAAACAAAATATTTTGAAAAACGGAAATATCACGACCATTACCTTCAGGATGGATGAGATTTTCGCTTGATTCTGCTTCAGGAGCGACACCATCCGCCACCGCCGCCATTTTCGCTCTTCTTTCTCATGGGCGTGCGGAAAGGAGGGGCCTGGTCACTATTCGCGAAACGAAGCTATAACGAAAATTAACGAAAATTCTCCGAGGAGATCCGAAGCTGCAGCGACGAACATTCTTCAGATAGTTTGCATGCATACCGATGTCTCCACGATTCACGATTAGCTACGATTGACATTTTGTCAGTGTACAAACACTTTCTCTAGGGGAAAATGAATCGAGGTGAAGTGTATGAAAATTATCTTTACGTTGCAGCCCTGGCTGCCGGATGTTGTATCTCAGTGCCGCTTAAATTGAACGAGTCTAACTTGAAATATCGTTGTTTACTTTTTGGTGAGCTAGACATTTTAACGAACACAGTGGTCGCAGGAAACCAGAGATACTGTACATTCACGTTTTACTCGTCTTTGGCTAATGCTATTTTAGCAGCTTTGCTAGGATTCCTCAAATGGTGCTGCAATGTGGAAACTGAAAGCCTCAGGTAAGGTGTTAATTAAATTAATTATTATGTCAAAGATCAGAATTCCTCTTTTATTATTTATAAAGAGACTCAAATATTATTTTTCCTTGGTAAATTAAAGTAGTGACTTAGGCTCTATTTGACTCAGAACTTTGTGATTATTTTGTAATATTATGGACAATATCTTATTTTCAATTATTTCCAGCGCATACAAATTAATAATCTACAGTACAAATTAAATAATGCACCTTTGAATGGTTTGCCCCAGGATGGGAGGGGGGGGGCAACCCCAGGGGAATGACATTTTTTGGAATCCAGAGTCGAATTCCCCACCCCTGGGCACCTAGTGAATGTCAAATTTCAAAAATCTCCTCTTAAATTTCTAACCCAGCAGACCATTTTAGATGTCAAAATCCCTACCCTTGGAGACCTTCGCGATGTCAAATTCCCGTGGGTTGCCCCTCCCCCCCCCCCCATCCTGGGGCAAACCATTGATAGGTGCATAATTTACAGCAGTGTAGCAGCGCTCATAATATAAGCTTGTAATTGTACCAGTCCTCTAGTGTAGCACTGTTGCTTTTTTTTTTTTTTTTTTTTTTTTTTTGGGGGGGGGGGGGGGCTAGGGGCATTAGTAGAGTGACCAAGACCCCATTCATGTGAAACCTTGCGAGGGCTGCTACCCGGCTTACCAATTCAAGTTGTGTGATAATAATACCCCCACCCACTGGACCCATCCACGAAGCACACCCTGAGGAGAACTGTTTTGGCATCCCAAGTTAGGAACTTTCTATTTATTAGCATGTTCAAGTTATGTTTAAATATTTACCTATTTTTCAGACACAAACCCCCTTCCACAAACCTTTTTGAAAACTGGATCATGTACCCTTTGTAGCCTCACTCCCCTCCCCACCCCACCCCCCCCCCCTCAGTGAAATACTGGTTCCAGATAATTTCCATACTCACCCCATGCATAAAAGGAAGGTCATTGGAATTTCTAAGGGGGAAGGGAATCTCAAAAGCTTAATATTTCAAGAGAAAGTATAAGGCTAAACTGGAAATTCTAAAGGGGTTAAAGGGGCTCAAACCAAAAAATCTTCCATGTTTGAGGTTTGTTTTTTCTTTTGGAAAAACACAACAAATGATTTATTACAAAAAATGGCTGGTATATACCTTTTCCTTTACTGAGTAGAGATTAAGTTGCCCTGAGCACTTCCACTTACAGCTTACAAGATAGTGGGGGGGGGACAGGGGGGTCTGAACCTCCTGCCTCCCGTACCTTTTACTCCCGCTTCTTGTACCTTTTACTCCTGCCTCCCACCCCTCTCCGTAGCTGTTCTCTCCTGTTTGCTCCATGTCCATTGCGAAATATAATGAAATGTTACAAAATTTTACTCGTTTTCTCCCGGTTCCCATCACCCTTAAGAATCCCACTTCTCGCCCTTTCTCCTCCCGCCCCCCCCCCCCCCCTGTCCCCCTCCACAAGATACTTAACAATTTTTTTCAGCTTTTACATAAAAAACAAAACGAAAACAAACAACAAAAACCATTAACAAGAAATATAATTCTTACTATTTATCTAAAAATGTGCAAGTTTAATTTGTCCTTAGTTTGTAAACCCCTTTAGAAAATCTTCTTGACTGTGTGGTCTTGCAGGCAGAAATCATGTTGACTTCACATTTTTCTTACCCAAACTAGGGTGGTTTACTTCAAATTTGCTACTTGCATTTTGTCAGCCATCGCATGGATCAATTGTTTGGTGTGTGCTATCTTCATTGTAATGGGCTTTACAGAGTGGTGCAACTCCGTAACCAATAATGGAAATGTGGAAAGGTGTGTCTTACTAGAAAAACTAAATCCAAAAATATGCCAATGTTGGTCAACAAAATATTAAAATATTGTAAATAATATTTTTATCATATTACTGCTGAATAATTATTATATTTTAATTGACACAAACAGGCAGCTATAATTTAATGCTGGTTACTTTTATTCTTTTTAACAATATACCCCCCATGTGGAAAGGACAAAGGGTTTGAGTTCAAGCTTCATCGGCCATGACCAGACCAGCAGGGTTGTTCTGTTGTTGCCACAAGACAGTAATTGCAAAAAGGTGTCCCTGAAATAAAGTCACAAGGTGACTTCTGATAAACTGCTAGATTCTTCTTCCAATTTGCCTTGTGTATGCTTGAAGATTAAAGGGAAAATTTCATATTAAATCAGGAGCCACTTGTTGGAACAACCTGACAAAACGCTACAGCTAGAGGGGCTACCAATCAATATACTGATAATGGATAAGCATCCCATTGGGGGAGTATCAGAGCCGTCTTATTATACTACAGACACCAGATTTGTGCCAGCAACTATGGCTCAGAACTAGCTGAAACACTGACTTGACCTTCACCTCTTAAATTTACTTAATATTGTCTAACAGTCACATTTTATTTCAGCTGCCAAAAAGCAGAAAAGTGGGATTGGACTCAATACACACCAGCTGACATTGACGGAAGCAAGTTTTACACTTTTCTGTTTATGGCAGAGGTGAGAGAGAGATTAAATCACATCTAATAAAGAAATAAAAAACGTTCCCACAGTGCAGTGTTGAGTTATAATTATAACAATGCATGCGGGTATTTTTAAGAAATGCAAGAGAAGTGCATACTGAGGGCACAAGGCACAGTTGAATGCTTTTCGCATTTCTCAAGTGTTCTTGAAAATGCTAAACCTAACATGACTGCACAATAAGCCATTTAAGTTTTTTAGTATTTCTTTTATCACAATAATGTCAAAGAAATTGGCCAAAGTGAGGAGGGGAGGGGGTTGAAATACCACTAGCCACTGGGTTTTTAAATACTTGTATTACCCACTTGTCACATTTTGTATATTCTAACACACAGGTACCTTCCTTTTCTCCCTTAGATTGCCTCATTCTGTGCTGTAGTGATTTGGTTTATCGTAGTCATACTCTCTGGTAGAAATTTCAAGCGACGCCTGTTAGAATTAAGAGCAGCTGAATACTATCTCACTGACGACAGAATTGTGTATCCACCACCTATCCAAGAAATTCCTGTTTATGAAGTCAAGAGTGAAAGGGGATCAAGATATTTGTGATATTTGTCAAGATATTGAATATACATTGTATAATGATAAAAAATAATACATAAGATTATGATAAGCAAAATTTGCTGGACAAGGTTCAGTAAAATACTATTTAAATTACCGGTAAGTTAAATCTGGCACATTAGATTAGCAGACTTTTCCAGCCAGCGGTAAAACTCGCAAGTGCAGGCTCAAGTGGAAGAAATGCTGCTTTTTCATGGCTAGGCTCTTCAAGTTCTGGCACAGGGAGCCCGCACAAATGGAGTGACTGTTGATGTTTCAAAAGTCTAAAGGAATGTATGGGAAATGTTCAAACGTTCCTATAAGCATGAACTATAGCGAGTAATATTCACATTTATGTTCAAAATAAACATAAAGTTACCCCAATCATTGTGCCTTGTGGTCCTTATAGCTCAAAATGGCGAATTTTAGCGTTTTTGTGGGTTTTTATTAAATGTACAGTAGACAGCATCGCAAACACCGACAAAAATGCCAAACATTCCCCGTTTGAGCTACAATAACTACTACTCCAGGCACCCACCTTCCATTTAAGTGAGGCAGCCAGTTAATAGTACTGCACGAAACTCACAAATCGGTTAATATTAAGTTGGCAGGCATAAAATTAAAAATCAACACATAATCATCACATCTTTTAATCTATAATTATTCAAACTGCATTTAATATTGTAATCTGATCATAAAAAATACAATGTCGGACCCTTGTTATATTATTATTTTTCATTTATAAGCTATAATAATTATAATATACAGACAAACCCTCCCAAGGTGGTCGCTTACTGTTGAGAGGTCTTACTTTTCCCAGTTACGCAAAGTTACCCTACTTACTTTAAAACAGGAGATATTTATTTTCTACTTAACTGCTTAAATAAAAGGGATAAGCAATAAATTTCTGCAGTTTATGTTGTCAAATGAAAATCATTATTAGTCAGTTTGAGCATAGTGTAATTAATGGCCAAGTCATGTACATTCTGAGGGGTGGAGAATGGTCCTTCAAAAAATGCGTGTCTCGCAAAATTTTAGCCAAATTTCAGAGGTCTTGAATTTTTCTTTGACCCCTTCTCAGAGTCTCTATTTCTTTTGCAGGGCAAAAGAAATGTCAGTCTCGTCGTCTTGCAAAGTCTTGCAGTGCATTTACCATTCAACACCCTAACATGTAAAATAGAAATCAAGTTCTAAAAAAGGAGGCTAATTATAATTTAATAATAAAATATTTCTTTGAAAGCTAGATTAGTATACATGCAAGCCCATTGGCTAATATTGGGCAGGAGGTAGTACTGCACGAATGCTTAAATTTGGTGGGCTTTATCACAATTTTATGGTGCACACAGTCATGTATTGTTCATTCTCTCACATTTTGTGTTTGGACAAAAAACATTAAAATAAATTATTTATTTGTAACGTAAAGGCAGCCTTAGCCTTACGATAATATTTCACAATATTCAATCAAGTTGCTATAGTACATTATGTCATAGTACCTTCTCAAACGAGACATGTATCATGCAAACTTACTGATACAGTTAACTATAAACCTTCATGAATCAAAATGATTTTTTAAGGCCAGTGTGAACCATGTTCATTTGCACATCTAATAGTGGTGTCCCACTTCATTTAACAGTCTCTTAATGGGTACCTTATGTACAGCTGTCTCTATGTGTACACCTACAATTTCGCTACCTATTTAGTGATTTACATGATTCGTTCTACTTCCCAAACAAATAGATTTACAATGTACTTTGATAACAGTTTTCAGTGCCGTAAGCAGTATTTTTCATGGGTTTGTGTGAGCGCTGGGGCCATGAGTGTCTTGGCGGGGGATATTCTCGCCTTAGAAATGTTAAAAATAAATTTTATTGAAGTCCACATTTCCTGCATTCTGAGAGTCAATTTAACCCTCACTCCCCTATTAGGTGGACTTTTGTGGCCCATGGGGCCTTGCGGGTGCACCCATCACACCCCCTGCCTACGGCCCTGGTTTTCCTACTTGCAGGACTCTTTGTCACGAAGTTGAACTGGCTTGTAATCCTGAGAACAATCGTATAGCATGAGTCATGCACACAACACAAAGCAGGGCAAAGGCAAACCAAGCGGACATCTGATGAGCAAAACACAATGTAATGGTCATTAGTCAGAACAGAACTTTGGAATTTTTTTATTTCTTTGTTTATTAGGGGGGTGATTTTGTTTGATTTCCATTTTTTAGAGACTGGTAAACTATAGACTAGAGAAGTCCATTTACCCGTGGAAATTTGCTGGCACACACAATTTAATTTTTACTCAGATGACACGCTGAGAGACTCCCAGGCCAAGAAACCAAAATAAATTGAGAAAGCTTAATGGACTGAAAGCTCATGTTCAGTTAGCTAAAGCATTTATAGCATAACTTCCAACTAGCAATACTGTATTTACTTGAATAAGCACCGCCCCTGAATAAGCGCTGCATTTGGGACTTAAAAGTTAATAAGTGCTGCCCCTGAAGAAGCACCACATTCCCGATTCGGTGCTTATTCGAGGAATTCCGTTTTACTAAAAACTGCACTACAAAGCGACTCTGAAAAAACTTAGACATTTCTTTTCATCAAAAGCAATGATTTGCAGTTCACAGTGACGGTTTTACTGCTCGCCCATCGCCATGAGTTTTCGATCCAACATTCTTTTGATACGTAGTTCTGTAAATGTTGTGAAGGCCGCGAACTTTGCCAGGACAGCTAGCACCACTTCTCTCTTTAGCAAGTGACCAATACTGACAATCAGAAAACGCTATTTTCGATAACTGTTAAAGATTAGATTCTTTGTGGTGTACAAATTTTAAACACCGGCAAGTGTCGCCCTCAAATAAGCGCCGCACTTGAGGCGCGAAAAAATTTAATAAGTGCTGCGGCGCTTATTCGAGTAAATACGGTATTTGAAAAACATGTAGTCATGCTGCTTGACTACGGTAATCATTCCCCTCCCCCCATTGAATATTCACCCCCCTTCCCCCTTGAACAGTTGCCCCTTTTTGAAAAAAAAAAATAATCCATCCCCTGTCCCTGTTGTTATTTGAGGAAAAACTGTTGGCCATTGCTTAATTTCGATGATAAGTTCTTTACGTGTTATTTGAAGAATAGCATTTTGATTTACCTGTGCGGAATATAGCAGAATATAGGCACTACCACAGTCACTGTACTTTGGAGTAAAGTTCCTCCAGTCCATTGCCTTGAAATGGTCATGGGAACAACTGCAAAAAGAACAAAAGAACATTTAATGAATGGCATGATCCCAAGGGAAACAATTTTTTAGCTTATTTTTTTTTTCCATCAGAATTTGCATGTTTCCTGAGGGGAGGTAAAGGGTAATCAGGGTTAAAACTTGGCGGTTGCACGGTCACCAGTGGCGATTAAAAAGTGTCCAGGGCCACTAAAAGTTGAGGTTTGATCACCCGAAGGGTGACAACGATTTGAGAAGTACAAAAAGAGTAACAATAACAATAAACTGTTCTTTCCTTAAAGTACCTTTCTTTTCTTTTCTTTCTTTCCTCAACTCTAAGTCCATCAATTATATTTAAAGTTTTGTTCGAAAGTGCAAAATTCAAAGCCATTCGTAATCAAGTTTTTAGATCGCTCCAATATGTAGATGCCATTTTGATTTTATGGACACGTGACTCCAGACTTACCCAGAGTTCTATCTGGTACGCTTTCAAACATGAACATCGGCAAACTGAACTCACTCGACACTGCTTGAAATAATAGACCGTCTTAATTTTCACCTGGGTTTAGTTAGTTAAAGGTAAAAGCCGTGGGGTGTTTTTTCCCATAAAAATGGTTTTAAAATTTTTTTGTGTTTAATAGTAGAGAAAATTTGCAGGCCAGTTTATTTTGGCCTGGGCCACTAACAATTCAGGGATACTGGCCCGAGTGGCAACCAAACACTGAAGTTAATTTTTAGCCCTGGGTATATCGCACCTTGATAGAATGTTAATAAAAGTGAGAAAAAATTCTTCCCTGATATCCCACCACACAATGACATCATATAACTACTCATGTCAACTCCAGCTTTTTACATACAAGTTGACTTGCATAATTTATAAATATATTTGGTACACCGAGCTAAGACAAAAATGAAAATGGTGTAGAATATCACTGTACCAAGTTAAAGATGAGAGCAAAAATACCTGTTTACGACAAATGAGTCACAAAATGTATGAAATCCAGAGGAAATTATCGCAGCTGCAAAAAATACAAAAAGCGTAGAAAAAGCCACCAGGCAGAGACCTCTGATGCAGTTGTCACGTGACCTATAGACAAAAAAATGACACTTATTAACCCTTCACGACGGCAGATCGAAAGGGATGTGGACAAAACACTGATCCTAAGTTCCATAGACTATCCTAATGGACTACTCAAATGGACTATCGGGGCTGCAAAAAAATTGTTCCATTGAAAGGACATGCATCCGACTAAGTCACCATTTTGATCGGACAAAACAAAAGTGACATTCTGTCCAAACACAGTTGGAATTTCATCAGACATTGGCAAATTGTGGTCAAACAGTGTGTGATGTCCAAGTGTTATTTGCCGTTCTGACTATCCACGATGAAAAATTCTACTCCAATCTGGAATTTTCCAAGCAAATATTATGTTACCATCCCCATTACCAGGGCCGTAACCAGACCTTTGGCAAAGACGAGGCAAGATCTTCCTAGGAGGTTCTGGGGGTATGCTCTCAAGAAAATTTGGAAAACTAGAAGCTCCGAAACTCTTTCTTAAACATTTTTGATAAGGTTTTTTTCTTGAAAAAAATCAATCTTGTTCATCTGGGTATTATTTCCACAACTAAACATATCTTGTTTTTTTATTTTGGGTTAAAATCAAGACGAGGCACTTGCCTCGTCTTGCCTCTTGCTGGTTACGGCCCTGATTACCATTCAGTTAGCTAGGTACGGTGACGTAATGATTAACATGCTGGACTCTGGTTTAAGTGATCCAGTGAGGGTGAAAGCCCTGACTGGGTCACTGCATTGCGTTCTCAGTGAGGCAAAACACTTAACTCTTGCGGTGCCTTTCTCCACCCAGGTGAATAAATGGGTACTGGCAAACTTATAATGCTGGGTGTAATGCTGCATTGGATTAGAATCCCATCCAGGAGGGAGTAGAAACACTCCTAGTCACTTAATGCTACAGAAACTGTGATAAGCTCCGGCAACATGGTGCAGTTGGCCTGACGCCAACTTTATAATTACCATTTTTGAGAGCTAACTGTAAGCAGACTAACAGGGGTTCTTCAGTAATTAAGCTAATGCGGAGTGCTCTTCTAACTAACCAGTTAGCCTGAAAAGCACTCTGCAGGTTAGCCTGCTTATGGTTTTGTAGCTAGTTTTGAGTAGTAGTTTTCATTTTAGAGTAGTCCATGATTTCATTTTAGGGTAGCCGTCTATTTTAGGTAATCCTCGGGAACTACAGTTGTGAAAAATAGAATATTCATTTAACTCATTTTCATATTACATATATTTTATTACAACCAAATGGCACAAAGATCTAATTCTCTTTTTAGCTGGGAAGCTAGTTTTACATGTATACGTGACAATATCATCGCCCGTTTTTCATTATTTTATTGCAAAATCAAATTAAGAAATGGCCATAGTCCTCTTCTAACTATAAAATGACAGAAGCAGATTTTTGAACTTCAACAAATATGGCCAGAGCACTCACCTATTTCTTGCTCCCCTTATAAACTTGAGTAGTAATAACGAGCTTGAACCAGCAACAAAGTAAAACAACAACGGCAAATAGCACCACGTCGTACTAGAGCCCTGAAGAATCCGTGATCTCTCAAAAAGCTTTGCGAAGAGCAGACATTGACCGGCACAAATAGTCTTCACACCAGAGAGACACAAGGAAGACGAGACCTCCAAAATGAGTGCAACGATCAAGAGAATAATTTCACTAACATGAACATGGTATGTATGTGTGGAGAAACCAACGATGTTCAAAACCATTTTCCAAATCCAAGATATTTCATATTTTTTTCCATGCATCATCGCATCTTCACCACATCCACATAACGAACAGGTTATGTAAGCGGTCATATAGTGTCGATCGATGTGTCGATCGGGTAGGTGGGGAGCCCCTGAACAAAAGGATCGAAGGCTCAATCGAAGGAACGAGAGGAAGACTGGATTCCACTTCTTGTCGGACGCGAGGCGCGTATTTCGAAGTTCGCTTTTTGTTTGCGTTTTGTTGCGATTTTCAAAGTGAAAAGTACCGTTAAAGAATGGGGTAAATCCTCAGTTTTTCGTGGCTAAATATCAGCATTGGTTCTACAGTGTCTAAGGAAATGCCTCCTGTAAAAAAAAAGAAGAAAACGAAAGCTAAACACTTCGACGAACAAGGTGAGTTACCGCCATGTTTGCTCTCATGGAATAGTAAACGTAAACTTTATAATATATATGTCAAGTCAATACAGTGTGTCATATTATTGCTTCACTATGTTGAAGTAGGCAGTGGATGTAAAGAAAGAGAAATGAAGCTTCAGTCTGTATATTTATTGGCTCGACAGTGGAAGTCTTCGGTCTCAATACATTTGGTGGCTCGTTTGGTTCGGCAGTGGAAGTATTCGGTGTGAAGAGTTAGTGGCTTGTTTGGCTCAGCAGTGACTACCAAGCCAAACGAGCCACCAAATATACCTGTCTTCAAAAGTGGCCCTGTATTCTGTTGTTTAACCGTAACAAAATGAAATTAAGAGGAAATCCGCCAGGACTTCGAGTAGTTATTGGACAAAATTAAGCTTATGTACCAAAACTATTTACACCTGATTGCAAGCTTTTGTGTTACTGCTTCAAATATCTTATCGAAAGAAATCTTTTCTAACAACACCAAACATCGAAAACCAGTTTCGAAGTTCCACTGAATTCCCATGAATCGCTTAAAAGATGTGAGCTTTTGCCCATAGCTTGTGAACTTTGAATATCATTTTCTCAGACTCTGATAAGAAATTGTTGTACCAGAATTATTTCCACCTTATTGCAAACGTTTTTGTTACTGCTTCAAATATCTTATCAAAAGAAATCTTTTCTAACAACACCAAACATCGAAAACAAATTTCGAAGTTCCGCTGAATTCCACTGAATCGCTTAAGACGAATTTACAAAATGGCTACACGTGAGATTTTGCCTATACCTTGTGAACTTTGAAATTCATTTTCTCAGACTCTGATAAGAAATTGTTGTTGGTGTTATCACGGATAATTACTTACATCTTTACCTTTTATTAAGGGTAGGAAATAACGCAATAGGATTTAAATTATTCTGGTACTTGATTTTTGTCCAACTTTAATAAATATTACTCGTCTTCCTAGTGGATTCCGTCTTAAAGAAACTTCATCTTAGAGAAAAAAATTAAATCCACATGCAAACTAAGGCTACAGACTACCCATGATCCACTGTTTATGCCAGGAAAATGTATCAGTTTTTAAAACTGTTTTTTACCTTTTTTATATGATATAAGCTAAATATAAGTAAAATATTTATATTTTGAGTAATTAACTACATTTACTAAAAGTTAGTAATTATGTTTTTTCTGATTCAAACTGTGTCTTTACTGTCACCCCTTCTAGCAGAGGACACAGAATCTTCAGAATCAGGAAAACTTAGTGAAACACTTGAAGTAGCCCAACACCTTTCAAGAACTAGACTGGTATGTTTATTTAGGGCCATTCCATTTTATATACCCCCCCCCCCCCGGGGTTGATGATGAGTTTTCCTGCAGGGGCTGTGAAAGTCATTTGTGAGGGGGTAGCTCTGTCAGTATTTTTGTTGTTTTTTTTAAATCTTTCTGAACGTTAGGGAAAAAGTTGGGTTTTATCTGTTGGCATTTAAAAAAGGGGGCATTATGTCGGCACTTTGACCTTTTTTCTTAGGGGGTCAATTTTGACTTACCTTGTCAACATGGTGGTGTGGATATAAAATGCAATGGCCTGTAGCACTGTTGTAATTGTGGCATGTTCAACTTATGTGTAGTAATTGCCCATCAGGCAAATGTTTCTTTTGTTCAGAGTGAAAATGTTGAAATACCATATTCTCACACACAACTGGGAGCCATGCCAAGCCGAACCACGCAGCCTGACCTTTATTAAAACAATAACTCTAATACATCAAGAAAAAATGACTGAATCAAAAAAGACTCACAAAAGAATATACATAGGAATATAAAGAATTGAATCAAGTGAACGAAACATGGTCCCTTAATGAAAACACCAACTCAATTGCCCCTAGAATTACTCCATGGGTGGGTGGGTGGGGGGTGTCAGGCAATGGTGGATGGCAAACGCAAAGTGAACCGTGAACGTCTCACGTGACCTGAAACCCCCCATACACTCGAACCCAGGCTCCCAGCCGTGTGGGAGAAAAACGTTTTCCGCCTCTTTCGTTCCTCAGCCAGCGGAAAACCACACTTTATTCGATTAAGCGCCCTGGGCGCTTATTAAATTTTCACCATTTTTAGCAAGTAGTACGTTTATTTTGCAAGAAAACAATATATAATTAACAAAACGTGAAGATGTACCAAAGCTGAATTTTAACTGTTCATTGAAAGTTTCTGTAAAATACTAAGAAAACTCGGTCTTCAGGGAAGTCTCTTAGTAGTACTTAGTCAATTTCAATAATAATCAATACTCCTCTAGATCTGGTGCACTTTCTTAGAGGGGTGGGGGTGGGCGCTTATTCGAGACTGGGTGCTTATTAACTTTTCCTACCTTCAAGGTGGGCGCTTATTCGAGGTGGGGGCTTATTCAAGGTGGGCGCTTATTCGAAGTTGGGCGCTTTATCGAATAAATACGGTATGTACTAAAAAGATCTTTGGTAGTGAGAATCTAAATGAAGATGAGATTATCAAAATCCTTCCCGGGGATCTTTAAATGTGCCTTGTTGAATATTTGTTCTTTATTTCTTTTAGGATAAAGAAAATGCATGCACCCCACAAAAAAGAAAATCAAAGTCTTTGGTGCAACAAAAAAATTCAGATCCATATGATGCCGATTCTGAGCCCGAAGCTGGAGTCTTATCATCAATGATTGTGGATCAGAACATTCCTTTGGAAAGACAGCTCTTAGAGACCCGCTTGGCATCTTTACGAGGAGACCACTCTACACCAAACCTGCAGCCAAACAGAACCGTATACAGTTCATGCTATGGTTTTGATAATTTGGACTCGCCTTTGCCTTTCTCTCCAGTTGGAGAGCCCATGATGCCATCTCAGTTTGTGCCTGTTTCTCCTGGGTCTGTTTCTGTCACATCATCTGTGACCTCTATATCGCCTGCAAAGAGAAAAGCTGTAGTGTTTGATGTCCCAATTGAAAAACCAAGTAAGAAGATGAAGAAGAAGAAAGCAACCAAAGTTTTGGTGAGATGTTAACCTTAACTTTCTCTATTAGATTGCATACACATTCCTACATGTACTACATGTACTACCGGTAACTATCAGACAGTCAGGGATCGAAGAAAGCTTAAGACGGATTCCGCTGAAAGTTCGAGTAATTATGAGTGCGAAAATTAAGTACCAAAAATCTACTCATAGCACGGCAACATTTTGTAATACTATTTAAAAGATCTTATCGAAATTCATTTGTCTAAGTAACCCCGTAATTAAATTCGAAAGCATTCTCGAAAAAATTAAAGTCAAACCTCGTAAAAATGTTTAAAACGCGCGTCATTTTGGTTTGAACTGGCGTGAAACGTCCGTTTTAACTGAAATGTTGTCAATTTCAAATCCATTTTTCTCTCGTGGGGTCAGCTTGAGTGCTAAATTTTTGGCAGAATTTTGTTAGCTGTACTTAAACTGCTACCATGCTAAGAGGTCTTTTTGGTAACTTTATTTTTGCCTGTATTGCTCGAATGTTGGGCGGAAACCATCTTAAATTCCAGCTAGCCCTTCAGACAAGAAGTTCTCAAATTTTGCTTGCCGTGAAAAGTTGCATGCTTGTCTTCCCCCTAACAGCGGTTTACTTTTTTGCAATTTATTCCTGTTAGAGTTCAGTGAGTACTAATTATAATATAATGCCCATGTTGCAGTTAATTTTTGAACTCAGTTATTTTTTTTTTTTTTTTTCTAACTAGTTGATTTTTTATACTAGGTAAACAATAGGGTAGGGGTTAGGGTATGGGTTGGAGTCAAAAAATAAAAAATAGTGGTCCACCCAATGTTTCCTATGTGGCAAAGTGGATGAGGGGTTGGACAGCAACTCCAGAGGTTGAGAGTTCAAATCCAGTGCAGGTTAGAAAAAAAAGAAAAAAAATAGATGATAATACTTAGGGGAGGAGGATAATAGCAGATAGTAGGTGAGGGGGGGATGGGGGGGGGGGTGTTATGAGACATCAAGGGAGGGGGTGTTTTACTTTTTCTAACCTAGTATTAAAAAAACTAGTTAGAAAAATAAGTAGCTACATGTTGTTAAAGAAAAAATTAACTGACATCAAAAATTAACTGCAAGGTACTTATTCAACACAATGACCCTGTTCATGGTTCACGCCCAGACCTCTTCATCCAGAATCCAGTGCACTGACCATGATTTTAATGGACCACTGTGCTTCCCTCTATCTAACACTTAGACTTTCTAAAAGTCGTTCGCTTCTCGTTTCCAGTTTGGTGGTAGTAGACCTCTGCACTCGAGCCCTCGCGCTTCGCTTTTGCGCTCCGCGCTTTGTGTGCTCTCTTCGCGCTCTGTGAGCTCGACTTGTAAGCAAGTCTCTCTAACACTGTACTTCTCTTTGTCATCCTTTTAGGATATAGAAGATGAAGACTGGGTCACTGAAATGAAGTCACAGTTTGAGGAAATAGAAATGGTAGACCTTGTAGTTGACTAGTCTGTTGATGACCAAGTACGAGATGTAGGTTATTCCATTACTGGATTCTTGTATGATGAATTTAACTTTGAAAGCAACTTTACATGTACAGTTGTACATGTATACATGTGTGCACAGGCAACCTTTGGTCTACTTTTTAGATGGTCACTCAAGGTTTGGTTGGTAACTACTACTGTACATTACATTACATACACTGTATAATTTATGTCAGGAATGTTTTAATACATACAGTACTGACCACTTTTTTCTCATGTCAGTGTAAATGAATTTATTTTATTTATTAAAATTTACTATTTACTGCCCCTGTAGAAGCAGATACATGCAACATACTAGTAAGCTACAGTACTTCAAAGACTTGTTGCTTTATCTAAAATCCAGTTATTATGTGCATGTGCTGACTGTTTAAAAGCTACATGCAGATTATTGTGCAATAAAACAAAAATTATTGTTTTCAGTTGCCCTTGTAGCTGTGTTAACAAAAAATTAGGTTACAAGTTGCACCATTGAAAGGAGAGAAGTGTGTATTAAAACTAGTGTTTCCAGCAAATCTACCTCATTTGTCTGGAATGGGTGATGTCAAAGTCAGTATTGGTCTAACGTTAAATCAAGGAGAAAACATTTTGTACATGGCTGCAGCCTGCACTAGGATCGAAGCAACAAAAATGTCTACTCAATACACTGTATCTTAATACCCGATTCCCAAACCATGTACGAGACTCAGCAATGTGCATCATTGCTGAGTCTCACGCATGGTTTGATGTATACAACTACCGTGATTCCCTGCAGGCATGCGCTAAAGAGGGAATCGGCCATTGCATGCTGAAATTACAGTTTTGAAGTATTATATGTATTTCCAGTGCTGTGTGCAGTAATTTTTAGCAGGAAATTAAAATAAAGATAATAAAGGGTCACTAAATTTACATTTTTAACTGTATGAAAAGAACTTGCTCAGTTCATACTTGTAAGTTAGATCCATTCATCGCAGCCAAGTATGTGATGATAAATTGTATAACATTGTTTAAGGGTGTCAAGTACACATAAGAAATCTGTCTTTCTGGTTTTTAGACTTTCAAATAATGTATTTTCAGACAGTAAGATTCAGGTATTCATCACACCACATTACTGAATTGCAACAAAAACATAATAATGCAGTTATTGTAACATTCTCATAGGTAATAAACTGTTTTGTTTGTCTCTGCACAGAAATAAAACCATATACATTACAACTATATTGTACATGCTGAACTTGTGTGAAATTAATTCCAGGTTGGACCGCCACAAGTAGCCTTGGAACATATATTACTTTGCGCCTCACTGTTGTTTTATGCTACTTTTGACCTTATGAATCAATAATAATAATAATAATATTTAATACTTATATTGCGCTTTTTCTATAAAAATATTCAAAAGCGCATTACAATAATTATTATTAAACTAAATTAAAAAAGTTACACAGTAAAAATGAATTTAAAATTAAATATTTACATATTAAAATTTCCAGAGTAATAGTGAAAGGTAGTAAATAGTAAAATTTAAGAATCACAATATTAAATCAAATGAATAACAAATCTAACTAAAAGCCTTTCTAAATAAATATGTTTTAACAGAACGTTTAAAAGACTCGATGGATGTTTCCTGTCTTATTGGCAGAGGAAGACTGTTCCATAAGAATGGGGCAGCTATCAAAAATGCGCGATCTCCCGAAGTCTTTTTCGTTTTCAGCTGAGGTCTTTCTAACAATATACCACTATTGTTACGGCGTAGTTGATAATGTGAGGCCGGTAAGACAGAGACTAGGTCCTTAAGATAGCTAGGCGCTACACCGTGAAGTATCTTGAATGTAATAAGAAGAATCTTAAAATCTATGCGAAAGCGCACTGGTAACCAGTGGAGTTCACGTAGTAAAGGAGTAATGTGACAATACTTAGGTGCGCGGTAAACTAATCGTGCACTGGCATTCATGACTCTTTGAAGTTTCTTAATTTGATGCTCAGGAGCACCGTACAATAAACTATTACAATAATCCAGCCTGCTTGTGATGAACGCGTGAACAAGCCTCTCGGTGGACTCACGAGACAGATACTTCCTAATGTGCCGGATACAAGCAAAAACCCCAGTTATGTGATGTTGAGCTAGGCTTGATTTCCAGGCGTTCTGGAAGTCAGGTGTGTCATCCTCCTCCCAACGGTGTGGTGTGGGGCAAGGAACATGGGCTCATAAAATGGCTGGAGATCAAGCCTATTGTTCATCTTGCATCAGGGTTTTTGCCATTAGAAAGGCATAGCAAATCATGCTAGCACCGATAATATTTTGGTCAAATTTCATCACTAATATGTGAAGTGGAGATCCTATGGCATTTAAAGACTGCCAATTAGGTTGTGTTTGTAGCATAATTTCTTAAACTGTGTTCAGTGCCAAACTAGAACAGTGAAGCACTTAAAAGAGCTATATATGTCACAGGGATTTTGCAGATTTTTAGCCTAAACTGTTCTGAAATTAGTGGTAGGTAACTAAACCCATTAAAAAAACATTATCTTTAAACATGTAAAGGAAGATATAACCTTAATTTTTGGATAGAAATCATTCTGCAGAGCCCTATAAATATCAATTTAACAAATAGATTCCATTTTGCGGTGCGTCTGTTCAGTTATAGATCACAGATGACGTCAAAATGTGGTAAGAACAAAAAAAAGTGGCTTACGAGCCGCTAGGTAAGTGGGTCACTGTTGTTCTTACCACATTTTGGCGTCTTCTGTGATCTATAACTGAACAGACCCACGGCAAAATTAAATCTATTTGTTTTATATAATAAAACTCTGATTTGAACTATGAACTCTGATCACACGCGCGAGTCACACCACCACGTGACGTCATATATGCGCCTGTACTCTAATAAATCATAAGTAAGAACCAATCAAAATGCGCGTAGCATTCAGGTTATTATATAATTCTTGATGACGCACGGAACCAATTTGCAATCTTTTTCCATCCGTGCAATCTGCAGCCAAAGATGCTTGTTAACAGTTTCAGTGCTCCAATAATAGCAGTTTTCAATAAAAATGGAGTATTATTTTTAGGTTTCCTGCGACACAAATATAACTTTTGGCTGTTCAAAAATCTGGTAAAATCTGTGACACAGTCCCTTTTAAACTGCTTGCGTGCATTGCATGCCAGTTATGCTGGCTTTAATAATCTAATTGTTGTTTGCTGAACATCTCTTTGAATGTTAACTCTGTGAATCTGTTGTTATATCAATGCCCAGTATCCTAGTATCAATGATGGTTTTCTTTATAACTCATCATCTGTCTAGTGTGTTGATATTGTGAAATCAAAAGTTAATGCTTATCATTCTTTAGTTTCCTGTTGAGAAATCTAACAAGTTTTGGGAAATGACTTAAAATAGTTATATATAAAAACATTTTGGGGGGAGGGAGGGAGGGTAGAACTGTGACCTGTCAGAGTAATGTTTTTATTCTTCTTACACTATGATATTACAAAAATGGCCAACTAAAGCCAAGAAATTAGCCAGTTACTGTCAATAGTTTTTGTTGGAAACAAAAGCATGATTATTAATTCACAAAGTGCTGGACAAGTAGAAGAAAGTTCCTCTTGAGGAGGAGAAAACAACAGTTCTCGATTTTTGCGTGACTTAAAGTCACGCAATTCGTTTCCACAACCGGCATTCCCTTTTCTTGGCTTCCGGTTCAAACCTGCTCAGTCAGACGGTCAGTGACTTCGTTCGGTTCACGATGTTTACGTGGTTGAAGTCCATTCTTATGTTCCTTTTGCTTCAGTTTTCTACTAGAAGAAATATCGTTCTCGTTTTCAAAACGATTTGGCTTCATTTGTTAATACGATGGCGAGAGACTTGTTATTTTCTGAGAAGGAGGTTTGGTTTGCCTCTGTGCAGGTACGTAAGCTTACTTCCGGGTGTTGGGTAGTTCGGAGAAGGAGGCCAGTAACAGCAAGACTGTTGGAACACCCTTTCTTTCTTTCCAATTTTCTGGTACATATGGGTACATATTTGCACTCCTAGGTGGATAGAGGCAGAAAGGAAAGCCCAATCTTTCAATTGGGGATCAACACTTTCCACGTATTACAGCCAATGCTTGGATGTATTAATCAGTATCAACGCACCTTAATTGCAAACTTGCATGCAGTGAAGTTGTTCAAGAGACAGAAAGCCCCCGTCAGATTGAAAAATATTGATGATGGAAATAACGAAACGAATACCTATCTCTGTAAGCCACCTACATTTCGCATGATCTTATCGTCACTTGTCAGGAATCCCGCTTTCGTGCTAATAAATCGCACATGCTAGCTCATGTTCACACTAGTCTTTTAATTAGATGAGAAGTTTCCAAAGCCAACAGAAATATATGTAAAAAAAAACCGGTTTCAAAGACAATTTTTTCAATCTTTTTTTTTTAATTTTATCAAGAATTTTATGAGTGCCGCTCAACAGTACGATCGTATCGTTGCACCATGCAGAAGTCCATAACCATTGTTATAGACTTCCGGTTCGTAACTACGCGTACGTATTGAATGGTGATGGACTCTAGCAACTGACATTATTCTACTTTAGTAGCTTTGTTCTCTTTTTTCCACAGAGAAGTTTACGGGAAAAACGTACCCACAGTCCCGCTATCGTTATTTCTATTCAACGTTGGAAAATGGCATGACACTGTCTGGCAGGAGCGAAAGAGATTCTTGAATCCTTACATGGCCTTTGAGGAGATGCTCATCGGAGATGTCTTTGGAATGGGGGAAGTCGGAGTTAGATACACAGGGAGCTTTCGAGTGGGACTTCAACCGCTGGGGATGTCGGGTTCTGATAATGATATGATGTACATTTACAAATCAATCCGTGTTAACATCCCGCGGCATGCCAGTTCTGCAGACCATTTAACAATGCAGAAGTCTGAATTTCCTGGTCATGTGTATCTTCAGCTGAACGTCCCAAAGTCGAGTTTTATAAAGCTCTACCAAAAGATTGCCTTAAGCGTGCAAGTGGACAACTTTGGCTTTCCGATCGCTGATGAAATTGGCAAGATCTTGGATCAGTCTGGTCTGCAGAAGTTGGGCGAGGGCTTCAATGGATGTTTTCTGTCATCTGAAGTATTTACTGCGCTCCATTCTCGTTTCAACTACTTCCGGTTCGGTGGATGGGTGACCTTCCAACAGACTGGACCAGCAACTACCATAAGCTGGAACATGTCCACATTGCCTAATTATGTCAACATTGGTTCCCTGGATAATGTGTTTGCCCTTCATTGCCCCTCCTGGCCTGTGCAGGCGAGTCGTTGGTTTAGCAGGGAACGCAATTTCGATTTTCCGAGCGCTCATGTTATCAAGGCAATTATGAACTACGGGGTCGACCTGGTACCGAAGCCTAGAACAGCGGACAGTCCTTTCCTGGCAAACTCTTCATGTCGAACCAAGTTCTTATGGAGACTGTCTTTCTCCATTCCTGAGTTGCTTCTTGTTAATTCCTGGAACGACGCGCAGCGAATCTGCTACAGATATGCTAAAACATTACTGAGGACAAATCTTGGCCGCCTGGGTATTTCCAGCTACTGTGTATTGAACATCATGTTAGGGTTGATAGAAGAGACTCATTCTTCCCAATGGATTGATCGTCATCTTGTCCTCTGCTTGCAGATGATTTTGGACAAGCTTGAGAAGTGTTGCTCGGATGGTGTCTGTGCCCACTATTTCGTGCCTGAGAACAATTTGTTTTCGGAAATTCCCAGGGATAAACTGTTGAAGGGGTCCAGGATGTGTAAACAGACTCGCGACGAGTTGTACGCTCATATCTGGTTGAACAAGGGAATTTGGTGCTACCTGAAGGGAGTTCGCCAAACCAACTGGGCGCCCTTTGATATCCCCGCGGTGTTTTATGGAATTTCTGATGAACGCAGTCTGGGGGACTTTTTGACGATGTGTCCAGGGGTCTTGTCTGATTTGCAGAAGCGTTGCGAGAGGAACTACCGCATTTATTATTGCTTGAAGGTGTACCGAGAATTGGCTCGTTCTTGGTACGCTTCAGAACAGTATCCTCAGCGAAAAGAATTTATCCTGAAAGCTATGAGAACATTTCTGCAAGTTTCATCCAGGGCACATGCAAAAGAGGAAGAATTCATCATCAGTACTCTTCGCTTCGCATACTTCAAATGCTTGAGAGCTTACCTCCACGAAGTGGACTCCAGGTCTGAATGGCACCTATTTCATCAGAAAGAGTTGATTCGATTGCGGCAAACGGCCCTATCTTGTCAAGACGACTCTCAGAGCAATGTTGTCGTGGCTCTTGAAAATTACCTCGATGGCAACTTTGAAGCTGCAGCTACAATCTTAGAGAACGGCTCTTCGTTGGGCGAAAGATACGATAACAGTTCGCGAACGTTTCCCATATTTTCCGCTTTTGACAAAAATTCTGTTGACCGTCACATAAGAGACTTTTCGTTCAAAGGCCACGCATTTTATTGCCCAGAGATCATCGTTCGGTGGTATGTGTTATGGCAATGCTACCTTGCACTGGGAAAGGATGAAGAACTAGTTGCCTCAGCGCAAAGGAAGCTCAAAGAGTTAGATCTCGGCAATCTATACCAGGAAAACTTTAGAATAATGAAGCCTTTGTTTGAACCATTTGGGAGGTATTTGCAAAATGCTGCTCTTGATTAGGGAAAACGTACTGAGATAGTTTATAATAGTTTTTATGTTCGATTTCAACCTCGGTTTAAATGAGAAACTGCTGCAAATGAAACGAGATTCATAAAGAATCTCAGTGTAAAATTGCTTTAAACATTCAAACGGTATGTAAGTGTCACCAGAAAGTTTCTCAAAACTGTAACAAATGAAGTATGTCAGTTTTTGAACTTGGAAACTTGTACTTGTCAAGGACTGTGGAAAGAACGCGTCCATTCCCTAAAATTACTCATGCAGTGTAAAAGGCTTTTGAACAAGGCAATTCGTCCAGAAAAAGGTTGACAGTTTTTACCATAAACACAACTAAATAAACCTTGTTAAAATAAGTCATATTAAATCACACCGAAGAACCATACCACGTTTTCAGCTACAAGCAAGAGGGAGTGAAAACCGATCCGACGTCGCTCTTTCGTCGGACGGTAACTATATATCCCTACAGAAAAAAGAATAAGAATGATAATTTAGGCAGCGAATAGAACCCCCTCTCTACCCAGGACGAAAACGAAAAAAATGGGATTCTTTAAAAAGAGTCCTTATTTTTTTGATAAGATCGTGAAACAGTCAGACTCGATCTAGCAGCTGGTAAAAAGAGAATTGAACGTTAGCCTTTTAAAAGGAACATCGGGGAACACACGAGGCATGCAAAGATAATTCTTTGACCTCATTGAGGCTCCAACCCACGACCTAGCAGACTCCGCGTTCCCCGTTCCGTCCGTCATGTCTTTAACTAAACAAACGTAGTAAAAACTACACGATATGGATTTGGCAGCTTCAATAATTGCCTTCTTGGTCTCCTTCCCATAAACTTCGTGGTCTCATTTTCGTTGGTAAACGGCTACTTGAAAACTTAAAAAAAGGTAAAGAAAAAACAGAAACGAAAAGAACTTTCGAAAAAAGCGGAGTTCTTTTGGCAGAAGCAAGAAATAACAATATGAAAATCATTGTATTATCTTCGTCATGGTTGTACGCTGCAGTGCAGGTAAATCAGTAATAAGAAATTATTCATAAATGAAACAGGCCCTGAGTTAATTCGTGCGTTTCATTTATTTATCACTGCATGATGCAGCAAGGCTGGGAAATCACATAAAGCGTGAAATACTAAGAGTTGTGATTGCAAATAACTTAAATGCCCAATCCAATCAGGTAAGATGTTCGAATCGCTGTGAGCTGTCAGTTAGTTTTTATACGATGCAAATGATTGAAGTATTGGAGAATATAACCCTAAACCCTAATCCTTAGAAACACCATTATTATGCGCGGACGAATCAACTATTCACACAGGGCGCCCATACAAGCGGCGTGACTGTTTGTATGTTCGAAATATAAAGAAATGTATAAGGGATTTTGAAAGCGTCTTATTATCGTTAACTTATTTCGAGTAATGTCTATGTTTAAATTCAAAATAAACGTAAACCTACCTCAACTGTTGTATTTTGTCGTTTCTGCGGCTCAAAATGGCGAATTTGGGCGATTTGGAGGGTTTTGCGTTGACTGTTGCTTCAGCGAAATAAGGGCCCCTGTGCTATTCACTGACTGAAGTATAACTATTCCAAATAATCGATCCCCGGAAAAGACAGGCACAATGAACATGTACATCTGTGAGTATTGTCAGCACCTGAAGATATTTACATATTCCCCCTATTAGTAGCATTTAATTTATAAAGATTGAATTTCAAACGTGCTTTCTAATAAGCCCCCAAACGTGGATAGACTAGTGCTTTGTAACCAACAGTGGAAACGAGAAAAGTTCTAAAGCCGCTAAGAAGGACTTGAAGGCCAAGTCCACTGAAGCATCAGATAACTCTCAAGCCCGTTAGTTATGTCTAGGGATGGCCATAAACGCGGTATTACCGATCACACTCTTAGATCTTGTAACAAGCAAACTTTATATTTTTATATTTTAAGTACTCTACCATTTCGGATAAACTGAATAGCTTCAGACAGATATATTATTCATGGAGCTGTGCGTTTTTAGGCTGGGGCCCTGAAGTACTGATTTAGCGTTTAACAATAACTTTGGCCTCCGATGAAGCCCTTCTGCTTAGTGAGTCTGGTTTAGCTAAGCTAATCCCTTTATGTTTTCTCTGCCTCTCGTCTTAACAGACTGCTTGCAAGTTCTTAGTTGATAATATCTGGTCCCTCGCTACAGCTTATGTCTTCTGCGAGAAGTTGGATGTACACACTGGCTAAAAGATCATCATCTTCGTCACGGTCTTGCACTTCAGTGAGTAGGCCAATAATGTGCAATTATTTTATAAATTAAGCAAGCGACGCAAAGGTGAAAATCAAATAAAGAGAAGGACGTCTAAAGCAGCCTTCACACCACAAAATTATGTTGGCAAACTCAAGTTGGTGTGTGTGAACGACACATTAATAGGTGGCAAGCATGTTGGCAAACTGTTGGCGAGAAATGGAGACAAGGTCTATTTGTCGGCAACAGGTTGTCAACATGCTCGGCCAACTGCTGTTGTGTCGTTCAAACACACCAACTTCAGTTTCGATTCAGTTTGCCAACACAAGTTTGCCAACTTCAGTTTGTCGTGTGAAGGCCGCTTTAGAGCTGTGGCAATTAAGTTTCAGATAAGAAGGCTGAATCACTGTGGCCGTGAAACAGCACTGCAAGAAAGATAGTCCTTGAGAGTGACAGAATTGCAGCCTTCCACTTTTGTTCGGTGCATATAACGGGGAGGTGGGGGAGGGTGTTAAAAATTAAGGTTAGCAGGAGGGACTTCAAACTGTTAAGGTTGGGATATTTCGCGCTCTGGAACCTATACAAACTCCTTCCCGTTGCTTGTGATCAGACATATCAATGTTTTCTAACACTGCATCTGGGCAGACCCGTTATACCTCTGTTTAAGGGCCCCAAAATCGTATGAAAGGTCCTTTTATTTTTTCAATAATTATTACAAAACCAACATGAAAAACACCAAAGCGTATCTTGGGAGAAGAACATGCACAATGACGATGTTTAAAGCGTGAAGCAATGTTGTGGTGAAAACTGTCTCGTGTAACATACCGTTATATAATCTCGTCACGGCTTGTCGCTCTAGTAAGTGAGTAAACGAGTAATGAGCAAATGTTTTACACAACTAAATCAACGAAGCCTTGAGTTAATTCGCCATTCCTCGCTGATGCAACAAGGCTGGGAAATAACGTAAAGAGTTGTACGCTTGAGAGTTATTGACTTGTAGTTTAATTACTGACTTGTAGCTAATTATTCAATCAGGTAAGATGTCCAAATCTGGCACTTCTTCCAGCTGCCGGATAGATTCTTACGAGGCGAATGACTGAAATACCCGAGAATATTAGAATTATTAATACGTTGAGCGAATCAACTATTATTATTATAACTATTCCAAATAATCGATCGCCGGATAGGACACAGTGCAAACATGTATTTATGTGTGAGTTTTGGCAGCACCTGAAATCATTTGCCATGATTGCTCTTTCATCGTTTAATAATTTAATCGCATAATAAAGGTTGGAATTAGATAACTTCCCTATGCATATCGATTCACATCCAATTAATATTCAATAGTATAAGCCAACTGATTTCAGCATACTGTGCTATGCAACAAATGTCCATAAACGAGGACAGGCCAGTACTTTGCAAAAAGTGAAACAGGGAAAAGGAAAAGTTATAAATTTAGCGTGCAGAAGGACTTGAAAGCCAAATCCGCTGAAGCAGATCTGATCGACAGCATCATAGAACTCTCACGCCCTTTGCGTAGGACAATTACACTGAAGATAAGGAGACATGTTCAAAAATAACGCGATTTCAATGGCGTAAATGAATAAGCAAACGTGTTAAATTTTTAAGGATTCTCTGTCATTTTTAACACCAGGCACAGGACCGTATTATTCATGACTAAGAGTCAGACTGTATGGTCCAGTTAACAATGTATTTATTTACAGACAGTTTTAAGCCGGGCTAAGTTCATGAGTTTCTGCAAAGTATTGCATTTTTTTGGAACATAATGTTCTTTTGACCACCAAATTGCGTAACATTTAAAAACTTTTATGTTATGTTTTCCAAGTTCGGTTTTACGCTTTAATGACTAGAAATCAGCAAACTTATCTACAGATACAAATTGGTATGTTTTTTTGGTTGTTTTTTTTTTTTTTGATCAAAAAAATCGTCAAGCTTACCATAGGAGTAGAACACAATAACCATTTATTATAGTATGTAGCAAAGTTGTGGTTAAAACCGTCTCGTGTAACAATATACCGTTGTAGAATCTTGTCACGGTTTGTCGCTCTAGTGAGTAAGTGAGTAATGAACAAATGTCTTCGAAATTTAAATCAACGAAGCTTTGAGTTACTTCGTGCGTTTCATTCCTCACTTATGCAGCGAGGCTGGGAAATCACGTAAAGCGTTGTACGCTTTAGAGTTATAGAGTGGTATCTTAATTACTGACTTGTAGCGATCAATCCAATCAGGTAAGATGTCCGAATCACTTCTAGCAGTCAGATAGTTTCTTTCTATGATGTGAGTGATTGAAATACTCGAGAATATTAACAACTCCATTAATATGCGCGGGGAAATCAACTATTTGCTATTCGAAAGTATCGATCGCCGGATAAGACAGGCACAATACTTATACTTGTACACCTGTGAGCGTTTGTTAGCACCTGAAAACATTTGCTATGATTGCTGTTTTATCTTTTAATAATTTCATTTCATAATGAAGCTCGGAATGAAGATAACTTTTCCATGCATATCGATTCAGTTCCAATTAATTATTCGATCGATGGCATTCTTTTCCTAGCTTAAGCCAACTGATTTCAGCATACTTTTGCTGTCTAGCGATGATGTCCTCAAACGAGGACAGGCTAGGACTTTGTAAAAAAAAGTAAAACGGCGAAATTTTGAAAAAGAAAAATAATGGGTCGCCCACTACCTCTCGGAACGAGTTAATTCATTGGTTCTTAAAACAATAGATAACAGGTGACAACAATGCCCCTAGCCCTGAATAACAATAGAGGTAGTGTTTACAGCGGGCGAATGAAAATAGAGGCTCCAGAGAGGTAGTGTCTTACTGACCTCGGGTCGCCCACTACCTCTCGGAACGAGTTAATTCATTGGTTCTTAAAACAATAGATAACAGGTGACAACAATGCCCCTAGCCCTGAATAACAATAGAGGTAGTGTTTACAGCGGGCGAATGAAAATAGAGGCTCCAGAGAGGTAGTGTCTTACTGAAAATAATAAATTTAGCGTTTTAATGTCTTGAAAGCCAAATCCGCTGAAGTAAATCGGATCGACAACATCGCAGATTGAACTCTCACGCCCTTTAAGCCTATTTACTGAAGGAAAGACACCTTCAAAAATCACGCGATTTAATGGGGTTGATGAACAAGCAATCGTGTTAATTTTTTAAGTATTCTTTGACATTTCGGATAAACTTTATAACACCTGGCCCAAAAATATGTTATTCCTGAAATGGAGAACTAAGTCGTGTGTGGGTTGTGAGACTGTACGGTCCAGTTAACAATGCATTTATTTACAGAAAGCTTTAGGTCGGGTTCTCGCATTATTGCTGCAACAAAACTGTGTTGTTGTGATGATGCATGTGCTTCTTCAAAGTACTCCTTTTCCCGAAAGATAATGTTCTTTCGGCCACCAAATTGCATAACATTTAAAAAGTTGTTATGTTCATCATGTTCGTTTTTATGCTTCAATGATTTAAAATCAGCAAAAAGGTTATTTTCGTCACTCCATGTGTGATCATTTTTGTAGTCCGTAAATCGTGATCGTGTGTTTCCAAGTATCGTGAAAACGAGATCATTTGTTCCATCTTCGTCAAATATGGAAAATTAGTTTAGCTTCCTTCTACCCCCCCACTGAGTAGTTAACAATGCCTTTCTGATCATGAATGATATCGAAAGAAGAAATCACGAATCAATCAGGGACCAATCAGATTACACGGTTCAGTTCTACTGGACCGCTCGTGGAGCAAGAAATGGTATACGACTGAAGCTAGACAGTATTAAATAGATTTAGCCAAGCCTAAAAGCGGAGCTCCCAATTTACTCACCAATAACAGAAAAAATATAGCACTTGAGCCCGTGATCCAATGTAAATCATTATTTGGTCAGCGGTAAACTTTAAAAAAATTCGACCTCGATGAGTTCTATATGTGAGCCTGCGAAATGGTCATGTGATACTGGTCAGCGGATACCTTGTTTTGACAGCTGTCTATTGACCATGACATGGATGTCCAATATCAAAGATGTAAGCTGGCGTTAACCATAACATTAAACCGATTTCTGGAGTATGGCCGCCATGTTGGGGCAACTTCGTCGCACGCGCCCGTGAGCCATGCCGCTAGCCATGATGACCATGAAAAACCAAAAGCATGGGTCTGTTAATTTTTTATGGGTATGGGGCTCTGCTCTGCAGCCCTTCGTGCTGCTGGGAGCTCCGCTAAAAAGTAACATGCACAGAACAGTAACGGTTTAATCTTCAGTGTAGTGTTACTTGCATAGTGACTATCTTTCGACATATAATGACCCGCGTTAAAACTGTCAAACTGTCAATTTTTCTGGGTAATTAGCTAAATAAAGGAAACGTAAATTCCTGGAATATAACGAACAGACCCACCACAAAATGGCATTACTAGTTTGCATATTCACTTCGATTCACCGCAAGTAGAAAAGCATTTGAAAAGAGCATAAAAGAGCGCACAAGTTTTGTTATGAAAAGAGCTGCTGATCACATTGTTTTGACCTATCCTTCTTACAATACTTAAAGAGTTTCTTTTCTTTTCAGATTTCTCTAAAAAAAACGTCAATGGCTGCAGAGTACAATCGTCTAGAGTCGAAAACCAAAAAAAATCCCAAGGAAAATGCCACCATCTTTTCCATTCTTTCATTCGGGTGGGTGGGAGAGCTTCTTGCCACCGGGAACAAGCGTCCTCTTGAAAGTGACGATCTATTTCCTTTAACGGATGAGGACAAAACTGGACCGTCAACGGAAAAACTACAGTGGAAATGGAGTGAAGAAAGACGTGTTCCTGTAAAGAGTGGAAATGGACATCGACTGTTCAGAGCGCTCATAGCAATGTTCCCCTGGACTGATTACATGTTCGTTTTGAGTACAACTTTGTTAGTTGGCATTGGAAATACTCTCCAGCTAGTGTTTTTGAGTTTGTTGTTACCAGAATTAATGAAGTCTTCCCATAAAGAGCTGGCATGGACATATATCTACGCTGGCGGTATCTGCCTGAGTTCTTTCGTGCGATTAGTTGCCCAGCACCATTCATGTTATAATGCTTATTTGATGGCCCTAAAATTGAAGTCAGCAACTATTGGTATCATATACAAAAAGGTAAAAATAAAGATCGTAGTCGTTGTTCAGTGGGAGGCGCAGTGGCCTAATAGCTATAACCCATTCGACTCTGGATTAAGCGGTCCGTGTCCCCGCTAACCGGGGTCATTGTGTTTGTGTTCTATGGCGACACACTATTCTCAGTGCCCCTCTTCATCTAAAGGTATAAATGGCCACTGGTGAGCTGTAAGGGAAACTTAAAAAATGCTTGAGGATATTAAACCTGTGATGGACATTATCCCATCCAGAGACTTGACTTGACCTGACTTGGCCCCTTTTGCTTTTCGCGCAACATAGGACATTAACAAAGTACCTCTACTGATCCCGGTTTTGGGCCACCCTGGACGACACACCCAGCATACCCCAAGAATGCTCAATTTACTAGAATGCTCAATTTACTCTTTAAGAATGTTCTTGTGAAAATTAAATCATAATCAAATCTCTTTTTCTCTCCAACTAAGCACCATACGTTCTATTAATTTCCTTATCAGGTTATTAGTCTGAGCCAAGCGGATCTATCAAGGATCACAAGTGGATACATCATCAACCTTATCGCCAGTGACCTACAACGCTTCGAACATTCGGTTTGGTGCATTTTTCTGCTAATTCAAGCCCTCTTTGAAACAATAAGCGTGGCGTTTCTTATGGCGTACTTATTTGGATGGAGATCTTTTCTGGGAGTGGCTTTTTTGATCTCACTTTCCCTGTATTACGGTGGAATGGCTAACGTGTGCGCGATCCTACGATCACGAATCTCTAAAGTGGCTGATCAGCGCGTCAACATTATGAACTCTATTATCCCTGGGATTCGTACCATTAAGATGTACGCTTGGGAGTGGCCGTTCTTCAAAAGAGTGAAACGACTACGAAGGTACGTAAAAGTCGAACATGCCATGTTAATCCATGACTGTTACCATGAAGCCACTGCGAGCGCAACTATTACATCGGGGGTGGAAGGGGAATAAGCATCAAGTGGATCCCACCAACTGTTTGGTTACAGACAAAGCTAACACACAGTAGCAAACACGTCCCATCAAATAGCCAGTTAATCAATACACTAGCAGTATAAAAACTGCAATTTTGTCTGATAGTCTGATATTCTAAATTTAACTTGATAAGTTTACTTGTCATCATAGGATTACGTAGGGAGGTGGAGGCAGGGTGAAAATATGTGATGACGAGGGAGGGCCATTATATTTTACAGGCACTGTCTATCAAATCCCCCCCCCCCTCCCCACCCCATAGAAAATGAACTGTCACTTAATTTAAGCAATGTGGAATAATGAGTAACAATGAAAATCTAAAAATGAATAATGAATAAGTCGTAACAAATGTGAAGGAATAACGAATAAGTCAGTTCCAATAATTCCTCTTCCACCCCCGTACAGCGTCTTCCAATAACACACAAACCCAACTAACAATTGTGTATCCCGCTGCCCTCAATCATATTTGCGACGACAATCAACGAACCTTGAAAAAAGAAACAAACAAAAGGGATCAAAGTCTACCAATCATAAGCCGCAGACGTGACCCTTTGAACCCGTTGAAGTGCACTTTTGTTTCCTGGGAAGTCCGCTAAGATGATGAAAGACAGCCGGAGAATACACAGACGTTGATTGAGGAGACTCTGTATGTTATTAAAAGGCGCGGTAATATGAAAATATTTTCATCTGCTCAGAAAAAGTTAAATTTAACACACTAAATGAAGGTACGTTTTCATTTGGGGAGGGGGGGGGGGGGAGAAGGCAGCATGTTTATGAGATTACACCACAGGGGGCCCATACAAGCGGCGTGACTGTTTGTATGTTCGAAATATAAAGAAATGTATAAGGATTTTGAAAGCGTCTTATTATCGTTAACTTATTTCGAGTAATGTCTATGTTTAAGTTCAAAATAAACGTAAACCTACCACAACTGTTGTATTTTGTCGTTTCTGCGGCTCAAAATGGCGAATTTGGGCGATTTGGAGGGTTTTGCGTTGACTGTTGCTTCACGTAATAAGAAGAGAACAAGGGTGGAAAGCTCGATTTCGACCGCTCCAGCGCCAAGCCGATTTTCAGCCAGAAATCGGAATCGCCAGGCTTCCTGATCAAACACCAGGTAAACTGAAAGGTTGAAGCTTCTTCTCGGCGCTTTCAATCGAAAATCCATTCAAAATCCAAGCGCTAACCGCCGAATAATTTTCGAGAAATGCAGCTTTCGAAGCGATCAGAAACCGGGGACGTGATTTAGTGTTCCAGTGAGCAACCGTCACGCTGTTTGCTCTGCGCTGATTGGATAATGGTAAACAATGCCGGAGGAAACAGCGTGACTGGAACACCAAATCACGTCCCCGGTTTCTGACCGCTTCGAAAGCTGCATTTCTCGAAAATTATTCGGCGGTTAGCGCTTGGATTTTGAATGGATTTTCGATTGAAAGCGCCGAGAAGAAGCTCCAACCTTTCAGTTTACCTGGTGTTTGATCAGGAAGCCTGGCGATTCCGATTTCTGGCTGAAAATCGGCTTGGCGCTGGAGCGGTCGAAATCGAGCTTTCCACCCTTGTTCTCTTCTTATTACGTGAAGCAACAGTCAACGCAAAACCCTCCAAATCGCCCAAATTCGCCATTTTGAGCCGCAGAAACGACAAAATACAACAGTTGAGGTAGGTTTACGTTTATTTTGAATTTAAACATAGACATTACTCGAAATAAGTTAACGATAATAAGACGCTTTCAAAATCCCTTATACATTTCTTTATATTTCGAACATACAAACAGTCACGCCGCTTGTATGGGCGCCCTGTGATTACACCAAAAAAGTAGCCGAAACGGTCCCTACCATATTACTTAAAAATGACCGCTAATAAATGAAGAATAACAACGAACGGAAGAATCGGGATGGGGAATGGTCACATAGTTCTATCTTCTATAATTTGAGGATGATGAGTTTAACAGCAAGGATAATGGTAGCGCCATAAAATTTTTCGACAAAAAAACAAATCCCACAGCCCTACCTCCCAATTAAAAACACTTTCCTCATACCTGTTATCTGATCATGCTACGCCTCACGGCAATATTTTTTCTTTCAGCCTGGAATTAAAACTGACCCGATGGAAAATAGCAATATTGGCTACCTTCCAACCTCTTCTTTACACTTCTCCATCAATTGCTGCCTTTACTTCTTTGGTTTCACTGGTATCCTCGGGAACTGAACTCACTTCATATAACACGTTCATGATTTTATCCCTGACAACTGTCCTAAAGAATTCCGCGTCTTGGAAATTGTTTTTTCCTGGAAGCATGCTTGCCGACTTTGCCACAGCTTTGAATCGTATTCAGGAGGTACTTGAATTCCAGAATGACAACATCCACAAATACCTACACGATACATTCACGAAAGAGGGATGCACTTCTATTGGAGAAAATAAGTTTCCTTTCAATCACAAAGATGGAAGTTTCCAACTTTCCAGTAAAGCAAACACTAATGGCATTCACTTTGGCGAAGATCCATTTATTTCACTGCAGAATGTTGTCTGCAGTTGGTATTGTGACTGCAACAAACCAACACTGAAGTCTCTCAGTTTATCTGTTTATAAAGGCGATTTAGTGTTCATCACAGGTCCCGTTGGTTGTGGCAAGTCATCCCTAATGTACGCTATCTTGCATGAAATTCCACTCTTGAAGGGAAAGATATCATGTCATGGCAAAATTTCCTGGGTTGGACAGCAGCCCTAGGTATTCTCTGGCACCATACGTGAAAATATTTTGTTTGGAGAGCCGTTCGATCCGCAGAGATACCACGCGATATTACAGGCCTGTGACCTGCAGCGAGACTTGCAAAAGTTCCCGGATGCAGACATGACACTAGTTGGAGAACGTGGAATAGTTTTGAGTGGTGGTCAGCGCACTCGTGTCGGACTAGCACGCGCTTTGTATTTCGATGCCGATGTCTATCTTTTTGACGATCCATTAAGCGCGCTGGATACAAAAGTCGGTTATCATGTTTTCAAAACCTGTATCACCAGTTTACTGTGTGACAAGACCCGGCTGGTGGCCACTCACAATTTGGAAATCCTCAGGGATGCTGATAACATATTGTTAATGAAGGAAGGATCCAGTTTAGAGAAAGTCGATTTCAAAGCACTCGTCAAGTCTGGTTTTGAACTTGCTGCTATTGCAAAGACAAAAATTGAAGAAACAGTCACATCTGCGAAAAGACCAACAACACAAGAAGAGTCAGCGACGATATTGGACACAAAATACGCCAGACTAAAAACTACTGAAGAAGATCGTTCGATAGGTTCTGTGTCCTGGACGCTGTACTTGGATTACATACGTGCTGGAATACGTACAGCTTCAGCTGTGGCTCTGGTGATATTTTTCCTTATCGTTCAAGGTGAGCCTTAATTAAAATCATGATTGTAAAATATTCAAGGAATTACGCGCGAGTTCGAGTTTATTAGGAACCAACTAGAAGATGGTTTTTCATATTCTATAAAAAATATTGTAGATATTGCAAGTTTGAGCTCTTGGAAAGCTGCTAGTGGATGCCCCAACCATTAGGCGAGAGCATTCAGCTATTTTCTAGACCTCAAAAGTGTATTATTGTCCATAGGACATAGTAGAAAGAAAATCTACTTGTTGGTATAGAATATAGCATAAAAATGTTTCTCCAAGAGCACAGACTCGCTTTCACTTACGGCAGTCACGAATGCACCCAACACTGGTAAAGTGAAGGCTCAAATTTATTCTTTTCTTTGGTGACCTCTTCATAAATGAACTAAGATACCATTTCATTCATATTTCAAACTCATAGTCTCTCCTTCGACTCGAAAGAGATTCTAAAAGGCCGACAAAGGCGACAAACCTTGTAGAATTTAGACATTCAAATTTCAACTTCATTCATGACTTTTACGCGTACGTTTGGCTGTACGTTTTTAAAATTCGTCGTCAATTTCGATTTGAAAAGGAAAACATTGAAGTGTTCTGACAATTTGTGGCTAAAAACAACATTTTCGTACCTTTAAGAGTTTCGGGACGTTCCCATTTCCATCTGTTTGCAGCAAAATGCTATTAAGTACATTATTATAAACAAAAATCACGTGAGCTGATCCGAAAGGATTTTGAAGAACACGGTACATCAGCCCAGGTTTCATTTTCACTGTGTCGTTTTCCTCTCTTATTTCGTTTAAAATAGGATTGCGCATATTCACGGATTGGTGGCTTCTTCATTTGACCAGTGGATCACATGACCGGAAGCATCAGACTGTCGATCTTTACATATATGGCAGCATGGTAGGCGGGGCCTTTCTGCTCTCTATCGCTAGAACAGTTGCGTTTGCCAACGCCCTTTTAAACTCCTCTCAGCACCTACACAACTCCATGATGTCAGCAGTGTTGAAAGCACCGGTTTTGTTCTTCGACACAAATCCAGTTGGACGAATAATAAACAGGTTTTCTCGAGATATTGGTATCATGGACGAGCTAATGCCAGATGTGTTCCTGGAAGCTGTTGAGATTGTTCTGTTTTGCATTGGAGCAGTTGTTTTGCCGTCTGTCCTGAACCCCTGGATTATTCTGCCAGCTATCCCGCTCATGGTTCTGTTCATGTGGTATGGGCGGTATTACCTAAGAACATCACGTGATCTGAGGCGACTGGAAGGAGTAACTCGAAGCCCAGTACTTTCTCATTTTAGTGACACGTTGGATGGACTGGTGACTATTCGCGCATATAAGAATGAAAATGCGTTTCTGGAAGAATTGTACAGGTTTGGTCTAGCATTTTGTCGATAAAATATCGTGTTAATCTTGTATGATGCTATCTATAAATCTTTGCAGAGGATTAACTTGACTTACTGAGTTACTCTCTTAGTCAATATAAATGATAAACTCGCTGAAGCGTTTGCATAAAGGCTCGTTTACACGAACAATTTTTATGTGACAATTCCATCGCTCGTGTACATGAGAAAAAATGGCAAATTTTTATGTGTCAAATATATTTGTCGAGAAGCTGGCGTATCAGCTTTTATGTGACGAATGAAAATTGCTCGTGTAGACGACTCATATACAATATCGCAAATACTGCATCAGCATATGTGTTCCCCAATCTCCCAAACTCCCACTGGGCACTGTGCGTGCGTTTCTCTTTCCGTATCTCTGCTGTCCAAAGTCATTAATGGCGCGCTAAACTTTGAACTGCTGTCAAATAATTGTTATGTCATCTACACGATCAGATATATTTGTCGCATAAAAATTGCTCGTGTAAACGCGGCTTAAAGCTCAACTTAGAGCGGCCGTTTTCAATTTCTTTTATCCAATACCATTGTTGCAAGAACTCGAAATTAGTTAATGTATGATTTTGACAGTATAAAAGTTTCTGTTATTAACTTGTACGAACTATCTAAAAATATGGGTCAAATGTGGATAGGATGGCAGGGAAGCAATTGCTACTCTTTTATTTTTTTCAGTTAATTTTCTATTGTTGTCTGATTTTGTTTGTTTTCCTGGTTAATTATTTGTTTGTTTGTTTCTCTTCAGATTTCAAGATGGTCATAACCAGTCCTGGTTCGCGATTCTTTCCACCATCAGATGGTTAGCAATCCGTGTCGACATGATCTGCGTCGTGTTCATGACATTTGTACTTTTCCTCGCTATAGCTACTCACTCAGGATCAGGTAAATAATCGTGATTTATTGTATATGCCTTTAAAGTAGTTTTTGTTCTACTGGCAAAACTGCTGATAGTAGGATAACACCTTAGCTCTCTGTGTAGCCTGAAAAAACTCCCCTTGTTTAAAAGCTGACCCAAGACCTTTTGCAAAGCTGAATTACCCCAGGGCCACTACATTGAACGGCCACAACATTGGTGTTTAAAACGTGCAGTTTGGTTTTATAGCTGTTCTTTGATGACTTCTATAGGGGATTTAGGGTAGCGAAAGCATTTCTTGCAAAGGCCAGTCTTCGCTTGATGTCTACCTCCGTTCCACCGTGCTTGTCTAGCATTGCACTAAGGTATGGGAATGCTTCAAAGTCTTCTAGTTGGTTTCCTTCAAAAGTGATGAAACGCTCTTCTTGCAATTCAGGCGCATGGTCTTGGTTTTGCTGGGGTTAATGCTAAGCCCAACAACCTCAGTCGTAACGTGGAAGCGGGATGTCGTTTCCTGCATGTCGCTATGTATACTTGCTAAGAGTGCTATATCATCTGTGTAATACAAATTTTCTAGAACGGTAGTGAAGTTCCAACGCAGCCCTCTTCTTTTATCAAGCGTATTTCTCGTGACCCAATCAATCACGATAACAAAGATGAAGCCAGAAGTGACACAGCTCTGCTTCACACCACTTCTCGCCATAAACCAGTCTGATGTTATTTTGCCCTCAAGAACGCAGCTTGAGCTCCGATCGTACAAATTTCTGATGATGATGATGCCAGGAATGCCGTATATCTGTATTTTGGCCAACAGCTTCTCTCTGATGACGCTATCAAAGACTTTCCTGAAATCAGCTTCTCATTTACACCCTTCTTAATTCAGTCAATTGGAATTCTGCAGAAGATCTTCGATGGCACAGATAGGAGAGATATACCACGGTAGTTGTCACATATGGTCAAATTTCCTTCCTTCGGGACTTTCACAACGAGCGATATTCTTCAGTCTGATGGGACCTCCTGCTCCGCCATGATCTTGTTGAAGAGCTTATGAGCTTCTTGATTGGCGTGTCTTGCGTGCACTTAAGCATTTCTGCTGTGATGGAGTCCTTTTCTGGTTATTTCCTGTTCTTTAGTCCTGATATGGCACCTCTAATCTCAGCTTCCGATATTTCTGATGTTGTTATTTCTGGTAGTTGCTGTGCAGCAACAAAGCCAATGTTGCTTGGCATGTTAGTTCTTGCAGAGTCTATGTTAAGCACTTCATCAAAATGTCCCTTCTATTTTACAAGGATTTCCTCTTTGTTCATTAACAACTTCCCATACTTTTCGCGGATGGCTGTCACTGTGTTTCTCTTTGCCTGGACAATCTGCTTGTTCAGCCGGTAGAGGTCACCGATGCTGTTGCCCCTAGCTCCATTTTCGCTTCTTCCGCTATGTTGTCCACCATTCTCCTCTTATCAGCCCGTGCAATCGCTTTTACCTCCTTATCCTTTCTCCTGTTCTTCTTTCTTCTTCTCTTTTACCCGCGCAGACCTGACTCGCCCAAGTTGCTCTTTGATCTGCCTTCTTTAATCCACTCTGCTGTATGTTTCGGCACTAATCCAGTCACACTTGATCCTTCTTCTTTCTCCGAGGACAGCCTCTGCACTCTCATCCTCATTGTTTGCCAATGCTTCGAATCTGCTTCGAACTTCAATGCAGAACTGCTTTTTGACTTGCTGATCTCTGAGTTTCATTGTGTCAAACAGTTCCCTCCCTCCCCTTCTCTCCGTCTAAGCTCTGCACAACTTCAGTTTCACCCTTGCCAGTATAACATAATGGTCGCTGTTGGTATCCGCACCTCTCATCGCTCTGGTGTCGAGCAGAGACTTCCTGTACCGTCCATTGACTATGATGTGGTCAATCTGGTTACGATCGCGGCCATTTGGTGAGATCCAGGTAAACTTGTGAATATCTTTGTGCTTAAACAGTGTTCCACCGATGACGAAGTCGTTCAGTGTGCATAATTCTACTAGCCTTTCTTCATTCTCATTCATCGTTCCTATTCCTTGCCTTCCCGTGGCTCTCTCCCATCTTTCGTTTTCTTCGGTAACTTTGGCATTGACGTCCCCCATGATGACCAGCATGTCATGCCTGGGTGTTGTTTCCACTTCTTTTTGCAGCTGTTCGTAGAATTCATCCTTCATTTCTTCTTCTGCGTCATTAGTTGGTGCGTATATCAATATTACTGTAAGCCGTACATATCGTGAATTGAATCTAGCACTCATAACCCTGTCGCTGACCGGGTTCCATCTTAGCAGTGCTGTTCTTGCTTCTTTCTTCAGGACTATACCCACTCCTCTCCGGTGTTCTTCTTCAGATCCGGAGTACAAGATGTTTTCACCTGTAATGGCCTTCAATTCCCCAAACCCAGTTCATCTCATTTCACTAGTATGTCCAGTCGATACTTCCTGAACTCATTCACTACATTGGCTGTTTTGTTTACTTGGAACACCGTTCTACTGTTCCAGCAGCCAACTCTTAGAGTTGACTTTGGTGATGTCAGAGATGCAGTTGACAATGTGATCGGGCTTCTGGATCCCTTTTGGCTTTCTCCATAAGCCGTCATAATTGCAGTTTCGGGACTGCAAGATAGGAAATCATCGTTGGGTGTGCTGCATTTTGCCTGCCTGCATCCGTTGATGGATACTGCTAATTCTGATATGATTTCCGTAATCCGACTTCTATTTTACTGTGTGGGGTGATTGGCCCTAAGCCAAATCCCCAATCTGGAGGGCCAGGCGGACTGTCATTTCGTGTTTCGTCTACCCTTCGACCTGCCCGGCATGATTGAATCTGCCAGGGATATTGCAATCCCAGGCGGTATAACTTTCAGAGTCATGGAAGCACTCGAACTCCCCCACCACTTAACTTCAAGGCTACAGTATGCACAAAACTTCACAGCAGGACTAGTCTTCAAAACTCGAAGCTCAGAATATACAACACCGGTTCTTCATGGATTGCACTGGCTTCCAATAAGACAACGGATTGCATACAAAATACAACTCCTTACGTACAAAGCACACCAAAATATATAGTGGATTTCCTTCAATAGATAGATAGATAGATAGATAGATAGATAGATAGATAGATAGATAGATAGATAGATAGATAGACAGACAGACAGACAGACAGACAGACAGACAGATAGACAGACAGACAGACAGACAGACAGACAGATAGATAGATAGATAGATAGATAGATAGATAGATAGATAGCCAACTTTATTTATAATTTAAGATACAGCTAATTAATCTAAATTAATCTAATTACAAAAACTAAAAATCTCTAAAATTATGCTTAAGTTACAATAATCAAAATACAAATTATTTATCTACTACTTCTAATTACAAAAACTAAACAAAATCTATAAAATGCTAAAAATGGGAAAGAAAAGAAGACGATATGTACATGAGTTAAAAATAGATCAAGCTAGGGTTACAAAGTTGAAAAAAATATTTTTTAAGTGCAGACTTAAACGAGCCAATAGTGTTCTTCTTGGGAACGTCCAGAGGAATCTTGTTCCATAATTTTATTGCACTAACTTGAAAGGAACTACCCCTTCTGTTTCTCTGTTATAGTAGGGGCACACCAAGTTATACTTCCCGTAACGACTTCTTCTACAATGACGGTCCGAGTTCCTGCATAACAGTTCAGATATATAGCTTGGGCAGTGGTTTTCATTATTGATACGCGTAAATATTAAACTACTCTTTTGGAGATTTAATTCGTCCTTTAGCGGCAACCAGTCTAGCCGTCTAAATAGCACCTCACTCCTTTCTCCGATATCAGCATCTAAAATTACTCGAGCTGCTCGCTTTTGCAGATTACAAACACGTTTGACATTCTCTTCTGACGCAGTGCTCCATGCGCATGATCCGTACAGCATTTTTGGCTTGATCAGCGCTTTAAAATACAGTTTGAGCTCTGCGAGAGGCAAATTACGCTTAATCTTCTTTAGTACGGCAATCCGTTGTGACACTTTTTTTACAAAGGTCATCGATATGTTCAGTAAAGTTTAGGTGGCTGTCTAGTTTTACTCCAAGTAGTTTCTGTGACGTGACTTGTTGAATCTCAGTACCATTGCATTAAATTGTAAGGTCCTTATCTGGAGCTTTCTTCTCCAGGCGTTTGCCAGTAACAAGTAGACTTTTCGTTTTGGAAGCATTGAGTACCATCCTATTTTCGGACGTCCAATCGGCTATCTTGTTAATGTCATCCTGCAGCCGCTGCTCAATTGCAGGTAGATCTAAAACTGGAGCAAAGGTACTCAAGGTGGTGTCTACAATCGACCGGGAAACTGCTCGGGGAAGATCGTTAACAAAGATAATATTAAGGGCCCCAGGACTGATCCCTAAGGAACACCGTGTGTGATCAGTCTGTATACCGACTGCAATAACAACTGATTGCCTTCTACCCTTTAAGTAGTCCTTAAAGAGCAGTAGTTCCTTGGATGCTACCGACGCCGTATGCCTCAAGCTTTGACAAGAGTATGCCATACTGTACTCCGACGGCAACTAAAATCCATTTCAAAAATCCATTTCTAAGATCCATTTCAAAAAAATTAATGTACTTGTAATACCATATCAAATCGTAAGTATTATGGAGACAGATCGTTTCAAGTTGCTGCAACCAGTCTTAGGAACGCTTTACCTAATAGAATAAAATCCATTTAATAAATTTACGAAAGAGATTAAAACACTTCTTTTTAGAGCGGCTTTTTATTAATGTTATGTCAGCTTGCCCAATAACTCAGTGAGAGTTTTTTCTTTATTTTTTTAAGTCCCATTTTTTAAGCAAAACGTATTAGATTTTATGTTATTTTATTCAATTTTGAATATTGTAAAGCGCTATTATAAAGCGCCATTGAGCTCTGGAAATGGCGCTATATAATTAATTAATTTATCTATCTACTTATTTATTCAGTTAGTTAGTTTGTTAAATAGCGTAGTTTAACAAAAAGCGTTCGTTGATACCTTGAAGATCATTTAGGCAGCTCTTTAGTTAATCAATGGAACAACGAAAAAGGTTTACTCAAGTTTTTCAGGTAACTGGATTACCTGAGAAAATGCCGCTGAGGTTTTGGTATGTTCTATTTATTCTGCAGGTATCACAGCATTGTCTCTTGTATACGCTTTTCAACTTGCAGTAGATACGTCACAATACGGCGTCCGACAGTGTTCAGAGGTGGAGAATTACATGACGTCAGTTGAACGTGTCATCACATATACTCACATTGAGCAAGAACCTGGGTACGAGAATCTATCTCAACCTCCAGAAACCTGGCCAGAGAACGGTCAAGTGACAGTAAAGAACCTGGGTCTTGTCTACTACCAGGGTGGACCAGAAATACTTAAAGGTGTCAGTTTTACTATTGATGCCCACGAGAAAATTGGAATTGTTGGTCGCACAGGAGCTGGCAAGTCGTCGTTGGTTTCAGCTCTCTTTCGCATGCCTCAGCCATCTGGTGATGTCATCATTGATGACGTTATCATCAGGGATATTAACATTCAAAGCTCTCGTCGAGTGATGTCAGTTATTTCCCAAGATCCAGTTCTGTTTACCGGTTCACTGCGCATGAACTTGGATCCTTTTGAGGAGCACGAAGACAAGGAACTCTGGGATGCACTAGAAGAAGCAAGTTTGAAGACCATGGTGAAAAAGTTACCACAAGGACTGAGTGAGGAGATTAAAGAATGCGGGGCAAACTTCAGTGTCGGTGAAAGACAACTTCTGTGCCTGGCTCGCGCCTTACTGAAGAAATCCAAGATTATTGTAATGGACGAAGCAACAGCAAATGTCGATTACAGAACAGATCGACTAATTCAAAAAACAATCCGCACTAAATTTGAACATTGTACTGTGATTACAATAGCGCATCGATTAAACACCATCATAGATTACGATCGAGTTTTGGTTCTGGAAAATGGACAAGTTGTCGAATACGACAAACCGGAAAATTTATTACAGAACAAAGGAGGACAGTTTTCGAAACTTTACCACGGCTATGATAAAGATAATGATTAGTACAGAAATAAATATTGTAAAAAAGGTTGCTGCATGTAAATACGACTTGGTAACTGTTAGAAATCTGTATAATGCGCCCGATTGCCTTTGAGAGCTGGCTGTACATTTTGAAACAATTTTTTTGCATTGTGTGGGAGTTCTCTTATATATAGTGATATATTATCTTGTAGTGAAAAGTTTGTGCATGTATTTAGTAAAATGAATTGTAAGTAAGTAATGCTTTACATTCAGTGTTTTGTAAATAAGGTGGGCATTATGTATGTAAAGTCTTTGCAAGTAAAGGTTGGTTTTCACTGGGCATAAGCACCAGTATAAGGATGGGTTTAATAAAGACATCGATTGGTATAATACAGTTCACTACGATGAAAAACAATAAATATCGTAGCAAGGTTCCTGCATGTAAACACGACTTTGTAACTTTAAGGAATTGACATGATGCGCATCTCGTATTGAGTGCGTTTCAGTACGTACTTCCTGTACATTTTTAAGCAACTCTTTTTTAACTTTATTTTTAGCAAAAAACTACACAACTAAAACTTTTCGCTCTAAAGTTCTTTCAAAATAAAAAAAACCTATCATTTTGTAAACGCATAAATCCTTCCAATTAAAAGCCTCGGCATAAAAACGTTTTTAAAAAAGATGGGTCCAGGGCTCATTATCGGAATTTTACGGTAGTAAAAGAGAGGAATGACGGTATTCTAGCGGCACGAGATTTTGGGACAGCCTGCACTATCAGTATGTGCAACATCTCTTATATTCGCATTTTGCTCCGAGTGAAATTTTATTGCATGTATGAGAAGAGAATACGTTGATGTCCCTTCAATAATTAGTTGAAAACAGAAAAGCCAACAGTAAGCAACAGCAACAACAATAACAACAAGACTTGAGCTTTCCTTGTATGGCTATAAAACGTTACAGCATTGCAAAATTATAATGTAATGACAAATGTTAAACGAACACAAACAACAAAAAGAAGGGGGGAAACTTATTATCAATTATCAAGGGTTTTACAATAATTTCTCTCGCATATCAATACAGGACGATAATTAGTGGAGTTCGTTAACTTTTTAGTAATTAATGTTGAAATTATTAATTGCTTGGAATTCGTGATTTTACTATCTATTTAACTGAAAAAATTCGTCTCTATATTGGACATTGAAATAGAAAGTGAAACTCATCTTCAACACTAAGGCCACAAACGGTACAAAGTCTGTAAGCAGTTTGTGAGAGTCAACTAACCGTGTTACCTGGCCTGTGTATCTGTACTGTCATGGAACGCCTTAATCGTGAGAACTACCTGGAGTTGTAAGAAGCTTAAGTAAACATATACTTACAAGGATAACTGACCTGCATGTGATTAAAAAGGCATCGAACAATATTTATGTCATTGGCAACCAATAGCGGGTTAGGATTAGCAAACGAAACATTAGATCATTTGTGTAGAGATCAGCTTAAATACTAGTGCTTTGTAAGCTCTTCTTGGCATGGGTTGCACCCCCGAAGGTGGTACGCCGGTCCGTCAGTACACATATCCTTTCCTGGGTTGTAAATTGCGAAGTAAACTCTATTGTTGGACCCAACTTTTGTGTATTTTCTAAATTCTCCAAGGATTCTTTTCGCTGTAGCAGATCTCTAGCAGTTCCCAGTGGAGGTTGAGGTCGATACATGATTTCAAAGTCTGCTTAGATTATTGTCGTCAAACACCAGCCGCCGTTCGCTTGATATGAACTCTCTTTCAAAATGACTCTTGCATGAGCCGTCGAGATCATTTTGATGCACTTGAAAGATTATACTGCAGGGTGGCCCGCCATTGGCAGAAATACTTGCCTGTGTTAAATGGGACATTTGAAGAACTAAGTATAAATAATCAATTTTAAATCTCATCTATAAGATGTACCATAACGCGTCGCCCTCCTGCATGTCTCTAAATATCGTCAAGTTTCAACCCTCGTACAATTTTAGAAAAAAAAAACGTTTGTCAATTACTCCATCATTTTAAACTTACGTAATAAAATTATCAGTATCCTATACAGGGGCAATTCTATGGAACCTTATAAGCAATATTCCTGAGAAGTTTTTTTTTAAATGATCCACCAGTTGAACATAACTAAAGACACTTATTTTTGCAGCCTGAATTTTAGCGTTTTGATCTTTTTATCTTTGAAACATCATTGTAATTTTTATATAAGACTTTATCTACTAGTACTTTAAGAATTTTTCAACATGCGGTTAGCGTTATTATCTTATTATAGTCGAATGCTCTTTTATCGACTAGTTATTCTACTGATTAATACACGACCTCTCAAGTTACTAGCTTTGCAGTGAAACTACGAAAACCGTGAACACTTTAATTATAGTGAGAAAGAAAAATTAAAGAAACTTGTTGTCAAACTGTTCCGAACTTTTGACTCCATCACTGTCCATGTTTTAACATTTTCCGCCATTTTGAGCTATCATTTGATGGTTTTCTGCAACAATTTTCATTTCCAAGATCAATAAAAGTGTTCACGGTTTTATGATTTTCACTGTAACCCTCATCGTTGTATTGTACTTTATTGCCAAAATTGACACTTTTCCCCCGGCTGGTTTCAAGCAAGAAAGAAAAAAAAAGAAAACGAAAAGGGAAAAAAAGTCCTTAATACTAGAATGAGGCCTGAGTCATGAAAATGCCTAATTGAAACGTCAATGAAACATGTATAATCTTGAAATACAGCGATAGGCGCCGTCCCACCCACCGTAGCAACAGGTATTTCACGCTTTATAGCACTTGTGCGATACGACAATTATTTACTGATCATTTGTTTGACAAAAACTAGAAAAGGAACTATCTGTGCACTCGGAATTCCAGGACAATTTCGTCAAATGTTCAGTTTTGAATGTTTTGGCGACGGACATCAAAAATGGAGTTGTCACATGGGTGAGTGATACTCTTTATCTTGAAATGTAATTATATTTCTATGTGCATGTTATCAGTGGCAAAGGAAAACTGAACAGAAACACGGTGTGATGTGAGTGTCTTTAACAAAAAGGAAATAATTCTTCATAAAACTGATTTGTAATTATGTAGCTACAAAAATAGTATGTCTGAAATTAAACTCATATTGCATATTGGCGGCCTCATTTTTTTCATTCATAATTCCAAGTTTGATCTTGTGTATGTGCAGCGAGCGTATGACGTCCTAGTTAAATAGCCTTATGAAGCTTCAAAGTAAAAGTAACATATGACTTGGTAGCTTCGATCCCTTCGGGACTCTGGTAAAATAGTCCAGCATTGCAGAGGTCAAGGTTTTTCAATCCCGGTGAAGCCTTTTTTCTTTAAGCGTTCCTGGAAACTAAATGAGTTGCTTCATTACTGCGATGACCTTTCATGGTCTGCGGTGAAAATGGATTAAAATTAATTAAATTAAATCAAATTAGAGTCTACTGATATCGCAATTGAAACTGAATATTGATTTCTCTTGAGAGTTAGCGGTTTGGCCTCTGAATCGAGTGGTCTGGGTTACAGCGCTAGCCAGGGTCATTGTGTTTTGTTCTTCGGGCTGTGTTCACACTTCGTACCTGGAAAAGTGACCGCATACGATTCTCGCTCGGCACCCATGAGAATACACTAGGTTTTCAAATACCACGCCAGAACTCGGGGACAGTGATCGTGCCCCATCGAGTACAAGGTCAAAACTCGAGCACTAAAGGATATTTGGGTACTTTGGTTCCCAGTGTCTGAACACGACACTATATTTTTGCCGGTGCCATAGTACAACTGCACGGGCACCAAGTATGAACACGGCCTTAGACAAGACACTTGACTCTAACGGTACCTCTCTCTGGATTGCAGACAATAGCTTTAAATTAAATGTTACGCACTATTACTTAACATAGACAAACGGTAACTTCTGTAGACTTTGTACAGCCACTCCTTTATCGCTTCCAACGAGTGGGTTTATACATAAATGGTACATAAAAGATGAACACTAATTTTACTTTAAGAACCGCTAATTTTATTTGCAGTTTCATGTGATCAAGTAAGCGTCATAAAAGTTAATCTGCAGTGATTCAGTTAGTCAGCTGAGGAACCCTGAGGAGTAACACACATCCGTGGGAACATTCTTAGCAGGGGGTCTACGAGCGTACAAACAAAACGTCGCCATGAAACACGATCGAGCGTGCTCCAGTCTTGCACGCTTTCTTGCGTGCTATCTTTTCACTTGCGTGGCCGTTTATTTGTACTTCCGGTATTACTTGTTGGACGAGAGGGACTATGGGACGCCTCCTCCTGCGGCCGTCATTCATGACAGCCTGTTTCGACCATTGGATGCCTCCTCATCGAGCAAAGTTGCAGTATCATTGTCGAATGAATTGTTTAAAAAATTACAAAGCAAGAATAAGGCTCGAAATAGACCAGGATTTTTGGAAAGACTCAATGGCTTCGCCTGGCACAAGTCGGAAGACGGCTTCGTGACACGATCAGAAAATCCATTAGAAAAGAGTTATAAATTCCAGCCCTCTTCGGTAAATGCAAAGAAAGTTAGACCTGATTTCAATTTTGCAAAATACAGCAACGCTAGTGATCAAAATGAAGATTTGGATAAAATACAAATTCGGGCGCAGATGGCAGGAAATTCAACACGTAATCAAACAAATACCTCCAGCTTCACTCTAAAGCCTAATAAGCTTGATTTAAAGTTGGAACAGGTCATTCCGAAACTTAAAAATGAAAAGAATTCGTCGATTTCAAATCAATTTCATGATTTCCGTCGCGAGTGGCTACGTCAACGCCGCGCACGCGTAGACTGGCAAAGTATAATTCAACCGTGTATTGAGAATATGGCCTGGGGCCAAGTGAAGGATGGCTGGGGCAAACTGAATAGAAGTAGCGCTACTACAAGTGACGTCATTTCGAGAGACATCAGGCCAGCGGGGCAGTTTAGCAAGATTTTCATCCAATCAAAAACCTCAGATAATCGAACAAAGGTGATTGGTGGAGACACTTGGAGGGTTTACGTACGTGGCCCATCAAGCGTTGCGGCCACTGTTTTTGATCACAATAACGGAACTTACGAAGCTCTATTTCTTATCACGGAGCCTGGTGTCTATCATCTGATGATTTACCTTGATTATAGTCTTTGTGATGGATTCAGAGACCCGCCACGTGACTGGTTCATTAAAGGCAACGCTCAGGGAAAGTTTCAGAAGGAGGGGCTTCTAGGCGCATTAGACGACTATTTGATGCATCCCTTTAAGAATGGAGAACCAATAAAAATAAACGTAACACAGACACACACGAACATTTCTTTGATAGGTAAGTCCCCAAAAATTTTTTAAGCCTTTGATAGAAACATTTTTTTTTAATCACAGCCCTTATTGACTCTGCGACATTTTCGCCGAAACTCTTAGTTTTGTTTTCAGAACTAGAAAAGTTATCCCTTTGCTAGTGAAAATGTTGCACGTAATTCGGAAATATGCCTATATGAGATTTATGTGATATCTTCAAGGTTCCAAGACCTTGATTAGTCCGGATATCACAAAACCAAATATAATAATTCTTTTCTTAAAACATTAGTTCGAAAAATAACGTCCGTACTGTTGTACAGAATGCGCATGCTTACAAAGTTCCCAGCCACCAGGCGGTAGCTCCTGTAAATCATAGTTAGTAGAGGGAGTCTCCCTCTACTAACTATGTGTAAATCGTGCATTACTCCCAAACTTAATAGATTATTTACTAATTTGCTGACATTATTCCTCTGCTGTCGCGTGCGCTGATTTCCAGAATTAACTGTGCAGTCTTCGCCAATATACCATAACTGTCGTTATTTGAAACGACAAAACGTTGACTACATGGTGTGGACTGCACGTAATGTACTGCACTGGGGGAAATCAATTGTTTGTCGATTGGACCTTGATACATTCGATAATTCTGTCACAAACTAGCCCAGTATTGCACAGTTTGGCCGAATGGCTCAGTCATAAGTACACAGTTAACTTTTCCCATTTAATTGCTGATGGAAGTAAGACAAAAAAGTAAGACAAAAAGACTATCGAGCAAAGCAAAACGGCGAGGTGAGAGGGATTTGTTTTTGTTAGTGGAACTTATGGGCATGACTCATGAGGTATTTAAGAGTGTGTCCATAAGAGGACCAGGCAACAGGTGATACAGCTCATATCACCGATTTCGCCCAAACCTAGCATAAATGTTGGGTATGATGAGCTATTCACTGTGGCAAAACATTAGCTCAAAATATTTTATTCCCTTCAAGTTATGGCACCTTTTGCAAAAATGGTCATTTTTCACTAATTTATGCATATTTAATTAGCTGACTTTGATTGACTAGTTCCACAAGAAAAAAAGACTTCTGAAAATAAAATTCACTGCATTATATTCTGTGGTTATTAGGCTTTAAGTACAATAATTCACTTCAACCGTCCGATTTGATTTCTTCTCCTCAAACGGTCTTTTGGAAGGTACACATTTCGTACTGTTGGAAATAGCCTTTAACTAGTGCCCAATATCTCCCATGAGCAACACCTTATATACATTATTCTTACATGGGTAATGAAATCCATCATTAAACTTCACAAAAATGCCACAAAATGTTTGGGGACTTCAATATTTTATTCGTACTGAGGAGCTAAACACACGTGACTTAACAATTTCTTGCTATTTCATCAAAATTCACCGAAACACAGAAGCCATTTATTTGCCTCAATTTGGCACAAAATTGGTACGAAATAGCTAATCAAGCATACATCTATCGATAACAATCAAAATATTGGCGAACAAAAGGCAGTTAGGGCATTTTTCGGAGCGTTTTCAGAGCCATATAATTTGGCAATGTTGTGATGGCAAATGTAAAAATAGCAGCGAAAGATTTTCTTCACAAGTTCGCTCAATTCAACATTTAGGTACATCAAAGTTAAGAAACAAGAAAGTACTACTACATACATGCCACTTATCGACACTCAGATGCTTTGAAGAATTTGTTCTTCCTCGCTGCACTTCGATCCTTCGATCGATCTCAATTGACATGTACTGTTGCTTTGAGGCGCGCTGAACTTAGCCAATGCATCGTGGTTCATTCTTCGTGAAACGTGTAAACAGGTTGTCAATAAAGTCATCCAAAGAGCTGTTCAAAGTTCATGGAAGGACACTTCTCTCAGCCAGTTTGCATGAAATAAATTTAACTGGAAAATAAACAGCGGCCATCTTGAATTTCTACCTTTGAGCCTGCCGTTTCAGTCAGCGGTACGGCCGTTCCAGTCAGGTACGTTATGTATGGGGAACTATTAAGTCCCCAATATAGTAATTAACTCTATACTCTACTTGCTCTACTGCTTGATACTATACTCTACTTGCTTCATGTACCCTACTCGCTTGATGTATTCATTTGCTTTTCCTCCGCGAATGTTCGTTTTCAGGTAGGATGTGATGAAAATGAGAATATTTTAAATTTGGCGTAGGGAAAAAATTTCCTCCGCTACAGCTTGATGTGTATACCGCAATGTGATGCTGAACGAACTCTAGGGTGCTTACCATTTGTTCCAGGGAACCGGTTGGAATGACCACTGAAAAATGGAAAGGCTTCTTTCCAAAATTAGCAAACTAACCGAAATAGATGTCGCTTACCATTTGTAGCTCAGTTTCCTGTTATTTCTTTCCGTTGGTGGGAGACCTGATGCATGGGAGACTAGAACTGGGAACTGAACCTTGCAAATAGTAAGAAAATTTCTGACGTTCCGTCAATTTCCGAGGAGATTCTCCGGAAAAAAATACTGTTCCATTTGACTTTCACCGAAACAGAGGGCGCTCTCCATTCGACCAAAAATTCCGGAAATTTCGGAACAAGGACGAATGGTACAGAAATTTGCTCGGAAAGTTTCCAGAAAATCCGGAAAGTGTTGACTTTCCGAAATGCGAACCATTCAACCGAAAACCCCGGAAATTCCAGAAGCAAAATCAAATGGAACTAAAAGTTCCCGGAAATTGTTTTCGAAAATTTGGGTCTACCTTGCGAGGTTGTCCTCTTTTCCGGAAATTTTCCTTCGGCAGAAAATTTAGCGATTTGTGCAGCTGAAAGCAGGTACATGTGATTCCAGTGGGTTTTAGGTTCGCTGGTTTCCTCTCTACCCACTGGAATCGCTTCAAAACGCCCCCAAACGGCATAGAAACACAGGATTTACATAGAAGAGGATAGGTAAGTCGATTTTATCGGATATTTTCCCTTTATTTTGAATTATTTTTTACGATCGTTATATTCCCATACAAACCCTTATAACAACGTTATTACGCAATGTCATATGTAGTCTATATGTTGACGGCTCCTTTAGGAGCTTGGGCTACCTGTGAGGCTACGCCATTGTTTTGCTCATTAAACTTTTTGGGTTGGCGACGTTTTCGTTGCTTGTGTGGCTTTTGAAAGGTCCCTGTATTCGTGGCCACGATGTGATTAATGGCGTTTCTTCAGTGCTCGGAATGCTTTTTATTTGCAAATATATCGAGTTATACGTGCAGCAAACCGGCCACAGTGCATTATTTAAATGCACGGTAGAAATTTCCATATTAGACGCACTACCATATGCAAATTTTGTTTTGCCTTCCCTGCAGTCAACCGGACGAGTTGGAAAATGCTGTTCCATTCGCCACTGGAATTTTCCGGAAACTCAAACCAGAATTTTTAGTCGAATGGAAAGCGCCCAACACTTTCCGGATTTTCTGGAAACTTTCCGAGCAAATTTCTGAACCATTCGTCCTTGTTCCAAAATTTCCGGAATTTTTGGTCGAATGGAAAGCGCCCTTAATTACTATATTGGGGACATAATAGTTCCCCATACATAACGTACCTGACTGGAACGGCCGTACCGCTGACTGAAACGGCAGGCTCAAAGGTAGAAATTCAAGATGGCCGCTGTTTATTTTCCAGTTAAATTTATTTCATGCAAACTGGCTGAGAGAAGTGTCCTTCCATGAACTTTGAACAGCTCTTTGGATGACTTTATTGACAACCTGTTTACACGTTTCACGAAGAATGAACCACGATGCATTGGCTAAGTTCAGCGCGCCTCAAAGCAACAGTACATGTCAATTGAGATCGATCGAAGGATCGAAGTGCAGCGAGGAAGAACAAATTCTTCAAAGCATCTGAGTGTCGAGTGTCTGAGTGTCGATAAGTGGCATGTATGTAGCAGTACTTTCTTGTTTCTTAACTTTGATGTACCTAAATGTTGAATTGAGCGAACTTGTGAAGAAAATCTTTCGCTGCTATTTTTACATTTGCTATCACAACATTGCCGAATTATATGGCTCTGAAAACGCTCCGAAAAATGCCCTAACTGCCTTTTCTTCGCCAATTTTTTGATTGTTATCGATAGATGTATGCTTGATTAGCTATTTCGTACCGATATTGTTCCAAATTGAGGCATATAAATGGTTGTTGTGTTTCGGTGAATTTTGATGAAATAGCAAGAAATCGTTAAGTCACGTGTGTTTAGTTCCTCAGTACGAATAAAATATTGAAGTCCCCAAACATTTTGTGGCATTTTTGTGAAGTTTAATGATGGATTTCATTACCCATGTAAGAATAATGTATATAAGGTGTTGCTCATGGGAGATATTGGGCACTAGTTAAAGGCTATTTCCAACAGTACGAAATGTGTACCTTCCAAAAGACCGTTTGAGGAGAAGAAATCAAATCGGACGGTTGAAGTGAATTATTGTACTTAAAGCCTAATAATCACAGAATATAATGCAATGAATTTTATTTTCAGAAGTCTTTTTTTTGTTGTGGAACTGGTCAATCAAAGTCAGCTAATTAAATATGCATAAATTAGTGGAAAATGACGATTTTTGCAAAAGGTGTCATAACTTGAAGGGAATAAAATATTTTGAGCTGATGTTTTGCCACAGTGAATAGCTCACCATACCCAACATTTATGCTAAGTTTGGGCGAAATCGGTGATATGAGCTGTATCACCTGTTGCCTGGTTCTGCCCTGTTCTCTCACGGACACACTCTTAATCTTAATATAATTGTTTCGTTTCTTTTTTGCCTGCAGACAAATTGAACTCTTGTGCTTACAGCTGCAATCAATTGTGGGATGGATTTGGTCGGTGGACAAATGACAAATGGCGGCCACATCTGGATGGTTAGTTCACATCTTTATAATAGAATAGGCACAATTGCTCAATTCCGATTGTTTAAACAAAAAATAACACGCAACCTGCGGTAATAAACATTTCGAAGAAACTTATTGTTGAAAAAATTTATACTTTTTTACTTTACGTTTCGTAAGCTTCTACATACATCTTCAGAAGTGAAATGGAAGTAACAACTAAATTTAAATAAGCAACTAATTAATATTCGACGAACAATAAGAATGACAGATAACGGAAAACAGGTGAGGAAAAAATAAATAGCTAAAAAACAAATAAATTTTATGGATGCATTGACCTAAGGGTCGAAAAAAGAAAAAGCCGTTCAAAAGGAAAATAGGGGTTACAGTTCAATGCATGATATGGCAAATTCTTGTCCCTCGTCCCGATCGCGGCCTCGCGACGAGAATAGACCGTGACGTAACATCGTGAATGGCGTGCACAGTGAGGATGCGCATAAACAATTAGCACGAATGTCTTAAAGAGAGCTCTATTTGATGTCGATTTCGAATCCACGTGACAATCAAAATCAACTTGCTCTTTTTTAGTTCAAAATCCTTAGTCACAATATTTTTATCTTTTTTTATGTTTGCGTGGCTACAGAGTTGTACAACCCATCATTGCCATCAAACTACAGCGCCTCCGGTACACTGTGGGTCTACGGCGATTCATTGGGCGTTCGTCTCTTTGGCTCACTTAACTCCCGTGCCTCTCTGTGTAAAAAGCTCTACGTAAACTGCAAGAACAGTTATAACTGGCTCTATCCAATAACGAACGAGCAGCTGAACAGAGAACAGAATGATGATCTAGATTTCAGGCCTGGAAAGGTCCTAGACGCCCTTCGCAGCGTTCTTAATAGGCCAGAAATGCAGCAGAAGGACAGTGTACTGCTTTTAAACCTTGGACTACACTATCCAGTCAGTGTTAATTTTACAACCTACCAGAAAGTTATTGCAGATGTGATCAACATGTTGAAGGAGACTGAAATAAATTCACAAGGAAAAAGGGTTCCAAAGTATAAAGTGAAGATTATATGGAAATCAACAACTGCCATATGTAAGCATAAAGGCAGGAACCCTCACAAAACGGATGCTAGATTCTTGACGACCCAGGTATGTGTGACGATGTTTCGTGTGTGTTACAAAAAGTGATCAGATCCTTTTGATATATAGCCTGGATCGATGTTTGCGTGATAGTAAGCCTGTTATCGAATCATTCACTGCCGGTGTAGCACTTTTTATCAGTCATTTCATGAGGCTCGGCATGGCAGCGAGAATTTTCATGGACAAGGTTAAGGGAGCTTTGTCAAGACATTTTAAGTGATTTTTTTAAAGAACAAAATACTTTCAAATTAAGGGAAACTTCAACCTAATAGTTTTCTAAGGAAGAATACCCCAAATGGAATGCATTTGTCTCGTGCCATTGTGTTTGTTAGAAAATTGTACTGTTCCATTTCCCGGAAAATTCTCACCAGTTTTTTGCACACAAATGGAAAAGTGCTCTAGTTCATCAGGTTGATGCGGAGCACGTAAGCTACTGGTTACTAGTTCCTTGCGCTGCTGCGGACCACGTGATCCACTAGTTACTAACTTCTCAAGTTGACATAATCATGGGAGCCAAAGATTACCAGATACTTAGCAAAAAAGATGGACATTAGTCTTAAATTTTTGCATGATATTTTTTGTCTTATTTAGCGTGTTCTCCTGTTCAGCGCTTTCGCGATGTCAGCCATGTGTCAAGCAGGATATGACGTCATAGATGTGTATCCAATGACCGAGTCGTATCCCGGTGGTACATTGGACATGGACGACGTTCACTATCCAAATAAGGTTTTCGTCACCATGGAAACGCTGCTGGAGAAATATAAAGCAAACAATAACCAAAGACTGGGCACGGATGAGAGAAAACGTAGAATAAGACGCTGTAGTAGTTGACGGGAATTCTAAAATCGCGTTACATTCAGTTAATCCTTAATATATTGTGGTTATCAGCTGAGTGTGAAGTCCGGATCGAGGGGCACTGGCAGAGTGTTTTTAAGAACTCAGCCAATATTTCCCTAATAGGAACCAAACAAGCTAGTTCACAAGGCTTTTTTATTTTTTGCTCTTTTTCAAGTTTGCTAATAAAAAAGACATCCACTTTTTGCAAAGGCATTCATGGATTTTATAGCCATTTCCTTTGAGTTGGTTAGTTGAAAGAATTTCCTCGTCGAAAAAAAAAACGAAAAAAAGGGGAAGGTCATTACGTGAGAAGCAGCACCAAATACCATTCACCACTTGATTCAAGCTCACTATAAAAATTTCTTTTTCTTCTTAGGCGTTTAAATTAATGTTGAAAGAATTTTTAACTTTTTTTATTTTTTGGACATTGATGAAGAACTCAACAAGAACTCGACTTTGTATTAATAGTGACAAAATGGAGGATCTTTGGATTTGTTTATAAAGACGATCTTGGCCGATATAACTCAGAACTCCCAGACTCGTCCCCAGTCCCCTCTTGTGAGAAAAATGACGCGCTGTATGATTGGGAAAAGCCCTGGGAACGAGGTTGCGAGACTGTGGCTATAAATTTCTAGTACGTTGGACTGCGAATCAAGAGGTCCAAGTTTGAGCCTGGCCTTCCGTTGTGTTGCTGGGCGAGACACTTTAATCTCACAGTTCCTCTCACCACCCTCTTTGTGAAAGATGTTTTGGGGCTTTCTTCCCTTGCTCGCTTTGCATGGTTTTTTCTCTTGTTTTTTTGCCGTGCAGGAGATTTTTGGTAATTGCCAAGCCCCTATCCCTACGTCAAAAATAAAACTTTATGCAAAACCGTCAAGCCGAAAAACTACAATTGAATGCAACCCGTTTTAGTTACTAACTGCCAATTTCTTGTTGTTGTTGTTTTTTTTGTTTTGCAATCTCCCTCATCGTATTTCAAACTTTTTTACTCACTAGCATGCACATTCCTTTATTGTTCGACAAATCGTCAAGATGTTCATATATGGTCAGAGAGTACCTGTACATAACAGTAATCCTGCAATACACGTAATTTTGTGATCTTTGCAAGTGCGTCCAAGAAGACTTGTCTGGTATCTTTCAAAGCGCTGTACAACCAGAGTTAATCTAGCATTAAAAATACGATTCTTTAACAAATGATTGAATAATAACATTCTCCTTAATCTTGGGAAATATCGTGCGACCTTAGCCACTTAAAAAACTCGCTTTCCGTCGTTTATTTTTCCGCCTCCCGTTGACCCTAGCCTATACCGGGGTTTAGTTCGTCTGAACGCAGCCTAGTTGATTTTCTGTCCTAGACAATAATTTAACCTGACACTGAGTGAAAGAATGAATGAACTTTATTTACGTGCCAAAGGTGTTAAGCTTTGTAAAAGTCACTAGTTGGAGACGCTTGAAGTAAAAGTAATGATGTAGAACAAGTGTAATCAGGCTCAACGACACAAGTTTCGAGCGATAAATGGCACTAATGTTTACTGACAGCTCACATGGGAAGACCGTTTCATTTTTGAATATTTCAACCCTCAAATGTTACTAAAGACATTTTTAAAATTAAAACTAAGTACTAAAGGCTGGTTTTCACTGAGGCATAAGCACAAGCATTTAAACGCATAGGAAGAACGAACACACACTCATCCTTATTATGGTGTCCTCACTGGGACTATAAGCATAAGCATAAAAAAAAAAAACGATTCGTTCATCATGTGCTTATGCTTATGTTTGTTCCTAGCGAGGACAGCAGAAGAATAGAATGAGTGAGTTCGTTTCACTTATGGGCTTATACTTATGCTGGTGCTTATGCCCAGTGAAAACCAGCCTTTAAGCCTGGTTTTCGCTAGCGACGCAAGCGGAAGCATAAGCGCAATGATAACAGCTCTTATTTCACCTTAAAAACGGCTTCGACGCAAGCAAAAGCACAAGCGCATTGCATTTTGACCCTTCCTTTTCTCGTGCTTGCATTTGGGCTTGCGCTTGTGCTTGCGTCGCTAGTGAAAACCAGGCTTTACTTATACGAAGACATTACATGAATACAATGCACACCTTATTTACACTGAAACGCTGTTTATAAAACAGTACTTAATTACAATCCATTTTACTAAATAAAGTGCAGGATACACAACTTACCCACCTTACTACCTTGATGCACACATGCACCAACTTTTCACTACAATTCAAGATAATATATCAGTACATATATACGAGAACCCCCACATATATAGTGCAAAAAATTGTTTCAAAATGTACAGCCAGTTGAAAGGCCATCAAGACGGATTATGTCGATTTCTAACAGCTACTAAATCGTCTTTACATGCAGGATCTTAATTTACAATACTTATTGCTGTGCTACTCTGCATCGTTATCATAGCCATGGTAAAGTCTCGAAAACTGTCCTCCCTTGTTTTGCAATAAATTGTCCGGTTTGTCGTATTCGACAACTTGTCCACCTTCCAGAACCAAAACTCGATCGTAATCTAAGATGGTGTTCAATCGATGTGCAATTGTAATCACGGTGCAATGTTCAAATTTAGTGCGAATTGTTTCTTGAATTAAACGATCTGTTCTGTAATCGACATTTGCTGTTGCTTCATCCATTACAATAATTTTGGATTTCTTCAGTAAGGCGCGAGCCAGGCACAAAAGTTGTCTTTCACCAACGCTGAAGTTTGCCCCGCATTCTTTAATCTCCTCACTCAGTCCTTGTGGTAACTTTTTCACCATGGTCTTCAAACTTGCTTCTTCTAATGCATCCCAGAGTTCCTTGTCTTCGTACTCCTCAAAAGGATCCAGGTTCATGCGCAGTGAACCGGTAAACAGGACTGGATCTTGGGAAATAACTGACATCACTCGACGAGAGCTTTGAATGTTAATATCACTGATGATAACATCATCAATGATGACATCACCAGATGGCTGAGGCATGCGAAAGAGAGCTGAAACCAACGACGACTTGCAAGCTCCTGTGCGACCAACAATTCCAATTTTCTCGTGGGCATCAATAGTAAAACTGACATCTTTAAGTAATTCTGGCCCACCCTGGTAGTAGACTAATCCCAGGTTCTTAACTGTCACTTGACCGTTCTCTGGCCAGGTTTCTGGAGGTTGAGATAGATTCTCGTACCCAGGTTCTTGCTCAATGTGAGTATATGTGATGACACGTTCAACTGACGTCATGTAATTCTCAACCTCTGAGCACTGTTTGACGCCGTATTGTGACGTATCTACTGCAAGTTGAATAGCGTATACAAGAGATAATGCCGTGATACCTGCAAAATTAATAAAACATACTAAAACCTCAAGGAAAGTTTTCTCAGGTAAATCTAGTTGCATGAATAACTGAGTGAAAATCGTTTGAAGTTTCCTTAAAGTAGCTTAAGTACTAACTTTAAGGGCTACTGAAATGAGCCCGCAATTCAATGGAAAACTATAACCTGGTCAGCGGTAAGCTTGATAAACACATGACCTCGATGAACTGCACACCTGTGCAATATGGTCATGCTATACTGGTCAGCGGATACCTTGTTTTGACAGCTGTCGATTGACCATAACTTGGATGTCCAATAACAAAAAAATTGAATACAAGCAGACGTTACCCATAGCGTTCGTTGAGAAATCGATTTGATGACATTCTCCTCCCCCCGGTCTGGTTGTCTTGTGACGCCCCTCTCCCTTCCCGAAAGTCTGTAGACGCGCCCCGGCGGGCGGGCGTACGCTCACTCGATAAGCAAGTTTTTTAGGCTTCATAGGTTTACCAAATTTTTTTACCCATGGAGCTCCGCTATAATTTAGTTTTAAGCTTGCTTAAGATCAAAGCAAACTTTATTTTTGAAAATACTAAACGAAATCGAAGTTTATTTGCGTCAATATTCGAGGAAAAACCGAAATATCTCTTTCCCGAAGGCCAAGTTTTGAATTGTAATCGCGGTTATGCTCTGTACCAATACAACATCGTGTGATTTTGGGTCAGCTTATTTTATTACAGGCCAAACTGAGGGCTAAAGAGTTCTCTTATTATCAGAAGTTTTGCTAGTAAGACAAATGCTTTCAAGGCATGTGCAATAGATCACATTTACCTGATCCTGAGTGAGTAGCTATAGCGAGGAAAAGTACAAATGTCATAAACACGACGCAGATCATGTCGGCACGGATTGCTAACCATCTGACAGTGGAAATGATTGCGAACCAGGACTGGTTATGAGCGTCTTGAAATCTGAAGTTAAAGAAGAACAAACAGACCAATAACCAGACAAACAAACTTAAATAAAATATCATGAAAATAATTAGAGAAATTTTAAAGCATAGCTCTCCAACCATCTTACCAATTTTTGTTGATAGATCATGCAAGTTTTCAAATTAGGACAACTTATCGACAAAATCGTAAAGTGTGTTTGCGTTATACATGTAATAAGATTTCTTACAGCACTGTTATTGGTTAGAACAAGTCAAAAACAGCCGCTTCTTGTTGAACAGTACATATATCCTCATGAAACACGTCAGTGAGTTTTTCATTAAAATGGACCAAGATGGTTACTTACTTTGGTCAGAGAAATCCTCTGCAAAGTATGGATAGCATAAAAAAAAAACATCCTACAAGTTTACCACGATATTTAATTGATAAAATGCTAAACCAAACCTGTACAATTCTTCAAGAAAAGCATTTTCCTTCTTATACGAGCGAATAGTCACCAGTCCCTCCAACGTATCACTGAAATGCGAGAGCACTGGACTCCGACTTACTCCTTCTAGTCGCCTCAGATCACGTGATGTTCTTAGGTAATACCGTCCATACCACATGAACAGGACCATGAGTGGGATAGCTGGCAGAATAATCCATGGATTCAGGACAGACGGCAGAAGAACTGCTCCAATGCAAAACAGAACAATCTCAACAGCTTCTAGGAATACATCCGGCATTAGCTCGTCCATGATACCAATATCTCGAGAAAACCTGTTTATTATTCGTCCAACTGGATTTGTGTCGAAGAACAAAACCGGTGCTTTCAACACTGTTAACATCATGGAGTTGTGTAGGTGTTGCGAGGAGTTTAAAAGGGCATTGACAAGCACAACTGCTCTAGCGATATGGAGCAGAAAGGCCCCGCCTACCATGCCTCCATATATGTAAAGATCGACAGTGTGATGCTTCCGGTCATGGGGTCCACTAGTCAGTTGAAGCAGCCACCAATCCGCAAATATGCTTAGCCCTTTAAAAAAAGGGATTACAGAGAAAAACAGAGTTAAAATAAAACCTGCAGGCTGAGTTATCGTATCTACTCCAGGCAATATCATTGCCGAAAACTGACAAAAGGTTTGACCTTCGATCTGACAAATGAAAGGTATCCCAAATTTTTACCGACAAATGTTTGTTTATAAAATGTTTGTTTATAATAATATAATCAACAAAGTTGTGGTGTGAGCAGATGAAAATGTGAACGTTTCGTGATTTACATTTCTTTCGTTTTCCCAGTTCTCTGACAAACATTCCATCCCGTTTGGGTGGGCTTCTTGGTAGTTCATATCTCGCTTTATTTCAAGGTCGTGGAAGACACGTTTGATTCATCATTATTGCGTTCGACGAAGGAGAACGCGTTCTAACCGGGAAAAAGATTTTTGCGATCTATCTATCTATGGTCATCAAAGTAAATCATTTCGTACAACAGTCAAACGCATTTTAAAAAAACTTGTGAACAAAAGTGTTCATTAGATAAGTCTAACCTTGAACGATGAGGAAAAATATCACCAGAGCCACAGCCGAAGCTGTGCGTATTCCAGCACGTATGTAATCCAAGTACAGCTTCCAGGGCACAGAACCTATCAAACGATCTTCTTCAGCAGTTTCTAGTCTGGCGTATTTTGTGTCCAAGATCATCGCTGACTCTTCTTGTGCTGTTGGTCTTTCCGCAGATGTGACTCTTCCATCAATTTTTGCATTGTCCATTGCAGCTAGTTGAAACCCAGACTTGACGAGTGCTTTGAAATCGACTTTCTCTAAACTGGATCCTTCCTTCATTAACACTATGTTTTCAGCATCCCTGAGGATTTTTAAATTGTGAGTGGTCACGAGCCGAGTCTTATCACCCAGTAAACCCATGAGACAGGATTTGAAAATGTGATCTCCGACTTTTGTATCCAGGGCGCTAAATGGATCATCAAAAAGATAAATTTCGGCATCAGAATACAAAGCGCGTGCTAGTCCGACACGAGTGCGCTGACCACCACTCAAAACTATTCCACGTTCTCCAACTAGTGTCATGTCTGCATCCGGAAACCTTTGCAAGTCTGTCTGCAGGTCACAGGCCTGTAATATCTTGTGATATCTCTGAGGATCGAACGGCTCTCCAAACAAAATGTTTTCCTGTATGGTACCAGAGAACACCCAGGGCTGCTGACCAACCCAAGAAACTTTACCCTGACATGATACCTTTCCCTTCAAGAGTGAAATTTCATGCAAGATAGCGTACAGTAGGGATGACTTGCCACAACCAACAGGACCTGTGATGAACAATAAATCGCCTTTAGAAACCGATAAACTCAAAGACTTCAGTGTTGGTTTGTTCCAATCACCATGCCAACAACAGAAAATGTTTTGCAATGAAATACATGGATCTTTGCCAAAGTGAACACTAGTATGTGTTCTACTAGAAATCCATCCTTTGTTGGCAAAAGCATCGAATAGGTCTCTGTGGATGTTGTTTTTCTGGAATTCAAGTATACTCTGAATACGAGCCAGAGCTGTGGCAAAGTCGGCAAGATTGTTTCCAGCAAAAAATAGTTTCCAAGAAGCGCAATACTTCAGGACAGTTGCCAGGGATAAAATCATGAACGTGTTATATGAAGTTAGTTCAGTTCCCGATAATACCAGTGCAACCAAAGAAATGAAAGCAGCAATTGATGACGAAGTATAAAGAAGGGATTGGAAGGTAGCCAATATTGCTGTTTTCCATCGGGTCAGTTTTAATTCTAGGCTGAAAGAAAAAAATATTGCCGTTTACAAAGAGTGAAAATTAGGAGGTGGGGGCTGCGGGATTTTTCACATTTGTATCGAAAACTTTCTTTGGCCTCTCATTTTCGTTGCTGTTAAATTTGACTCCCAAAATTACCCTCGCTTACCAGATAAAAAAAATTGCATGTGACCTTCGTACATTCTTATACATCCGTTTTTTGTTGTATATTTGCTGAGGGGGGCAAAGGGTTTATGCGTGACACGTGAAAAGGGCAAAAATAAGACCGTGACGCGTGAAAATTGATAAAAAATTAGACCGTGACGCGTGAAAATAGCTAGGAAAGACACGTGATCCGTGAATTCTGCTGTTTCAAGTATACGTGACACGTGAATTGGTTAAAATTTGTGCGTGAAATGGGATCACGATCCCCCCTTCGCTACCCTCTTTGCTAAGATCAGTACGGACAAGGAATACATTCTACGCAATAATTGACAACCTGTTTTATTATTTCAAGAAACAAGTCTCTGATAAATCTCAGATGATGTCTCTAAATCTGTGAGGGAGCAGGAACGGTGAGGCACCTAAAAAAATTCTTAGGCGTGAAGGTGTCCAATTGGCCTATATTCCTTGGAACATACCAGAATGAATTATTTATAAACTGAACTGTGAGTCAAAATTGAATACCTTCTTTCTACATGCCGGCAATGTAAAAACTCCAGCTAAACTATTGTTAAAAAAAGATTCCGATCTAAGACATTACCACGCATACCGAATTGAATTATCAAGCCTAGGACTTCAAAAAACCCTTTTACGCGGTATGACATTTTTATGAGACTGTTTTAGTTTTAGCCCCTCCACCACAAGGTGGATTTTACAATACTATGAAGACGTGCTCTAAACAATGGGTTTTCAACTAGAAAGGGGTGTAAGACAGGCTGACCCGCTGTCACCGTATACATCATTGCTACTGAATTTATGGCAATATTCTTAAGAACAAATTAATATATTTAAGACATAAAATCGGCGAGGACGAAACCAAATCTCTGTTATATGCAGACATGACAGCTACGCTGGCAAATATTTTATCATTTGAAAGAGTAATACAAACCCTTAATGACTTCAAGAAACGTTTTGGTTTAAGCTGAATGAACCTGTTAAAAACGATGGCTCTGTGGATTGTCTCAGTTACGTACCTTCGTAGTCGTTTCACTCTTTGGAAGAACGGCCACTCCCAAGCGTACATCTTGACAGTACGAATCCCAGGGATAATAGAGTTCATAATGTTGACGCGCTGATCAGCCACTTTAGAGATTCGTGATCGTAGGATCGCACACACTTTGGCCATTCCACCGTAATACAGAGAAAGCAAGATCATAAAAGCCACTCCCAATAAAGGTCTCCATCCAAATAAGTAAACCATAAGAACTGCCACGCTACTTGTTTCAAGGAGGGCTTGAATTAGCCCACAAATACAATTAACAGAATGTTCAAACCGTTGCAGGTCACTGGCGATGAGGTTGATGATGTATCCACTTGTGATCCTTGATATATCCGCTTGGCTCAGACCAATAACCTGCCAAGAAAATTAATAGAACACACAGCACTTAATTAGAAGAGGGTGGGTAGAACTGCCTTTGTGAAAAGACTTGGAAGTGCGACTGCGACAAAGCGGTGCCGGTAAAACGAGTGTGCGCAGAAGCAATCAAATGGTTGCTAAGGGCATAGTGAATAGAGTAGAATGTTTATAAAGCTTGACAAAGTTCTTTGTTTAGTTCACATTGTTTGGCCTTGATCGTGCACAAAACACACTAGGTTGTTTACTTCTGTCTGAACAACTAGCCGGTGGAAACGTATCTGATACGTAATCTACACTAGTGTTTAAATTGTGCACGGTCGTAAACATTCCAAGATAAATCTTCCATCTTGTTTGATTAATATTGATAAGATTAATCTTGCATCTTGTTTGCTCCTTTGAAGTTTGCAAATAACCATTTGCAAACTTCATAACCATTTTCCCCCATTAACCATGCTAAAGAGAAAAACAGTGATAACGGCTACACACTCTGTCTGGCAAAAGTGAGGTTTTGTTAATTATACTAATTAAAAGAATCCCAATGACTTCCAGATGATTTACCTTTTTTTTTCATTTTCCGAAACTTAAAACGACTAAAATTATTTCTTCTCTCTCTGAATGGAATAACAGTCTATCCCTGGGAAGGAGGCTGTCTATTACAGTTTTAATATCTTCAAGTATTTCTCAAGTTGCCAAAACAGTTCACCGATGCCCATTCATACTTCTAAATCACGAGAGGCAGTATTAGAGGTTAATGTGTCATCTAAGAACACCCCCAAACAAACCAAAAAAAGTTTGAGAGAGAAGACACAATGACCGTGTGGCCAGCGGGAACCCGGTCTGCTTAAGCCCCGCACCAGGCCCGCGCCTCCCGGAACACCGACCACGATCTTTACTTTTACCTTTTTGTAGATAATCCCAATAGTTGCTGACTTCCATCGTAGGGCCATCAAATATGCATAATAACTTAAATGGTTTCGGGCAAGAACTCGCACGAAAGAACTCAGGCAGATACCGCCAGCGTAGATATATGTCCATGCCAGCTCTTCGTGGGCAGATTTCATTAATTCTGGTAACAGCAAACTCAAAAAAACCAGCTGGAGAATATTTCCAATGCTATCCAACAAAGTTGTACTCAAAACGAACATGTAATCAGTCCATGGGAACATTGCAATGAGCGCTCTGAACAGTCGATATCCATTGCCACTTTTTCCGGCAACACGTCTAGCAGTTTCTTCACTCCATGTCCACTGTAGTTTCTCCGTTGACGGTCCAGTTTTTTCCTCGTCCAGTAAAGGAAATAGATCGTCCGTTTCTAGTGGACGCTTGTTCCCGATGGAAAGAAGCTCTCCCACCCACCAGAATGAAAGAATGGAAAAGATGTTGGCGTTTTTCTTGGGATTTTGTTTGGTTGTTGACTCAAGACGATTATACTCTGCAGCCATTGACGTTGTTTAATATTAAAAATCTGAAGCATAAAAGAAAGGCATCAACGATTGTAAGAAAAGTCAAAACTATGTCTTCAACAGTTCTTTTTGTATCAAAACTTCTGTGCGCGCTCTGATTGGTTAGTAACTCCAAACGATAGACGGCAGAAGTTGAATTTTTGCCGTTCGTGAAAAAAAAACGTCATGCTCAGGCGGGGCAAAGATGAGATAAACCTAATTTACATCCATGAATCACAATAACAAGAAATCTCATTTTCACGATGCTTTCTCCCGCTCTACTTAGGCTATGCATCTTTAATTAAATTTGCTTTTTTAAGTGTCAGTCCGGCTTAAAGCGGTCCTCTTGACTTCGCGCCAAAAAAAAGTTCCCTTTTATTTTTTGCCCGTGAAAAGGCTTTGGTCCATACATACAAAAAGGCAATAAATTATTTTTTAGTTCTTTATCTTCGCTTTGCTACAGGCCAAAATTGAATTTTGGCCGACCAGGGGCCGCCGACGGTAGTCGAAGGGCTAAATTTCGACCATTTTGTGAAGCGTGCTATGTCCACAAATATGCACTTGACGAAATATCCTTTGGCACAAACTCTAAGACACTTTTATTTAGTTCACTGACGAAACGACACCATACTCTGAGATCTTTATTCACACGTTAAAATGTAGGTAAATACAAGAGAATAAATCTCAAAAGTTTCAACATAAATTGGAGTAAAAAAGCACATCAATGCAATCTTCTTACCTCAATGAACCGTTTTCTACTTTCAAACCGGTGGGTATCTCCTTGGATTGCACGCGAGAACAAATTAAAATCTGCCATAATCAGTGTGTTTACATAATTGTCGCTTGTGCCGAAGCTGATTTGCATAACCTTGCACTCGATGAGAAAACTCCCTCAGCCGTCCAAACTCGATTAAATACCTTTAGAATATAAGGAAAATGCTTCTTTTGATATTCCTATACCATACAGATCCAGCGCTGAGAAAGAAATTGTGTTGAAGATGACCAGAATACTCGCGGCGTGCAAGACTCCACAAAGTAAATATTGACGGTTTCACTGGTCGCACTTGTCCAACAATATTGTAAATTCAATTCGCTACCGTAGTATGTCTATGTTGTGTTAGCTTACATGAAGTATTGTTACAGTTACGGACGCAATGCATTTTGGTTAAAAAAGATGGCGTCTTGAAGCAAACACGTGTAGTTCACTGAAGTGTAGTTTAGACCCAAATAACTCGACATGGTGGCAGCGGGAAGTTCCCAATTGGCTTTAAACTGAAGAAAAATCAGAAAAAACGACAATATGGGAGACCCAGCTCCAGGCGAAGCCGGAATTCCAGCTGAACAACAGCAATTAGTAGTTGACGAGCCGAATGAAGCCGGCGCTCCGCCACAACAGCCTGCACAACCACAAGTACCGGTACAACAACAAATGGTTCAACAAATATCCGTGGCAAATTACCAAGTTCCACCACCGGAAAAATTCAACTTTAAGCCCGAAGAATGGCCACGCTGGATCAAGCGTTTTGAGAGATTTCGAAAAGCGACCGGACTCGACCAAAAGGACGGCGATAGCCAAGTAAACACTTTGATTTATTCGATGGGCGAAGAAGCTGACGACATCATGGTCGCATTCGGACTATCAAACGAAGAAGCGAAGCAGTATCACGTCGTGAAAGGCAAGTTTGAAGCTCATTTCGTGGTAAAGAGAAATGTAATATTTGAGCGAGCGAAATTTAACCAGAGAAGCCAACAGGATGGTGAGTCAGTGGATAATTTCATAACAGATTTATATTGCCTTGCTGAATACTGCGAATTTGGAACATTGAGAGACGATCTCATCAGAGATAGAATCGTTGTAGGGATAAAAGACAAGAAGCTCTCTGAACAACTGCAACTGGATTCTAAGCTGACTCTGGAGAAAGCAATCACAAAAGCCAGGCAGTCAGAGACAGTTAAGAAGCAACAACCTTTCCTACAGGAAGCCAAGTCTGAGCCTCCTGTACCAGCCAGTGTGGACCACTTATCCAAAGGAAAAGGAAAAGATTCTAAAGAAGACATGAAGAAGAAAAAGAAACCACCCAAGCCACCCAAGTTTAAAAATGGAAAGACTCCTGAAGCACAGTGTTCAAGGTGCCTGGGTCAATCACACCCAAAGAGACAATGTCCAGCCAGAGAATCAAAATGTATGAAGTGTTCTAAAGTAGGACATTGGGCAAAGGCTTGTAAGTCCCTACCAGACAAGAGAGTGGCTGAAGTGAATTTCACTGGGAGACAAGATGAAGGAGAGTTATTCCTGGGTGAACTCACTGAACTATCTGCTGTCCAAGGAGGGGCAGGAGATTCATGGAAAGCACTCGTCTCGATGAATGGACAACTGATGGAGTTCAAAGTAGATTCTGGTGCAGATGTAACAGTTATTCCGCCAAGCTTATTTCATAGCCTGAAACCAACTCCATCACTTAGCAAGACAACCAGGGTACTCATGGGTCCATGTAAACAGAAACTGAGTTGCCTAGGAACTTTCACAGCAGAGTTGCGAATTCAAGACAAGGTTACTCAGGAACAAGTGTATGTGATAGAAGATTTGGAGCGACCTTTGCTAGGAAGAGAGCCAGCTGAACATCTAAAGCTAATTAGCAGACTTGACAGCCTAAGCAGTGTGGACTACAAGAGTAAAGTAGCAGACAAATACCCTAAGTTGTTCAAGGGACTGGGTGTTATGAAGGACAGTTACTGTATCACACTCAAAGAAGATGCCAAACCTTTTCAAGTAACAGTACCAAGGAAAGTGCCCTTCCCTCTGTATCAGAAAACTAAAGAAGAGTTAGACAGAATGTTGGAGACAGGTGTCATATCCAGAGTTGACCAGCCCACTGATTGGTGTGCTCCCATGGTCGTTACTCCTAAGAGCAATGGTAAAGTCAGGGTGTGCGTGGACCTGAGCAAGCTAAACGAGTACGTAAAGAGGGAGAACCACCCACTTCCAGCAGTAGACACAACCCTTGGAAGATTGGCAGGTTCTAGAGTCTTTTCAAAACTTGACGCAAACTCAGGATTTTGGCAGATAAAGCTAGCGTGGGAATCAAGGCCACTGACAACATTCATTACTCCATGGGGCCGTTTCTGTTTCAATGTATTGCCTTTCGGTATCAGTTCTGGTTCAGAGAAATTCCAGAAGAATATGAGTCAGATCCTCCAGGGATTAGATGGTGTGGAGTGCAACATAGATGATGTATTAGTCCATGGTAAGGATCAGCAAGAACATGATGAAAGGCTGGAAGCAGTACTCAAGCGTCTAGTCGAAGCTGGCGTGACACTCAACCTCGACAAGTGCCAGTTCAGTACAGACAGAGTTAAGTTCCTCGGACACGTCATAAGCTTTAGTGGAATTGAGGCAGATCTGAAAAGCTACAAGCAATTGCTGACCTACCGCCACCTCAGAATGTGCAAGAAGTAAGAACATTTCTTGGCATGATAAACCAATTGAGCAAGTTTTCTGAACACCTTGCTGACAAGACAAAGAGCATCAGAGACCTTCTTCACAAAGGGAACGAATGGGTATGGGGAAGTGAGCAACAGAAAGCATTTGAGCAGATCAAAGCTGACCTCACACAAGTCCCAGTACTGGCACTGTACGATCCAAACCCCTAGGCGGGGTAGTTCTTCAACTCCAACCAGACAACTCCTGGCGACCAGTTTCGTTCATATCAAGAGCGATGACTCCCACCGAGACCAGATATGCACAGATAGAAAAAGAAGCCCTAGCACTCACCTGGGCATGCGAACGATCCTGGGAGTACATCGTGGGGAAGTCGATCTCCGTTGAAACTGACCACAAACCCCTGGTGCCACTTCTGAGTACGCACACTCTAGACCAACTTCCGCCGCGAATCCAGAGATTCAGAATGCGACTAATGAGATTCCACTTCAAGGAGATCAAGCATGTTCCTGGAAAGAAGATGTACATACCCGATGCGCTTTTAAGACTCCAAGTCCGAAGCCAAGCAGTTCAGTCTACAATTGATGATGACGAAATGTACGCACACATTGGAAGCGTGATCTCATCACTGCCTGCCTCAGACACAAGACTTCAGCAGATCATGGAAGCACAGGAAGAGGATCCAGTCTGCAGACAGATCAAAGTGTACTGCTATGAAGGATGGCCTGACAAGCATTCCTTAAATGATGCTATGAAACCCTACTGGTCAAGCAGGGGTGAACTGTCAGTGGTACAGAACATTCTTCTTAAAGCATCCAGGATCGTAATCCCTTCTTCCATGCGTCTTGAGATATTGGATAAGATCCATGAGGGGCATCAAGGGATCACTAAGTGCCGTGAGCGGGCCAAAAGCTCTGTTTGGTGGCCAGGACTGAGCAGAGAAATCCAGGATCTGGTGCAACAATGTAGAGTCTGCGCTCTACACAGGGACAACAAACCCGAACCACTTATCACGACACCCTTACCAGACCGTCCATGGCAAGTCGTAGCCACAGACCTCTTCCAGCTAAAAGGCATCGACTACCTTATTGTTATAGACTACTTCTCAAGATACGTCGAAGTAGCAGCCATGCAGAAGACGACAAAGTCAAGCGAGGTTATTAGAGCCCTCAAGTCGATATTTGCCAGACATGGGACCCCAGAACAAGTGCGATCCGACAACGGTCCTCAATTTGACAGCGCGGAGTTCTCCTACTTTGCTAAGGAATGGGGATTCAAGCATACCACAAGTAGTCCTAGATTTCCCCAATCTAATGGAGAAGTTGAGCGTGGGGTTAGAACAGTGAAGAATCTACTTACGAAAGAAAAGGACCCCGCTAAAGGATTACTTGCTTACAGATCAACACCACTAGCATGCAAGTTCTCTCCCGCACAGTTACTGATGGGAAGGCAGATTAGGAACAGTGTTCCGGCATTCCATACCCAGCTAAATCCGCAGTGGCCCGATTTAGAAAACCTGCGTGCACGAGAGAGCATTAGCATGTTGAAGCAGGAAACAGTGTTCAACAGCAGGCACAAGGCCAAGCCCTTGCCTCCAATTGGACCGGGTACAGAAGTCTTTGTGAAGGACCTTCAGCGACCAGGAAAAGTCATTGAAGCAGCAACAACACCTCGGTCATATCAAGTTGAAACACCAACCAGCACGATAAGAAGGAACCGTGTTCACCTAACTCCACTGCCGAACCAGCAGGAGGAACATCGACCCTTACCAGTAGTGGACCAAGTTCCGGCAGCGAACAAACCTGCAACTCCTGTTCGGAAGGACAATCCTGTTATCAGGACAGACATTCAAGTACCCCCTGTAACACCTATTCTTGCTACTAGGCCTAAGAGAATTGTAAGACCATCACTCAAAGTTAGAGAGAACCTAGGTTTAGCATGAGATGACACTGTTGTAAGTTTTCATATAGTTTTTGTCATACTCAATGTGTTTGACTTGGATTTCACACTCTCTAACAAAAAGGGGGAGATGTTGTGTTAGCTTACATGAAGTATTGTTACAGTTACGGACGCAATGCATGTTGGTTAAAAAAGATGGCGTCTTGAAGCAAACACGTGTAGTTCACTGAAGTGTAGTTTAGACCCAAATAACTCGACAGTCTAGGGGAAGAAGAAGAGTCGAAATTAGCCATTTAATAAATATAAAACGTGTTAAAACGACAAATTGAATTCTGACAACGCGAATCGATCATGCAAAGACAACTTATAACTTTATGTCCAAAAACATCACTTACAGGTTGGACCAGGTTGCTTACTGAGGAAGCGTAGTCGCCAGATACAATCAACAAGCTTCAATAGAACTGTTTTATGTGACAAAAAGGCATTAATTTCAATTCATACTTGATGTTTTTCATTCCAAAAACGTCCATTTGGAGCCACAATGCAAGTTATGTGCTTCGAGATCCGTTAAAACAGAAACTTTTGTAGTGCGGCTGCGTCACAGTAATTTGCAATGTCACGCAAATTGTAACGTATTCTTATTAGCTGTGAGGTGTGCGGTAAGTTGCTTTTTGGGAAAAGAATAAAAGAACAGAGTAATTTACCTCTGTGGTCGGGCATTTGGGATTAAATCGCTAAATGACAGAACAGAAAGTAAAACAAATGAAAAGTGTTCCGAAAAAGAGACAGAGTGTGCTAAACTGTTTTCAATATTGAAAGAAACTGAAAAATGTGACCCGAAGTTGCATTTGTAAGTATTCAGTTTGATATCGGCACTTTATCTCATCTGTGAGAAAAATTGTATGACCTGCCAAATATTTTTTCCAACTAGATAGGACTGAGGCAAATGAAAAAGAAACTGATTTATTTCTACGAGAAACCCATAATGGTTATTCAACTCTTTTGTACTTGGAGGTGGTTTTATTAGTAGCGCTTCAGCAGGGATCATAATTATAATGGAACCATGCCATCATTGTATTTTTTATTACTTATGTATTCTTCAGAAAATATGGGGAATTTCTACTACACGAGAAAAGGACTGGGTAACCCCTCCCTCCCTCTCCCCCCCCCCCCCCAAAAAAAAAGTCTACCATCACCATGATGTTTCTGAGCACCAAGACACACTTGCGAGGGATGAACTAGTTGATTTTTATCTTCATCTCTCGAGCAGGTGTACATTAGTGGCGAAAACATGATGTTTTAGTTTTGAAACGTGAGGGGGAAGGGGACTCATCGTACTCCAAGCCAAGCACAATGACATTCCTTCCTCCCTCCGTGGGGGGGGGGGCATTCCCCTACTCAAGTTTCCCAAAAAAAAAATTTTACAGTGTCCGGTGTGTCTGTAATTACTTGTGACAATACATAACTAGGCAGTTCAGACGATCCTGCTTCATGGTGCTTTTTGAGGGAATTCTTTAGAAGTCGGAAGGCATAAGAGGCATGAGATGCACGCTCTGAAGTCGTCGATGCCACGTACAGGCCCTGTAAAATACAATCTTCGCAGATTGCAGACCTCTCCTTGTAGCGTTTCGGGAAAAGGAGTTTCGCTTGAAGTCATACACCGCCTAGCGTGTATTTTATGATGTGCTAGCGAGAAGGCGGGGGGGGGGAAGGGGGTGGGGGCTGAGCCTTTCCAAGTTTTTGTTTGGGGGACTTCAGTCAGGCAACCTGCCCCCCACCTCCGCCGCCTATGTAAATTAAAAAAGTAAACGTTGTTACGGGATTCTTGTATTCCGTACTCCTTCTGACACGTTATCGGAATTCAATGTCGCAATGCTAAAGGCCACGTGCGCTCACTTTGAACTTCCACACAAAAGGACTTGGTGTTGAAAGAGTGCAGCAGTTATAAATAGCTGACGAAACTGCTGACAGCTGTTCGAGAGATGAAGATAAAAATCAACTAGTTCCCTTTCAAGTATGTCCTGGTGCTCAGAATATGTGCTTTAAAAATACAATGATTCTGAAGCGCTACAGATAACACCACCTCCAAGTAGAAACAGAGACTCAAAAGAGTTGAACTGACCATTATGGGTTTCTCGTAGAAATAAATCAGTTTCTTTTTCATTTGCCTCAGTCCTATCTAGTTGGAAAAAATATTTGGCAGGTCATACAAATTTTCTCACAGATGAGATAAAGTGCCGATATCAAACTGAATACTTACAAATGCAACTTCGGGTCGCATTTTTTCAGTTTCTTTCAATATTGAAAACAGTTTTTATATATTCAAAGATCGTTTTTCATGTTAACTTGCCTACTACTAATTTGAGAACAGTTTAAACCAAAATCTGCGAAATCCCCGTGACGTAGCTTCCTAATCTCTCTATTACTGAGTGAAATCAAAGATCACTGGTAGCATATGTTACAGCATCTTGTGCAGAAAGCAAAAAAAAACTTTTTTTAAACGGGAGGGCTCCGCCCCGCGGTCCAAAACCCTTACCCTTGACACTCACCATTTTTGACAGAAAATGTAACTCTTTCGTGTACCTTCAATAGAAATAGTACTCTTTTCACATACCTAAAGAAGGGATTCTGCATCTCTGTTCTTGATTTTCTGTTCCGTCATTTAGCGATTTAATCCCAAATGCCCGACCACAGAGGTAAATTACTCTGTTCTTTTATTCTTTTCCCAAAAAGCAACTTACCGCACACCTCACAGCTAATAAGAATACGTTACAATTTGCGTGACATTGCAAATTACTGTGACGCAGCCGCACTACAAAAGTTTCTGTTTTAACGGATCTCGAAGCACATAACTTGCATTGTGGCTCCAAATGGACGTTTTTGGAATGCAAAACATCAAGTATGAATTGAAATTAATGCCTTTTTGTCACATAAAACAGTTCTATTGAAGCTTGTTGATTGTATCTGGCGACTACACTTCCTCAGTAAGCAACCTGGTCCAACCAGTAAGTGATGTTTTTGGACGTAAAGTTATAAGTTGTCTTTGCATGATCGATTCGCGTTGTCAGAATTCAATTTGTCGTTTTAACACGTTTTATATTTATTAAATGGCTAATTTCGACTCTTCTTTTTCCCCTAGACATACTACGGTAGTGAATTGAATTTACAATATTGGGACAAGTGCGACCAGTGAAACCGTCAATATTTACTTTGTGGAGTCTTGCACGCCGCGAGTATTCTGGTCATCTTCAATTTCTTTCTCAGCGCTGGATCTGTATGGTATAGGAATATCAAAAGAAGCATTTTCCTTATATTCTAAAGGTATTTAATCGAGTTTGGACGGTTGAGGGAGTTTTCTCATCGAGTGCAAGGTTATGCAAATCAGCTTCGGCACAAGCGACAATTATGTAAACACACTGATTATGGCAGATTTTAATTTGTTCTCGCGTGCAATCCAAGGAGATACCCACCGGTTTGAAAGTAGAAAACGGTTCATTGAGGTAAGAAGATTGCATTGATGTGCTTTTTTACTCCAATTTATGTTGAAACTTTTGAGTTTTATTCTCTTGTATTTACCTACATTTTAACGTGTGAATAAAGACCTCAGAGTATGGTGTCTTTCAGAAGTGCTGGCATGCTTAGAATTTTCGGAAAATTTTTCCTCGTTTCGTCGGTGAACTAAATAAAGGTGTCTTAGAATTTGCGCTAAAGGATATTTCGTCAAGTGCATATTTGTGGACATAGCGCGCTTCACAAAATGGTCGAAATTTAGCCCTTCGACTACCGTCGGCGGCCCCTGGTCGGCCAAAATTCAATTTTGGCCTGTAGCAAAGCGAAAATAAAGAACTAGAAAATAATTTATTGCCTTTTTGTATGTATGGACCAAAGCCTTTTCACGGGCAAAAAATAAAAGGAAACTTTTTGGGGGCGCGACACTTAAATTGTGAAGCGTATAAACCCAATCATGGCGAAGAATTTGGTGGCTGAAAGAACGTTTTGTTCAGGGGAAAAGAAATACTTTGCAAAAACACATGGATTTAGCCAGGCGTAAAACCACCTCTAATGTATTCTTCATTGGATCGTAAAGTCTCACAGTCTTCACACGCGATTAGTTCTGCATTTCATGAATAATACGTTTATGTGCCTGGTGTTATATAAAGTGTAAACCGTATCCGAAAAGGCAGGGTGTACTTAAACATTAAAAACTTTTACTTTTTATAAAAAATGCCATAAAAATCGCGTTAGTTTTAAGCATTTGTCTTTTCTTCAGTATGTTTCAGTTAATAGGTCTAAAGGGCGTGAGAGTTCTTTGATGTTCTCGAACAGATTTGCTTCAGTGAATTTCGCTATCAAATCCATCTGCACGCTAAATGTATAGCCTTTTTCTTTCCTTGGTTTCACTTTTTATTACAATTCAAAAGTGCCGATCTGTCCTCGTTTGAGGACATTTGTTACACAGTCTAGTATGTTGAAAATGGCGGCGATAAAGGACATAAAGCTAGCAAACGAATGCATGATTAAGTAATTGGTTTGCATCCATATGCATGGAGAAGTTATCATTGAGTGATTCAATATTAGAATGCAAGTTTGAAATATAATGGTTCAACGATAAAAGAGCAATTTCAAATGTTTTCGGGGCTAACAAAACTCACAGAAGTTCATGTTCATATATGTGCCTCTCTCAGCGATTATTTGGAATGGTCAGTTATACTTGCCAGTGAATTGTTGATTCGCCGTTGCATGATAATGATGTTTCTTATTCCCGTCACATTTCAATCACTCGTGTCGTATAAAGCAACTATTTGACCGCTAGCAGTGATTCGGATTTCTTACCTCATTGGATTGTTAGCCCCAGGTCAGACATTGACAATTATTCTAAGTGTGCCACGCTTTACGTTATTTCTCAGCCTTTCCGTGTCAGTGAGGAATGAAACGCACGAATAAGCTTAACGCTTGTTTTAGTTATGAAGACACTTGGTTATTACTCATTTACTCACTATAGCGACAAACCGTGACGAACGGATTGTAAAGGGGCGCTTTCCATTTACTTGGAATTTTCCGTGAGAAATTTTTGACAAATGGAACAGTTCATCACATAAACAGAACGGAAAGAAGCTGTTCCTTTTGAAGATTCCATTTTCATACTACCGCGAAGAGCATGAGTAAAAAAAAAACATGGCTATCGAGAGTGAAAATTTTCTACTTTATCTACCGTCTTCAAAAAGCCTTGGAGGAACTTCAAGGTTGCTCTGTAAACGAACAGTCTGGTTGTTGCAAATGGAACAGAAATTTCCGGTCATTCCGGGAGAAACTGGAATTAAAGAGGAATGCCTTTTAAGGTATTCTATTTTTTCCGAAAATTTTCCAGTGGAAAAATCTGTTCCATTTGATTCACCACCGAGACAACCGGGTTTTTCATGCAAAAGGAAAAAGGTCCTTAAGGTAACGCGGTACGTTAAATGAAATGTTTTTTTTACGCAGTACTGCTGCATGCTTAAAAAAATCTTCGTTTTGTTTTAACATGGCGCACTTGTTGTGTCGAAGCAACACGTTGCAGGCTCATAAAAAGATATAAAAAGCCTGCAACATTGTTGCCCGAACTTGTTTCATTGCCTTTGACTTTAACGCAACTGCCTTTAAAAATTATTTTAAAAATTGACTCATGTAATGTGCGTTAAAACAGTAAAAATACTGATTACAATTTTAACAAGTGCAATCGATGGTAACATGGAGTACTAGTACACGTGGTCAATCACAGTTTACTAAATACAGTAGAAAGCCGATATAACGAGTCCCTTTATAAGTCCTTGGTATCTTCAACCCGCATAAGTTATGTAACAGTAAATTGAATTAAAATTTAATTCTACTGTAACGAGCCGATGGGCCGTTTTGAATAAGACGCAAGAGATAATGGGAAGGAGGAAAGTGGTCATTCAATTAACCAGCAATCATCCAATGCGGCAATTCTCTCACAAGAGCTGACTGCGGACGAGTAAGGGTCTTCTGAGGTATAGCGGATTGCGGAGATCCTCTTTACAAACCAATCATGCAAAGATCCTCCTCTACGTTTTTAGTACTATTAATGCAGTGGAATTGTCGAAGTTTTTGATGAAGTCTTCACCAATGCTTACAGGATGTTATGCACTGGGCAGAGGAAGACATTTGAATCTAGCTTACATTTTCTCTCCAAATGCACCACTCAAAGGTACGTATTTTTGAATTTCCAAAAAAAGTCGCTTAACGTCATCTGAAATTGGCTACAAAGTCCACTGAAATGGTCAAAAATCAAAAAAGATCAAATAATTGCTGTAAAATTCCTCGCTTATGTCCGGCCAACACTCCGCCCCCTCCTCCACCCCCGCTCCGTGTTGCTTAACCGGTCAGTGTAAAACGCGGACTGCAGACTGCAGACTGGGGGTGAAATGCAGACTGCAGACCAAGGGTAAAATTGCCTTTGACTTTAACGCAACTGTCTTTAAAAATTATTTTAAAAATTGACTCATGTAATGTGCGTTAAAACAGTAAAAATACTGATTACAATTTTAACAAGTGCAATCGATGGTAACATGGAGTACTAGTACACGTGGTCAATCACAGTTTACTAAATACAGTAGAAAGCCGATATAACGAGTCCCTTTATAAGTCCTTGGTATCTTCAACCCGCATAAGTTATGTAACAGTAAATTGAATTAAAATTTAATTCTACTGTAACGAGCCGATGGGCCGTTTTGAATAAGACGCAAGAGATAATGGGAAGGAGGAAAGTGGTCATTCAATTAACCAGCAATCATCCAATGCGGCAATTCTCTCACAAGAGCTGACTGCGGACGAGTAAGGGTCTTCTGAGGTATAGCGGATTGCGGAGATCCTCTTTACAAACCAATCATGCAAAGATCCTCCTCTACGTTTTTAGTACTATTAATGCAGTGGAATTGTCGAAGTTTTTGATGAAGTCTTCACCAATGTTGGAAACGAATGTTAAATTTTATTTCAATCGTCCAACAGCAAAACAATATCAATATAAAGTTTAAATTTTTCTGTCCTGGTCAGTACGCACGAAAAGAGTCATTTTGATCACGGAGAAATGGTATCTGGTGGTGCTCTGCACGCAATGTCCTCCTCCTTTTCTTCTCGTTTTTCCGTAGGAAAATCTTCCGGCCAATCTTTTTTTTCCATCGCAAGTGCGATTGTTGCAAAATTCTATTTAAAGAAACACTTTTTTAAACTGAAACGCTATTTAGTCGTGTTCACATGCAGGAACCTTGTTAAAAATACAAATTTATTGTTATACATTATTGTGAACCAGTATCCTAATCTGTATCTGTATTATAGCAATGGTAAAGTATGGAAAATTGTCCTCCTTTGTTCTTTAATAAATTTCCCGGTTTGTCGTGTTCGACAACTTGTCCATTTTCCAGAACCAAAACTCGATCGTAATCTATGATGGTGTTCAATCGATGCGCAATTGTAATCACAGTGCAATGTTCAAATTTAGTGCGAATTGTTTTTTGAATTATTCGATCTGTGCTGTAATCGACATTTGCTGTTGCTTCATCCATTACAATAATCTTCGATTTCTTCAGTAAGGCGCGAGCCAGGCACAGAAGTTGTCTTTCACCAACGCTGAAGTTTGCCCCGCATTCTTTAATCTCCTCACTCAGTCCTTGTGGTAACTTTTTCACCATGGTCCTCAAACTTGCTTCTTCTAATGCATCCCAGAGTTCCTTGTCTTCGTACTCCTCAAAAGGATCCAAGTTCATGCGCAGTGAACCGGTAAACAGAACTGGATCTTGGGAGATAACTGACATCACTCGACGAGAGCTTTGAATGTTAATATCACTAATGATAACGTCATCAATGATGACATCACCAGATGGCTGAGGCATGCGAAAGAGGGCTGAAACCAACGACGACTTGCCAGCTCCTGTGCGACCAACAATTCCAATTTTCTCGTGGGCATCAATAGTAAAACTGACATCTTTAAGTATTTCTGACCCACCCTGGTAGTAAACTAGACCCAGGTTCTTTATTGTAACTTGACCGTTCTCCGGCCAGGTTTCTGGAGGTTGAGATAAATTCTCGTAACCAGGCTCTTGCTCAATGTGTGAATATGTGATGACACGTTCAACTGACGTCATGTAATTCTCAACCTCTGAACACTGTCTGACGCCGTATTGTGACGTATCTACTACAAGTTGAAGGGTATATACAAGAGACAATGCTGTGATACCTGCAAAATAAATAAAACATACCTCATACCTCATATCTTAGGAAATAAAGAGCTAACTTAAGGATTTTTAAGGGATAAACAAACTACGTTATTTAAGTTATATTTAGAATAATGGATTCTTGATTAACATTTTATAGCTTCGGGGGCCGAAAAACTTATTAAGACGTGGAGAAATTCGTGCTAGTCATATCGTTGTTGCACGCATTGCAAGTTCTTCGCGTGAATTACTTACCCACCCTCCCTTTCCTATGGAGAATTTTTAAAATTGTATGGGCTATGTGTGCTGGCTGGCCCTTTTACCCCTATAACAGGTTTGTTGTGCGATCTTTTAGTTTGTCATTCACCCGGAATTAATACTCTCGTTATCATGTTCTCTCCAATAGCGCAACTTCGCATCTTTTTATATAGTTGGAGTTCCGTTAAATCTAACGTCTGCTGTCACGGTTTAGGTCACGTATTAATGACGAAAATAACGTGTATTTCAAATGCTCTCTCATTCTCAGAAAACATCAATATTAGCGGGGAAACAAAGATAACACTTTCCCCCGGCCCAGGGATTTGAAAAGTTAAGAAAATAATAATAGATTCCGACTGCAAATGGTTCTTGTTCCCTCGCACGATTGAGGGCCTCTTCATATGAGCCCGGTTAACCGGGCTGGCTCAGTTACCGAGATCTCGCCTCACTCCTATTTTCTTTGTAAAAAATTCTGATGCGTTCATATGAGAAGGTGCGCCACCCCGGTTGCCGAGGTCTTGGTTTCTACAACCGAGATCTCGGTAACCGGGAAGAAAATTTTCCCATATGAACACTCCAGTCCGGTAACCGAAATGAAACTTTTTTGGAGAAAATAGCTTCACTATAGCAACTGGGCGGTCAAAATGGCATCATTTTGCCTTATATGTATTTCCACTTTAGATATATGCGAATTAGCTTTATATTAGTAGAGTTACAAGTGTCGATAAAGATACGATGGTCGAGAACGATGCAACTTTTATGTGTTGCCATTTTGGTTTCGTTTCTTGAATTTTATCCCGGTCAACCGGGCTGAAATTCCCATATGAACAGACGACAAAATTCGCCCTGGTAACCGAGACAGCCCAATAAATCACGACGCAACCGATCATTTACCTGATCCTGAGTTAGTAGCTATAGCGAGGAAAAGTACAAATGTCATGAACATGACGCAGATCATGTCGACACGGATGGCTAACCATCTGATGGTGGAAAGAATCGCGAACCAGGACTGGTTATGACCGTCTTGAAATCTGATGATAAATAAACAAACGCACAAACAAACAAATACAGAGACAACCAAACAAAAAAAGACACTAACAAGGAAATAATTGAAAAAAATGAAAGAGTAGCTCCCCTGCCATCCTACCCGTATTTGTGGATTGCTCATACAAGTTTATAACGGCAACTCAGTTACAAAATCATGAAGGTGGTAAAAGGGGGGATCTAGTTCACGTTTCATGAAAAATAAAATAGCCATTTCACGTTTCGCGCAGTACCCTCGGCCGAGAATGCACTGGTCACGAAATTTACCACATGTGGTCTTGTTTTTAAACGCTTACTCGATACTTTTTGGATGGGAGAAAGAATCACAGTTTACAATAACAATTCACGAGAAGAAAAAACATCATTTCGTATTTCTCATAAAGAAAGTCGATTCACTGGTCACTGCTATAAAATCGAATCACGTTTCGTGAGAAAAAAAATAGCCATTTCACAATTCATGGGTTAAAAAGAAACCTTTCACGGATGACGAAAAAAACCCTTTACCACCATCAGTCATACATTAAATAATTTGAATTTGGATTGGTATTGGTATTGGATAAAAAAAAAATGGAAAACCGACACTCTAAGCTTTTACGGGCATTATATGTGACAAATATATTTGACCGTGTAGATGACACAACGTTACAAGAATTTGTCAGCAGTTCAAAGTTTAGTGCGCCATTAATGACCTTGGACAGCAGAGATACGTACAGAGACTGGATACCACATATGCTGACGGAATGTTTGCCACATTTTATGTGACGAGTCGTCTACACGAGTAATTTTTCGTATGTGACAACTTTTATTTGTCACATAACTGAGCCAGCACGCCAGCTTCTCAGTAAAGATTATTGTCACATAATAATGGGCCAAGTTTCCTCTTCTACACGAGCAAATGAAAATTGTCACATAAAAATTGCTCGTGTCAACAAGCCTTAAAGTTAAATAATATAGCCTGATGCAAACACTCCAGTGAGTTTTCTATTTGCTAATCATATAAACTAGTCGACTAACGCATTTGGGTCAGAGAAATAAAGTTAAAAAACAGTTTGGATGCGGGGGGCCACACAATGATAAAACTACTTGGCATGTTTGTTGCCGAATCTCTCGTTCAAGAAATGCTCGTACCAGACATCACTTTAAGTGTAAATAAAACCAGACTGATTGCAAGGCTGGAACTTCGGGTTGAAGTTAATCCTATGAAAATATTTATGGGAATCATCAACAAGTATGACGCGAAATTTATTCGACAAAATGCAATAATCCAAACCTGTACAATTCTTCCAGAAACGCATTTTCCTTCTTATACGCGCGAATAGTCACCAGACCCTCCAATGTGTCTCTAAAATGAGAAAGCACTGGGCTTCGATTGACTCCTTCCAGTCGCCTTAGATCACGTGATGTTCTTAGGTAATACCGCCCAAACCACATGAACAGGACCATGAGCGGGGTAGCTGGTAGAATAATCCATGGATTCAGGATGGACGGCAGAACAACTGCTCCAATGCAATACAGAACAATTTCAACAGCTTCCAGGAATACATCTGGAAGTAGCTCGTCCATGATACCAATATCTCGAGAAAACCTGTTTATTATTCGTCCAACAGGATTTGTGTCGAAGAACAAAACCGGTGCTTTTAACACTGCTGACATCATGGAGTTGTGAAGGTGCTGAGAGGAGTTTAACAGAGCGTTGACAAACACAACTGCTCTAATGATAGACAGCAGAAAGACCCCGCCCACCATGCTACCATATATGTAAAGATCGACAGTCTGATGTTTCCGGTCATGTGATCCACTGGTCAAATGAAGAAGCCACCAATCGGCAAATATGCGCAATCCTATTTTAAAAGAAATAAGAGAGGAACACAACACAGTGAAAATAAAACTTGGAGGCTGACGTACCGTTTCAACCCAAAGTCCTCAGTGATAACTAACAAAAGTTTAAACATTTGAACTAACAACTAACAGATGTTCGACATTTTAACCGACGAATCGATAAGCTCATGCGATTTTTTTGTTTATGATAATATACTCAACAAACTTTTGAATCAATCAGATGCAAATGCGAAAGTTTCAAAGCAGCATAGGCAAGGAGGGGTAGACCTAAATACCCTCGTACTAACATCCACAATAACCCAGGTACGGATTTTCACAACAAACGTGAAATAAGCGCTTCTTTTGGTTCCGAGACCTAGAGAGTCACAAAATCCATATCAGGCTAGCAACTTCAAAACAATAGCCACAGTACATCCCGATAGTAATCGCGAGGAGCAAATTGAATTGGATGGGCCACACATTGCGGAAACCAACATCTGAAATACCCCGGCAGATCTGGAGTGGACCCGGCAAGGCCAAAGGAAGGAGGGGAGGCAGGTGAAGGCCGGGAGGAAGTCAGTTGAGGAAAAGCTAAACGAAGCTGACATTGCTTGGAACCAAGCCAAGAAAACAACTTCAAACATAGTCTGCTTACAGGATGTTATGCACTGGGCAGAGGAAGACATTTGAATCTAGCTTACATTTTCTCTCCAAATGCACCACTCAAAGGTACGTATTTTTGAATTTCCAAAAAAAGTCGCTTAACGTCATCTGAAATTGGCTACAAAGTCCACTGAAATGGTCAAAATTCAAAAAAGATCAAATAATTGCTGTAAAATTCCTCGCTTATGTCCGGCCAACACTCCGCCCCCTCCTCCACCCCCGCTCCGTGTTGCTTAACCGGTCAGTGTAAAACGCAGACTGCGGACTGCGGACTGCGGACTGCAGACTGCAGACTGGGGGTAAAATGCAGACTGCAGACTGCAGTCAAAAGTTCGTTACTTAAAGTAACGAAATACGAGTCACAAAGCCATTTTTCCCCGCCGGCTTCAAATTTCGAAGGAATGTACGTCAGACAAAGTTTCGCATGAGCGAACACGTGAATGAGCTGGAGTAGTAAAGGGGGGGTCTCACAAATACCACCTGAGAAGTAGTCGCTTTTTTCACAGGCGGTATTTGTTTACACAACTCTTTTTACCAATAAAAACTTAAAAAATCGCCCTTTCTTCTCGAAGCGCCAAAAGCCGCGAGCGGCTGAATGTCAATTGAACAATTGTGATTACTAAGTACATGGCTTACAGCGAGACCTCGTCAGCCGCGAACAAAGCTTTAAACATAATGGATGCACCGATTCCGCTTAGAGTGCGAAGGAGATTGGGCAGTCCGTTGCGAGTGCCGGAGTATCCACCAGAACCACCGCCTCGGCGCCGGCGACACGAGGAAAAAAAGAGAAACATCCAAAGGGAATTTGATCCTTTTCCACCGCACGGAAACCGGGAGGTAACAAATTATCAGAATGAGATTTTGAATCTTTTTGATGTTGCGGAACACGAGGGGGTGGAGGAACTTGCTGGCCGGCATTTTATTCGATGGCGCTTTATCAGAGGTTTGGAAAACGATCTTACACCAAACTTTATGGAAAAAATCCGAGAAAACGTGCCCACAGCGTTTTATATCAGGCGCACTTACGCGTACCAGTTACGCAACATTGAAGATGATACGGTTATTGTTTTCTACAAAAGCAAAGGCTCGCCTTGGATTAATAGGCTTTCTGCAGCGGAAAAATGGTTGACCAAACAAGAGGCAGAACGCCTGACCCTGGACACAGTTGAAAGACCTTCAACAAAATGGAAGTTTGAAAGCTTTTTTAATGTTGATCTAAAGGTTGTGCTTGACCGACAACCGCTGTTGGGCACGGGCCCCTTGCCATGCTGGCTACGCAACCTTGCGCATGGCAGGTTGCTGGTTGCGCTGGACACCTATCAAGATAATTTGTGTTTGTGGCGTTGTATTGCTGTGCACCGAGGGGCGCGTTTTGATCGAAGCACAGTAGCAGCCCGACGGCTTGCAAAGAGTTTTTACAAACTCGAAACTGAGCCGATCGACTGTCCCAAAACATCTCTTGATGAATTAGATAAAGTTGAAAGGCATTTGAACCGGGGCACAGATTTTTCTGATTGGCTCGGTATCCGAGTTTACGAGCCTATGCGTGAAAAAAATGGGGAAGTTGTATGGCACTTAAGAAGAAACTCACCCGCCAAGCTAACAAACATTTTGACAATTGGCATTTATAAAGGGCACGCGTTTGTAATAAGAGATATTGAAAGGTTGGCCAAGACGTATGCATGCGCCCATTGCAACGCAAGATTCACAAAAGCCAACCACCTGAAACGGCATCATGAAACGTGCAGCCAAGGAAAAACAATAATTGATTGCCCGGCCGAAAAGGTTGAAGAACCGCAGACAAGCTTTGAGAAGGCTTTTTATCCAAGCCACCAAGCTTCCAAAGAATCGCTTTGCTGGCTTGACCAAGAAGCCAAGCGGCGTAAAATTCACATACACCACGCAATGTGCGGCCACGGTGGCGAGCGTTGGGTTGGGGGTGCGCCTGTTGACGGGTTTGACCCCATTACCAAAACGGTATTCCAATACCACGGTTGTTATTGGCACGGGTGTCTGAAATGTTACCCACAAGATCGCGGTAAAATCATATGTCGTGGCCAGACGCGTCAAGACAGGTTTTTAGCCACAATGAAACGCTCAAGTTGGCTACGACTGACCGGCTACCGTGTGGTTGAGGCCTGGGCGTGCGAAGTAAGGGAAAACGAGCTTGACGCGCCGCGGGCGCAGACAAAAAGCTATCCGCACGCGATTTTGTACGATTTTGAGGCGTATGGTGACAATAAACAGAGAAAGGAACAAACGCCAGCGCTCACGACCGAAAACACACATGTGCCAATCTCGGTAAGCATTGGCGACACCCTTGAAAGAGAACCCACCCACATTTGTGAAAGAGACCCGGCGGAGCTGGTCCGCAAGTTCATGGAAGAGCTAGAGAGACGTGGAAAAAACATTCGGGCCCAAGTAAGAGCGGAATTTATGCCAAAAGACGTTGGCCTGCTTCCCAAAGCGCAGCGTCAAAAAATTGAGGAATGGTGCAACCAAGTTCCTGTAGTTGGGTTTAACTCGGGCAGTTACGATCTGAATTTGATCAAAAATTACTTTGTAGGCCGCCTTGCCGACACAACTGGCAAAGTCAGAGTGGCGAAAAACTGTAACAAAATCATGTTTTTGCTTACTCCGAGCTTCCGTTTTCTTGACATTATTAACTACCTTGGGCCGGGAACAAGCTATGAAAAGTGGGTAAAGGCCTATGGGAGCGAGGCCAAAAAATCGTGGTTTCCTTATGAATGGTTTGACACTCCTGAAAAGCTTGATTATCCAGGTTTGCCAGATTATTTTATTTGTCACCAACCGGGCTCGGCTTGCCAGCCTTGGTATTCAAAGTTGAAAAACTCTTTTGTGCTAAAACTTTCAGAATGGAAAGCTTGTAAAAAACTGTTTCGAGAAAAGGGCATGCGCACCTTCGCAGACTGGCTGCGTTATTACAACAATCTCGATGTGACCCCCGGCCTGGAAGCTCTTGAAAAGATGAAAGCTTTTTACACTGAAAAGAGGATCGACATTTTTAAAGACGCAGTTAGTATTCCCGGAGTAAGCTTACATTACCTGCTCAGAGGATCTGTTGAAAGAGGGGCTGAACTTTTCTCGCCTTGTAAAGAAGCGTACGAAATGCTGAAAGGGGCTGTTGTTGGCGGGCCAAGCATAGTATTTACGAGGCGCCACGAGGTTGGCGTCACAAAAATCAGAGATCACCAGTACTCTGATCCACATCTTTGCGAAAACATTGTTGGCTACGATGCGAATGCCCTTTATCTGTCAACAATGTTGCAAGACATGCCCTGCGGAAAGGAAAAAGTCCGCCAATTCACAGGACTTGAAGAAGTGTGGGCGAAGGTACTGACGAAAAATTTGAAAGGAGAAAACTCTGCGCATATAGCCAAATGGTTTGGATTTGCAGAAGTAGACATAGAAATTCCAAAAGAGCTGTGGAAAAAGTTTGAAGAGATGCCGCCATTTTTTCACAATAAAGAGGTCCCAGGCGGGCTTGTCCCACAACACATGTATGAATACTTGAAAAGAACAAAAAGAAATCGTGGAAATGGTAAAAAGCTCGTTGGAGCCCTTTCTGCCAAAAAGATTCTTTTGTATGCTCCACTGCTGCGCTGGTATGTGGAACACGGGGCAGTGATTACCGCGGTGCACCGAACGATTGACTACCAACCGAAAAAAATCTTCAACTGGTTTGTGGAACAAGTGACAGAGGCGCGAAGAACAGGCGATGTTGAGAGGTGCAAGGCCTTGCTGGCGGACGTGTTTAAGCTGTTGGGAAACAGCGCTTACGGGAAGCTGATCGAGGCCCTTGAAAGGCAAACAAACGTGATTTATACAAAAGACGAAAAAGTGGTTGACCGAGCTCTGCGAAGCGCGTATTTTAGCGACTTAGATGAAATTGGGCAAGCGTACGAGTTGGAAAGCCGCAAGCCAAGAATAACAATTAGCAGGCCTTTTCAAGTTGGGATCGCGGTTTACCAGTTGGCAAAGCTGCGCATTTTGGAATTTTACTATGACTTTTTGGATAAGTATGTTGATAGAAAGGACTTTGAGCTAATTCAGATGGACACGGACAGCTGCTACATGGCCATTTCTGCTTCGAAGCTTGAGGACATCGTAAAACCTGAGCTAAAACAAGAATTCGAGGCCCAAAAAAAACAATGGCTGGCTTGGGACAAGTGGAGCGGCCGCACGCCCGGTCTCTTTAAGCTAGAGTGTGTGGGTAGCCGGATGATTGCTCTCTGCCCAAAGTGTTATTTTATCGAGGAACAAGATGGTGAAAAAAAGAAGTTTAGCACCAAGGGTATGTCAAAGGCGCAAAACGAAGTAACTTGGCAGCGTTTCAAGGCCGCTCTTGAAGGCAGTGTGGATAAAGCGAGTAACAGAGGCTTCCGTATGAAGGAAGGAAAAATGGTAACTTACGAGCAGGAAAAACTGGGTTTGAGCGCCTATTACGACAAACGTTGGGTGCTTGAAGATGGAATACATACCGAACCGATTGAATATCACCTTTAGCTGGCATTGACTGGTGGAAGGGAGGTATTAGGAGGTACGGCGAGCAGCTCCTCGCGCACAAAGCCGCGCTTGGGGCCGTCTTGCAAGTAATACAGAACAGGTTCGTTCGGTTTCATTACAGCTCTTTCAAGCGAAAAGACTTTTAAAGACCAGATTGGATCGGTGGCACGTTTCTCCGCCACCTTCTAACTCACCCGGCTGGTACAAATACCTAACATTCACGAAGGAGGGGAGCTTTTTTTCGCTCTTACCAACAGGCCTCAAATAAGGAGTCGACGGCTTGGTAGCAATGGCTTTCACTTTAATAGCTTCTGAGGGTTTTTTGCCTGTTAGCCTTGTGACTTCGTTGTTCAGAGCGGCAACAACTTCAGGAAGCCGTTTCACCCAAGCAGTAGAACGCTGGCCCTCAGGGATGCCGCATTTCAACGGCGTACTGGTGACCAAACAGGCGCTCTGCCAGAGTGCGGTTGAAACGTTCAACAATGGCTTGATCTCTGTGAATGTTAACACGCCCGCGCCTAATATAAGTTTTGTGATTTTCCATTTCTTTGGTAACAGCTCCCATGAATTCGCGACCAGGGTCAACTTGAAGCATCTGTGGCCATTTTAGTGCACTTCGCCTGTAAATTGTCTGAAAACCTTTTGCAACCTCAGTTGAATCTTTGGAGGTCAAAGGCTCGGCCTCTTTGTAACGGCTGGCAACGTCAACAACAGTCAGAGCGTATTTGTAAACTTTTCGCCCTCGCGGCAGTTTGTCGTGTGGCAGAAAAAGAAGGTCCGCCTGGTGGACCGCGTTTGGAGTAGAAACATCGAATTTTGGGCGAGGAACGTATCGGGGTGCCGGAAGGTAGATCTGCCAAAGGGCCTGCTTAACGAGCCACTTTTTTGCGGCATCTTCGGAAACCTTGGCGGCCTCGGCTAATTTTTTTATCGCGGCAATTCCTTTCCAGTAGCCCTGGGGGCTATAGTAGACTTTTGAGATCTTTGCATCCATGCGTGTATACAAGAAAAAAAGAAAAGTTTAAAGAAACCGAAAGGCAGCGTACCCAAGTGCAAGCGCGCCAGCGCCAACAAACATCAGTTCACCTTGTTTCTGCTGCTCACTTGGCTGATAAAAGTCAGAGAACTTGGGTTCTTTCGGAGGAATCATTTGTTTGTCAGGATGTGCCTGGTTGTAGAGTTTGAAAGCGTAGTCAGTGTTTGTGAAGTTCTGTTTGGCCTGCTCTTTTATTTCCGCGTTGGTTTGTATCCAGTCGAGGAGCTTGGTGCGGTCTCGAGAGTATTTAGCGTAAGCTGCCTGGTAAGCCTCAAGAGCTTTGTCGTGCCTTTCTTTTTCTTTCAAAGCGGCGTCATCTCCGCCACCCAAATATTTGGCAAGGTAGTTGCCGCCAATGAAAGCAGCAGCGTTCAAGATAGCTCCGCCAGCCATAATCGCTACGCTTGCCATTGTGTGTTTTTGTTCTTATATTATGATATTTTTTTTTAATTGGTGGGGAGGATTTTCTGGTCCTCGAGATACTGTTTAAGTGCAACGCTGCCAGCCATGACGGCTGTGAACTTTACATAGTTCATAAAACTGCTGCTTGGGTCGGATGTAAAGTTTTCTTTTACAACTTTTTTGGCAGCCCAGCCGATTCCGGCGGCAAGGCCAGTGAGAGTCGCGGCATCCATGAGTGTTTTTACGAGTTTGTTGTCAGACATGGTGTTTGTTATAAAATAAAAATAAATATTTAAATTGAAAAATAATTTTATGAATTCTTTTAATCTCATCAAAGAGTTCTAATAAAAAAAAAGTTAATTGCTGAAGTCAGAAAGTAAAACAGAAATCACTTTCTTAAAGACTTTCGCTGGTCAAACCAACATCATCAACCGCAGAATTAAAGATTTTTTGCATTTCAGCAAACACCTTGCCTTTTGTTTGTTCAATCATCTTTTTTCTTTTTTCTTCATTTTCTATTTCTTCATAATCTTTTAAAAGCATTCTTAAATTCCAATGCCACCTGTTTAAATTTTCTGTACATTTTTCAGCAATTGCATAAAAATTTTTTAATTTTTCTGGTTCTAGCCGGTTTAAATAGGCTTTTCCCTCATTTAAAACAGCTGTTGCTCGTTCCTCATCTTTTTCAAAGCAATTTGAAAGCATAGAAAGCACAAAAAAGTTTCCAAAATCCATTGGCTCAGGCACAGTGTATGGCTTCGTGTCTGTCATCATGTCGGTCATCGTGTTTCGTTTACTTAAAAATCGCAAATGTTTAAATGAAATTTATTTAATATTTTTTTTAATCCATCGGACGGATTCCTCTTTTTGAGCCATTTTGGCTTGTTGGTTGCGGAATTCTAGAGCCCGTTTGGCGCGTGTCTGAAGAACGCGTTGCAACCCTTCCAATACTTTCTGCTGTAACTGGTGTGTCATCAGTTATAAGAGTTGGCGGAGCTTTAAATGTTGGACTTCTTTTTTCGTTTATAAAGGCTTTTATGTCTTCGCGTTTCACATAAGTTGTAACGATTGCAACGCCGATACCAAGCAAAGATATCCATTGATTTGTGGTGAGACCGCTTGATTGCGGCTGAGGCTCGGTCGGAGCTGGTTCCGTTACGGGGTCCGGTGGGTAGTTACATTTCGCTTTGCAGCAGCAGATTTCTTTTCCTTTTCTTTTGCAATTATTGCAGCAGCCTCGACAGCAGCTTTTTTCTGTGCTTCACGAGCCTGTTTTGTTTTTTCAGCCGCGAGCTTGCCAGCAGCCACTCTCTTTGGATTTTTGGCAGGCTTTGTTGCTGGAGTTGTTGAAGTAACTTGTTTCTGTTCTTCTTGAGCGATCGGAGTTTGTGATTCACGTTGTTCGATCTCGGCCATTATTTAATGAGAAAAAAATAATATTTAAATGAAAAATGCTCAGCAAACTTTTTTGGTCAGCAATTTCTAAGCATTGTCCAGTAATTACTTAGCATTTTCTTAGCATTTCTCAGAAAAATCTTCAGTAGTTAGTGTTTCAGCGCCATGGCGCTGGGACTCAAGAGTCCCTTTGGCTTGCAACTTTGTCAATTCGTTTAAATCAATGTGCTTTGTTGTGATGAGCGCAGCATTTGCAACGGCAAGAAATCGGCCGCATTTCAAAGCCAGACCGCCTGCCAAAGTGGACAGCTCTTTGCTGATGATGTAGTCGTTTTTGAGTTCCTTCTGATAATCATTGACGTCCTTGATATTTACGGCCATACCAACGACTTTAGTTACAAGAAAAATAAAGCTGTCGATCAAGCTGTCGGTTGTTTTGGATCCAACGTATGCCTCATATCTCTTTAAGTACTTTTCGACTTCTTTATCTGTCAAGCGCTTCACCTGCTCGTGTGTCAGTTGCACACCGATTGCTTCTTTGGCTTTTCCTGTTGAAACAAGGATTGCAAGCTGTTCACGCAAAGCAGGAATGTCAGGGCCTTGAATGGTTGCCATAGCGCTTTGTGTACTTTCTGGTTCAGCTCCTAGCAGTTCCATTACGGAAGCAAATTCTTGTCCTTGCAGCGACATTGTCGCTCTCGGAATGGGAAGTTGCAAACGGGTCAGCCATTTATTACTCTAAAAAATATGTTCAATAAAAAAATTCTGTGCCGTAAGGGTGGCGATGAGAAATAACAAGATGCGAAAACTTATTTTTTTTTAGCTTTGAAATGACTTCTTTGTAATCTTCATGGGAAAGTTCGCCAGAGTAATCCTCAAAGATTGCCTTCGTGGTCTTGGCAGAGGGGGTGTAAAAGAAAACAATTGACGCAACATTTTCGCGGAATGAGGCTGTTATGCTTGTCAATTTTTGAGTTAACACCCATACGCTCAAACCTGCGTGGCGAGCAGAGAAAGCAAGATTCACCAACTCCCCCGTTCTCCCTTTCACATATTTAGAAGCAGCGCAGTCATCGAGGATAATAAGAGTGTTCGCACCCTCAAAAAGAATTCTTGCCAGACTTAACCAATATTCAACCTCGTGCTGCTCGCAAATGAAAACAAAAAATCGAAGATCTTCCTCAGCAAAGCGATAATAAGTCTTGTTGTGCGCGAAAGTCGGGCAGATGAGCACGATATAGTCAAACTTGCCGCGGAAAGGGCCACAAAGCTGATTGACCACGTACCTTGTTTTTCCTGAGTTCGTTGGTCCCACAATGAGAGCGTTGAAGGGTATGTTGGAAGGATCCATCTTCGTTCGTATATTAATAAAGCACAGATTCTAACTGCCTGTTAATTATATTCATTTGGGCGTCGCTGATTACGTAAATGTGGCAGTTCAAATTACCTGAGCCGCTTGTTTTCCTCTCTAGCTCAAGCTGGACACCGTCCTTTGTGTTCACAAGGCGCTTGCCGCTTCCGTGCATCGAGTGGTCAGCCATGGAACGCAGATCAATCAGAAGGCCGAACTTGTCTTCTGTGTAAAACTTTTGCAGGGTCATGTGCTGCGTTTTATTTTTTTCTTTCATGTAGAATCTTTTAACTTCTTCCCATATGTCCATTCCTTCGATGCCGTTGTTGTACAGCATGTTTGGCGAGCCGTTGACAGTGACGCTTACTTTTGTAAGGTCTGGGTTAATGTACTTTTCCGAGATCCTTGCACCTTTGGCATATTGCTCTATAAAAAGTAGCAAGATACCTTTTAGGGACCTCCTCTGCGGGTTGACCTTAAGATTCAGACGTGTGTCGGATCCTTTTGCAAAAGTAACAACTTCGGCACGCTGGATGTGGTCGTAAGCGAACTCTTTGCCGCCCGAGTAAGCGCTGAACGCCTCATCTGCAATTTCCTTGCTTCTTATCATCTCGTACTCCAGCTGTATGTTTGTCAGCTTGTATTTCAGTTTTGTTGCATCTGAGCCTCTTACAACATGTTCGGCTGCCGCGAGCTTCAGTTCGAACAGAAGATCGTTGTATAGTGCCTGAGGATAAAATGCCCCGTGGTCAGTTAAAATCTGGTGATCCAGACGGATCCGGTATTTATTTCCATATAGCTCATTCAGCTTTTTTTCTGCTTCGACTCCTGAAGTTTTCTTATCGCCAGCATTTGAGCGAATTTTGTTGAGGTCCTCGCTCTGAATGCCCTCTGGCACCCTGTCGTCGCGCTCCTCCTGCGAAAGGAAAAAATCCTCAAATATTTTGTAGATGTCATAGCCCACCGTGTCCTGCACGACGGTGCCTTCGTACTTTACAACAAACTTGTCGACCAGAGCTCGGCTGACGTTGTCAACCAGAAAGTTGTTGGCATGGCCTCCGCTCAAGTCGATGTTGAAGCGCAGCGCCAGCGAGCCAGGCACAATGACCTCGTTTTCGTTCAGCTTTGGCACTGAAACATACAACGTTTCCTCTGGATTGGCTTCAGTGCGGTCAAAAGTGATTCGTTTTACAGCTCGCTCGGCTTTCAGTGCGCCGAGGGTTTTCTCTACGCGTCCCGGTCGAAGGTTTTCTTGAACAGCATCCATCTCTCGATTGGTTTTATTGTTAAATTGAAAAGTTTAATTTGAAAATATATATAAATTACGTGATGGCAACAGGTGGTGGTGATTTTGGATACGAGGACCCTGATTTGGACCGAGATCTTGACCACAACAGTGATAACGATGATGAAGAGGAACAAGAGGTCGACACAACCCGACCATTTCAGCCCGGGATGGTATCCACACCCTACCATGGGGGTGAACAACATGAAATGCAAACAATGCAGCACGAACAGAGCGGGCTGCCAGAAACATCCTACGACGAAACACCTTTGCTTGAAAGAACCCCTTCAATAAGTGATCTTCAAAATGAAAGTAATTTGCGACAAAAACTAAAAAAAGCAGTAGACATGATAAAAGGCAAATTTCCCAAAGCAAACTTTGAAAAAATAAAAATCAGAAGAGGCAAAGGGAAAAATGAGGGTAAAATTGTTGCTGTAGGAACAAAAAAAGGCGAGTACAAGATTCTAAAAGAAAATGAGTCAGGCTTCATGAAAAGCTTTTTAGACAGCTTCAAAGATGAACTTGGGCCGTCAGCTGAAGATATTATTGCTCAAGAAAATGAGAGCATAAGAGATGTACGCCAAACATTAAGAAAAGCTGAACGCCAAAGATTAAGAGAAGCTGAAAAACAACTTCAAGAGGCCCAAAAACTCGCATCGGAAAAAGAAAAAGCCGCCCTAGAAGTGCAAGATCTGAGAAACAAAATCGAGCGAACTCAAGCTCAGATTGAAGCACTTACTCAAGAACACGGTTCGAATCTTGAAAGTGATTCAGAACTACGGAGACTGCAGCAACTGAAAAAAAATTATCAAAAGGATCTTGACAACGCGAAAAAAGAGGTGGTGGCCATTGAAAAACAATCGAAGCAGAAGACAAAAGAACAAACACGGGTCGACCAACTCAGGGCAAGCCTCGCTGCCAAAGAGAGAGAAAGAAACACTTTGCAAGAAAGGCTCAACGACACAAGAGCGTTGGATGATCTAAAAGAGCAAGAAGCCGAGCTGAAGCGACAAAACGATGAAGATCAAGCAGTAATACAGGATGAAAATACATCCCCCACTGACAAACAAGCTGCTGAAGAAAGAGTTGCTGAAAGAACCGAGGAGCTCGCGCGTTTGCGAACGCAGATTGCGGAAAGAGAAAGGGCGCTTCCACTTCGTGAGAGGATCAAAGAAATCTTCAAAAAAAATGGCGTGACAGTTACAGCGATCTTTCTTGCTGCTGGTGTCACGATTGGTGCTGTAATTGGTGCCATTACAAACTCTTTGAAGGCCACCGGCAAAGCGTTGGGAAAAGGCCTAAGTGATGTTGGCTCAAAGGTAGCATCAGCTCTGCCCGGTCTCATTGGCTCGATTGTGAGCTTTCTTTTCAAAACCGCTGGCCAAGTAATTGGCTTTCTTGCAGAGCACACCTGGCTGCTTATCCTTGCTGCGGTTGCTTTTCTTGTTGAAAGATACATCAAGAAGAGACGTTAACGCATAATGGCGTAGAGCAAAGCTGCAGCTCCAACCGCGCCAACAGCGACAGTTGCTTTGTTTATTTCGTGTGTATCATTGACTTCGACCTTCGTCGCTTTTGCGCTTTGCGCGCTTTCAGCTTTAGCACCTTCTGTGCTCACTGGTGCCGTAGTTTTTTTTGTGTCCCTTTGAGACTCCTTGTGTATAGGATTTGAAGGGTGGCTGTTTGGTGGGTTTACCTTTGATGGTCCTCCGGCCATCAGTTTAAGAGCTGCTTTTTTTGTTGATTTATTAACATCATTATTCAATCCTATTTTCATTCCTGCTACAGCCTGCTTCAGCTGATTGTTGTAGCCGACAACGCTTTCTGTGTTTATCACCATACTACCCGGCATCAGCCAGGCACCAGGGCAGACAGCAAGGTTAAGCCGAACCTTCGCTTCATCGATAGAAAGTTGGTATCTTTGAACTGACTTTGCCAGATCTGGTTGCCTTATAGCGTCTTCAACCAACACGAGGAACTCACTTTGAGCCTCCTTTGCGCGGCCGCCTGTGCCAAGTATGCTACTTCGAACGTTGACCTGCGAACCCAGAATACAGTAGACAAAAGCCTCTATCGACTGGTTTACTCTCGACAAACCTGCCTGAGTCAGACCTTCTGCGGCGTTAGGACAAAACCAGTCTGCCTGTGCATATGCAGCGTCGTCTGGCTCGATATATTGAATTAAGTTACCCTTGCTTGCAGCTCCCCCTTCGTCCGAAAATTTATCGTAATCGGGGTATTTTGCTCCAGAATTTTTTGGTCCAATGTTAGTAAACCAAATATAAACATCACCAAGCCCATGATTGGCGCCTCTTGTGAAACGAAAATCGCTTGACGGGTCGACACCGAACTCAGCGCATATTCTTTTATACGAAGCCACGTCGTACTTGTTGTCGAACTGGCTAAACGTTGGGTCGCCTGGCAAGGCGCTTACGCTCTGAATTCCGCCCATCTGAAACAATATTCGCCTGATTGTGAAATAAACGTGAAAGAGGTAAAAATTACGCACAACAGGTGGCAAACTGAGAGCTGAGTGTTCTTCATCAAAAATTTCACGACTTATCCCACTGCCTGTTGTCGCGCACCAGACAGCAAAGTTAAGTTGTTGAGGCCAGTAGCCAATATTTGGGCTAGCAAGCCACCTTTTTGACTCTTTTCCTGATGAATGCTTCAGTTTTGTTTTTTGAAAAATCTCTCTTAATTTCGTTGTGAAATATTGATCTGGTGTGACGTAGATGTTTATTTTGCTGTTAAATATTTTTTTCAAACTCGGTGCGGCTTCGTGAAATCCAACCGCGGGAATTGGTAAAGATGCACCTTTTGCGCCGCTTGGTGACAGCTGTTGTGGAAAACCGCCTGAAATTTGATTCACCCCCAGTGCTTTTTTCATCTCTGGGCTCCAATATTTGCTGTCAGAGCCAAAAACATTTATCAAATGGCCTTGCTCTGCCTTGTAATAAATGTCTGCCGTTGCTGTGTGGTTGTACGCGAACTCAACCTGTGCAACAAATTTTGTTCGGTCAGCGTTTGGATATTTTGCAAGAAAAGGTTTCCACGCATTGTCTTTTGCCGCTTCAGAAATTTTAGTTGCTTCTGGGGTTTTCATCCACTTCATAAAATCTCTTTCTTTGGAATCAGCTCTCGGAATAGGCGGCGCCATTTTATATTAAAGATTTATTTTTCAAAAGATAATTATAAAGATGGTTGTGCTCACAATCGACGCGAGTTCCAACGGGGAAGCTGTTTACTTTGACCAGCCAATTGAAAAACCAAGGTTTATCAGCCTGCTGTCATGCTCGTTACAAAACAGCTGGCGTAATCTGGAAGAAATTGGCTCCATAAGCATTAAACAAAACAATGTGAGCAACAATGTTGCTGTTTTTTTCCCAGGCAACTACAATTTTGATGAAATTACAACTTACCTGACTAATAAGTTCAAAGATCAACAAAAGCTAACAGTAAAAAGGGATGATTTAAAAAGAGGCTTTTCAATAACAAAAACAAAAAGTATTGAAAGCTTTTCTTTTGATAAAAATCTTTCTAAACTTTTTAAGAACACAATTGTTGATGCTTCTAACGCAAGAATTGAAGATTTTACTATACCAGACTTTTATTACATTCACTGCGATTTACTTTCCAAAGAAAATAACTTGTATAATGGAAAGCCAAGTGACATTCTCGCTTGTGTACCAATAACCGGGAAACCTTATGATTTGGTTCATTACCCTCAAAATTTTATCAATAATTCACGTCGAATCGACGCTGTTCAGAGTGTGAACAGTGTCACATTGACCGTCAAAGACAAAACTGGCAGTAAGTTTGACTTTGTTGGAGCTCCGCTGCATTTTGAATTAGAATTAAATTAATATTTTTTTATTGTATACGAGACCATGTCATCTGCTAATGTTCTTCCGAGTGCCCCTGCTTATGGTGTAAGCGAAGAAAACAGCGTAAAACAAACACTGTATCCTGCTTTGCCAAATCAACCAGAAAACTTTAGGTTAACAAAAATCAATCAAATTTGTTCGGATTTTGACAAAGAAGTTGCTAAATACCGAGCTGTTTTGAAAAAGTATAAAAAGGTGAAGTCTGTTTTCCATTATTCCGCAATTTCAATGGGTGGTTTGTCCAGTGTTCTCTCTGCTTCCAGTCTTGGCACCGCGGTAACGGTCGTTGGTTTGCCGGTAAGCGTTCCTCTCGCTGCATGTGCTGCCATTACAGGCGTTTTGTCTGCCGCTTTCACTGGAGCAAGTAAAAAACTTGAACCAAAAATTTTGAAAAATAATGAAATTACTTCGCTTGCTGTTGCCAAACGTGAAACAGTCAATAGACTTGTTTCTGCCGCACTCATTGACAATAAAGTTGATGACAAAGAGTTCCAAATTATTTTGGATGAATATTCTCGTTACATGGCTCTCAAAGAGACTGTTCGCAGGCACCTTTCAAAAAATTTAAGCCAAAAAAAGTCATCCCCACAGCCTGACATTGAGAAACTGAGAGAGGAAATTCGACAACAAGAATTAGATAGGTTAAAAAAAAGAATATCAGCCGAGTCGAAATCAGATTTGAGAAAATAAACACTGGATTTAATCTGAGTGTTCAGAAAAATAAAATTAACGCATGACACAAATCGTGACATTGTGTTACACACAACGTGACATTGTGTGACACAGAGCGTGACAGTCACGCGTGACGTTGCGTGACAGGTCAAACGAAAGGGCAAAACCCTGGTCGGGGGGTGCTCGTTGGCTGTTTCTTGCCTAGCCCCGGCTAGGACTTTTTCCCCGCCGCTGACAAGGCGGCTGTCCCGCATTTTTACCTCTGCCGAGGTTTGAAATCCCGAGGAATTTCTGAGCACCCCCACGTTATCAGTAGGGCCGAGGCGGGTTCACCCAGGGGTATCTCCCACTGAAAGGAGTCCCCCTATACCCCGTAATTCACCATCCGCACAAGCCATTATAACAGGATTCAAGTGGTTGGCCATCCACTACCTCCCTTGACTTCACCAGAATTTGTGAACTAACAAAAAGTTACGGCCGCGTTAACTTATATATAGTTCACTTTGTCACATTTTTCACTTGTGGTACCCTTTTCCATGTCATTCACCTAAATTTTGCAATATTTGAGCAAGTGCGCATGCGCTTTTGGGCATCAGGATGATGTCATCATTAATTAGACACTTGGTAAAGTTTGGTAAATAGGCTAAAATGATGGTGCTTTTCCAAGCGATTTGCTTTATTTTAACCGAACTTTCTACTCCCGTTTGGCAAAATGAGGTCAGACAGATAACATATCAAGTCGTGGATGCAATGCTTGAAGCGGAAAAAAAATAAACAGGCCCGATTGAGTCCGATGTTTCGGGAAAGTTCTTTCGATCGATCGATAAACTTCTGTGATCAAATCCTGTTATTTCTCGATTTCTTCTCTTCGCTTCACTTCGCCAGCTTCTGTGGGGGCACAAAAAATTACAGCGCGTTAACTGAGCGTATTTTTTTTGTAATATCTGTTCTGTTTCGTTTTTTATCGGCCCAAACACTGAATCCTGATTAGGCCGCCATGTTTCTTTCTGCTCGTCCAAGGGCCTGAGAACTAGAAATATGGTTTCCAGACTCTCTCTGAAAATGTCACGCAACTCACGTAAGCCGCTCGCGATTTTGCGTGCCGCTAGCAGGGCAACCATTTTTTTTGTGTCTGTAAACGGTCGATATATGAAGCATTTTACCACATTTAAGGCATTTTTCTTTTGGTGTTTTTTGTGTTTCTCGTTTTTTACAATGATACCTTTCATGGGATCGAAGCGAGTGGCATTGTGTAAACGTTTTGTCGCAAGCTTCGCATTTATAATCTTTTAAGGACCAGACGCTTGCTGATTTTTTAAATGTCTTTCCGTCAATCGAAAGATATTTCTTTTTCACATCCTTGATAGACTTTTGTTTTGGAAGACAAAAACATTCACTTTCACATAAACAAATCAAAGAACACTCGTTCGAATCAAACTGTCTTGCTTTGTTCGCGGCTGACGAGGTCTCGCTGTAAGCCATGTACTTAGTAATCACAATTGTTCAATTGACATTCAGCCGCTCGCGGCTTTTGGCGCTTCGAGAAGAAAGGGCGATTTTTTAAGTTTTTATTGGTAAAAAGAGTTGTGTAAACAAATACCGCCTGTGAAAAAAGCGACTACTTCTCAGGTGGTATTTGTGAGACCCCCCCTTTACTACTGCTGGCGATAAATAAATTTTATGCCGACACAAATGTGTTCAAATTTTTCTTTTTTTTTTACAGACTTAACGCTGTTAGACTAAACCTTCAACTTCAAGTCTTCTGCATCTGTAAACCGGATGAAACTGAACTGTTTACAGCCCTTTCAGCGCGGCCTTTTTCGGAAATTAATTTTAAACGCGCTCGCACTACGTCCGTCGACACATCATTTGTTTACCGGCCTCGCTAAACATAAAAGTTTTGTACCTTTTATTTTTATGGTGTTTTATTACGACGGTTAGCGAAGCAAAGCCGTTTTTTTATAACTTAACTGCGGAAGGGTTTAATCTGTGCCACTTAAAAACACTTGAAAGAGCTGTGGCCGCAGAATAATATGATCGCTGTAAACGTGATCCTGCTGTGTCGGCAAGTAAAAAATTTATTCTTCTAAATGATCTGTGACATCTGTAAACCGTTCAGTTTCATCCGGTTTACAAACGTAGAAGATTAATTGTAAACTGAAGTTTAAGTTTCACAAAAATCTTTAAAATGCCTTTGCTGTATCAAAAAGTTAAATTTGATCAAATTTGTGTCAGCATTAAATCTAGTTCATTTTCGTGATCGCTCATGGGAAACGGGGGGAAACGTTGTCTGACATACATTCCTTCGAAATTTGGAGCCGGCGGGGAAAAATGGCTTTGTGACTCGTATTTCGTTACTTTACCCTCGGTCTGCATTTTACCCTTGGTCTGCAGTCTGCAGTCTGCAGTCTGCATTTTACCCCCGGTCTGCAGTCTGCAGTCTGCAGTCCGCAGTCTGCGTTTTACACTGACCGGTTGCTTAACGTTGCTAGGTACATAAGACTTACCTTGAACGACGAGGAAAAACATCACAAAAGCCACAACTGAAGTTGTACGCATTCCAGCAAGTATGTAGTCCAAGTACAGCTTCCAGGACACAGAACCTATCATACGATCTTCTTCAGCAGGTTCTAGTCTGGCGTATTTTGTGTCTGAGATCATCGCTGACTCTTCTTGTGCTGATGATCTTTCGGAAGAAAAGCCTCTTCCATCAATTTTTGGCTCCTCCAAAGCAGCAAGTTTAAAGCCAGACTTAATGAGCCCGTCATAATCGACTTTCTCTAAACTGGATCCTCCCTTCATTACTACTATGTTGTCAGCATCCCTGAGGATTTCCAAGTTGTGAGTGGCCACCAGTCGTGTCTTTTTCCGCAGTATACCAGTGATACAGGTTTTGAAAATGTGACATCCGACTTTTGTATCCAGGACGCTTAATGGATCATCAAAAAGATAGATATCGGCATCAGAATACAAAGCGCGTGCTAGTCCAACACGAGTGCGCTGACCACCACTTAAAACTATTCCACGTTCTCCAACTAGTGTCATGTCTGCATCCGAGAACCTTTGCAAGTCTGTCTGCAGGTCACAGGCATGTAATATCGCATGATATCTCTGCGGATCAAACGGCTCACCAAACAAAATGTTTTCCCGTATGGTACCAGAGAATACCCAGGGCTGCTGACCAACCCAAGAAACTTTACCAGGACATGATATTTCTCCCTTCAAGAGTGGAATTTCATGCAAGATAGCGTACAGTAGGGATGACTTGCCACAACCAACGGGACCTGTGATGAACACTAAATGGCCTGCAGAAACCGATAAACACAGAGACTTCAGTGTTGGTTTGTTCCAATCACCATGCCAACTGCAGACAACATTTTCTAGTACAATACATGGATCCTCTCCAACGTGGACGTCATTAGCGTTTACTTTGCTGCAAAGTTGAAATTTCTCATCCTTGGAATTAAAAGGAAACTTATTTCCTTTCAGTTCAGCGCAGTTATTTTCAGCAAAAGTATCGTGAGGGTATTTGTGGATGTTGTCATCACTCTTAAATTCAAGTATATCCTGAATACGAGTCAGAGCTGTTGCAAAGTCGGCAAGAATGTTTCCTGAAAAAGATAGATGCCAGGAAACAGAAACCTTCATAGTAGTGGTTAGGGATAAAATCATGAACGTGTTATATGAAGTGAGTTCAGTTCCCGAGGATAACAGTGAAACGAAAGAAATAAAAGCAGCAATTGATGGAGAAGTGTGAAGAAGAGATTGGAAAGAAGCCAATATTGCTGTTTTCCATCGAGTCAATTTCAATTCTAGGCTGAAAGAAAACAAATACTGCCATAAGGAATAACTTGCTCACATAACAACTGTTATTCAGTTAGCCGCTAAACTTAATTTATTCTGTTTACGTCAGACTGGCTATTTTCACCACAAAGCCTCGCGTTCGAAGTAATAATTATAAAAATAATCAACTTTATTTAAAGAGGGTGAACACGTAACAGTTAAAAACTGAAAAACCAGTGGCCCTCTAGCCAGTGGCCTGGCAAACTTGTAAATCCTATCGTAAACTAGAAATAGTTGACACTACAGCTGCCCCCGCTGGTTTTAGCTTTTTTTTTTTTTTTTTTTTTTTTTTTGTTGTTTTGTTTTTTCAGCACATCTCTTACTACGGTCAATTCTTTCGCTTGGTGTCTTGCCTCTTTTATCTAGACTCTATCTACTAAATTGATTGGAAGTCAATTTTCTGTTTAGGATGTTTTTGAAGATGAAAACACTCCCTGGCGGCTTGTGTCTTCTAATTCTGGCCTTCTCTTCTTCAAGATGGAACGAGGGGTCCGTACGATTTAAAATGAAATGTTAAAGCCAAGTGATCACAAAAAAGCGAAATTGTGCAAAAAAATCTGAAAGATTAATGATAACGTCAATTTAATTAATTGCAACAGCTTGACGTCATTTTGCCGTGTTTTTCTGTAATGAGTGTTCTCAGCGAGCAACAGAAAAATGTTTTAAAATACCAATTGCGCCCAATATATTTGGGCTGAGTTCCCAAGCAAGAATTATCAACTTTGATTTACAGCTGAGTCGAAAGGATGCCGAAAGAATTTTTCACCTATGTCAATGCAAAAGCCTGCCGCGGGTCTTTAATAATTGTCTCGAGATCTATTTTGAATTACATCCCCTTGATGCCACATGTTGTCTAGTAAATCTCGTCCGGATGTGGACTGATCGAGACTTTTTTCGTTCAAGTAGATTGTGCCTGGCAAATGGCGGCATTGGACTGACTCTTGCTTATCGTTAATCGCGAAAAAACTTGTTGATATCTTCGTACTCGTTTCTGGACAAATTTCGCGGTCTTCGAGACTTTGTAAAAGGAAGAGAGCAAGTGGCCTCTGGACCAAACCCTGCGGGGGCTACTATTAAATTACCAATTCGGCAAAAATGAAAAGAATAGGAGAATCCTTGTTTACAATATTTCTTTCATCGGTATAAACGCTTCATTTTCTAATCGAGCTACAAAACTTTTAATTCTGAATATTGAAAAAACATTGCGCGATTACCTTTCACTATATATTTGAGCCCGTGTGATAGGAGTTTTAAAACTAAAAGTTTCACAAAGAATGTATAGGCTCGATTAGCGCTTTTGCCAGCCAGAAATTTTGCAGTTTTGGAAGTTAATATCTCCTGGAACATTGAAAGCAAAGAGCTGAAAATTTCGCCGAGTATTAAAACATATCTAGAGTGAATTGCTATATAGCGTGATGTCTTCTCTACGCAAAGTTGCATGCTAAAGAGGCAAAACGGAAACAATGACATCAGCAAGGATTTCCCTTATACCCACCTGAAAACTGCAGGAAGGTGGCAGAGGTTGAGAATAATTTGCGTAAACGAGGCCTGGTGGTGAATTTAGAACATATGACATTACCATATATAAGGTCTAATGTGGTAGGCCCGGTGGCCTAATGGTTATAGGACTGGCCTCTTGATCGAGCGGGCTGGTTTCGAACTCTCGCCGGGGCATTGTTTACTGTTCTTGCAATAGGTCAAGACTCTTTTCTCTTACCCTTCCTCGTTCCACCCACTTTTATAACTGGGTCCCCGCTATCGACTATCATCCCATTTAGGGGGGGGGGGGTGGCTAGTAGCAACACTTCTATCCGTTTCATGCTACAGAATTCGCGCCGAGAGCTAAAAGCCACATACTGGTAAAAGGCTTTACTAGATATAATTTTTCTGGTATAATAGTTTCCTCGCGGTGGCCCCAAGTCCTGAAGTCCTGAGGTTATTATGGAGATTTTAATTTCGTTTACATACCTTCGTAGTCGTTTCACTCTTTTGATGAACGGCCACTCCCAAGCGTACATTTTAACGGTACGAATCCCAGGGATAACAGAGTTCATTATATTGACGCGCTTGTCAGTCACCATAGAGATTTGTGATCGTAAGATCATACACACTTTAGCCATTCCACCGTAATACAGGGAAAGGAAGATCATAAAAGCTACTCCCAATAAAGGTCTCCATCCAAATAAGTAAACCATAAAAAACGACACGCCACTTGTTTCAAAGAGGGCTTGAATTGGCAGAAAAATGCAAGAAACAGAATGTTCAAAGCGTTGTAGGTCACTGGCGATGAGGTTGATGATGTATCCACTTGTGATCCTTGATAGATCCGCTTGGCTCAGACTAAGAACCTACCAAGGAAATTGATAGAAAGTATAGTGCTCAGTGGGTGGAAAAATAATCGGATCATTATTTACTTTCAATTAAAATAGTTGTAAAGAGTATAGATTTAGCTATACGACTGTAAACAAAGTATTCGGTTACTGTTAACTGAGACAGGTAGGTGGATGGGTCGTTCAGTGCTTTAAGTTGAAATCACTATTCGATAAACCTGTCGATCAACTCAACATCGAAATTGAATGCGCGCCTAAACACACATAGAGTTTTTGACACAAACTTTCTAAATTTCTTTACATAACATATTTAAGTAGGAAAAAAAAATAAAGACGTTATTTGCCGGCCTAGGTTGACCTGTATGGGAAAAAAGTGTACCCTCGGTCTTGAGCACGGCCCTCGGCCTACGGCCTCAAGACCCTGGGTACAGTTTTTCCCGGATGTAGGTCATGTCGCCCCATTGCACGGTCACTCCAAGTAACGTCGCCCCATTTCAGGTCACGTCGCCCGAAAACTGAAGTTACGTCGCCCCCAAATAAGTTCAGTCGCCCCCTAACTTAAGTAAAGACTTCTAATGTTTGACATACTACCTACGACTCGTGTAGAGAAGAAACGCTAATTTTATTCTGATCATATGTCTGAATTGCATAGAGCATTGCTTAAATTTTCCTTAGTAGTTTCCATGAACGAACATGAACGAATGATGAGAATTGTTCTGAGTGGGTTTTTATAAGTAGACACTTACTCAAGAAGGATCGAAATACCGGTCATTTGATTGGGGTAATGCTGGGGCGCTTTCCATTCGACCAAAAATTCCGGTAATTTCGGAACAAGGACGAATGGTACAGAAATTTCCTGGGAAAGTTTCCAGAAAATCCGGAAAGTGTTGACTTTCCGAAATGCGAACCATTCAACCGAAAACCCCGGAAATTCCAGAAGCAAAATCAAATGGAACTGAAAGTTCCCGGAAATTGTTTTCGAAAATTTGGGTCTACCTTGCGAGGTTGACCACTTTTCCGGAAATTTTGGAAAAAGCATAAAAAATTTAGGTGAACTCGGTTGCTTTTCGTTGTTGTTTTGCAGGCGGCAGCAAAGAAATGTACAAATGTTTATAACGTGCGTGCAGGCTACGCTCATTATCGCTCATTAAACTTTTTGGGTTGGCGACCTTTTCGTTGCTTGTAGTGTGCCTTTTGAAAGGTCCCTGTATTTGCGGCCACGATGTCATTCACGGAGTTTATTTTCAGTGCTCGGAATGCTTTTTATTTGCGAAACCGGCCACAGTGCATTATTTTAATGCACCGAAGAAATTTCCATATTAGACGCACTACCTGACCATATGCAAATGTTTTTTGCCTTCCGTGCAGTCAACCGGAAAAGTTGGAAAATGCTGTTCCATTTGCACTGGAATTTTCTGGAAACTCAAACCAGAAGTTTTGGTCGAATGGAAAGCGCCCCTAATGTTGTTTATTCCTTTTGTTAAAATAGCTCAATTAATTACTGTTAAAACAAAGCGAAAAAATCACACTTATCTTGCGCGGGGCACTAATTAGCGTTCTTTGTCCATAAAGTCACAAGTCTAAACAATAGACAAGTTTTAAACAACGCAAGAAAAAAGAAAGGAAAGGTCCCTATACGGACCTCCCGGCCGGCAAATAACATATATCTTTTTTTATCAAGTTGCCCTAAAAATTCTCCGATGCTCATTTATACTTCTAGATGAAGAGGGGCACTATCAGAGCAACTTGCGTAGCCCAAGGTCACAATGCAATGACACCGGCCAACGGGGCCCGGGACCGCTAAATCCGGAGTCCAATGGGCTAACCATTAGGCCACTGCGCCTCCCGCTGAACAACAACTACGATCTACGATACCTTTTTGTATATGATCCCAATTGTTGCTGACTTCCATCTTAGCGCCATCAAATAAGCATTATAAGCGAGATGGTGTCTAGCAAGAAATCGCACGGAAGAACTCAGGCAGATACCGCCAGCGAATATATACGTCCATTCCAGCTCTTTATTGGAAGATTTCATTAATTCCGGTAACAACAAACTCAAAAACACCAGCTGGAGAAAATTGCCAATGCCATCTAACAACGTTGTACTCAAAACGAACATGTAATCAGTCCAGGGGAACATTGCAATGAGCGCTCTGAACAGTCGATGTCCATTTCCCCTTTTTCCAGGAACACGTCTTTCTTCACTCCATGTACATTGTACTTTTTCCGTTGACGGTGCGGTTTTGTCCTCGTCAGGTAAAGGAAATAGATCGTCAGTTTCTAGAGGACGCTTGTTCCCGATGGAAAGAAGCTCTCCCACCCAAGAGAATGAAAGAATGGAAAAGATGTTAGCGTTTTTCTTGGGATTTTGTTTGGTTTTTGACTCTAGACGATTATACTCTGCAGCCATTGACCTTTTCTGAAATTAGAGAAATCTGAAATGAAAAGAAACTCATTTAAGTTTTTTAAAAAGGTTTGTTGAAGAAAGGTTTTGGGGGATTGATACCCTCAACTTCAACACTCAATCACAGCTACCGTTCCAACTTGCTTTATTTTTAGGCTCCACAGCTACATGACGATCACTTTAGATCCTGACTATTACTACTCAGAAGATAAGATTTGGCGCGCGCTCTTTTATATGGATCAGACTCGAGCTGTCAATCAGCTTTTAAAAATGCCAAACTAGCATAATTAAGCATGCACCTTCGAAAAATTTACTTGTAAGAGATCTTTTCTTTCCTAAATGGCTGTTTTTATGCTAGAGACGATAATGTCGTCAGACGACTTTAACGTCTAAGACGTTAAAGGCGTCTGGTATAAAAACGGGACGCCTTTAGTAGACAGCTTTTCAGAAAAAAATAAAAAGAAGACTGGGTTCGACACTCGGAGGACACTGGACACGAAGACGTAAAGCCATCAGACGTTTAAGGCGTCTGTCTTATTTACTGTTTTCATACTAGTTAACGACGTCCCGTTTTTATACTAGACGGCTTTAACGTCTGAGACGTTAAAGCTGTCCGATAAGAGCGTCGTTCAGACGCTCTTACGAAAAGACGTTAAAGCCATCAGACGTTAAAGGCGTCTGTCTTATTTACCGTTTTTATACTAGACGTTAATGTCGTCTTGAGACAGCTTTAACGTCTAAGACAGCTTTAACGTCTCTAGCATAAAAACGGCCAATTTTTCTACTGTAAGAAATATGTTAGATCTAAATAAGATAGCAGAATCAATATAAAATTTACAAAGAACATATTTACGGAATAAAACTTAAGAGTTGTGCTAAGATTTACAGTAAAGGTTGTTGATGAAATTTTCAAACGACATAGGTGTTTCAAGAAATAGGTTGCGAAATCCCAGTTACGTGGGAGTGGTTTCCAGTACAGAGTTATCCATATCATTAAACGTACGAGTACGGGGTACAAACATATCTCATAAAGCATCAATGCTTGATTTTGTACGTTTGTGCGAAGTGTGAAAGAAATACATAAGCTATTGAACATTGCGACTAAAACATCCGCAAAAAGTCAATAAAACGAGTAAAGTTTGACAGAAAAATCACACAAAAATTTATTAGTATGAAGTAGGGTCCAAAGCAACTTTTTTCTGAAAGGAGCGCTTTCAAAAAGTGGTTTTCAATTTTTATCTTGTTATAATTGCCAACGACAACCGTGTGTATGTAAACAAATTTCGTAGCTAACGCAGCTGGAAAAAGAAAATATGCCTTAGCAACAACAATGCTAAGAAGTATAATGAATCCAATTTTACCGAGAAATCGGTTTATAAGTTCCATTTAAAAATAGTTAAGTTAAAATGCTCAATTTCCTATATCATTGAAGAATTGATTTCTAGGAAAAACGCAACATGTGTGTACAATGATACGTGTAAGAGAATATAACATTTGATCGGTTAACTCTAGGAAACAAGTCAGTACAATTTTATGTCCTAAGCACATAAAATATTTCAATTTTATACTTGAACGACCCAACACATAACTTCTAACATTAAAAGTACTTTTTACGCAATTGTAACACACGAATAAATATCAAAAGGGAATTTCTATCTTGCTTGCATTTTTATTGTTTTACAAATACCCAGACCACCGCGCAATCTGATTCGTCCCTGATTGAATCGTGATTTCTTCTTCGATATCATTCATAATCAGAAAGACATTATTATCTACTCAGTGGTGGTAAAAGGAGGTAAAACTAATTTGCATATTTGACGAATGATGGAACAAATAACTTCGTTTTCACGATACTTTCGGTATACTTCAATCGCGATTCACACAGCGGTTTTTCACGATTTACAAACCACAAAAATGGCCACGCACGGGGTCTCGAAAATAACCTTTTGCTAATTTTAAATCAATGAGGCATAGCGAACTTGATGAACGTAACACATTAGTTTTTAAATGTTGTGCAATTTGGTGGCTGAAAGAACATTATCTTTCAAACTGTATTTTAGATAATTATTGAATACAGAAATATATATTATTTATCACATAATTATTATGCCCTGTAGTAGTTATCTGTGCTGAATACTAGTGCCCCTATCAAATTCAGCACCTATTTAAGAACCTAAGTAGCCTAAAATCCCACTAAAAAATACCACTTCTATAAGAACATATTAAGTCTAATTAGAAAATCTTAGTTCTTATAAGCGGGTTTTTGCTGTAGTCACTTTGAACGCTCTTTCTTTAGAACCGATCTTCTTAAAAATGCGAAACGCTTCTCTCACATCAACACTAAAACAGCATTCTTGATATCCTTTTACAGCACATGTAATTTCGATACATGCAGTCTCCTGCTGGGTCTCCTGAATATCGCTTCGGGTACTTGACGCTCTCGACATTTCTTTTCGGGTTCACTGAAAACTAGCAGTAATTAAACCTTCACAATTTCCACCGAAAACGTGGTTATTGTGCAGATTTGACAATGATTACCCTAACAAAAGATAAGGGGGACGTATGCCGTACAAAATATCCGCAAAATATACACAAGTTTGATAACATTTAGGCACGTTTTCAGAACTTTGTTTTAATCAGTGTAATATCTAAAAATCAAAATCAAACAAACAGTTCTGTAATCGAACGTTCGATTGAGTACGATTATCAACCGTTCGGTAATCGAACGTTTTATTTTGTTCGATTGACCAAATTTTATCGTGAGTTCGATTCTACTTCGTCATTGGTAAATGTCGCTAAGGAGTCACGGGAGATATGCACGGGAAACCAGAGCAGTCACTTGCAAGCGAACTTTGGTGTAGTTGCACGTTAAAACTTTCATCATGGCGAAAATAAACAATCCGGAAGACCCCGACGAATGACTTCGTAGAATCTCAATCAAACTTACCGAACCCGAAAGAAAATAAATGGCCATTCTGGAGTGAACTTCTCCTTTAATTTTCGCTTTGTTCATTTGCTGTAACCTTCAAGAACCAATACTAGGATCACTATTTGCAGTGATTTGACAACACTCAAGTGTAAGCCGTCAATAGTAGACGCAGCCTGAACTGAACGAATCCCCGATTAATAAACAGAATATCAGTCATGAAAATGTATTTATTCAGTTTTTCCTATTTTTAAAATTGTACGTGTAACCAAAAGGGAAATGTGATTTTTTTCTTCATCCTGGTCCTACACATGAAGCGAGTCATTTTGCAAACGAGTTTGCATCAAGCGAACGGCAGCTGGTTTTTGACGGCAATTATTTAAACTGACATTGAAATCCTGCATCGATCTCAACATTCTCTGATGAACACTTAGGGCGCTTTCCATTCGTCAGAACTGGCCGGCCAGACCGGTGTATTCGAGAACAGAATTCCATTGTTAGTCAGATTTGTCTGACAAATCATTCAATCAGCCTAAATATTATACACTGTTATAATGGATTTGTGGGAAAAATCCGTACAAAAGGCCCATTTCACATTCAAAACCACCGGACCGGCCGGCCAGTTCTGACAAAATGGAAAGCGCCCTTAGACGTATTTCCATTGGCAGCTCACATGGGAAGGGTTCGGAAAGACAATTTCATTCTTAACCATTTTAACTACAGGGCTGTTTAGTTTGTTTAGTCCTCCATTAGAAAAGAAGAAGAAAAAACACCCTTCTTGAGAGTTCCTGGAAACCAGGGTCTGCTACAGCAAAAAAAAATTCCTAGGAGAAGTCACATAACACACAGAGCTTGTTCCTTTGTCCCGCTGATCTTTCTTTCCATCGCGCCGAACCTTCTTCCCATCCCGACTGATTTTTTTAGAAAATTCAATGTCTTCAACTGAAACGTAATCAAATCGTCTTCACACGAAGGAACCTTGTCACGATATTTATTGTCATACATTTTTCTGAACCAATATTCTAATCTATATCTTTATCATAGCCATGGTAAAGTCTCGAAAACTGTCCTCCTTTGTTTTGTAATAAATTTTCTGGTTTGTCGTATTCGACAACTTGCCCATTTTCCAGAACCAAAACTCGATCGTAATCGATGATTGTGTTCAATCGATGTGCAATTGTAATCACGGTGCAATGCTCAAATTTTGTGCGAATTTTTTCTTGAATTAACCGATCTGTTTTGTAATCGACATTTGCTGTTGCTTCATCCATAACAATGATCTTGGATTTCTTCAGTAAGGCGCGAGCCAGACACAGAAGTTGTCTTTCACCGACGCTGAAGTTTGCCCCGCATTCTTTAATCTCCTCACTCAGTTCTTGTGATAACTTTTTCACCATGGTCTTCAAACTTGCTTCTTCTAATGCATCCCAGAGTTCCTTGTCTTCGTGCTCCTCAAAAGGATCCAAGTTCATGCGCAGTGAACCGGTAAACAGAACTGGATCTTGGGAAATAACTGACATTACTCGACGAGAGCTTTGAATGTTTATATCACTGATAATAACATCATCAATTATGACATCGCCAGATGGCTGAGGCATGCGAAAGAGAGCTGAAACCAAAGACGACTTGCCAGCGCCTGTGCGACCAACAATTCCAATTTTCTCGTGAGCATCAATGGTAAAACTGACATCTTTAAGTATTTCTGGTCCACCCTGGTAGTAGACTAGACCCAGGTTCTTTACTGTCACTTGACCGTTCTCTGGCCAGGTTTCTGGAGGTTGAGATAGATTCTCGTACCCAGGTTCTTGCTCAATGTGAGTATATGTGATGACACGTTCAACTGACGTCATGTAATTTTCGACCTCTGAACACTGTCTGACGCCGTAATTTGACGTATCTAATGCAAGTTGAAGAGTGTACACAAGGGACAACGCTGTGATACCTGCAAAATAAAAAAAAATACCAAAACCTCAGCGGCATTTTCTCAGGTAAATCCAGTTACCTGAACAACTTAGGTAACCTTGTTCGCTGTTCCAACGATTAACTGAAGAGCTGCCTAAATGATCTTCAAGGTACATGTGTGTGTATCAATGAACGTTTTTGTTAAAATACGCTATTTAGCAAACTAACTAACTGTATCGTTTAAATATTAATCGATATTATGTGAATTATAATTAATAGCGTCACTGACTACGTCACTAATCCAAATTGATTTAATTACTCGCGATTGTATGGTGACTATCGGAAGGACCAATTGATTTCGAACCTCATCACTGTTGTCTAACTGATCAATCCTGATAATTTCGATAGTCATGACAATAATAAAAGGTTTGAAGCTTTGGTCGTGTTATTTCACCAATACACTAACTGAATAAATAAGTAGATAGATAAATTAATTAATTATATAGCGCCATTTCCAGAGCTCAATGGCGCTTTATAATAGCGCTTTACAATATTTAAAATTGAAAAAAAAAACATAAAATCTAATACGTTTTGTTAAGAAACGGGACTAAAAAAATAAAGAAAAAACTCTCACTTAGTTATGGATCAGACTGACATAACATTAATAAAAAGCCGCTCTAAAAAGAAGTGTTTTAACCTCTTTCGTAAATTCATTAAATGGATCTTATCCTATTAAGTAAAGCGTTCCTAAGTCTGCTTGCAGCAACTTGAAACGATCTGTCTCCATAATACTTACGATTTGATATTGTATTACAAGCAGATTTTTTGAAATGGATCTAGTTGCCGTCGGAGTACAATACTGAAGAAAATCCACTATATATTTTGGTGGCTTTGGTACGAAAGGAGTAATATTTTGTATGTAATCCGTTGTCTTATTGGAAGCCAGTGCAATCCATGAAAAACCGGTGTTGTATTTTCTGAGCTTCAAGTTTTGAAAACTAGTCCTGCTGGGCAGTTTTTTGCATACTGTAGCCTTGTAGTGGTGGGGGAGTTTGCGTGCTTCCATGACTATGAAAGTTATACCGCCTGGGATTGCAATATCCCTGGCAGAAGCCGGGCAGGTCGAAGGTAAGAAGCAAGGCGAAATGACAGTGTCTGAACCTGCAGATTGGGGATTTGGCGTAGGGCCAATAACCCTACACAGTAAAATAAAAGTCAGATTACGGGAATCATATCAGAACTAGCAAGATCCACCCACAGATGCAGGCAGGCAACATGCGGCACACCCAAGGATGATTTCCTATCTTGGAATCCCGAAACTGCAAGTATGACGGCTTATGGAGAAAGCCAAGAGGAATCCAGAAGCCCAATCACATTGTCAACTGCATCTCAGACATCACCAAAGTCAACTCTTAGAAATGGCTGCATGCAGAACATTCAGCATGTTCCAAGTGAACAAAACAGCCAATGTAGTGAATGAGGAAGTATAGACGGGACATACTTGGACTGAGTGAAATGAGATGGACTGGGTTTGGGGAATTGAAGACCGGAACAGGTGAATACATCTTGTACTCCGGATCTGAGGAAGAACACCAGAGAGGAGTAGGTCTAGTCCTGAAGAGAGAAGCAAGAACAGCACTGCTAAGATGGAACCCGGTCAGTGAAAGGGTTATGAGTGCAAGATTCAATCACGATATGTACGGCTCACAGAAATATTGATCTACGCACCAACTAATGACGCAGAAGAAGGAATGAAGGATGAATTCTACGAACAGCTGCAAAAAGAAGTGGAAACATCACCCAGGCATGACATGCTGGTCATCATGGGGGACGCCAATGCCAAAGTAGGTGAAGAAAACGAAAGATGGGAGAGAGCCAAGGGAAGGCATGAAATAGGAACGATGAATGAGAATGATGAGAGGCGAGCAGAATTATGCACACTGAACGACTTCGTCATCGGTGGAATACTGTTTAAGCACAGAGATATTCACAAGTTTATCAGCTATGTCCAGGATTGACCACATCATAGTCAATGGACGGTACATGAGGTCTCTGCTCAACACCAGAGCGATAAGAGGTGCGGATGCCAACAGCGACCATCATCTTGTATTGGCTGAAGTTGTGGAGAGCTAAGAATTGAGCGACACAATGAGACTCAGGGATCAGCAAGTCAAAAAGCAGTTCTGCATTTAAGTCCGAAACAGATTCGAAGCATTGGCCAACAATGAGGATGACAGTATAGAGCATGGCAGGTTGTAGTTGAAGAAATGTACGTATATAATGAGTGTGCAGAGGCTGTCCTCGGAGAAAGAAGAAGAATTAAGTGTGACTGGATTAGTGCCGAAACATACAGGAAAATAGATTAGAGAAGACAGATCATAGAGCAACATGGGCGAGTCAGGTCTGTGCAACTAACAGAGCAAAAGAGAGAAGAATACAGGAGAAAAAATAAAGAGGTAAAAACGAGAGCACGGGCTGATAACAGGAGAATGGCGGACAACATAGCAAAAGAAGCAAAAATTCAACTAGGGGCAACAACATCGGTGACTTCTACCGGCTGAACAAGCAGATTGTCCAGGCAAAGAGAAACATAATGACAACCATCGCGAAAAGTATAGGAAGTTGCTAATAAACAAAGAGGAAATCCTTGTAAGATGGAAGGGGCATCTTGATAAAGTGCTTAACATAGACTCTGCAAGAACTAACATGCCAAGCAACATCGGCTTTGTTGCTGCACAGAAACTACCAGAAATAACAACATCAGAAATATCGGAAGCTGAGATAGGAGGTTTCATATCAGGACTGAACAACAGGAAATACCCAGAAATGGACTCCATCAGTGCAGAAATGCTTACGTGCACGCAAGGCAACGCAAACAAGACGCTCAATAAGCTATTCAACAAGATCATGGCGGAGCAGGAGGCCCCATCAGACTGAAGAATATCGCTCATTGTGAAAGTCCCGAAGAAAGGGAATTTGACCATATGCGACAACTACCGTGGTATATCTCTCCTATCAGTGCCATCGAATATCTATCTGCTGAATTCCAATTGACAGAATATAGAAGGGTGTAGATGAGAAGCTGATTTCAGGAAAGCCTTTGATAGCGTCATCAGAGAGAAGCTATGGGCCATAATACAGGTATTCGGCATAACTGGCATGTCCATCAACATCGTTAGAGATTTGTACGATCGAAGCTCAAGCTGCATTCTTGAGGGCAAAAGAACATCAGACTGGTTTATGGTGAGAAGTGGTGAGTAGCAGAGCTGTGTCATTTCTGGTTTCATCTTTGTTATCGTGATTGATTGGGTCACGAGAAATACGCTTGATAAAAGAAGAGAGCTGTGTTGGAATCTCACCACGCAGATGATATAGCACTCTTAGCAAGGATACATAGCGACATGCAGGAAAAGACACCCTGCCTCCACGATACGGCTGAGGTTGTTGGGCTTAGCATTAACCCTAGAAAAACCAAGACCATGCGCCTGAATTGCTAGAATAGCGCTTCATCACTTTTGAAGGAAACCAGCTGGAAGACTTTGAAGCATTCCCATACCTTAGTGCAATGCTAGACAAGCACGGTGGAACGGAGGTAGACATCAAGCGAAGACTGACCCTTGCAAGAAATGCTTTCGCTACCCTAAAGCCCCTATGGAAGTCATTAAAGTACAGCTATAAAACCAAACTGAACGTTTTAAACACCAATGTTGTGGCCGTTCAATGTAGTGGCCCTGGAATAATTCAGCTTTGTAAAAGGTCTTGGGTCAGCTTTTAAACACGGGGAGTTATTTCAGGCTACACAGAGAGATAAGGTGTTACCCTACTATCAGCAGTTTTGCCAGTAGGACGAATACTACTTTAAAGGCATATACAATAAATCACGATCATTTACCTGATCCTGAGTGAGTAGCTATAGCGAGGAAAAGTACAAACGTCATGAAAATGACGCAGATCATGTCCACACGGATTGCTAACCATCTGATTGTGGAAAGAATCGCGAACCAGGACTGGTTATGACCGTCTTGAAAACTGAAGATTAATAAACACAGAAACAAATAACCAGACAAACAAGCAAAGAAGACAACAAAAGAAAATTAATTGAAAAAAATAATAGAGTAGCAGTAGCTTCCCTGCCATCCTACCCACATTTGACCCATATTTTTAGATAGATCGTACAAGTTAATTAAAGAACCTTTTATACTGTCAAAATCATACATTTACTAATTTCGAGTTCTTGCAACAATGGTATTGGATAAAAGAAATTGAAAACGGCCGCTCTAAGTTGAGCTTTGAGCCGCGTTTACACGAGCAATTTTTATGTGACAAATATATCTGATCGTGTAGATGGCCAGCAATTACTGGTCAGCAGTTCAAAGCTTAGCGCGCTGTTAATGACCTTGGACAGCAGAGATGTGGACAGAGATACGCGCGCACAGTGCCCAGTGGGTGTTTGGGAGATTGGGGACCATAAACTCACTCACTCAATCAATCCTCTTCGTGCCCTTGGGCACATAAGGCCGTAGGGGATTATAAACCGTAAAATTCCGGTTTTAAGCCCTCCCGCTTATAAGCCCCCCCCCCGGTTATAGGCCCATCTATCTGGCAACAAAAAAATACATCCGATTATAAGCCCTCCCGGATATAAGCCCCTCTCTGCCGGATGACAGTACTAAACAGGGCTAAATGTTGCTTTATTATGCGTTTTAACTTAAAAACGTATTTCGATCAACACTCCCGTGGCTCGTTTCGAAACGTTTTTTTTTATTCCGCTTACAAGCCCTTCCGGATATAAGCCCCTCCGTTTATAAGCCCACCCAAAACCCCTTACGAAGTTGTATAAGCCCAGGGCTTATAACCGGAATTTTACGGTATGCTGATGCAATATTTGCCACATTGTATGTGACGAGTCGTCTCCACGAGCAATTTTGATTTGTCACATAAAAACTTTCCATTTTATCTCATGTACATGAGCGAATAAAAATTGTCACATAAAAATTGCTCGTGTAAATGAGCCTTACTGCAAACACTTAAGCGAGTTTATCATTTATATTGACTAAGAGAGTAACTCAGTGAAGTCAAGTTAATCCTCTGCAAAGATGTATGGATAGCATCGTACAAGATTAACACGATATTTTATCGACAAAATGCTAGACCAAACCTGTACAATTCTTCCAGAAACGCATTTTCTTTCTTATATGCGCGAATAGTCACCAGTCCATCCAACGTGTCACTAAAATGAGAAAGTACTGGGCTTCGAGTTACTCCTTCCAGTCGCCTCAGATCACGTGATGTTCTTAGGTAATACCGCCCAAACCACATGAACAGGACCATGAGCGGGATAGCTGGCAGAATAATCCATGGATTCAGGATGGACGGCAGAACAACTGCTCCAATGCAATACAGAACAATCTCAACTGCTTCCAGAAATACATCCGGCATTAGTTCGTCCATAATGCCTATATCTCGCGAAAACCTGTTTAGTACTCGTCCAACTGGATTTGTGTCGAAGAACAAAACCGGTGCTTTTAACACTGCTGACATCATGGAGTTGTGTAGGTGCTGAGAGGAGTTCAACAGAGCGTTGACAAACACGACTGTTCTAGCGATAGAGAGAAGAAAGGCCCCGGCTACCATACAGCCATATATGTAAAGATCGACAGTTTGATGCTTCCGGTCATGTGATCCGCTAGTCAAATGAAGAAGCCACCAATCCGCGAATATACGCAATCCTAATTTAAACGAAATAAGAGAAGAAAACCGACACGGTGAAAATGAAACCTGGGGGCTGATGTACCATGTTTATAATAATGTACTCAATAACATTTTGCTGCAAACAAATGCAAATGCGAGCGTTTAGAAACTCTTAAGGGTAAGAAAAAATTTTTAGCCATAATTTGTCAGAAAACTTCAATTTTGTCCTTTTCAAATCGAATTTAGCGACCAATTTTAAAAACTTACAGCCAGACGTACGCTAGAGGTCATGAATGAAGTTGAAATTTGAATGTCTAAATTCTACAAGGATTGTCGCCTTTGTCGACCTTTTAGAATCTCTTTCGAGTCGGAGGAAGGACTATGAATTTGAAATATGAATGAAATGGTATCTTAGTTCATTTATGAAGAAGTCACCAAAGAAAAGGATAAATTGAACCTTCACTTTACCAGTGTTGGGTGCATTCGTGACTGCCGTAAGTGAAAGCGAGTCTTGTAAGATCAGCAGTCTTGGAGAAACATTTTTATGCTATATTCTATACCAACAAGAAGATGTGTTTTCGACTATGTCCTATAGACAATAATGCACTTTTGAGGACTAGAAAAGCAGCTGAATGCCCTCGCCTAATGGTTCGGGCATCCACTAGCAGCTTTCCTAGACATTAAGCTTGCAATATCTACAATATTTTTTATAGAATATGAAAAACCATCTTCTAGTTAGTTCCTAATGAACTTGAACTCGCGTGTAGTTCCTTGAATGTTTTACAAGCATGATGTTAAGGCTAACCTTGAACGATGAGGAAAAATATCACCAGAGCCACAGCTGAAGCTGTACGCATTCCAGCACGTATGTAATCCAAGTACAGCGTCCAGGACACAGAACCTATCGAACGATCTTCTTCAGCAGTTTCTAGCCTGGCGTATTCTGTGTCCAATATCGTCGCTGACTCTTGTTGTGCTGTTGCTCTTTCCGCAGACGTGACTCTTCCATCAATTTTTGTCTTGTCAATAGCAGCAATCTCAAACCCAGACTTGACGAGTGCTTTGAAATCGACTTTCTCTAAACTGGATCCTTCCTTCATTAACACTATGTTATCAGCATCCCTGAGGATTTCCAAATTGTGAGTGGCCACCAGCCGGGTCTTGTCACAAAGTAAACCGGTGATACAGGTTTTGAAAACGTGATATCCAACTTTTGTATCCAGGGCACTTAATGGATCATCAAAAAGATAGATATCGGCATCAGAATACAAAGCGCGTGCTAGTCCAACACGAGTGCGCTGACCACCACTCAGAACTATTCCACGTTCTCCAACTAGTGTCATGTCTGCATCTGGGAACTTTTGCAAGTCTTTCTGCAAGTCACAGGCCTGTAATATCGCATGATATCTCTGCGGATCGAAAGGCTTACCAAACAAAATGTTTTCCCGTATCGTATCGGAGAACACCCAGGGCTGCTGACCAACCCAGGAAATTTTGCCATGACACGATATCTTTCCCTTCAAGAGTGGAATTTCATGCAAGATAGCGTACAGTAGGGATGACTTGCCACAACCAACGGGACCTGTGATGAACACTAAATCGCCTTTATAAACAGATAAACTGAGAGACTTCAGTGTTGGTTTGTTGCAGTCAGAATACCAACTGCAGACAACATTTTGCAGTGAAATAAATGGATCTTCGCCAAAGTGAATGCCATTAGTGTTTGCTTTACTGGAAAGTTGGAAATTTCCATCTTTGTGATTAAAAGGAAAGTCATTTTCTCCCAGGGAAGTGCATCCCTTTTTGGTGAAAGTATCGTGTAGGTATTTGTGGATGTTGTCATTCTGGAATTCAAGTACCTCCTGAATACGATTCAAAGCTGTGGTAAAGTCGGCAAGCATGCTTCCAGGAAAAAATAATTTCCAAGACGCAGAATTCTTTAGGACAGTTGTCAGGGATAAAATCATGAACGTGTTATATGAAGTGAGTTCAGTTCCTGAGGATACCAGTGAAACCAAGGATATAAAAGCAGCAATTGATGGAGAAGTATAAAGAAGAGGTTGGAAGGTAGCCAATATTGCTGTTTTCCATCGGGTTAGTTTTAATTCTAGGCTAAAAGAAAAAATATTGCCGTGAGGCGTAGCATGATCAGATAACAGGTGCGAGGAAAGTGTATTTTTTCATTGGGAGGGAGGGCTGCAGGATTTGTTATTTTTTTGTGGACAAATTTATGGTGTAGCATATCGGATAACAGGTGCGAGGAAAGTGTATTTTTTCATTGGGAGGGAGGGCTGCAGGATTTGTTATTTTTTTGTGGACAAATTTATGGTGCTCCTTGCTGTTAAACTCATGTTTCTCAAATTACCTTACCTTAACAGGGAAGATAGAACTATGTGACCATTCCCCATCTCGATTCTCCCGTTCTTTCTTGTTCTTCATTTATTACCGTTTTGCAGCGTAATCTCATCAACACGCTGCCCTCTACCGCCCCAAATGAAAACGTACCTTCATTTAGTGCGTTAAATTTAATTTTTTCTGAGCAGAAGAATTATTTTCACGTTACTGCGCCTTTTAACAATCAACGTTTGCGTTTTTCTCCGGCTGCCTTTCATCATCTCAGCGGACCTCCCAGGAAACAAAAGTACACCTTAACGGATTCAGAGGTCACGTCTGTGTCTTATCATTGGTAGATTTCGATCCATTTAGTTTTTTTCTTTTCTTTTTTCAAAGGTTCATTGATTGTTATCGCAAATTTGATTAAAGGCAGCGGGATTCACAATTATTAACCCGAGGTGGCCTCCCCCATAAGCCTTGTGGTTTCTTGGAGGTCTAAAATGATTATAATAATAAAATATTTTCCGTTTGTCTCACGACGTAGTGTCACTTGTAATGTAGATCACGACGTTTCGACTGCACACTGCTAGTTTTCATCAGGCGATAAGGTCGACTGATCTGGTGTAACCTTATAAAGCACGCTGCTGCGCTGTGATTGGTTGGTTTTCAACAGCTGTGATTGGTGCATTTCGATCCTCGCTGTTCCGGTGTGCTGTTGTTCCCCCAGGGGTCCGCTGTCGTTCAGTTCTCCTGGTGTTGTGTTTTTTGATCGTGGGCATCCATGCTTCGGGAATTTCAATTCCACTATCCCTGTTGATATTGTTAGGGTGAAGTCTTATCTGAATTTCCTCTTTGACCCTGCGTGTGTACCAGTGTGGTTCACGATCAATAAACTTTACCTCATTCCAAAGCGGGTAGTGTCCGGTGTTGTGGGTGTGCTCTGAAACGGCGGAGGTCTGGATACGGGCGAGTCGGATGTCCCGGTCGTGTTCTTTGATCCTGTCTTGCATAGGTCTTCCAGTCTCGCCGATGTAAACTTTGCCGCACTCACAGGGAATTCTGTAAACAACGCCATCTTGCTTAGTCGGATCAACGCAGATGGCCAAGGGAGATTCGAAGAAGGAAGCAGACACCACTGCACAGAGCATAACATCCGCTCTCTCGACAGAGGCCGCAGACAGAATACTAGAACAGATCAAGATCAACACCCAACGAGTCTTTTATTCCACCAAAGACAGACAAAAGCAGAAGTTTGAAAAACTTGTGCGCGAAAAACACGCGGCTGTGTCCCTTGCTGATACACCGTATGTTGACAAAACTAACTGGGTTATTAATTTATCTTCTAGGTCCCTCAGCGACGCCGAGATAGCTCTGTTGCGAAAAGGACTGAACTTCGCCGTAACTCCTACGAACATCCCTGCCAAGGAGATTATCGCCAGTGTCGAATCAGCTGTCAGACAACTCAACACCGAGCAAGCAGACCGTGTCAGAAGAGCCGTCAACAGCATTCTTCAACAGGCAGAACCACCAGAGCCTAACATCACGAAAGAAATGCGAGACGGGCTTAAAAGCCTAAAAGAGGATGATTCCATCATGATTCTCCCAGCTGACAAAGGGCGTGCTAGCGTAGTCCTGGACACTGATACCTACCGCACTAAGATGTCTACCTTGATCGAGAACAGACCGTACCAGCTCCTGAACAAAGACCCGACAGACCGTCTGACCAGAAAGCTGTCCGAAAAGCTGCTTACCCTGAGACGAAGCGGAGATTTATCAGAGGCTGTTTATAACAAGATCAGACCTCGACACAAACAGCCACCAAGAATCTACGGTTTGCCTAAAATCCACAAGGCCGACGTACCTTTAAGACCTATTGTATCATGCCTAAACACCTTTGCGTATGATTTGTCCGCCTACCGAGCTAACATCTTGTCTCCTTTAACAGGTAACTCGGATTTCGCAGTGACCAATTCAGCCCACTTCGTATCCACCATCAGCAGTGAGACGATCCTAGACAACGAGATCATGGTGTCGTTTGACGTGGAGTCGCTGTTTACAAACGTTCCTATCGACGGCGCTGTTCAAGCCGCGCTACGGAAACTAGAGAACGATCCCAGCCTTGCCGATTGCACAACGCTAACACCTGCTCAGATCGCTGACCTCCTGATTTTCGTATTGAGATCCACATACTTCCAGTATAACGGATCAATTTACGAACAACGGGAAGGCGCAGCCATGGGAAGTCCGGTTTCCGCTGTTGTTGCTAATCTCTACATGGAGAGCTTTCAGGAGCAGGCAATAACTTCATCATCCTGCAAGCCTAAGATATGGAAACGCTACGTGGACGACACCTTCACCATTTTGGATCGCGGAAGAGTCGACAGCTTCTTACAACATCTTAACAACCAGCAGCCTTCCATCCGCTTCACCATAGAAACAGAGAATGACTGCAAAATCGCCTTCCTCGACACCACAGTTTCGAGAGAACCAGACGGCCGGCTCACCACCAGCGTATATAGGAAACCAACACACACTGATCAATACTTAGCGTATGATTCACACCACCCTCTATCAGTAAAACGCGGTATTGTTAAGTGTCTTTACGATCGTGCTAAACGCCTCGTAACTTAACCATCTGTTATATCCAAGGAGAAAAAACATCTGTCACCTGTTCTTGTTTCTAATGGTTATCCTTTTTCTTTCTTGCAGAAGATCACCAAGACCAGAAAGCCGAGCGCCAGTGCTGAGCCTACGACCGAGTTTAAATCTACTGCGGTTCTACCCTATGTCAAAGGTCTTTCTGAACAACGTAGACGCAGCCTACAACAACAAGGCGTACGCGCTGTTTTCAAGTCGGAAACTACATTAAGATCACACCTAGTACGGCCGAAAGACGCCGTTGATCCGACTAAGGAAGATGGCGTTGTTTACAGAATTCCCTGTGAGTGCGGCAAAGTTTACATCGGCGAGACTGGAAGACCTATGCAAGACAGGATCAAAGAACACGACCGGGACATCCGACTCGCCCGTATCCAGACCTCCGCCGTTTCAGAGCACACCCACAACACCGGACACTACCCGCTTTGGAATAAGGAAAAGTCTATTGATCGTGAACCACACTGGTGCACACGCAGGGTCAAAGAGGCAATTCAGATAAGACTTCACCCTAACAATATCAACAGGGATAGTGGAATTGAAATTCCCGAAGCATGGATGCCCACGATCAAAAAACACAACACCAGGAGAACTGAACGACAGCGGATCCCTGAGGGAACAACAGCACACCGGAACAGCGAGGATCGAAATGCACCAATCACAGCTGTTGAAAACCAACCAATCACAGCGCAGCAGCGTGCTTTATAAGGTTACACCAGACCAGTCGACCTTATCGCCTGATGAAGACTAGCAGTGTGCAGTCGAAACGTCGCGATCTACATCACAAGTGACACTACGTCGTGAGACAAACGGAAAATACTTTATTATTATTGTACTCTACCACGATGATTAACCACAATATTTTTTACGATCAAATGATGATGTTGATGATGATGTGTTTTGAGCTACAGAGGTTCTGTTAATGGAAGGCGCAATAATAGTTCCGCCATAAGTCATAAGCGTAAACATAGCATGTTCGACTTGTCTTTACATACCTTCGTAGTCGTTTCACTCTTTTGAAGAACGGCCACTCCCAAGCGTACATCTTAATGGTACGAATCCCAGGGATAATAGAGTTCATAATATTGACGCGCTGATCAGCCACTTTAGAGATTCGTGATCGTAGGGTCGCGCACACTTTAGCCATTCCACCGTAATACGCGGAAAGGAAGATCAAAAAAGCCACTCCCAAAAAAGGTCTCCATCCAAATAAGTAAGCCATAAGGAACGAAATGCTGATCGTTTCAAAGAGGGCTTGAATTAGCAGAAACATGCAAGAAACAGAATGTTCGAAGCGTTGTAGATCACAGGCGATGAGGTTGATGATGTATCCACTTGTGATTCTTGATAGATCCGCTTGGCTCAGACTGATAACCTACCAAGAAAATAAATAGAACGTATTAATAGAACGTGCTTGGTTGGAGAGAAAAAATGTTTTGATTGTGATTTAATTTTCACAAGGGCATCCTTAAAGAAATGTATTGAGCTTTCTAGACTTTAAATTAAGAGGTCAGTTAATTGGTGATTTTTGGGGGTATGCTGTGTGTGTCGTCCAAGGTGGCCCAAAACCGGGCTCAGTAGAGGTACTTTGTTAGTGTCCTATGTTGTGCGAAGAGCAAAAGGTCCCAAGTCAGTTCAAGTCAAGTTCCTGCATGGGATTATGTCTATCGCAGGTTTAATATCCCCAAGCATTTTTTCAAGTTTCCCTTACAGCTCACCAGTGGCCATTTATACTTCTAGATGAAGAAGGGCACTGAGAGTAAAGTGTGTCGCCGAAGAACACAAACACAATGATCCCGGCAAGCGGGTACCCGGACCGCTTAATCCAGAGTCGGCTGGGTTATAGCTATTAGGCCACTGCGCCGCCCACTGAACAACGACCTCGATCTTCATTTTTACCTTTTTGTATATGATACCAATTGTTGCTGACTTCCATCTTAGGGCCATCAAATAAGCATTATAAAATTGATGGTGCTGGGCAACAAATCGCACGAAAGAACTCAGGCAGATTCCGCCAGCGTAGATATATGCCCATGCCAGCTCTTCGTGGGCAGATTTCATCAATTCTGGTAACAGCAAACTCAAAAACACCTAGCTGGAGAACATTTCCAATGCCAACTAACAAAGTTGTACTCAAAACGAACATGTAATCAGTCCAGGGGAACATTGCAATGAGCGCTCTGAACAGTCGATGTACATTTCCACTTTTTCCGGGAACACGTCTAGCAGTTTCTTCACTCCATGTAAACTGTAGTTTTTCCGTTGACGGTGCAGTTTTGTCCTCGTCCGTTAAAGGAAATAGATCGTCAGTTTCAATAGGACGCTTGTTTCCGATGGCAAGAAGCTCTCCCACCCACCAGAATGCAAGAATGGAAAATATGTTGGTGTTTTCCTTGGGATTTTGTTTGGTTTTTGACTCTAGACGATTATACTCTGCAGCCATTGACGATTTTTATAGTTAAGGAAATCTGAAAAGAAAAGGAACTCAATAAGGATTGTAGGAAAGATAAGTCGAGAAACAATGTGATCAGCAGCTCTTTTCATATCAAACCTTGAGTGGACGCTCGTTTTTGCTTTTTCAAACTATTTTGTGCTTGAAGTGAATCGAAGTAAATGTACAATACTAGTAATGCCATTTTGTAGTGGGTCTGCCGGCTCAATCGTAAATCAATTGACTAAGACATTAATACCATGATTTGAATCCAGCAATTTACAATAATTTGCCTTTTCTTTTGCCAATTACCATAAAAATTGCCTGCCTGTTTACATTTAATACATGTCGAAAGATGGTCGCTATGTAGAGGGTCTCCATTGGGTTAACCGTTAGCCGTAAAACGGCGTAAAAATTAGCCGTCAGGTTTAAAATTGGAACATTTTAACCGTAAGCCTTAAAATGTGTTAACCGTAAAAAAATCGGTCAGTAATTTTAAATAAAACAGACTCCATCAATTCATCGTTTCAGAATGGTCCTAAGAGTTATGTTTTTCAATAATGCAAATTAATTTTTAACTTTAAAAAACAATGGAAATTAATTTTTAACTTCTGTTAACCGTAATGAAAATAAATTAACCGTAATGAAAGCCAAAGTTTTATCCGTTATCAGTAATTAAGCTACAAGTCAATAACTCTAAAGCGTACAACGCTTTACGTGATTTCCCAGCCTTGCTGTGTAAGTGAGGAATGAAACGCACCAAGTAATTAACCAATTAACTCAAGGCTTCATTGATTTCATTTTGGAAGACATTTACCCATTACTCATTACTCATTTACTCACTAAAGCGACAAACCGTGACGAGATTCTACAACGGTATGTTACACGAGACGGTTATTGTCACAACTTTGGCCAAGATAGAAAAAGAAGTACAATGCAAGCCTATCGGCAGATGAACAAAAGAAACTGGAAAACTACTGACAGAAATTAGAAAGCTACGAGAATCCTCACTCGACAACAACAAGCTTTACTTGCATGACTACGTAACTACATATGAATTTGGTAGTATTGCAAAAGCAACTTAAATTTAATTACATATTATTTCATTAACTAAGATATCTAGTAAGGTAGAAAATAACATAACAAAAACAAAATGAAAGAATTGCTAACAATAATTGTTCATTTAACTATTCGAAGTGGTGATCATTGTAACGAGATTGACTCTCAATTCAAAGCATGCCCAGATATATGAAATTAGCTTAATTCCCTCGAACTAGCTGATCGCTGCCAGGAAGCTACAAGATACACTATCGTTAGAATGCAAGTATAATGAAAAAATATAAATGCCAGTATATCAGCAATTCATCTTACTAGAACATAAACCACATTCACCTTAACCTACCTAACTTGAATGTTGGATCTTATGGTTCTCCAGCTGGGTACTACTGTATTACAGACACCATATATAGAGTTGCTCTATTCGTGACGGTTATCACTGTTATCATGGATCTACTACACTTCAGCTATCACAAGATCAAGTTTCTTTCGAGAAAACTTGTAAGCACAAAGTGTTCGTATGATTATGTTAATACGATTTCTGCATGTTTGATAAAATCAACTGTCAGTGTCGTGCGTTTTCTTATAACAAACAACAAAACTTACCATCTATATTTTACTTATTACACATTTGATGATTTCGACATTGCTGATCCTAGCAGTATGCAGGGCCCGTGTCACATATCAACTTAGTAAATGGCCCAGCTCACAACGAGTCTGTCGTAGCTTCTTGTCGCTTCAGTGGTTAAAGTGCTTAACCGGTATCTGGGAGGCCATAGGTTCGATATTCGTCGGGGATTCAGATTTTTTCTTTGTCCTACGCTCGTGACATAATGAACATTTCATCTTTTTCAACTCTTTAAGGTCGCGGGGGATACCTACAGCATGAATAAATTCATGAAGGGAAATTTTGCTTGACCTGCATCTTTGAAAACGCTTATTTCTCAGCTGTTATGGGTGCGATAAAGCTCAAATTTTACAGAGACATAAAGAAATGATGAAAGATTATGATTGTCATCTTTTATTTGGTAGATTGCACTTAACGGCGATGTTATAGCCTCGTTAGTTCCAAATTGGGAAGAACATGATTTTGTGGCAGAGTTCGCGGAACGAGTAGGAGACAGCACACTGTGATCTAGTCAAAAACTAATCAGTCAATACCTCTAGAGTGTCATAACAGAAGCACACTTATTAGTTTAAAGTTTGCCAGCAAGTTATGGTGGTTTAAATGCGCAAGTTTGACATTAATGCCTTCAACCTCTTTCTAAAAGCGCTCTTTTAGAATTCCGCTTCTGTTATGACACACTACAGTATTCATAGTTTACATATCTGCAGTGGCAGGTCATGAAGTTCTGTATCTGCGCTGTATTTTCTGCCCCAAATTTTCGGAAAAGTCCTAGCTTTGAAATTTCCGAAGGTGTCCGGACCAAAACACGATCAGTTTCCAAAGGAGGGATGTAATTATGGTAATTATTTTTCAAATCACGCGCACGCACCCATATTTTTATTCAGTCATAAATATCTCGATGTTAATCGTTCCACTTCGTGCATACGCTTTAAATAAATGCATAATGATGAGCCTAAAGCCCGGGCCAAATGTCGAACTTCAAATGAGCAAAACCTCTTGTTTTTGGTCATTTGCATTGGGTTCGACTCGTGTGAAGTTCGACGCTTGGACTGGGCCTAAGGTGTCCCCCGCGACCTTAAAATACATAGGTCTGCACGTTGTTTTCAACTGATGTTCTAAACTACGACACAATACCAAATATCTGCATATTGGACTCCGAGTTCTCGCTCGAGTAGTTTTTTCCTGTTTGCCTGCCGAAATATTCACCAGCTTTGTAGAGGTCTATGATCAGTGTAGGGTGTACAGCAGACATAGTTTGTAAACAAATCTTGATATTATTATTTGTATTTATTATCTTTTAATTTCTTGGAACATTAAAATCATTTTTTGTTAACAGCAGCCGAAGAGAAAAACATGTACTACTGACACACAGATGGCAGTGATAAAACAAGCAACCAAACTATCATTACCAATTACTAGTGACTTTTAGTATGTTCACAATAAAGACAGAAATATTTTTGCTCCAAAGCACAAAGGAGTGGATCTGTACTTTCGTCAACACGATTGCCGGCAGACAACGTTTTAGATATCTCTGATGCGCCCTGTTTTTAAACACAAGTAGTGTTCGCATTTTCCGAGCCCAAGACGAGACTAGGCTTAATTATTTTGCTCAATTCAAACTGTGGAACTCAAGTGGCTCTAACAGCGTTCACAAAGAAGCGTACAAATGTTCAAGATTCTGTCTCCAAATGACCTGTAGTAATTCCGTAATTTTGCACAGTGGATTATTTTAACATTCAGCAATTAATATTTACTATTATTTCCATATCTCGTGTTTTCTAAATGGTAATCATGTTATGATTGTCGGGACAGGCTGTCCAGGTTATTACAAGCACGTTATGTCGAACTATCACTTACCTTACGCTTGTTTCCAAACTCTTTTGCTGATGAACTTAAGACAAGACTCTTGAAATGACTGAACACCCTTTGGAAATGCCTTTCTCTAACAAATAACCAAGATGACGCTCGTTTCCTGTGCATACAATCCCGTGCACGCAACCCTTATCAAAATAGACCTCTTTAGCTACGTATGTAAATTGTCCATTTCGGATGAAGTGATGTTCTCTAGAGAATTGTTAGTTTGTCTGTTTGGAAATTATACATTCATTTAAACGTGAATGTGTTTGAATTTAAAAGAGAGAATTTTTAAAGGTAACATCACATGGTCTAAAATGCGACAACAAACGAACGAAGCTAAAGAGGTCTATTCTCTAATTAGTGACATTCAATTATTGTGAAATACTTGCCACTTAAGATCAATTTTTCCTCAGCAGCCTAGCATCTGTCAGTTAAAGATTTCTCCGTACTACTCGTAAATTCTAGCGTTTTCAGGCGATTCAATAACTCCTCTCCGGAACACAGAGTCCTTTCATACACAGGTTGTTAATTCCTTTTTTAAAAGAAATGTTTCTTCGCTTGAGTTAACTTTTCCTGTTTCCTTGGCACAACGCTGCCATCGACGTAAGCAAATTGTTTTGAAAAGCTAATGTGTTTTGTTATTATCAAGTGATCAATTTATCTAAAGTAGGCAACTTTTGTGTTTTGATAAAAAACCAGCCGCAGGCATTTGCATGAAATTTTCCGCATTCTACTCTAGCAAACAAATTTATCTTGTAGTGAACTAAAAGTACTGGCTTGGTTAAAGCTTAAGGTTAAAGTTATGTTTAAGGTTAAAGTTAAAGTTCAAGATTTTTCCGTACTACTCGTAAATTCAAACCATTAAGGGTATCTAGCGTTTTCAGGCGTTTCATCAACTCCTTTCCGGAACACGGAGTCCGCACTAACACAGGTCTTTAATTCCGTTAATTCATTCCTTTTTTAAAAGATTTTTTTTTTTGCTTGAGTAAACTTTTTCTGTTTCCTTGGCACAAAGCTGCCATCGACGTGAGCATTTTTTTTGAAAAGCTAATTGTTATTATCTATTGATCTATTTATCTAAAGTAGGCAACTTTTGTGTTTTGATAACAAACCAGCCACAGGCATTTGCATGGAATTTTCCGCATTCTACTCCACCAAACAAATCTATCTTGAACTGAACTAAAAGTGCTAGCTTGGTTAAAGTTCCATTCTTTTTTGATTGTGAGTTTATGGGACAAACCCAATGACCAAATATTATCCTCAATTCGATGCTAGTTTCCTAAGTTGATGATCAGCAAAGCATTGACAAACGTGTTATAATTATAATTCTGCATATAATGCATTGTTTTCAAGTGGCACTTTTCAGCACTCTGCAGTCCAATATCTATCCCGTTCAAACATTAGTCTAGTAACGCTTGGAAGCTGCAATATGCTTCCATAGTGCCAAAATCTTTCTGTTCTTCTCTGATTCAAGTTATTGAACGTTTCCTACAGTGATCCAGTTTTACAAATACGGTTTCAATGCGTACCTGACCATTAACTTTTCCTATTTCGCTGCAAGATAATTTATCACATTGTCGACACACTGAGAGCCTGTTTATATGGAGGAGAGTTGTCCCTGGTAGGAGGGTTACCCTCTCCAACGAGCCATCTTTTGCCGAGCGTTTAGATGAGAAAGTTGTCCCTGTTGACCGAGCCAAAACTTGGCCCTCTGCGTTCAAAAGACTGGCGAGAGTTGTTTTGAAACATCTATTATGGCTGCTTTTTCTAAAATCAGGAACGCTGAATCATCGACCACGACCATTTTTTGGACTAATTTACCGCCGACTTCGATTTCAATTTATCTGCAATTTTGTTTTTGCTGATTTTAGCGTTTGCGCATGCTCCGTATGTGTCAACTTGTCCCTGATAGGCGAGGCAAAAATAACCAAACTGTTTACATGGTGAAAAAGTTGGTTCGCTCCCCAGGGTCACCCTACCTTCAAAGCGAGTGACCCTACACCCAGGGCCACCCTATCCGGTTCGCAGCTATTTATAAAGGAACCTATGAAAAGCGCTCTCGCCCGGGGTGGCTCGGTATGGAGGGTAACCCTCCTACCAGGGACAACTCTCCTCCATATAAACAGGCCCTGAGAATACTTAACAATAAGAGGTTAAAAGCATTTTAGGATTTCATTAGGTGCCATACAAAACAAACGTTCCCGCGGTAATCCCTTCGTTAGCGTAAATTTGACATCTAAAAATAAACGCTCGTTTATTTTCAGACATTATATTTACAGTGATAAGGGGAAATGGCTACAAGATGCATGAATGCCTTTCACAATACGTGGTCGTTTGCCAAGACGTCATGTCAAAAACAAATCAAATCAAATTTATTTATACACATCGTTTGAACGTGTACGTGTGTTTAAAAGTAAAAAATCTATTAAGGATCTAATTAATTTTCTTATTAATTATCTATTAAAATATATTGAGGTTGAATGTGCAATAATGGAAAATATTTAAACTAAGTGTAACACGATTACAGAGTTTTCGTCAACTGGTACAGCGTCTAATTCTACGTTTCCTTTCATCCGTGCCCAGTCTCTGGTTCCTGTTTGTTTTATATTTCTCCAGTAACGTTTCCATGGCGACGAACACCTTATTTGGATAGTGAACGGCATCCAGGTCCAATGTACAACCAGGATACGAATCAGCCATTGGATACACGTCTATGACGTCATACCCTGCTTGACACATGGCTGACATCGCGAAAGCGCTAAACAGGAGAACCCGCTAAAGAAAAAAAAAACTGGCATTTAATGAATTTTAAAGATCGATATTGACTTCAATCATTTTGTCGACCTGGGCCCAGTTGATCAAAGGGTGGATGAGGCTATCCACCGGATAAATGGATAAGTCTTAATTAAACATACTACGCTATCCGGCACCAGATAGTGATTTATCCGGTGAATAGCGCTATCCACCCTTTGAACAACCGGGCCCTGCGCTCTAACCATAGCACCATCTTTCTGCCTTGTAGAATTTTTTGGAAGCGGAAAGCAACGAGTGGCTCACGTGATCCACATTAGCCCCAACAACTGGCTCACGTGACTCCTATCAGCGTCAGGAACTGGTAACTAGTGGCCCATGTGATCCGCATTACCTTAGGAACTAGTAACCAGTTACTCCCGTGACCCACATCTGGCTGAGGACGCTTTCAGTAAATCATCATGCGTAGAATTCACCAAAAAAGCCAGATTATACAAGACTCAAAACACTAAAAACACCAAAAAGCTATCACATATTTAATAACTAATGCGTTGCTTTCGTGAAACGCTTGTTAGATTTTAAACAGTCCCTCAATTTTTTCGCTGAAATCGTAGGACTGTTACTTTTGATCGTAGAGTCACAACTTGAAATGATTTGGCGATTAGAGTAGACAAAACTACAGTCCTCTTCGTTAAATTATCCAAGTCGGCGACTCCACGATCGACGTGACGACGAGGTCAGGGAAAAGAGAATTGTTAGAGGAACTGTTTAGAGTCTAAGCAATAACAAAAGTAAACAAACTTCAAATGCAGGGCTGATCAAACAGCTAGGGACTGATGTTATAAATTTATTTTGGCCCAATATTTCGCAACTTGATATATATTATGTTTGTCAGTTGTATGCTATCTCTATCTTCTACCGTTATTTGTTTTGTTTTCTTATTATCAGCCTATCACGTACCGGTTTTTCATCTTAGTTTATTGCGGGCTCCAATCCTAATTTGCACGCCATATCTCGATTTTGGAGCAAAATTGTTCTGCCAAAGTCGATCGATAAATCCTCGTAAACCAATCAGAATCCATTTCAACTCCAACAAGAATATTTTAGAAGATGGCCGCCGCGTTCGCCAGTGGCTCGATATTCAAAACCAAAGTTTCGCATTATTGGAGTGTTAACGTACATTTAGAAGATTAAAAATGGAAGAAACAGTTTTAATTCTCGCTACGATGTCAAAAGAAGAGCAGCAAGCGATGAAAACTTGTTTCGACGAACCGAAGTCTTCATTTGAGATTCGATGCGAATCATCAGTGGAAGCGAACTATAACAGGTTTTAAAAGCCTGTGAAGATGGTTTTTGAGGAGGAGGATGATCCAAAAGGTTTTTCCAAGTGTCAGAGAAAGTAATTTGGACGGTTAGCTCGAAATTCGAAGCGAAAAATTAAGGTAAATAATCTTTTATTTTGCTTCGCATGTGTTTGGGTCTGTTCGCGATATGAGCACATGTTCTTCAAAATGCGAATAAATACTTTTCGGATCGCCGTTTTTATATGTTAAGAAACTCGCCTATACCATAAATAATGTGTCTTTCGTCGTGTTTGGGAATGTAAAGATGTGCAGATGTGAGTAGCGACACGTGCACAATGTAACATGAGCTCTGACCAGCCGTTGCCATTGTAACTGAAATGAGATCCTTCTGTTTACGTAAGAAAAATCGTAGTTCAGTGCAGTTTTGGCTGTGTTTTGTCTGTCGTGTTTTTGCCAGGACCGATGTTTCTTAGAACGAGGAAAAATATTGCTTTAATAGACCTCAAAATTTGCAGTGTAGGGCGTTTTTGCACTATTTCAGTTTTGGCTAAATTTTTGACTTATTTTTTACTATAAGACGTTTTCGACGTTTTCATGAAGATTATATTTTTTTCCTAGAAAGCATATTTTGTACCCTTTTAAATGAGTTCTTGGAGACTTCATTACTGTAAATACCTTTGGAGTTATTAAATAGAAAATGCAACATGGTCAATTTTGTATATTTTTGTTGTGACAAGAATGAGTTAGTGGCGAATCAAGAAACTTTATATACCTGATTTAAGAAACGTTGGCCCCTGAAAAGCACAAACCATGAACGATAAGACTGAATGGGATTCTGGGTAGACAGCATTGGTAAGCTTAGTAATGTTCAATTTATTTATAATCAAGGCATTTTTTTTCGTTGAGAGCTTTGAAAGCATGATTTATGAAACCTGTCTTATTATTATGTTCATTCTGTCACAGAAGACGATTACTTTTTCCGATTTCCCAGTAAACATTTGGGTCGCATCGTTTATCGATTACGCTTTTCAGGGGCAACGTGTCTTCAATCAGGTGTATACGCTAATACCGCAGTGTAACGTATAATGACAACAAACCTTGAGCCTGTTACGCAGTACTGGAAATCATCTTCAACAGATGTATGCAGATTTTTTTTTAAGAAAACTACTCAACGCGATGGCCAACCAATTTCAATACTCAACAAAAGTGGTCCCGCTTGCATAGTTACAAAGTGTCGCGCCGAGAGGCGAAAAATCTGAGAACCTACAGAGAGCTTTCTTATGGGATGTTTACCTGTATGATGTACGTACCTGCGTCGTTAAGAATCTAGAATTCGTTATGTGAGGGAACCTGCCTTTATGCTTGCATATGGCAGTTGTTGATTTCCAAATAATCTTCGCTTTATACTTTCGAACCCTTTGTCCTTGTGAATTTACCTCAGTCCCCTTTAAGATTTTTATCACATCTGCAATAACTTTCTGGTAGGTTGTAAAATTAACACTGACTGGATAGTGAAGTCCAAGGTTTAAAAGCAGTACACTGTCCTTCTGCTGCATTTCTGGCCTATTAAGAACGCTGCGAAGGGCGTCTAGGACGTTTACAGCATTGAAATCTAGATCATCATTCTGTTTTCTGCTCAGCTCCGCGTTCGTTATGGGATACAGCCAGTTATAACTGTTCTTGCAGTTTACGTAGAGCTTTTTACACAAGGCACGGGAGTTAAGTGAACCAGATAGACGAACGCCTAATGAGTCGCCGTAGACCCACAGAGTACCGGAAGCGTTGTAGTTTGATGGCAATGACCAGTTGTAGAGCTCTATAGCCAGGCAAACATAAAACGGATAAGATAAAGACAAGATATTAAACTGGCAAAGAACAAGTTGAGTTTGACCGTGTTTTTTTACTCTAATTTTTTAAGCCAAATGTACATATTATCTTTAGAATTACAGATATTTTTTTTAAATTTCAGTACGTCAAATTTATTTCATTTTCTTTTAAGTACCGTGTTAAACACTAGGGACACTGTTTTATCACATTAGCAAACACTTTAATTCCCTTTAGAATACTGCCCTGGGTGCCGTGTTTTCAACTCTCTTCTCGGTGTTTTGAAATGAAATAACACACACTCTTTAGTGTTTTGTTTCGAGTAAAAAACTAAAATCTATTTCAAATTTATAAATCAAATTTAATGCAGGTGATTTTGAATAAGCTATAGCGATTTTCTAGTCCAAAAACCGTTTTAAGCAGATTTTTTCTGCGAGAAATATCGAGCTCAGCGCTCAAGCAATCGGCGCAAGTCTTGGGAAGAAAATCTATTTTGTTTTGACCAATCAGAATTCAGCAATTTTGCCTTTCTGTTATAAAGATATGAACTAACCATCCATATATGGCCGCCATTTGTCATTTGTCCATCGACCAAATCCATCCCATAAGTGGTTGCAGCTGTAAGCACAAGAGTCCAATTTATCTGGCAAAAATTAAAGAAACGAAACAATTAGATTCAGATTAAAGGGTCCTAGTCAGCCTCCGCCATTTTCTCTGTCATCTAAATTCGGACATTTCGCATGTTGAATAGAAATCCTCGTCCATCCTTGAACGTTTGCTTTACTGAGGTCTTAAACTGCCACAAATGCTCTTTAAAATTATCGGTGCTTATTTTTGACTAGTTATCCTTTATCATTCTTTTGTTTGTTTGGAGTGAAAATTATCAATTGAACTTTAAGGATCCTAGTCAGCCTCCGCCATTTTCGATGCCATCGAAATTATGAACTGTATGGTTAAGCGTAATCTTATTGCACTTGAAGTCTGTTTAATCACTTTTGGCAGTTTCATATAGATCTCTTTCCTTTAGACACGCTCCGCGAAAAATATAATACTGAAATTCTCGTATGTAAACAAACACAAAGGCGTGGACGACTAGGGTCCTTTAAATATCTAATACCCATAGGTTTAACTATCAAGAAAATCCTCTCTTATTTCGCTGCTTTGCTTTCAGTACGTGCTCAAAACTCCCTATACGAGTCACAAAGTCAAGGGAGAAAGCTAGCTGTTTAATTATGACTAGCTTTTTGGCTGCATTGTGCAAAACTAGAAAAACAATACCAGAAAAATCGAAAGTAGCAAGGTCTGTAAGGGAAAAAAAACACAGGTAGACCGACGATTGATTTCCCTCAGTGCGGTAAATTGCATTCCCGACCATGCAGGCGAGGTTTACAAATTGTATATCGTGTCACATTTAAATAACTATGGTATACATTATAACTTTGTAACCACCATTTGGCTAAGAGACTACAGTTAATCGTTAAAATCAGTGCAAGCGACAGCAAAGGAATAGAGCAGTTTTCAATTGAGTGTCGTAAAACCAAAACTAAAGTAATCACTCTAGCCAATCACAAAGAACACAGACAATCCAGTAAACCAATCAAAACTCGAAGCAAATACTTGTAGCCGGCACGAAGCGCGGGAAAACGTGCGCGAGCGAGTCACGATTGGTTTTGGTTTTACTTCTGATTGGTAAGAAAGTGCCGCGAGAGTTTTAAACCAATTACTAAGCGTCGTAATGCAAAACCAATGCAAACGTGAATTACTTTCGACACTCAAGTTAAACCACTCTAATCTGCTAGCAAATAAGTAAATAATCATACACGCACTGTGCCTGGGCATCTTGTAGATATGTACACAGCGAAGTAAACATGCCTTAATTGTTTTCCGATCCGTACATCAGTACGTTATTTTAATAATCGAAAGCAAGCTTTTTAGATAACAACTGTGAGGATTTACCTATAAAAGACATATTAGTTTTTGCTTTTGTTACGTTTATTTTTAAAGGTTCCCCATTCTTAAAGGGTTGTATCAAGTAGTCGTCTAATGCGCCTAGAAGTCCATCTTTCTGAAACTTTCCCTGAGCGTTGCCTTTAATGAACCAGTCACGTGGCGGGTCTCTGAAGCCATCACAAAGACTATAATCAAGGTAAATCATCAGCTGATAGACACCAGGCTCCGTGATGAGAAATAAAGCTTCGTAAGTTCCGTTATTGTGATCAAAAACAATGGCCGCAACGCTTGATGGGCCACGTACGTAAACCCTCCACGTGTCTCCACCAATCACCTTTGTTCGATTATCTGAGGTTTTTGATTGGATGAAAATCTTGCTAAACTCCCCCGCTGGCCTGATGTCTTTAAATATGACGTCACTTGTATTTGCGTTGCTTCTATTGAGTTTTCCCCAGCCATTTTTCACTTGGCCCCAGGCCATTTTATCATGACACGGTCTCATTATTCCTTGCCAGTCTACGCGTGCGCAGCGCTGACGTAACCACTCGCGACGGAAATCTTCTAATCTATTAATTTCGTCTGTTTGAAGTATATAAGGAAATGACAAATCATTTCTCAAGTTCCACAAGTAATTACTGAAAAGAAGCAAAGTTAACGCGCACAAGAGAAGATAAAAGAGAGTTCGCTTCAAAACAGTGCGAGTACGTCCCGTAGCCATAACAGTTTGTGGCTGTCATCCGTAGTTACCTGAAAGAATGGGAACTGCATAAAACATGATTTCTTTATACAATATTTTTTAAAATACTTACAATACAATTACCAACAGAACACAGTATACACTACTTACAATACTATGCCTTACTTACTGTAAGGAGGTGGAAATGATTATTTGGTTTAATTTTATTTATTCGCTTCGCTGTAAAAAACATAGAAAATACAATGTAGAAATTATTGTTTTCGTTTGTTAGCTGTGAAATCATAACTGTAGATAATGTAAATGTAAATCCAACCTGCACAAAGCTATAATCCACCGGTAAGTTTTTGAAAGTAATTAATTTTTCAGAGCTAGGATTAGCTTTAGCCAATGAAGACCAATGGATCTTATGAACGTTTGTTTATGTTTTTTTAAAAAAAAAAAAGGAAAATTGCACTGTAAAATATTCTCGCTATTGTCTCACTACATCAACTGAGTGCCGAATAGTTAGTCTCTACACTACTTACACTACTAAGAAATACAAGAACAAGAAGTCGAAAGAAGGGGCAGAGAACAGGAGGAGGAAAATAAACAGTTATTACAACTAGAGACTGAACTATGTACCCTTTAAGCCCCAATATCTACATACAAATTCTCGTGTTTAATCGCCATACATTTTCTAATAGAATTATTTGGGAGAATTTGTCAAAAGATCAAAGCAATTTCCCTTTGGTGATCATTTTATTGATTCTCATAACCTTTTCTCTTAATGAACTATTGATATTATGAGGAGAAATTTGATCTTGTTCACTCTTGGGCCTTGAAAGGTCAAAATAAAAACAGAACATGGCGAATGTGGTACACTGTAAATAAAATGAGACTCTGGTCCTATCAGGAAGATTAGGAATAAAAAAATGGTGTATATAAAGAACATTTATTTTTCCTGCAAGAGGTTTTCATTTCTTCGTCTCTGTTCTTTTTGTTTCTATTTCATATTGTAATTTCAGTAGAAGGATGAAACGCTTCGATTGGGAAGATTTTCTTTTGTTTTAACTTGTTTTAACAAGCCATATGTGATATCGTGCTAAGAGAAACCAGCAATTGATTAGAAGCGCAAATTGAAAATGCCCTGAAAACATAAAATTGGAAACAGAAGGATTATATTTATCTAGGCTTTACTTTAACCCCAGCGACAAAATAATTCCAAACCCAGCGAACATTTTAGCAATTTCGAACCTGTCCAGCAATACTTATTGAGGCGAACATGAGCTCCTCCTCGTTTTCAGTGGCTGCGATCCTTTTGGTCAACACCGAAATTCCAAAATTGATTTTAGGCAACCTCGTCCCCAGGACATTCTCCGTTTTTAAAATGGCGGCTGGTCTTCTCAAGACGACCCGCCATTTTGAAAACTCGTCGCCGAGAAGACCCTGGGGACAAGGTTATCCTCGGTTCTGACCAAAGAATCGCGGCCTCTGTGGACGAGAATATCATGAAATACCCGCATGAAACTTTTAATGAAACATAAACTTGAAATACAGCGCTTGTCTGACACGCCAACTGGTAACACCTGTTACGGCATATAGCAACAGGTACTTTGGGCTAAACAAGGACAAAGCTTAACACGACATGCGCGATACGACAATTATTTACTGATCTTTTGTTTGCCGGAACATAAAAAAAATATCAGTACCCTTTAAACTGCAAGACGCTTTATCAAATGCTTTAAAGCTGGTTTAGCCCAAGGTCATCAAAAGTTGAGTTGCAGGAAAATGGGTAGGTGATATTCCATAGAATGCGCTTGGTTTCATTGCCACAGGAAAGATCAGAAACACGACTAAGAAACTCAAAAACATAAACGACTTTGACACAAAGGAAGTAATTCGTCATGTACGAAAACTAAGTTGAATTGATTTACAACTAATTTCAGCTGATTTACATTCAAAAATTTGTCAACTCTTGTCGTTGAAATGTGCTGACTATCGTTCATAATTTCAGGCTTGGTCTGCTGCGTCTAGCGCACGCATGCATGAAATCATAATTGAGCAGCTTAATGAAGCTTCAAAATACACAACGCTTTCCATTTGACCAAAAGCTCCGGTTTGAATAAAACGTTTTCGAAATTCTCGAAACAGAGGACAACCTCGCTCGGTATACCGAAATTTTCAAATTTTATTTTCAAAAATTTCCATTCAATTTGATTTTGCTCCCGAATTTTCGGTCAAATGGTTCTTATTAAGGAAATTTCACAGTTTTTGGATATTTCATAAACTTTCCCACGAAATTTTTCGTAGTATTCGCTCTGTACTGTTGGTCAAATGGAAAGCGCTCACAGCTATGGTACCAGACTAGTTTGCTTTCTCGCCTGTTGAAACGATTTTCAAATCAAATATCATAGTTTTTAGTCTCGTTTAAGCCTGGCTTTGTTCGACAGTCTTCGCTTTGCAGTTGCCGGTAAAAGTTGCTACAGAATTACCAAAATATGTTAATCGATTAATTTTAACTTTTTTGGCAGTTTCTTATGATTGAATGGTTTCCCATGAGACCTTATCAACGCTGAAACACTCAATTGCTCGAAGAAGCATGAGGAGTACCACGTGTCCATGGCAACATTCTCAGTAAGGAATCTAAGAGCGGACAAACAAAACGTCGCCATGAAACACGGTAGAACGTGCCCCAGTCTTGCACGCTTTCTTGCGTGCTATCTTCTCACTTGCGTTGCTGTTTATCTGTACTTCCGGTATTACTTGATGGACGAAAGGGACTATGGGACGCCTCCTCCTGCGGCCGTAATTCATGACAACCTTTTTCGACCATTGGATGCCTTCTCATCGAACAAAGTTGCAATATCATCGCCGAATGAATTGTTTGAGAAATTGCAGAGCAAGTATAGAGCTCGAAAAAGACCAGGATTTGTGGATAGACTCAGTGGCTACGCCTGGCACAAGTCGGAAGACGGCTTCGTGACGCGGTTAGAAAATCCATTAGATAAAAACTATAAGTTGCAGTCATCTTCGAAGGATACTGATAAAGGTGTAGTTAATGTCTTAACTTCCGCAGTTACATCTGATTTAAATTTTACAAACTTTAGCAACGTTAGTGCTCACAGCGAAGATTTGAACGGAAAACAAAATAACACGCGGATGGCAGATAATTCAACAGTTGATCAAGCAAACATCTCCAGCACCAGTCAAACGCCTGGTAATAATAAGTTTGATTTAAAGTTGGTTCAGGCCATTCCGAACTTTAAAACAGAACATAGTTCGCCGATTTCACATCGATTTCAAGATTTCCGTCGTCAGTGGTTACGCCAACGCCGCGCACGCGTAGACTGGCAAAGTATGATTAAACCGTGCGTTGAAAATATGGCCTGGGGCAAAGTAAAGAACGGCTGGAGCAAAGTAAACAGAAGTAGCGCTATTGCTAGTGATGTCGTGTTTTGGGACATCAGGCCAGCAGGAGAATTTAGCAAGATTTTCATCCAATCAAAAACCTCAGATAATCGAACAAAGGTGATTGGTGGAGACACGTGGAGGGTTTACGTACGTGGCCCATCAAGCGTTGCGGCCACTGTTTTTGATCACAATAACGGAACTTACGAAGCTCTATTTCTCATCACGAAGCCTGGTGTCTATCAGCTGATGATTTACCTTGATTATAGTCTTTGTGATGGCTTCAGAGACCCGCCACGTGGCTGGTTCATTAAAGGCAACGCTCAGGGAAAGTTTCAGAAAGATGGACTTCTAGGCACATTGGACGACTACTTGATACAGTCATTAAACAATGGGAACCCCTTGATTATAACCGTGCCCGAGGCACAGATGAACACATCTCTGGTGGGTATGTATTCGTGAACACAATCTTTCTCTTCCCTTTAAATTGTTCCTGAGGTTAGTTTTCTATGAAACTATAGTATCAAAATGGTGTGCAAACGAAACTTTCGCTCCATAATAACACTCGAAAAATCAGTTTTATGCTTACTCTTAAACGTGGGTTAATTAATTTGATACTACATGCTGGGAGACTCTTAGACAAGAAATTGTTGTAAACATTTCATCATTTCTTGTGATCTTCACTTTTTGATTGTTCTTCGAGTGCGTGTGATCATTCTCGTTAACCGCAAGTTCCGCAACTAGTATCACAAGCTCTTTCTTTAAAGTGAACTTCCTAGTACAAGGTACCAACAACTTCTCATGACTTTTGAAACACTTTCTCTTACACACCCCAGTTCAATGTATATTATACAAGCTTTCAAGTGGAAATCTCAAAGCGAATTTCAGTGGTACTACTCGAGAAAATAGATGACTCTTTTAACTCGTGCCGTTCCCTGACTCCAAAGACAGTGGGTATGGAAAAATTCGAAAGTTGACGTTAAAAAGATTTCAGGTTTCTCAAAGTCATGATGACAGCTTTTTGTAACTGCAGCAATAATAATCAGATGGCTTTTTTTGAGGAGGATATAGTTAGGTGTCCGTTCCTTTGGAGAAAAGTCAGAACCTAATTTAGAAAAGAACATCCCAAGAATTGATTTTTAACTCCCTTTGTTTTGTCAGACAAACTTAGCGAGGGCCTGGATTCCTGCGCTCACACCTGCAATCACTTATGGGATGGATTTGGCCAGTGGCTAAATAACGAATGGAAACCATACCTTAAAGGTTAGCACCCAACTCGATCGTTATACCTACGTCGTGAATCACTGAAATATCTATCATGCTATATGTTTTTTATTGATTGTTCGTGCAAACTGTGATTACAAAGGAAAGTGAGATTGGACGGGGTGTGGTGAGGTAAATAATTTCTGATATCACTTTCGGTATCCCTTTTTTTTTTTTTTTTTTTCTTTCCCTCTCTTTTTGGGGGGGGGGGGGGGGGGGGGGGGGGGGGGTGGGGTTTTTTCCCCCCCCGCCCCCCACTTCTTCATAAAAATCACAACTTTCACCCCCTCCCGTCACCCCTACGAGCTCCTGTTCCCTTCTTTCTCCGGCGACAGAACCCCACGGAGGAGTTTTTCTTAAAAATTTGACAATTGGAATTTCATTATTTTTGTTTGACAATACGCTTCGTTTTCCTTGCTTATTTTACTTTGAATAGAGTTCTACAACTGGTCGTTGCCAATCAGTTATCATCCGACGGGTGTGCTATGGATCTACGGTGATTCTCTTGGTGTACGCTTCTCGCAATCCGTAAAATCGCGCTATCTTTGCACAAGGCTCTATATGGGATGTCGCAACAGCTACAACTGGATCTATCCCATAATCAGCGAGGCAGTAAGTAAGAAACAGGACGATAATCTGGATTTTCAGCCTGGAAAGGTCTTAGAAACGATCCTGAGTGTTCTACGCCGACCAGAAATGCAGCGAAAAGACAGTGTTCTGCTTTTGAATCTTGGTTTGCATTTTCCAATCAGTGTCAATTTTACGACGTACCAGAGATTCATTGGCGATGTAATAAACAACTTGAAGGAGACTGAAGTAAATTCACAAGGGATTAGAGTCCCTAAATATAAAGCAAAGGTGATTTGGAAATCATCGACCGCTATACACAAAGAAAATGCAGAAGTCAGAAACAAGACCAGTTGGAGATTCTTCACCACGCAGGTATTTATCACACTTATCAGCACTCCAACAAAAATACACAGCAGCGCGACAACTGAATCAACTTATTCATGACCGTAAAAAATTGACGAGGAACTTCTGACTGCAAACAGAACCGGCACAAATTTGGCTAACAACAGACTGACGGAGTTAAGGTCCGGGGATGGGGGGAGGGGGGTATGCGGGGGGTTTCAACAAAGGTTTCTACGGGGAGGCTCCGCCCCGAGGTCCAAACCCTTACCTTTTTGCATGCCATTTTTGGCACAAAAGGTAACCCTTTTGTATACCTTTCATAAAAAAAATTTATCCCTTTCTCATACTGTGCCTTTTTAAACTTTTTACTTCTCATTGGGCGCGTCTGTTTCAGGTTTTTTAGAAGACTCTATTAAACAACTTAATAACATTTTTCCCTACCCTTCCCTGTACTTCAACTCGCGAAATCCCTACCCTTAAATATACCTTCAGCCTTCAAAAAAAACCTTTTCCGGGCGCATCCTTTCCGTACAGTCCACTATAGGGAGTACCTCCCCCCCCTCCCACAGGGATTGATACCAAACTCTCAAAACAGTTGGAAATCCAGCCTAAAGTTCGATTAAAACTAACAGCAAATGGCCAGTTTACGAACTTTCCACGAGTCTTAACAGCCAATAACATCGCAGTTAAACTGGCGAACCAGGGATTTGTTTTGCTTCAAATGGCGAATGTTATCAAATCAGTTTTTTTTTTCTGTAAATCCCTTACACTCTCAGGTGTTTCCGTGAATCAAGCAACGTAATCGTAAAATACGCGATTTGATATTCTCACAATTAGCTTCTCCACTCAAGTAAAACTTGCATTTCCTCGCTGATGTTTGAGTTTCTTTCCAATGACATCTTGAAACATGTTTAGTCTATGGGATGCTCAGTCAAATGGTGAAAAGTTTCCCAGATCGACATTTCGCAGATAAAAATCGTGAACGCCCGCGAGGGCTCATCCATTTTCGTAGTGTAACTTAAGAGCTGCTTAATCCATATTTTAACATCTTGTTCGATACTTTTTTTCTGATTCAGCGAGTTCAACTGTTCAGTACCTATGCGATGTCCGCCATGTGTCAAGCGGGGTTTGACGTCATAGACGTGTATCCGCTGACCGATTCGTATCCTGATGCAATAACAGATGAAGTTCATTACCCAAACAAAGTGTTTGATGCCGTTGAGACAATGCTGGAGAAATACAAAGTGCACTACAACAAGAAACTGAACAACAACACCAAGAAAATGAGAATAAAACGGTGTGTCAGCTGAAACTGCAAAGTTAGACCTTTGGCCACGTAAAAGCTTAAAGTAAAATGAGTGGAATAAATGCAAATATAAAAACGTCGTACTTTTGGCTGAACGCTGTTTATGTTTTAAAACGATTTTAAAAGCCTGAAGTGTTTTCAAATGTTTTAAGGCGGGACTAAACGTGAATTTAAATGAAATTTGAAGAGCTAGGTTTTAAGAAGGGGCATTCTCGTCCCCATAGCCCTTTTTGTTTCTCTTAGCCGGCAGGGCCTAGGCACGAGGAAACAAAGGGCTCTGGGGACAGAGATTTTCAAGTCCTAGATTCTAGGACTTCCGGTCTTCATGTATGCAGTCGTGAGGTGTCTATAGACTGTATGCGATTATTATGGCGGCCGTCGAGCCACGATTCGAAGAGTCTTTGTCACGGGCGCTTGGAGGTCTCAGTTTGGAAAATATTTCCCTCCGTGTTGAACAGAAAGAGGCCATTCGTAACATTGTCCTTCTAAAGAAAGACACTCTTGTTATTTTACCGACAGGCTTTGGCAAGTCGTTAATTTTTCAGTTATTGCCCTTTGTTTTTGACTCCTGGCTTGGAGAAACTAATTCTTTTATTTTGGTTGTTTCGCCACTAAATGCATTAATGCGAGACCAAACAGTGAAGCTCAATGATTTAAATGTCACCTGTCTAATGGTTCGTAATACCGAGTCGCTTAGTGAAGTTGAAATCAACAACATCAAGCAATCAAAGTATCGAATAATTTATGGCCACCCGGAGGCATTTGTTGGAAAATTGAGAAAGGTGTTGGATTGCGAAGAAGTGAGATGCAAAATGAAAGCTGTTGTAATTGATGAAGCACATCTCATTGTAGAGTGGCAAGTATTTATTAATTAGTATCTGTGTTTAGTTATTTCCATTGACAACAGTAATAATATATAAGGTTCTGTAAGTGAATCAATTTTGTAAACAAAATGTTGTTATGACTTATATTTATAATACTACATGCTGTAAATGAATTTTCTACTTTTGTCTTTTCCCACCTTCAAGCACATCTAAAAAGTAGAGTGCTGTAACTATAGACAATATGCTTTGAGGACATAGAATAGCTTATTAAAATACTCCATTTTGAAACTGACAACATGACTAGTTGTATGTTTTTGTTGTTAAAGTATTAATAGTATGTTCCTTTTTTAAGGTTACACTGTATTTTATCATCTTTATTTCATGGATTCACTCAGACCATCCCAATCCTTAAAAACTTTTATTGGTAACTTTCAACTAAAAATTTAGCCTGCAAATTATTGTCTGACCTAGTAGAATACAATACCATATATGTAGGAAATCTTGTTTGGCAGTACTTTTGCATGGCTACCCTTGCATTAGTTTACAACTGTTTGGGGTTAACATTCACAAAATTCATTATGATTTTAATGCAGTGCCACTGACTCCCACATTATAAAAATGTTATGCTCAGAATCTGAATGTGTTTCATATTGCATGCATTGTATTTACAGGAAGAGTTTTAGGCCTGCATATGCCCAACTAGGTATGCTAGGTGCAATATTTCCAAACGTTCCTGTAGTCGCACTAACTGCAACTGCAACAGAGAAAACACGGCGTCTAATATCAAGTTCTCTTGGAATGGTGGATCCAGAGGTAATTTCAGTCAACCCCAACAGGCAGAACATTTTCTACACTTGTTCAACACGGCCACCTACTGGTGATGACAAAATTGAAGTGCTGCTACTGCCGTATATTGCAAAACTGCAAGTGATGAGGGAGAAGATGCCTCTTACGGTGATTTACTCCAATTTGCAGGTATGTGGCGAGTGTTTCAGTGTTTTCGATCGTTATCTTGGTGAAGAGCAGTATACCCCACTTGGCTCTCCGCATTTGACAAAGAACAGACTTTTTGCCCAGTTCCACGCAAACTACCCAGAGAAGGAGAAAAATGACATCCTGGAAGACTTGTTGAAAGGGCCTGGGAAAATAAGAGTCCTCTTTGTTACAATTGCATTTGGGATTGGCGTCGATTGTCCCAGCATAAGAGAAGTGGTACATATAGGTGTCCCAAATACCATGGAAGAGTTTTTCCAAGAAAGTGGCAGCGCTGGGAGAGATGGAAAGCCATCAATATCAAGAGTGTTATTCAATTACTATGATGTTAGCAAGGCCCTGAAGGATTTTCAGCCAGTCATGAGAAACTTTGTGTCAACTGAGAACTGCAGAAGGAAAGTCATACTGGAGTACTTTGGATTTAACATTCCAGATAGTGATAAAGAGGTGTTGAAGCACTCATGCTGTGACAACTGTGCTTTGACCTGCAGTTGTAATGATTGCCTAACAAAAAGAAGCAATTGACTTACTGTTTATTTCTTTGTTTTCATGCTTCTGAATTTAATTTCCCCCAGCTTCAAGTGCATGCCAAGAATGTTATAGTATATCAGTAATAATAAGATTGTTTCAGATCTTGGGCCCATTTCTTGAAGCTATACTTCCAAAGGTCCTGAAAACTTTTCACACCCTGAAAGCCATAGGGAAATCCCAAACCCTTATGATTACAGAGCTGTTTTATTTGTATATTTTTAATTTGAACATATATAAGCTCCCTTCATGAAAAGTTTCAGGCCTTCTCTTTTTTGGATACAGATTTTTAAAAATGGCTTTGCAGGCCTGAAAAGTTTCCTGGCCTTTAAAGAAACTGGCCCCTGGCAAATATTGTTAATGTTCTACATTATGCACAGAATAGTTGTAAAATATTGAACCTCACACTAATCACACTCATCTCCGCTGTTGTCAATGAATCCTTCTGTCTGTATGAAGTCATCATCTGAATCATCATCTTCCTCTCCATCAGACTCATTGTCTTCAGTTGCAGCAATCCTGTTTCTTGCAAGTGAAGCTTTGTGTCTTTTGAGCCAGTTTTTAAAAAGCGTCGCATCAAGCTCGTCAAAAGGGCTTTTTGATATATTAGGAAAATAGGAGTGCTTCCTGTTAGGGACAGATTTAAAGGGCTTTACTTCTCTCAAGACTTTGATCATGGCCTTCTCATCTTCTTCAGCACTAGCAACAGTATGTTTGCTGGACTGTCTGTGGATATTTGTTTGTTCCTCTAGGTTGGAAACAATGGCATCGATTCCATGGGAAGCACTAGTTGCACGATTTACAGCTGTCAGAGTCTTTTGAGCCCCTAAAGCATTAATCAGCTTCTTATTTTTCTTCACAAAATGTTCTTGCTTTAGGTCATTGGCTACATTTTGCCCCTCCCCTCCGAAATAGTTCACGAATCTTCCGTGTATGGCACGATGGGCCATTTTTTCTGTGTAAAGTGCCTTGATGTGAGAAATAAATCTCATGGACTCAAATCCATATTTCATGCTTCTCTTGCGTGATCGAAAAAATAAAAGGAGCATCTTCCAGTTAATAATCATGCGGTTGCCGTCTCCTTCTCGCTCTGTATCATTTAGATGCATCAAAAATAGACCCATTTGCAGTATTTGTCTGGCGTAATTTTCAACATGGTCACTGGGATTTTCTTGAATTCCTAGAAAAAGAAATTATAAGAACTCTTAAATTATTATCAGTGTATATATAACTTTTTACTTGTTATTTATTTTTAAAAATGTTGTAAGGATCGGTTTGTTTAGAGACTCAACTTTCCTAATATTGAAACTAAATTGTTATTGCATGGTGGATATGAAGTTATGTTTGCTACTTTTAAATATCATAAGATAAAAGCCAGTGAGCATACAAAATTTGGAAGTTAGTGCTTTATAATTATTTTAAAAAGATGACCCACAATGGTTGTACAGGCTACCAGTAGGATTTGTGCTCATTTTCATGCAAAGTCATATAGATCATAAGATTTACCTTGTTTATTATTGTTGTTTACCCTCTTTGCATTAGTTTTAGCACCTTCTGAAACATGTCCTGTGGTACTTGCATTTCTGGTTGCTTGTGATGTGGGATGTTCATTTTGTGCTGTGTAAACAAGACAGCATAGTGAGATTTATATTATATAATTTGCTTTTTGTTAATTAAAATGCACAGTAAAAAGTGTATTTGTCTTAAAAGATACTGTATTTTTGTTGTGTTGTGGAAATGACTCTAGGGTTTGTGGAAGAGTGAGATGGTAAACAAACCTCCTTTTCTAATGTGATCGAGGGTAGATCTTTTGATGAGATAGGTATTCACTTAACCATCCACCATTTGGAACCATAGGTATTTTCTGTAAATGTCAAATCTCTTTCTTAAAAATTTATGTAGAACTTCTTATTTACAGTGGTGGGTCTAGGAACACCTCACTTCTCCCCCTCCTTAATTCCAATTTTTTCTTGCTGTATGTCCCATTAAATTATGTCTACACTTCCACAGCTGGCATACCAAACATCCTTATAACTAGGAATATAGAGGAGAATATTGAATGGGATAATAATTGGCAGCAATTGCAAGGGAATTATTTTTTTTTAGACACACTTACCTTCACTTTGTTTTTCATGGTGTAATAAAACAGGTTCACTTTGAAAGATTGCCATACTGTTCTTGGGCCATACTACCAGTTGACCTATCTGTAATTCACAATGTGGGCTTGTGTTCATCAAGGCTATGACTTGAACTGCAACTTCAGTTGAGGCTAGCTTTTCTGCCCTCACAGAGTCTTCATTGACGATTTTACCAGCAGCAACCAGAACACATTGGGACACTACTTCTTGGCTGGTTTGCTTCATGAGCAGAACTGTGGTGCCTAAAATAATATAAAGAAAAATAAAGATCATAACAAAAAGATTCATATTTTTAGGCCATTTTAAAACTGTTTTAAGAAGCCCTTTTGAACTCAGATCCAGTGGCCAACTCAAAATAGAAGCACCACCAATATTATTTTTAAGTAGCTGGAAAAGTTATATGTGAAATTAGTTTTCTTTTTATTTTGACATTTATACATTTGTCATTACCTTCAGTATTGGAGGGGACAACTAGTTATAAGTAAGCAAATACATTTTTAACAAATTATTTTTGCTATCAGAAACAATAATATATATTTTATAACTTATTACCTGGCCTGTATAGATTTTGATTTCTTTGTGACAACATATGGCTGGAAACTTCTGACTCTTTATGCTGGGCTTCTTCCATCTCCCATGTTCCTTTCACATCTGGAATGACCACAGCATACTTGTCCACAAAACTGCCAATGCACTCCTCCAGGAACTCACTTTTCTCCTGAACACTTGCCGATTGTGGAGGTACTTCTATATTCAGTGGCCTTGATTCCAAGTTTTCCATTCCGGCCCATGTCATGAAGGCTTCGCAAATGTGGGCACGGGTCACCTGAAGCATTAGAGCCTCTGCACCAGCATAATTTTTCTTGACTTTTGAAGGGACATTTGTCCGTCCAAACTTTTGTCGAAAATAGAACAGGGTACCCATGTCACGTGAAGACTGTGTTTTGTACAACTTTTCCCAGATGAACTAAAAAGAAGAAAATGGTAGATATACAGTTAGGGACATTTTACACCTGAAGAAATTTAGAATTACTTTTAACTACATTAATTTGGTAGGATAAAGGTAAACTGTAGTTTAAAATGCAGTATATTATTAAAGTGGTATGAAAAGAAAACTTAATTAATATAATAGGCCTGGGAGATAGAAAGAAGATGGCATCCTTGTAATAAAAAGGGGAAAAGAGCCTGTGCCCCACCCTATGGAATACCATGGAAGATGGGTAATATGGCTTGAGCATATAATTATAATTTAAAACTTACACCTAAAAAACCTTGTTTTGCATGCCATAGCTCTGGCATTTCTTCGACATGTTCCAGTCGAGCTGTGGCACTGTCACAACCCAATAATTTTTTGGCACCAGTTACTCTCTCCCTCCCTAACTGATCTCCACCAAGGGGCACTCTAATGCCTGTCAAATTTCTATCCAATCTGGCCTGTCTTGCATTTGATGTTTCATTTTCAGGGATCTGCTCATTTTCTGGTGCATGAATCTCAGCAAAAATACTTTCCAGGTAATCTAGATATTGTACAACATCTGCATGTTTTGTCTGGTTAAAAGGTTGTACTGGCAAACCGATTATAATAGATTTTCTAGCCATCTCTTTACTGTAAGGATGTGGGATATGTTTAGGCACAGCATCTTTGAGATGACCCAAGCATGGAACCATCTTTGTAAGTACTCTAGCAGCCAACACTGTGATATTACTTCTGAACTTCTTTTCTTCCTCCTGACTAAGTACGTACTCCGTCAGAGGCAGTTCTTTCAAATCAACCAGTGGTTTCTGATCATTAAGATGTGTGTATGGCACTCGGTCAAAGGTGATGTACTGGTTAATCCAATGCACATCTGTGTTACGGTGATTCGTGAGAACCTGATTTGCTAGGATCTTGAAGTCAAGGTTGTCAAAGTTGACACGAAATTCAAGACCCTCTTGAACTAGCTTTTGGACTTTTGATACCAAACCACTGCCAATTCGATCCATTGCTCTTACCCATGTCTTCTGAGATTGGGTGACTCCAATAGCATTCAAGCAAGTGAATATCTGAAAACAAAACTTTAAATTAATTTAAACATACAGGAGTCAATAAACATGAAACTGTCCATTGAAAGAATTTTACTTGAGCTTGCATACTCAAGATATGGAGTAATTAAAATAGGTACATCCACTTATTTGACAAAATTCAGTTACCTATATCCCTAACCCTTTTTGCAAGTGTTAAATGTAGGTAAGAACTTTTGTTTTTCTGTAGAATTTTTGTTTTTCTGACTGCCATTATACAGCAATGTACTGATAAAAAAAACCTACAGCAATGTATTGATGTTGTAGGGTCACAAACGATCTTGATTTCTACTCACAACTGGCACATTAGAGCCACCTCTATGCAATATGTATGTAATCTGTATACATAAATAACATATGTTCATGTAAAAATCTCTTGAATGCCAGTGGTTTACAAATAAAAATAATAATAATAGCAAAGCAAAATTGTACATGTCAGTACATTTCAATAAAATACAAAAAAGGGGAATATAGTTAAGGGTTTACCGTGTAGTTGGTTATTCCATTGAAATAACTACCATTTTTTTAGAATCAAATAAATAGCAAATAAAAAATTCGCGCATTTTTTCTTTTCTGATGAATGAAAAAAAAATAGGCTGTTTCCTCGAGTAGTAATAGGTGAGTCAAATGAATAACACCTCAGAATTAACCGCTTTTATCGCAGCTGGAGTTCGTTTTTTGGCAAGTTTTAATGAGTCACGGTAAGTTCCCCGACTTTGTTTACTCACGCGGAAAAAAACGAAATTTGCATACCATGTTCAGGCAAGCCCTTGACATGTGCAAACATGCCCTTGACTGTCACGTCACGCGACGCTTTTTTTTTTACCCCCCCCAAATTTGCATGCCGCTCGCGGCTTCATGTCAATTGAACATTTGCGCTTTTTAGGTACATGGCTTTCAGCAAGACCTTGTTGACCGCGAACAAAGCAAGTAAATTTGACGAGTTTGTTGAGCAACAAATTGAGCGAATGCCTCAAATGTCCGGCCCACTTCGTGAAGTTGTCCGTAATATACTGGATGAGCCGATCCCTCTTGAAGTGCAAGAGCGTTTGCTAAAACCGTTGCTTTCACAAAAGTATCACCCAAAACCCCCTCAGCGACTTCGTCGCAAGAAAAAGAAGGAGCAAAAAAGGAAGAACATTCAAAATGAATTTGATCCTTTTGTACCACACGAAAATCGGGTGGTAACAAATTATCAGAATGAGATTTTAAACCTTCTTGATGTCGCGGAATACGAGGGGGAGGAAAATAGTGGCCGGCGTTTTATTCGATGGCGCTTCATCAGAGGTCTGGAAAAAGACCTTACACCAAACTTTATGGAAAAAATTCGAGAAAATGTAAACACAGCGTTTTATATCAGGCATGCTTACTCGTATCGGTTGCGCAACATTGATGATGATACGGTCATTGTCTACTACATTAACAAAGGCTCACCTTGGGTTAATAAGCTTTCTGCAGCGGAAAAATGGTTGAGCGAACAGGAGACAAAACGCCTGGCTCCTGACAATATCAAAAGACCTTCTACAAAGTGGAAGTTTGTAAGCTTTTTTAATGTTGATGTAAAGGTTGTGCTTGACCGTCAACCGCTGTTAGGCACAGGCCCCTTACCAGACTGGCTGCGCAATCTTGCGCGTGGGCGTGCGGGTCCAATGGTTGCGCTAGATACCTATCAAGATAATTTGTGTCTATGGCGTTGCATTGCTGTGCATCAAGGAGCACTCCCACATCGAAGCACAGCAGCAGCTCGTGGTCTCGCAAAGAGGTTTTTTAAACTCGCAACTGAGCCGACCGACTGTCCAAAAACATCTCTTGATGAATTAGATAAAGTTGAAAGGCATTTGAATCAGGGGGCTGCTTTCTCTGATTGGCTCGGCATTCGAGTTTATGAGCCTGTGCGAGAAAAAGATGAGGAAGTCGTATGGAACCTAACAAGAAACCCTTCAGCTATGCTAAAGAACATTTTGACGATCGGCATTTGGGAAGGGCACGCGTTTGTTATTAAAGATATTGAAAGGTTAGCCAAGACGTATGCATGCGCCCATTGCAACGCGAGATTTACAAAAGTTTGTAACCTTAAACGGCATACCCAAACTTGCAGCCAAGGAAAAACAATAATCGATTGCCCGGGCAAAAAGGTAGAGGAACCGCAGACAAGCTTTGAGAAGGCTTTCTATCCAAGCCATCAAGCTTCCAAAGAATCGCTTCGGTGGCTTGACCAAGAAGCCAAGCGGCGGAAAATTCACATACACCACGCAATGTGCGGGCATGGTGGCGAGCGTTGGGTTGAGCGCGCACCTGTCGACGGGTACGACCCTATTTCAAAAACTGTATTTCAATACCACGGGTGCCACTGGCACGGGTGTCGAAAATGTTACCCGCAAGATCGTAACAAAATCATTGACCGCAACGACCAAACACGCGAAGACAGGTTCAAAGCCACAATGAAACGTACAAGATTGCTTCGAAGGGCCGGCTACCGCGTGATCGAGGCTTGGGCGTGCGAAGTAAGGGAAATCGTTGTTGATCCACCGCGGGCGCAAACAAAAAGCTACCCGCACGCGATCTTGTACGATTTCGAGGCGTATGGCGACAATAATCAGCGAAAGGAACCGACGCCAACACTCACGATCGAAAACGCGCACGTGCCAATCTCGGTAAGCATCGGTGACACTCTTGAAAGAGAGCCCACCCACATCTGTGAAAAAGACCCCACGGAGCTGGTCCGCAAGTTTATGGAAGAGCTAGAGAGACGCGGAAAAAACATCCGGGCTCAAGTAAGAGCGGAATTTATGCCAGAAGACGTAGGCCTGCTTCCAAAATCGCAGCGAAAAAAAATTGAGGAATGGTGCAACCAGGTACCTGTCGTTGGGTTCAACTCTGGCAGTTACGATCTGAATCTGATCAAAAATAACTTCGCAGAACGCCTTGCTGACACAACCGGCAAAGTCAGAGTGGCAAAAAATGGTAACAAAATCATGTTCTTGCTCACTCAGGGCTTCCGTTTCCTTGACATTATCAACTACCTTGGGCCGGGAACAAGCTATGAAAAGTGGGTTAAGGCTTATGAATGCGAGGCAAAGAAATCGTGGTTTCCTTACGAGTGGTTTGACTCCCCCGAAAAGCTTGACTACCCTGGGCTTCCTGACTACCCAGCGTGGTTTTCGAAGTTGAAAGGTCAATTCGTGCTCACAAGGGAGGAGTGGGAGGGGTGTAAGCGCACATTTGCGGAAAAGGGCATGCGCACCTTTGCAGACTGGCTGCGCTATTACAACAATCTCGACGTGTCTCCTGGCCTGGAAGCTCTTGAAAAGATGAAAGCTTTTTACACTGAAAAGAGGATCGACATTCTTAAAGACGCAGTCAGTATTCCCGGGGTTAGCTTACATTACCTGCTCAGAGGATCTGTTGAAAGAGGGGCTGAACTTTTCTCTCCTTGCGAAGAAGCGTACGAAATGCTGAAAGGGGCTGTTGTTGGAGGGCCAAGCATAGTATTTACAAGGTACCACGAAGTTGGCGTCACAAAGATCAGAGATCACCAGTACCCCGCTCCGCATCTTTGCGAAAACATTGTCGGCTACGATGCAAATGCCCTTTATCTGTCAACAATGTTGGAAAACATGCCCTGCGGAAAGGAAGAAGTCCACCAATTTTCAGGAGTTGAAGAAGCGCAGGCGAAGTTACTTACGGAAAATCTGAAAGGAGAAAATCCTTCTTACATACGCGAATGGTTTGGATTTGCTGAAGTTGACATTGAGATTCCAAAAAAATTGTGGAAAAAGTTTGAAGAGATGCCGCCATTCTTTTACAACAAAGAGGTTCCAGGCGAAGCTGTTCCACAACACATGTATGAATACTTGAAAAAAACAAAACGAAATCGTGGAGATGGTAAAAAGCTCGTTGGTGCCCTTTCTGCTAAAAAAATTCTTTTGTATGCTCCACTGCTGCGCTGGTAGGTGGAACACGGGGCAGAGATAACGGCGGTTCATCGAACGATTGACTACCAACCGAAAAAAATCTTCCCCTGGTTTGTGGAACAAGTGACAGAGGCGCGGAGAACAGGCGATGTTGATAAGAGCAAGGCCTTGCTGGCTGACGTGTTTAAGCTGTTAGGAAACAGTGCTTACGGGAAGCTGATCGAGGCTCTAGAAAGGCAAACAAACGTAATTTATACAAAAGACGAAAAAGTGGTTGACCGAGCCCTGCGAAGCGCGTATTTCAGCGACTTAGATGAAATCGGGCAAGCGTACGAGTTGGAAAGCCGCAAGCCCCGGATAACTATTAGCAGGCCTTTTCAAGTTGGGATCGCGGTTTACCAGTTAGCAAAGCTGCGCATGCTCAAGTTTTACTATGACTTTTTAGACAAGTATTTTGATCGAAAAGACTTTGAGCTCATTCAGATGGACACAGACAGCTGTTACATGGGTATTTCGGCACAAAAGCTTGAAGACATTGTAAAACTCTCGCTGAAACTTGAATTCGAGTCCCAAAAAAAACAATGGCTGGCTTGGGACAAGTGGAGCGGCCGCACCCCTGGTCTCTTTAAGCTTGAGTGTACGGGCAGCCGGATGATTGCGCTTTGCTCAAAGTGTTATTTCATCGAGGAACAAGAGGGTGAAAAAAAGAAGTTTAGCACCAAGGGTATGTCAAAGACGCAAAACGAAGTAACTTGGCAGCGTTTCAAGGCAGCTCTTGAAGGCAGCGTTGATAAAGCGAATAACAGAGGCTTCCGTATGAAGGAAGGAAAAATGGTAACTTACGAGCAGGAAAAACTGGGTTTGAGCGCCTATTACGACAAATGTTGGGTGCTTGAAGATGGAATACATACCGAACCGATTGAATATCACCTTTAGCTGGCATTGACTGGTGGAAGGGAGGTATCAGGAGGTACGACGAGCAGCTCCTCGCGCACAAGGCCGCGCTTGGGGCCGTCTTGCAAGTAATACAAAACAGGTTCGTTCGGTTTCATTACAGCTCTTTCAAGCGAAAAGACTTTCAAAGACCAGATTGGATCGGTGGCGCGTTTTCCGCCCCCTTCCAACTCACCCGGCTGGTACAAATATCTTACATTCACGGAGGAGGGGAGCTTTTTTTCGCTCTTACCAACAGGCCTCAAATAAGGAGTCGACGGCTTGGCAGCAACGGCTTTTAATGTAATAGCTTCTGAGGGTTTTTTGCCCGTCAGCCGTGTAACTTCGTCGTTCAGAGCGGCAATAACTTCGGGTAGCCTCTTAACCCACGCTGTCGACCGCTGGCCAGATGGCAGGGTCAACTCGACACTGTACTGATAACCAAACAGGCGCTCTGCCAGTGTGCGGTTGAAACGTTCAACAATGGCCTGATCTCTGTGAATGTTAACACGCCCGCGTCGAATAGCTGTTTTTCGATTTTCCATTTCTTTGGTAACAGCGCCCATGAATTCGCGCCCGGGGTCAACTTGCAGCATCTGTGGCCGTTTCAGTGCACTACGCCTGTAAATTGCCTGAAAACCTTTTGCAACCTCAGTTGAATCTTTGGAGGTCAAAGGCTCGGCCTCTTTGTAACGGCTGGCAACGTCAACAACAGTCAACGCGTATTTGTAAACTTTTCGCCCTCGCGGCAATCTGTCATGAGGAAGAAAAAGAAGGTCCGCCTGGTGGACCGTGTTAGGAGAAGATACATCAAACTTTGGACGAGGAACGTATCGTGGTGCGGGAAGGTAGATTTGCCAAAAAGCTTGTTTTCCGAGCCACCTTTTTGCAGTATCTTCGGAAACCTTTGCGGCTTTGGCTAATTTTTTTATTGCAGAAATTCCTTTCCAGTATCCTTGCGGGCTGTAGTAACGTGACTCCAATTTATTATTTTCCATTTGAACTTAAAAGACTTAATATACCCCACATGGAAGAAAAAAAATATTTTGGCGATGACCCCTCTTTCCTTGCAGGCTTTAGTGATAATATGATTACGATTTATTATAACTTTGTTGAATCTTTAAGACTCAAGTGGCTAAAAGACAAAAAAAAATTTGGCGATGACCCTTATGGTCTGGGCGTTAAATTAACAAAAAAAGATATCCAAAATTTCTTTTTGGTTTTTGTTGCGAAAAAGAAAACTTTTGAACCAATTGTTTTTCAAGAATGCCAAGATTTCAAAGAACAGGAAGAGACAGAAAGAAGATCGATTCCGCCGGTGGCGAACTTGTCATATTTGAAAACAGTTTTGAAAAAAAAACGGCATTTCTTGGCAGGATTTTGAGCCGGCAAGGCTGCGTTCTTTGGCAAATGTGTTAAAAGAATACAAAAGGCATGCAAAAAACGTTAACTACGTCTGTTTTTTGTATTTTTATTTCAAAAAGCTATCCGATTCTTGGCCAAAAAAAGAAGAAATAATCGAAAAGCTGGCAAAAAACCTGACGAAAAGTAAAAAAACGAAAAAAGCTGCCGAGAAAAGTTTTCAAGATTGGTGGGAGCGCGCGCCGTCAGTGTGATTTGAGTAACGCAGTTTCGTTTTTTTCGTAGAGAAGGCACTGTACTTTCCGACGATCTCTTGATATTCGTCGTCAGAAATTTTGCCGTCTTCCAAGGCGGCTGACGTGAGAGAGTTGATTGCTAATAGAGTTTCTTCAGCAAGTAAAAGTATTTTTTTGTGTTTTTTTGCTTTTTGCAAGAAAAACTTGACAGTTACGCTCAAAGAAGTTGCCGCGAGAGAAAGAACGGTTGCTGTCGCAATCAAAGGCCCTCCAACGACAATGCCAACAGCGGAAAGAGAAGCTGCGAGACCGGAGCCAGTAAGAATCGTCGCGGCACCGCCCGTTAAAGCGCAAGCTGTCTGACAGCGAGTATGCCAGCGCTTGAATTTGGCGGAAGTCTTTTCGTAGTGGGCCTGCTGATTTTCCAAGGTCAGTTTCATTGCCTTGATTTCGGCTCGTCTGTATTGGGTAGCGGTCGCCATTATACTTGAGGGCAAAAATTTTCAGATTTAATCGCAATAATGGTTAACCCATTTTCCTGTTTTTTTGTTATAAACTGTGGCTGAGCAAGAAGGGTCTTGGTTTTCTGAAGGGTGAGTCCAAAACTTTTTGCTGAACAAACCTGTTTTGGTGTTAAAAGCGCCCTTGGCTATGTCTCCTGACCAATATTTTTCAAGAAGCTTTTTATCTCCGCCAACGGCTCCTGTAATCATCATAGCAAGATCTTGCGCCTGCTGAAAACCAGGAATTTTTTCTCCGATTTTTTTGTTTACGGTTTCTCCAACCCCTAAGCCAACCTTCTGCTTTGATGCAATTACGTTTCTTGCCAAAGTGTGCCCCCACTGGCGCTTGTTTTTGGGAACTGCGTCAAGCGCTTTCACCATTTTTTTGTCTGCCTCGTGTTTACAACTTTTTTCGTTTTTTTTGCCATCGCAGACAGCATAATCAACGTCGTGTTGCATTGCAACTGCGTCTGTCGCACCTGTTGGTTGCTGCATGATTTTTAATATCTTTCCGGTTTTAGGGTCGTATGTCAGCTGCTTTTCAAGAGGATTGTAAGGCCCAGTGTAATTGTGTCCTGGCAAAGTCCAACCTTTTTTTGGTTTCGGAAGCTTGCCAATGGCTTTGTGAATGTCAATTCCAGCACCTTGAGTTTTAACGAACTTTGTTTTTGTTATACCGCAACTAGCGCATTTGACTTTCAACATTTTTCGGCCGTTTTTTGTTGTTTCCACCCTTTCGGTTCCAGGCACATTGGGAGTGAACTTCCTTTCTTTCACACAATAAACCTCCATTCTATACCTGTCTAAAAAATTTCTGTTTTTTGTTTGGCTTTCCAAGCACCTTTAGCGCTCCAAAAACATTTTACTGGATCGTAAACAACGATCTTTCGTATACCGCAACTGTTGCATTTGGCTTCAAGTATTTTTTGCCCTTCGATGTTTACAGTTCTTTTTTTGCTGTAAGGTGCGTTGTAAGTGCAGCGCTTTTCTTTCACGCAGTAAACTCTCTGAATTTCCATTTTATCTTTTTTTGTTTAATTTATGTGCTTCGAAAATAACGAACATTATCTTGTACCTCTTTAAAGGCTTGCCCTGCAAGTTTCGCAGCTGCCGTCGCAAACGTGGGAGATGGACCAGACAAAAACATGCTTGCACCCTCGGCGATTTTGTCGACTGTGCGTGGCTTGTACTTTGCCAAAGCTCCGCCTTGGCTTTGGCTTTTCGGAAGAAACTTTGTCTTTGTGATTCCGCAACTTGCGCATTTGACTTTCAGCATGTTTCGTCCGTTTTTCGTGATCACCACTTTTTCACTGCCGAGCAAGTTGGGCGTAAATCGTCGCTCTTTCACGCAATACACCTCCATTCTATACTTGATGCAAAAAATACCTTTTGACCACAGCCTCGTTTTTCAACAAATCGTCAGAAAACATTTCAAGAATTGTTTTAAACGACCGCCCTTTGTTTCGTTCGTTCAAAAAAAGCAAACAGTAGTAACCGCACCGCACGCTTTTTTCCCACTGAAGCTGGTTGTCGTTTCGCAAAAAGCTCTTTTTTCCTTCTAGAACAAGCTCATTTTCCCATTCTGCGGGTGGAGGCAAACCGAAAGAGTCAAAGTACTCATAGCTTTCTTTTTCGCTTTTTTGAAAGCAACAAACCCAATGGGTGCCAAGGCCGCCCAAGTCGTCCATGTTGATTATGCAGGGAGAGTGATTTTTTGGCAAAAATTCGTTTCTTGAAAAAACACCTTTTATCGGGATTTTGAGTTGATCACACCACGCAAACAGGTCAAAATCAGTTAAAGGAACGTCCTTAAAATTCATTTTTTTTCTCCCCAAGTTCCAATGAATGGAGGCGGGCGTTGCATCACATCTGAAGGACGGACCCTCATGCCATTACCACCTTTTGGTTTTACCTGCAACCCTTTACCAAGAACCGCGGCCTTAACAATTTTGAGTGAGTTTTTGATCTGCGTTTTGCTCATTTTCAGATCAACTCCCCTTTTGTCGCTGACGGCTTGCTTGATTTTTTTGATTTGACTGGCGGTCAAATGCAAAGTGCTTCCGACTCCTCCTGCAATGTCTTCGTACTTCAGTCTTAGTGTAATTGCTGTTTTGTTTGAAAACGCCTTGGCGAGGCTTTCTTTTTGTCCCTCAGAAAGCACGACCTTACGTGAGTGGTAAGAAGTCATCGTGTATATATTTTGTGAAAAAATTTAGACCACAACCAGTTCGTTACCCACCTCCCTCAAAACCATTTCGCTTTCGTACAGAATGGCTGCGAATATCGTGTAATCCTGGGCATTTGCCGCTTCATTAAGCCTGTAGTGAAAAACCATCTGCTTTGGATCGTTTGTCAAGTTATCTTTGTTTTCTCGAAGGTCGAAGTAAAGAAAAGGGTAAAGTGTGCTAAAGTTGCTTGTCTGCAGCTGAACTCCTGTATTGTAATCATTTTTTCGGTAACGGTAATTCATTACGTCGTTGAGGATTCGCAGCTTGAAATTTTCGTCATACTCCAGATCAGGATAAAAGTTGGAAGCACCGTACTCCAGCCTGCAAGTGGCGAGCTTTGCTGAGTCATCTCCGTCAATGTCAAAAGTGTCAAAAAAGTACGGGTTCTGGGTGAGAGCGTTTACTTTTCGGGTCTGCTGGATGAAGATGAAAACGTGCTTTGCGTCTTTAATTCCAGGATTTATCTGCCAAGTTCCGAAAGCAGCACGTCGGCTGCTGCTGGGCTGCACCATTTCTCTCATGTAAGTCCACTTTCTTGGTTTTAAAAAGTCTTCATTCGCAAGCACTTGCCCTTCGCTCGTGAACCGAAGATTTGGAACCCACAGCTCAAGGGTTCTTACAACAATTCGCCTGTTTGTGCCGTCGTTCTGCCAAATCATTTCTGCGTCAGACTGAAGTTCTATTTCAAGCTCAAGCTGCATTGGTGGCAATAGCTTGTCACTGAGCTCTTCAAAAAAAGAGTACCTGTTCAGAGGAATAATAGTGTTGACCGTTGCACCCGCGTGGGCTAACAACCCCCTTTGACGAATTCCAAGGTTTGTTGCAGCATCTGTTGTAACATTACTGTCATCCGTGTCAAGATACCAAAACTGGCTTTTTGCCACACTTCTGGAGAAGTCATCAGAATAATCCAACAAGTTTTTGATAAATATCAGCTTGTGAATGTTGTCAACGTTAGAGAGAGGTTTTCCCCCAGATTTTACCACAAGTTTATTTAACAAAGAAAAATATCCATTGATAGGAGCGGAACGAGTGTCTCCTGCAACCGCTGCCCCATCTGCGGTCGCTTCAAAAGTAAAATCTGCTCGAATGTAAGCGTTGTACCAGTCGTACCAGTTGTTTCTGTCGGTTACAGAAAATTTGTAGCCAGTTTTTGTCTGGTGCTGAGCGTTTCCAGGAAGGCTTATTGGCGTGGCAAGACCAATCCGCACAAACTCAGTTTTTTCCAAAAACTTTCCGCTTCTGAACATCGCTCTCCCAAAGCCAGGTATATATTTATCCGCAAAAAAATTTTTAATTTTCTGAGACAATTTGGTTTACCTTCAACCTTGCTTCTTTTTTTCTTAAAATGTTTTCAAGCTTTTGTCTCGACGTTTGGTTGAGTCCTTTGCCTTTCATCAAGTCCACAAGCTTTTTTCTCGATGTTTGGTTAAGTTCTTTGCCTTTCATTAAGTCCTCAAGCTTTTTTTTTGACTCAGGTAAGAGACTTTTTTTTCTTTTTAAAACTTGCTGAATTTTTTCCGCGCCACGCTCAGCAACTTTTTTGGTGGTTTCAGCCGTTTTTTCAATAGCTTTTTCAGCTGCTTTTTCAGCTGCTTTTTTGACAGCCTCTTCTGCCTTTTTTTTTCCGCTTTTTGCGAATCGTTTTCCGATAGCCATTAAAGTATCTCTTACGACCCCCGTTCCTTTGTGCCGATATCTGTATCGACCTCTGTCGTAAAACCTCGTCCACTCGCTTGGGTGGTTCATCCTATACTTTTCTCAAAAATCATTCATCCTCTTCGATAATTATGCTTAAAGCGACCGGTTGATCATTCAGAAAAATATCATTTCCATTTCCATCACTAATTCTGATTCTTATCGAGTTAATTCGGTATTTGCTAACCGGATGCCATAAAAGACGATAAGGTTCTTTTGAAAAGGGGTAAGAAATTTCAAGAGTCGCTGTTGACAGCGTGTACAAAACATCGTCTGCAATATTGTCAACAGCTCTTGAAATGAGGTCGCAGTGAATATAAATCCAGTCTACCCCTCTTGTCAAGTCCGGAACACGAACGCCAACATTGGTTGTGTCATTCAAAATTGTTTTGTCGAAACCGATAAGCTCTGAAAAAGCACCTTCGCTCAAATCAAGCTCGTAATCGTTTGCAATCAGAATCGTAACCCTGTATGTCGTTGTATAAAAATAGAGTTCGAAAATGTTTTTTGAATCATCCGTTTTTCCTGTATGAGATTGAAAAGCGTCATTAAGGTCTTTGTAATCGTACATTCCGTCAGGCAAAGTAACAGTGGTCCACTCTGAGTCACTTTTCTTCTTCCATTTGAATTTGTTATTATCATATTTTTCTGAAACATTAAACCAAGAATAGCTCATTGTCACTAGCTCGTTAAGCGCGGCTTTGTACAGTTTGGAAGAGTCTAAATCGATTGGCGGATCAAAGTGGATTTGAAAGTTGTGAGGTTCATTTTTTGCATCACTCTTTTTCGCAATCGCGGAGTTGAGCAAAAGGTTAAGATGTTTCATCTTATATACTTATGTAAAAATTTTTTTGATTCTTCTGTTGTCAGCACTTTTTGTTTCGTTAACATTTGCAGCAATAAAACTATTTGTCTTTGCAACTTTTTTGAAGTGTTACCTGCCTTAATGGAACCGATGCTTATATAAAGTCTGTCAACAAGATCGTTCACATCAACAAGACCACTCCCCTCTTGATCTGGTGGTTCTTTTTCAAAAAATAAAGAAGATTTTGCTTTCTTTTCTCCCCTTCTTTCTAAAATTTCGTCTCGCGCTTTTTTTATGTCTGAAAGAGTGTAACCGTAAAATTTTGATTTCGGACTTTTCACGACATAGTCGGGATTGTTTACATTTTTTGTCAACATTATCACCTTTTGTTACCCCCCCCCCCCATCACCCCCTTCTGCAACATCATCACCTTCTGCATCATCATCATCATCATCATCATCATCATCATCTTCCTTTTCCGCAAGAGGTGGGGCTGGTGATGATGTTAATGGTGGTGATGATGTTGGAGTTTCCTCTTCGAAATCTTGGTCAGATTCAACCATCGAATAGTCAGGTACTTCTGGTGACGGCGGCGGAGTTGGTGGGGGTGTTTCCACATCTGGCCTGAAATCTTCACCAAATGGGTTATAAAGATCGAAATCATCCATGTTATAGTTTGGACCTTCTTCAGCATCGGTTTTTATCTGCTTGGTAAAGGCGCGGTCAAGCCTTCGTGTTAGCGGTTTAAATACCTCTTCACCTGAAAGCTGTCCGAATTCTTTTTCAATAGCTTTGTTTTTCATTGCAGTAAGTATTTTGTCATTTTGACGCTCAACAGCGGCCTTTTTTTCAGCAAGTGTTTGCCATTTTTTCATCGACATCTTTTCGCGTATATATATAAACAACAAAAAAAAATGAAGATTCCGAATTACGATCCTGAGTTTTATTCGCAAAGTGCTTTCAAACAAGGGCATCCAAGCATGCCATCTGACACTTTTCGCATGCTTATTTGTGGACCAAGCAACTCTGGAAAAACAAACATTCTTTTACACATGCTTTATAAGCTTTTGGTTTACGACAAGATTTATCTTTGTGCAAAAAACCTTCATCAAGAAAAGTACCAGTTTATTCTTGACGATTTTGAAAAAAGAGTTAATCCTGAAACTGGTTATGAAGTTATCGAAGCTTCCGACAACGTCATTCCACTTGACGAACTAACAGACGACAACCAAAAAATCGTCATATTTGACGACATGGTTTGTGAAAGCAATCAAAATGAAATCATCAATTACTTCATAAACGGAAGGCATCGGCAATGCAGCGTCATTTATCTTTCTCAATGTTTTTTCAAAGTACCCAAAAATATTCGTGATAATTGCAGTCATTTTTGCATTTTTTCTTTTCTTCCCAGAGAAAATAACCGTATTGCAGATGATCTTGGAATAGACAGAAATCTGCTTAATCTTGCCACCAAAACAAAATTCTCTTTTTTTGTATCACGACCGGCCAAAAAAAACAACGAAAAAAAATTTTGACGAATGTATATAAATGGCTACAAGTTATTGCGTCAAACAAAAAAAAATGACCAAATGCGTGCCTAACAGCGAACAAATTGTACAAACCAAAAATAAACGCCTAATGCAAAAATGCATTTGTGCCGAATGCGGCGCAATGAAAACAAAATTCGTCAAAGCACAAGAAGGGGGTAATTTATTTGATTTCCTAAAGCATTTAATCCCTAAAGAAACCTATGACGCCGTAAAAAAAAATAAAGTACCGTGGATTGTCGATTGGAAAAAAGGGTATGAATTGCTTACAGATGCATTTAAACCCGCTCCTGTATCTTATGAAACTTCCAAACAAATGGTTGCAAGGTACAAACGTGAATACGAGGCTTATAAACGAAAGGGAGGCACCAAAAGCTACAATTCATGGATATTGTCAAAGGGTTATGGTTCAAAACCAACATATTAATAAATTCTCTTTCTTGGTATTACGACAAACCAAAAAAAAATTTTTTTGACAAATATATATATAATGGGCGCTTTCAACGGAGACACCGGACATCCTTCAGACAGCTCATCAACAACTGGCCCTCCCGGCCCCCCTGGTCCAAGAGGTTCGCCTGGCCCCGCTGGTCATAAAGGCGACACTGGTCCTCAAGGCCCCCAAGGCCCAACTGGCTCAAGGGGTTTTCCCGGTCTAAAAGGTGATAAAGGTGACAGCGGTCCAACTGGCTCTACTGGTCCTGCTGGTCCTCAAGGACCCCAAGGTGCAACTGGCTCTTCTGGCCCCGTAGGTGCAACTGGGCCTTCTGGCCCTGCTGGTCCAAAAGGTGAAACCGGTCCAACTGGGCCCGCTGGTGCCACAGGGCCTGCTGGGCATACTGGGCCTGCTGGAACAAAAGCGCCAAAAGGCGATGCTGGCCCAACAGGACCCGCCGGTCCTCAAGGACCCGCAGGAGTAAAAGGTGACCCTGGACAAATGGGTGTTGTTAATCAAAATTTGGTAATGAACGACCATTCAATCAAACAGCTTGCAAATCCTGTTGGTAACCAAGACGCTGTAAACTTAGCATCAATGAAAAATTACGTTGGAACTCACACAATTTCTTCAGGAACAAAAGAAAATCTGTTTTCTCATTTGTTTTTTTCAGCATCTTCTTTTACAGGAGTTACAAATTTTGACTCATTAACAACTGTTAACAATTTTAACTCTGGTGTTCACTTAGTTAACAGAAGCGCTTTTCGTTTTAATTTACTAAAATCCGGAGACAGTTTTAATTCAAGATTTAAAATCGGCCTCACTGGCTTGTTCCCTGGTGATTACACTCTTTGCGTTAAATTTTTCTTTCCTGAAAGTGATCTTAACTGGAGTTTAAGTGCTTCGTCACCTTTTGGGGGAAACACTGTTAATTATCATACAAAACGCTTTAACAATCACAGTCCAAAATATATGCGAACAATTATTCATTCACAAAAAGATCCGTCTTGGTTAGACGACAAAATTTTTCTTGACATCACAAATCCTGGTTACTTTGGATCAAAAGCAAGTGAGCAAGCTTATTTAATTGCTTATGGTGTAAAAGGTTATCAGTCAGATGTGCCAAGCGATGTTTTTGAAAAGCCTTTTACTTTTTCAGGTGGAGACCTTTTGTTAGAAACAAATCTTGATCTGAATGGATACGAGTTAAAAACTATTTTCTAAAAAAAGACAAAAATTTTGTCATAAACGGTTTTTATGATGGAACAGATGGTACAACTACTCTTGGAGGTGGTTTTGGCTCAAGTTCCGTTGTTTTTTATTTGGTTAAATTTAATTTTAATTTAAATTACTTCATTATGCCCGTTGATGGAATAATTGAAGAATGGCAGTTTTTTATTGAAAGTAAAAAAGATGATAATATTGTGAATGATAAAGTACAGGTGTTTATTAAGGTTCAAAAAAAAGATGGTGGAAGGGGGTCAGCCACAGTCAGTCCAACCGAGTCTAATTTCCAAAAACAGGACGTTTCATTAGAAGCATCAAAAGGAGACAAAATTTTGGCCGCAATTGCAAATAGAAACGGAGCAATAAATACAAAAACAGGTTTGTTAAATTTAATAATTTCTAGTAAATATTAAGACGTACAAAAGAGTCAATTTCCTGTCAAGAGGTTTGCGACAAGCCCTTTGTCAAAAGTTTTCAACTGCGCGATCGCCTCTTCTGACAATAAAATCACTGTTTGATTGTTTTCTTTTGAAACTTTTTCGTTTTTAAAGACTTTTGAAGGGGTTCCAATAAACCTTTTCAAGTTTTTTTTTCCACTTAAGTTGCAAACTCCGCTTCTTCCTCTGCCCATATTTGTGTATATTTCAATGTCCGCAAATGTTCAATTGACATGAAGCCGCGAGCGGCATGCAAATTTGTGCGTGGGTGTCGGGGGTTTACCCGAATGATATTTTTAGACGTTGTAATATCATGACTCATCGCCAATAACAAAACACCGGCTGTGAAAAAAGCGTCGCGTGACGTGACAGTCAAGGGCATGTTTGCACATGTCAAGGACTTGCCTGAACATGGTATGCAAATTTTGTTTTTTCCGCGTGGGTAAACAAAGTCGGGGAATTTACCGTGACTCATTAACACTTGTCAAAAAACGAACTCCAGCTGCGATAAAAGCGGTTACTTCTGAGGTGTTATTCATTTGACTCACCTATTACTACTCCTCGGGAGTCCGCATATACCGGCCGCTAAACTCATCTTCGCCTCGGATATTCTCCCATTTTTTTCAAATTCGGAAGAAAACGTCTATTTTTTAAAAATACCTGTAAGCTACTGGTAAAGTTTGCTAGCAAAGTTTATTAAACTGAAAGGAGTGTACTCACCCTGCGACTACATCCACCGGACCCAAGCAAAATTGATAGCAACTTCTGAAGCATACCCAGCTTGGAATTTCTCTGATACATCAAAACTGCGTAACCAAAGCACACTGGAGGCACTTGTGACTCTGACGGTTGTTTGCTAATTGTAGCAAGAACATCCAAGACATCGGGAGACCGGTCTCTCATCTCAACCATTACTTTTTCCCATGAAAAATGGTTCAATGCCTCGACGCACGAATCTTGGGTTACATTCAAAACGGAAGGTGTTGCTTTCTTTGTCAAGCACAATTTCTGGCATTGACTGTCTATGTCTCGGAGAAACTGCTCTTTGACTGCCTTCTTGACTGCTTCAATGCCCATGACTGTTTCGGCAATAGTTTTTGCCTTTCCTTCGTTTAAACAGGCAATTATCTTCTTTGCATCAGCGCAATCGATTTTTTCGTCCTTTTCAGCATTGACCTTTCGATACGAAAGGTAAAAAAATCAATCAATAAATAAATAAAACAAATTACAAGTTAACTCATCCTAGTTTTGATAAGAAAAAGAAAACAATGTCAAAGGTCCATATTATTTTACACACCTCGTATTTTCGTAAGCCACTTTGTCTTAGGATGTTGGCTGAAACAGACTGTACAGCAGGGCTCTGGCACGTCTGCACTTCTCTCTCTTTGTTGATGTCTTGTTTTTCTCTACTAACTTGTAAGAATTCGGGAAGGCGCCTTGGTGCACTCACATTACTCTTGGGAGCAATAGGTCTATATCTGGGAAGATTTAGATCCTGATTTTGACCTCCCTTGGCGAAAAGACACATCCGCACACTATCACCACCTTCGCGGTTCACTGAGTTAGCACTCTTTTTTGTCTGCTGGCTTGAAGAAGGCGAGTCTCCAACTTGTTGCGAGGCACACATTCTTTTCACACCAGTTGCTTTAATCGACAATTCCTGTTTAGAAAGTGACGCCAAAGACAAAGAACGAAATTCTATGACTGTCTTAACCTTTCGAAAGCACGGCTGGCACAGTTTATTCGGAAAGCCATCGTCAGACTTGACTTCTTTTCCAGTTAAAAACTCGAGCACCTTTAGCAATTCTGGCTCTTTGTTACTTTTCTCGCCAAAAATATAAACTGGATGGTTTCTAAGTAAAACCGTTTTATTACAACAGCGACAAGTGTTGTCAAAGTTGGACGCTGTTTGTTTGGCAGGATCGTCTTCCAAATCCTCCATGTCTTCATCTGTTCATATTTTCGCGCCATCAGCCTTTCGAACATTTTGACTTCCGTGTAAGATTTCTTTGTTTTCAAACAGCCAATCAAAAAAATTCGAATTTTTTCGGTAATTCTCTGTCCCCAGAGCCCTTTGTTTCCTCGTGCCTAGGCCCTGCCGGCTAAGAGAAACAAAAAGGGCTATGGGGACGAGAATGAAGAAGGGGTAGAAGAGAGAAAGCTATATATATTTGGAACACCACCAAACAGTTGACCCAAATGCCAGGGGATTGTTTTGGCGTCCATCTACCAACTTCCAACTTCAAATTCTAAAGCTACATTAAATATTCAATATTTCGTATTTCACAAAAGTTTACAAATCCTTCGAGAAAAACTATTTTCTCCGAAATATCCCCAAAAATCACCGAAATATTTACAATCCCAATCCACCCCCAAATATAGAGATGAGCATAGAGTTTTTGGATTGCTTGAAATGCGAACGAGATATTTTTTAGTAAACCCGGCGTAAAAACGCCGTTCATGTTCAACAACAACAACAACTTTATTTGCACCCTATACATTCAATTAAATTAACAATACAATAATAAAGTCGCGCCTTAAATTGAACGCCTTAAATTGTTCAGTCGCGCCTTAAATTGAACGAATGACGAGTCTACTCGTCCAACTCACTGCAACGTTGGTAAACAACCATGACAAAACACAAGTTATACGTAAAGTTTAAACCCGGAGATATAAACTACGACCTCCACGGCAGGCATTTTCTTAATGGCCTTTTTAAGGCTCTGTGTTGTTACAAAAAAAGCTTCTTTACAAGAAAAAACACAGTATCAATACGGGGAGATACTGGTCCCTTAGTCCCAATAAAGAAAACGATTCCTATATGTACCAATATGTCACGCACACTCCTCTAGGAGAATTATTTCGTGACGTTTTTATTGGTTCACTGGATCGTCTGTGTCCTTTGTAGTTGGCCAGAGTGATAACTTTGGTTTTTGTTTAACGACACTCAATTGAAAGCTGCTCTAAAACACTGACGAAACACTTTTAACAGCTGTTGTTTTACATGCACTTTTAAGTGTAAAGTGTACACTTTCAGTTAATGTTTTTCTTTAATTCATGTTTGGCTTCTATGACTTTCGTGGTTGTTTCGATGTTATTACTTGAATCTTAAAGGTAACAACCGTGAACATTGTGAGAACAACTTTTGTCAATTCTGTAATAATAAACTTCAGTAATAAAGCTAAGTTGATAAAATCTGATTGTCTGATAAAATCAGGACTTTGAACAGTATTCCAAAGTAACGGATCTATCCGTGAACAGTACTGGCCGACTTACGACCTTTTTACCCGATGAGGGAAGAGAGCCGGCTAGGGCCATGCACCCCTTGAAAAAGATTTTAAACAGTTTTAGTCAGTCAGTCAGTCAGTCAGTCAGTCAGTCAGTCAGTCAGTCAGGCAGCCAGTCAGTCAGTCAGTCCGTCAGTCAGTCAGTCAGTGAGTCAGTCAGTCAGTGAGTCAGTCAGTGAGTCAGTCAGGCAGTCAGTCAGTCAGTCAGTCAGTCAGTCAGTCAGTCGGTCAGTCAGTCAGTCAGTCAGTCAGTCAGTCAGTCAGTCAGTCAGTGAAGAAAAGAAATTTTAAATTGAAAGTGACAACAATATACAGTTGAATAATTAATATTCCAATTATTACCGTAAGCGTTTGCATTGTAATTTCATTGTTTGTTATTAAGTAATTTGTTAGCACAGTTGCTATAACACCTTTGTTGTAACTAGACCAATACCTCCCTTTGGAATGTAAGGCACAATCAAAATTTACTGTTACTGTTACTGTTACTAGTCAGTCAGTTAGTCTGTTAGTCAGTCAGTCTGTCAGTCAGCTTTGTAGATTTAACTGATCATGAAAAAATAAAGTACCTTCTTAAACTAGATAATTATGCTACCTCTAGAATCATAGCTAAATATATCTTCCTAATGTTTCAAAAAAGAAAATAAATTTTTAATTGAAAGTGATATCAATAAGTGTAAGGCACAATAAAGATTTACTGTTACTGTTACAGTCAGTCAGTCAGTCAGTCAGCCATTCAGTCAGTCAGTCATTCAGTCAGTCAGTCAGTAAGCCATTCAGTCAGTCAGTCAGTCAGTCAGTCAGTCGGTCAGTCATTCAGTCAGTCAGTTACTTAGTCAGTCAGTCATTCAGTCAGTCAGCCGTTCAGTCAGTCAGTCAGCCGTTCAGTCAGTCAGTAAGCCCTTCAGTCGGTCAGTGAGTCAGTCAGTTACTTAGTCAGTCAGTCAATTCATTCAGTCAATTCATTCATTCCGACATGGCGGCCGTAGTCCGCTGTAGAGGATGTGATTTCTAAGCTAGTAAGCAAGTGATGTAAGTGACATACAATAAGACGATCAACTACGCTCTATAAGGGAACAGAGAATCATTTTATTCGCCAAAATGCCAGGAGGAAAGAGCTCTAGGCCAGCCTTGTTTGAAGACGTCGATTTCACGATGTACAATGATGGCGACAAAACGATGGCGTTCATGACGGACAAAGACAGGCTACCGTTATGGATCCGAAGCCTCGATAACCACTATAAGAGAAAGACTAACAACCCAAACGAGGAGTGTGAAATCGACTGGACCATCAGCCACCAACAGGCCAAACTACTTGCCCAAGTGGTCATTCCATACGAAGCACATGGCACAGTGAAATTGAGCAATTTAGCAATTTCTTTCTATTTAACAACTCATCGCGTCCTGCTCCAGGGAAATCAGTGTGGAAATTGGTGTAGATCTACTTTCCCGACATTAAAGGCAAGTGTTGAAGAAGCATGGAGCAATACTGACGAGAAAGAATCCCTAGACGCCGTTATTGCTGACCTCGTTACAAACATGTCCGATTGCAATGTCGCAACTGCAGCCACAGACACAGACACGAGCGACACTTCTCCACCAGCTTCAAATCCTTCAATACCAAGTCAGGGAGCCTCTCCACAGAGAAGAAGTTTACCTTCTCCACCCCCTGCCCACGATCAAAAGACCATAGAGTATCTAAAGTCTTCAATTTCCAAGATCATAGAAGAGAATGTCTCGCCCAAGGAGACGTTGCATGACGTGACAACAAAAGTTCAAGACCTTCAGCATTCGCTAACCACAACAACAGCTGAACTCCAGCAGTCCAATCTCGAAATTAAAGAATGCCGTGACCTTCTAGAGAAAGAACGTTCTCTACGCGAGAAAACTGACGAAATCAACAAAAAGCATGTACAACATCATGAAGAGCAAAGTAAAACAACAAGCCAGCAACTTGAGAAGATGTATGCCCGAATTAGAGCTGTAGAAGAAAAGCAAGAAACAACCGACGAACGTTGCCAAACTCTTGTCGAAAATCAAGCAAGTCACCAACACAAATCTACCAGCGATGAGATTCAAAAGAGAATAGAAGACATCGAAAAAGAGCTAAATAGTATACAAGACAAGTATTTTAACGGCGAACTTGTCACTGGTTCTCATCACAACCCATCATCACCCAGAGAGCAAATTTCGCTTCGTGACACCGGTCGCGCAACACCGGAACCTGCTGACCGACCCCGAGAGAAAATCTTTCGCGCTATTAAACTCTTTGGCACCGTAATTCTGGGAGATTCAAACACCCGGGGCTTAGACAAAAGAAGATTAGCGATGGGGATAGCCTCAATCAGCGGAGCCACTCTTGATTCTGCCATCAATTATTTCCGTAACGCAGACGCGCCAGACGAGTCAATACAGCGAGTCATATTTCACCTCGGCACAAACAATTGCAACACAGAATCTGTCGAGGACATCAAAGCCAAGCTGGGTAGTCTACAACAACTAGCCCACACAAAATACCCAAAGTCGAATATTGCTTTTTGCAAGATTCCAGGACAATTCACCTGCAATGAGAATAATACCGAGCTGAACTCAAAGATCAATGAAATCAATGATTTTATCAAGGCGATGGAAGGATTGAGCTTCATCGACATCAATGCCAATGAGGCAAATTTGTTCACCCGTGATGGCAAACACTATAACAAGCACGGCTTGGCCATCCTGGCTGGAGCTATAAAAAGATGGGCTAAAGCAAATGGGCACATCCCGACCGCAAACCCTAATCAGAGAAATTATACAAGAGGAAACTCGTCCAGAAATCGGCGCAAGGGAAAAGACAGCAGGGATTTAGACTCAACGCATCAGCTTATGAACTTGTTGCTGGCAAGCCTCAACCGCCGCTATTAAGTAAGAAAAACTTGCATAGTCACTTATATTAACTTGCTAATTAGTATGTTACTACTATATATCGTTTCGTTTTTTCTCATTTACATACATTAGTGTCGTAAGATACATATCTCTTTTTTAAATTTTTAATTCTATACATTTTTAATTCTATCTCATCTGAAATGACTTTTTCTCAAGATAATATTTTTAATATCATCTCGTGGAATATCCAAGGACTTAGCACTAGGCTAAAGCCTACTCACCAAAACCTAACAAATACCAAATTGAATGTTAAATCAATTAAAGCAAATTTGTCTAAATTTGACATCATTTGTTTACAAGAGACATGGGCAAAGGATAATTCGTTAACTTTCGAAGGCTACACAACACACTCAACTGTTAGGAACAGCAAAAGCAAAAGGGGTCAAGGTGGCGTGGCAGTCTTAATTAAAAATAAACATAGCAAGTTTGTGAAACAGATTGATAGTGGCTCCTCAAACATAATCTGGTGCAAATTGCATAGACGATTGTTCGGTCTTCAATCCGATATTTATTTAGCAGCTGTTTATTTACCACCTTTGCAATCACAGAAAAAAGCTGGCGAAGATGTTATACGTATTTTAGAAGACGAGATTCATAAATATTCTGCCCAAGGTCGAATTATTTGCTTGGAGATTTTAATGCTAGAACGGGAACATTAAGTGACTTCATAGAAAACGACAGGCATGATCTGGCAACACCAAATAGCCATTATCGCCTAGATAAACATTCTCCGAGGCGGAATAATGCAGATTACAACGTAAACAAAGTAGGAGGAGAACTTTTACGGCTCTGCATAGGAAACAGATTAAGAATCTTAAATGGTAGGCTAACGGGCGATCTTGACGGAAAGCTTACATCATATCAACGTACGGGAGCTAGCACTGTTGACTATGGAATAGTAAGCGAAGAACTCCTTAATTCACTACTCGGTTTTCAAGTGCAATCGCTGACCCCATATTCAGATCATTGTCCTATTAGTATGAAACTAACTTGTTCCATATCTAGCGGAATAAATGACACACCTAGCGAGGAGTCCGTAGGGCAAGCGGCCCACTCTCCATCAGTCCGAAAACCGTTTAAAACATTTTTATGGAAGCCAGATTCCAAAGACAAATTCATTAATGCAATATCCAGTACAAATATTCAAGATCAATTTGAGACCTTTAACTCAAAACATTTTGCTTCAATAGAGGAAGAAATTTCCCATTTTAACAACATTATGACGTTAACGGCTAATTTAAGTCTAAAAACGTCAAGAAAAACACGCAAAAACAACAAGCAGAACAAGCCATGGTATAATAATACTTGTCGACAATTAAAGAAGCAATTGCAAAATCTTGCTAAGAAAATTAGTCCGACAACCCAAAGACAATTGCGACAAGAGTATTTCGTTCTTAAAAAGAAATATAAAAAACAAGTTAAATTGGCGCATAAAGAGTACAAAAATCAACTTATGAATGAAATAACTGCATTGGATTCTAGACACAGTCAGGACGTCTGGAAACAAATCAACAAACTTAGGAAAAATAATACGGTTGAGGAAAAACCCCTCATCTCCCCAGAAGACTGGATACGGCATTTTCAGGAGTTACTATTTGATAACCATGAATCTCGCGCCAATAATTATCCAACCGATGACGAAGAATCTCGCGAAGATAATGTGGCGCTTGCAGCGACTGGGCCAAAACGAAATCAAAACAAAACAAACTTCTAGGCGTGTCGCTTTAAGGCGTGTGGCAACGAGGTGTTAGGGACTATCTTACGGGTCGTCTTCGAAGGTGCAAATTAACCACGGAAAACCAAAGTTGACGGTTAACGGCGATTTATTGCTTCGATTAAAGAATCAACGATGAATGATCAACGATCAAGGATAAACGATCGTAAACTGAAAATTAACAATATAACGAAATTCTAATCAATTTAGCTGAAATGTTGCGTAATACATGGGCAAAACGCGTGTCCAAAAACTACGTGCTTTAAACGACAATAATGCGGCTAAAATAACAAACAAACTAGAATAAACTACATTTAAAAACTAAACGAGCGAGATTCTAACATAACAATGCACGATGGATACGTGTGGCTGATTTACAGCCCAAAGTACTTAAGTTGCTATTTTCAATGGTGGGCGTTCACTCCATGATCCACAAAGTGTTTGATCCAATTTACTCATTTTGCGATTATAAATCAATTAAAACTGTACAATAAAAGTTCATTCGTGTACTTTCGCCCGATTACTATACAATTAAAACTAAACAAATTAAGAAATTACTTACATATCGGTCCCGCTTGTGCCAAAGGTTAAGAATACGTCTGACGAAAGTACTTGTGATAAACTCGAATCTTGCAAAACTATATTTAAAAGGACGCTAAACGCGGCTTATATATGCGCGTGGGGACGCTAAAAGGTCCGATTACAAAACCAATAGAAACGCAGATAAACATATATAAACACTGTAACTAGGTTCGTAGCTAGGATCAAGACGTATAACTATTGTTGTATCGAGATAATGAATAACGGAGTTAAAAATAGTGACTTTTGGCTAGTATCCTTAACATGGCTCCCCTGAAATAATCATATTTCACTAATTAACCTATCAATGTTCAAATTATCACTAAATCAAGTTCTATCTACAGTTCAGTTCAATGTTTGTAAAGGCTCCTCGGCCGGGAATTACCCCGGATCTTTTCAATTCTTCGACGCTGGCATCAACAGCACTAACTTCTGGACTGGCCTCTCTAGATACTGTACTGAGTCGATCCTCTTTCCTGTGTTGTCCAAACAGCTATCCGCAAGAGCTATTTGAACCTTGCGAACTTGACCATCAGAACTGGGGTAGACGGCTGATACTCTCGCGAGCTGCCATGCGTTTCGAGGGAGATTATCATCTTTGATCAAAACTACGTCATCGACAAGCAAATTTCTTCGAGGGCGTGTCCACTTCTGACGCTGTTGAAGACTAAGGAGAAATTCCTTTCCCCAGCGGGTCCAGAACTCGTTCGCAAGATGTTGTACTCGTCTCCAACGCTTTCTACAATACATATCTGCTGGCTGGAATGAACCCGGTGGAGGAAGAACGACTTTCGATTTCATCGTCAGAAGATGGTTAGGGGTCAATGGGCTTGAGGAATCTGGATCAGCAAGCTGGTTGACTGTCAAGGGGCGACTGTTGACTATCGCTTCTGCTTCACTCATTAGAGTACTAAGTGACTCATTATCTAGCTGCTTTCCGTTATCTTGTAATAACGATGAGAGGACGTTGCGCACTGATCTTATTTGTCGCTCCCAAACGCCCCCCATATGGCTAGCAGCTGGAACGTTCATCTTGAAGGAGAACCAATCACACTGCTCTTCTAGTAGCTCTGTTTTGATCTTTTCCTGGTCCATCTCGGCTAGGGCTTGGGTCAGTTCATTACGAGCTCCCACAAAGTTTGTTCCTCGGTCACTCCGTAGCTGGCGGATGGGACCTCGACGATTGATAAACCGCCTCAAGGCATTGATAAAGGAGTCAGTCTCGAGGGAGTTGGCGATTTCAAGGTGTATAGCTCTCGAAGCCATACAGGTAAAGAGGACACCATAGCGCTTTAGCTCCTTGCGCCCCTCTTTAACAATAAACGGTCCAAAATAATCCACGGCGCAGTAAGTGAAAGGTGGTGTAGACTCAAGGCGATCTTCAGGTAGATCTGACATCCTATGCTCCTGTACTGCTCCGCGTAGTCTCTGGCACTTGACACAGGACGAAATCAGGCTGGCGACTACCGACGAACCGCTGACCACCCAGAACCCATTCGATCGAATCTCATTTAAGGTCATTCCTTTGCCTTGATGCCGTGTACGTTCGTGAAAATGCTTGATGATCAACTTGGTAGCATGACTGTCACGCGGCAGGATGATGGGAAACTTTATGTTGTCGGCCAGGCTTGCACGTCTGAGACGACCACCGACTCGCAAAATTCCATCTTCGTCTATGAATGGATCAAGTTTGTAGAGCGAGCTGCATATTTTCATGTTCACCTTTCTCTGTTGGGCGAAGTCTCTACTGTCGGGGTCAGTACTCTCCTGCTTCATCTTCTGTAAAATTGCTATCTCTTCTTTAAAGGCTTTCTTCTGTACTGTACGGATAATTTCGCACTCTGCGCTCTTCAAATCGCTGACTTTCAGCTGTCGTGTTTCTTCTTGGCTGCCCTGCTTCTTGTGCACGCGATCTCTCAAGCATCTGATGTAGCGTTGACACAAGGCAACTGCTCGTTTCGCACGATACCAGTCAGAGAAATACTCTATTCTTTCTGCAAGGCTCCACTTCTCTGAATGGGTCTGCGCAGTTTGCAACGTTGTTGTGGTTACCATGACGACAGACTTCTTAACTTCAGGGTCGCTTTCCTGGAGCTTGTAGTCTTCACTGTTGCTGGCTAACCACTGGTTCTCTTTCTCCCAAAGAAATGCTGGTCCGGTAATCCATCGAGAATCTAGCAGTTCTTGTGCTTTCATACCACGCGAAGCCTCGTCTGCTGGATTCTGTTTCGATTCGACATACTTCCACTGATCAACAGAAGTGTTTTCTTGAATTTCTTGCACTCTGTTAGCGACAAACACGTGGAATCTCCTACTCTCATTGCTTATGTATCCAAGTACCACTCTGCTATCTGTCCAAAAGTATTCTTGGTCGATGTGATACTCTAGCTCCTGGCGAAGCTGTTGACTGATCCTCACTGAGCACACGGCGGCGGTAAGCTCCAGTCTAGGTATGGTCACGGGTTTCAGCGGCGCAACTCTCGACTTGCCCATAACAAAGGAACAATGAATTCTCTGGTGTTCATCTGTGAGTCGCACGTAACTACACTGACCATAACCTTTGACGCTCGCGTCCGAGAAATGATGGAGTTGTGCGTTTACTACTCGACCAAAGTTCTCGGGCTTGTAGCATCTGGGAATCGAGACGCGCTGTACTTGTAACAAATCTGCTCTCCACTTTTCCCACTTCACTTTAATTTCGTCTGGTATCGGATCGTCCCAGCCTACTTCATGACGACACAATTCTTGAAGGATTGACTTTCCATCCAACAACAGCGGAGCAACGAATCCAAGTGGGTCGAAAATCGAGCTTACTGTTGAAAGAATTCCTCGTCTAGTGCACGGCTTGTCTTGAAGCACGATTGAGAACTGAAAGCAGTCGGACTCAACACACCATTGAACTCCAAGCGCGCGCTCTAAAGGAAGCGAGTCAAGGTCTAGATCCAACTCCTTCACGCCATCTGCTCTGTCAGGCTCTGGGATTCTTCTGATGACATCTTTACTGTTAGACACAAACTTGTGGAGACGGAAACCCCCTCTGTTGCACATCTGTTTGACATCTGTGACTAACCTTACGGCTTCATCAACCGACGGAACAGACTTCAAGCCGTCATCAACATAGAAATCGTTACGAAGGAAATCTGCGGCAGTGGTTCCAAACTCTTCTTCAAAATCTTTTGCCGTTGACTTCAAAGCGAAATTTGCGCAGCCTGGGGACGAGGTCGCTCCGAACAAATGCACGGTCATTCTATACTCTTTAGGTTGCTTCGTGAGGTCACCATTTTCCCACCAGAGGAAGCGTAGCAAATCTCTGTACTCTTCATTCACTTTCACTTGGTGAAACATGGCCTCTATGTCACATATGAAAGCGACTGTTTCTTGTCGAAATCTGCACAACACACCGGTCAAGTTATTCGTCAAGTCAGGGCCTTGAAGCAGATGCTTGTTCAACGATTCGCTTTCATACTCAGCAGCACAATCGAAGACCACACGAATCTTGTTAGGTTTTTTGGGATGGTAGACGCCATGGTGCGGAATGTACCAAACATTGTGCTTCGTTTGAGCTTGATCGCTTGATTTATGCTCCGAATCAGACATCTCTGGCACCCTTTCAGCGTATCCACTGTTTATCAGTTTCTTCATAAATTCAACATAGTCTGCATAGTATCTTTGGCCGTTTTTAGCCTCGAACATTCTCTTTAGTTGACTAAGTCGGCGAAGCGCAGCAGTCTTGTTGTTAGGAAGAGTAATATTTTCATTCTTCAAAGGTAGCGGAAGCTCGTAGTGGCCATCTTCACACTGGTGAACTCCCTGCTCAACAATCTCAATAAACTTTCTATCTTCTTTAGATAGTCCATGCTTCGAATTGTTCTTATGCTCTACGAAGTCAAGTTCAAACATCTGACTGATTGCAGAAGGGTTTATTACTTCCTTTGTTTTCCCGTTGAAAACGAAACTAAGCTGGCTGTCGCTAGTTTCAGGGATAACTTCTCTTGCTATGATTCGATTGCAGGTGGAATCTAGGGCGTGGTCATCAAGAGGGGTGTCTGACGTCGCAACTGGTCCAACGATGCTCCATCCCAGCAAGGTGCGAACTGCGTAAGGTTCTTCGCTCTTACCCCGTATCACCTCTGTTGGCTTGATCGCCTTGGGACAGTTACAACCAATTAACAAGCCGATTTCAACATTCTCATCGTACGGTGGAATTTTATCTTGAATTTTCTTAAGGTGTGGCCAGCTGTTCACGGTTTCTGGTCTTGGTATTTGGTCTCGTCTGGACGGAATACTTTGTCTTGCGTACGCCTTTGGTAGCTCAACTTCGGTGCGCTTATCGAGACGCTGCACTACCAAACCATCGATTCTCTTCACTGTTATCCTTTCACGACCAAGCATTGTACTCAAATCAAGACTGGTTTCAACACCCTCAATGCCGAGTTTACGCTGAACTTGGGTGGTGACGAAGGTTGTATCGCTTGCGTCGTCTAGGAGAGCATAAACCTTGACTTCTTTCTCTGGGTTCTCTTTGTGAAACAGAATGACTTGAATGATTCGACAGTTGGTGATCACAGCGGGTTCTGCAGCTGAACTGTGCGCTACATTGATAACGTTTGAGCTAGCGGACTCTGCGACCGGTGGTTTCTCACTGGAAGCTTGCTGAGTGTTCTGAGTGTCTTGCGGATTACTTGCGGTCGTTTTCCTTTTTACGCCATGAAGTAGAGTATGGTGACGTCTTCCACATTCTTCACAAGTAGATCGATTGATACATCCAGAGGACAAGTGGCCTGTCTTAAAGCATCCATAGCAAAGACCTTTACTGCGGATGATTTCACTGCGCTCATCTACTGAGCTCTTCAAAGATTTGTTACACTTGGCGAGAGCATGTCGACCATCGCAAAGGGGGGCAGGCCTGAGCTGCCTGATTCGCTGGCGACGGCGGGACGAGACTGTTCGGTGGTGGAGTAGTGGACGTCGCGAAAGTATTTGCACTTTGCTTGCTATCGTCTCTTTTCTTCTGTCTGTTTTTCCACCCAGACCTGATCTGATTATCGGGTTTCTTTCTATCGGCCTTCAGAGCATTTGGCGAGAACACGGGGTCGTTTGCTACATCTGCTTCCTCGCCGACAAATTTAACAAAGGCGCTGAAGGTGACAATTTTCTTTGTTTTCTTCTGTATATCGTGGGCGTGACGGCACCATTTCACCCCAGAGTACGAAGGCAGTTTGCTGCTTACGAGGCGGAGGGTTTCTGTGGAATCGAGGTCTCCCGTGGACTGCATTTTCTTCATTGCTTCTTCGCAGCGCACGAGGAAATCTGCAAAGTCCTGAATGCCGCTGCTGTCTCCGTCGATAACTTTTGGCCAGTTTCTTAGTCTGGACTTGTATGCCTCTGCGACATGGATGGGGTTGCCAAAGCGATCATCTAGCATCTTGCGAGCCTTCCCGTACGCGCTATCGGAAGTCATAGCCAAGAATCCCTTTACCACTTGGTTGGCCTTCCCACTAGTGTATTTGTCTAAGAAGTAAAGGCGGTCTTTGTTCGAAGGCGCATTGCTGCAGATGATAGATTCGAAGGCGGCGACAAAGGCTGGATATTCAAAGTAGTCTCCAGAAAAAACAGGCGGCTCTTTTACCGGAAGGTTGGTAATCTTCTACTGATTGATTATTAACGAGCTCAACTCTGTTTGCTTCGCTTGTAAGGTGACTAACTCTTGAAGTGCTGTATTTACGTCACTGTTCTGGAAGTGCGGCGCAGAATTTGGTCTCAAAGGTTCAAGTGATGGCGTGGAAACGAATGCAGGAGCAAGCGGGTTGGGAGTAAGGCTTCTTTCTTGTTTAATGTTTTGGTCGCTTACGTCCGGTTTCAACTCCTGCTTGACGCCTTTGACACTTAACACTTCTTTATCGGCCACTAATCTTTCATTTTCGAGAATTCGCTTTATTGCCTTTTCTTCAGCGCTTGCGATAGTTAGTTCTTTTTCAAGCTGCAATCTTCTTAATTCCTTTTCCTTTTCGAGAAATTCCATTTCAGCCTGTAGCTTTGCAGCCTTAGCTGCCGCATCGACTAAAGCAAGCGAAAGGTGTTTTGTGGAAGAAGAACCACGCGAACTTATTTTGGACCTGTCAGACAATTTGGACCCCTTGCTGTGGCCAGATTTCATTGATGGTGCTCGGCTAGATTTTCTTTCTAATGCTTGTATTCGTTCACAAAGTCTCATTCTGCACTCAAAGAATTCTCGGTCTCGGACATCAAACCATCGATACGAGGCTTCCCTTTCTTCTTCTAATTCTAACAGATCGTCATGCTCTTTATGCGGGACGTCAAATTCATCTTTAAAACGATCCAGATGAAAGCGCTCTTCCAATTGTTCTATCGGCGCGTCTGGCGAGTCACGCATCGCATTGATTTTTTCCATCTGTTGTTTTAATCTTCTATAGGCAGAGTTTCGATTTGCGAGTTTAATTTCTAAATGATAAGCCATTCCCCTTTCAGTCATTTTTCTACTTCGCCCTGTTGTTTTAGATTTTTTCAAGCGGAATGGCTCCACGCCTGTCACGCTTTTGGGTGGCTCAAGTTGCGGCGTCGCCTCGAAGTCCGGATCAGGTGACGCGTCGTTACCAAGGAATGCTGGTGCGCTAACAATGCTCATTGTTTGTCCAAGGAAACGAAGCTCCAAACGAATAAGCAAAGTTCAAGAAATGTTCATAACCATTGGCGAATGTAACCACGATATTTTACTGTGGCGCTTGCAGCGACTGGGCCAAAACGAAATCAAAACAAAACAAACTTCTAGGCGTGTCGCTTTAAGGCGTGTGGCAACGAGGTGTTAGGGACTATCTTACGGGTCGTCTTCGAAGGTGCAAATTAACCACGGAAAACCAAAGTTGACGGTTAACGGCGATTTATTGCTTCGATTAAAGAATCAACGATGAATGATCAACGATCAAGAATAAACGATCGTAAACTGAAAATTAACAATATAACGAAATTCTAATCAATTTAGCTGAAATGTTGCGTAATACATGGGCAAAACGCGTGTCCAAAAACTACGTACTTTAAACGACAATAATGCGGCTAAAATAACAAACAAACTAGAATAAACTACATTTAAAAACTAAACGAGCGAGATTCTAACATAACAATGCACGATGGATACGTGTGGCTGATTTACAGCCCAAAGTACTTAAGTTGCTATTTTCAATGGTGGGCGTTCACTCCATGATCCACAAAGTGTTTGATCCAATTTACTCATTTTGCGATTATAAATCAATTAAAACTGTACAATAAAAGTTCATTCGTGTACTTTCGCCCGATTACTATACAATTAAAACTAAACAAATTAAGAAATTACTTACATATCGGTCCCGCTTGTGCCAAAGGTTAAGAATACGTCTGACGAAAGTACTTGTGATAAACTCGAATCTTGCAAAACTATATTTAAAAGGACGCTAAACGCGGCTTATATATGCGCGTGGGGACGCTAAAAGGTCCGATTACAAAACCAATAGAAACACAGATAAACATATATAAACACTGTAACTAGGTTCGTAGCTAGGATCAAGACGTATAACTATTGTTGTATCGAGATAATGAATAACGGAGTTAAAAATAGTGACTTTTGGCTAGTATCCTTAACAGATAATAACCACACGAATAACATGGATGATACAGAAGTTCTGTCAGATGATGATATTTTAGGAATACCTATCACATCGAAGGAAATACATGAACATATTTCCAAACTTAAAACAAAAAAAGCAAGTGGCGTGGATTCTATCTTAAATGAAATGATTAAACATGGTAGATATTATTTATTGCCTTCATTAGAAAAAATTTTCAACGATATACTTAACACCGGTAAATTTCCTACCGATTGGAATATTGGGGTGATAAGACCCATTTACAAAAAGAAGGGCGATAAACGCTCGCCAGCCAACTACAGGGGAATTACTCTAACAAGTTGTTTAGGAAAATTATTCACATCAATTTTACAATCAAGATTAAATAAATTCATCGAAACTCACAACATTCTCAACCCAGAACAATTTGGATTTAGACCAAATGCGAGAACAACAGATAGTCTTTTTATTTTGCAACAACTTATTCATAAGTACACCAAACAACATAAGAAGCTATATGTTGGTTTTATTGATTATGAGAAAGCTTTTGATAGCGTATGGCAGTCTGGGTTGATTTATAAGTTGCAACGTTACGGTATCAAAGGAAAATTCCTAAATGTCATTAAGTCCATGTATTCTTCGATTAAGAGTTGTGTTCGCATAAATAAAAACACAACAACGGATCTGTTTTCATGCAATAAAGGCATAAGGCAAGGTGATGGATTAAGGGCCTGATTACATGAGCCGGGCTGGCTCGGTTTGCCGAGATGACTTTCAGCTCGGTATTACATGAGCCCGGTTAGCCGGGCTGGCCCGGTTTGCCGGGCTGGCCCGGTTTGCCGAGATGACTTTCAGCCCGGTTTTAGCACGAATGATCAGAGCACGAATGATCTTAATCACCTTTTTCCGGCAATTTGGTGGTTAATTTTTTGCACTTATGCAGCTGGATGGGTTACGTTACCTCTACATCTTATTTAGAAGGAGTAGCATTGATTTTTTCGTCGGATATTGTGCTCGGAAGAGAAATTTAATGCTGGCCCGCTTAGCCGGGCTGGCCCGGTGAACGCGATTACGGGCCTGATTACATGAGCCGGGCTGGCCCGGTTAGCCGGGCTGGCTCGGTTTGCCGAGATGACTTTCAGCTCGGTATTACATGAGCCCGGTTAGCCGGGCTGGCCCGGTTTGCCGAGATGACTTTCAGCCCGGTTTTAGCACGAATGATCAGAGCACGAATGATCTTAATCACCTTTTTCCGGCAATTTGGTGGTTAATTTTTTGCACTTATGCAGCTGGATGGGTTACGTTACCTCTACATCTTATTTAGAAGGAGTAGCATTGATTTTTTCGTCGGATATTGTGCTCGGAAGAGAAATTTAATGCTGGCCCGCTTAGCCGGGCTGGCCCGGTGAACGCGATTACGGGCCTGATTACATGAGCCGGGCTGGCCCGGTTAGCCGGGCTGGCTCGGTTTGCCGAGATGACTTTCAGCTCGGTATTACATGAGCCCGGTTAGCCGGGCTGGCCCGGTTTGCCGAGATGACTTTCAGCCCGGTTTTAGCACGAATGATCAGAGCACGAATGATCTTAATCACCTTTTTCCGGCAATTTGGTGGTTAATTTTTTGCACTTATGCAGCTGGATGGGTTACGTTACCTCTACATCTTATTTAGAAGGAGTAGCATTGATTTTTTCGTCGGATATTGTGCTCGGAAGAGAAATTTAATGCTGGCCCGCTTAGCCGGGCTGGCCCGGTGAACGCGATTACATGGAAAATTTTCAGCCCGGCTAGCCGAGATCCCGGCATCGCGATACCGGGATCTCGGCTAGCCGGGCTGGCCCGGTTATCATGTAATCGCAAAGTTGATTTTTGTTGCGTTTAACAGACGTGCCGAGATCTCGGCAAACCGAGCCAGCCCGGCTAACCGGGCCAGCCCGGCTCATGTAATCAGGCCCTAAGTCCAGTTCTGTTTTCTTTGTTTATGAATGATTTACCAGATTACTTTAGAGTCAACAAATGCAAAGGGGTAGTATTAAACAATCAATTACTTAATTGCCTAATGTACGCAGATGATCTATTAGTATTAAGCGATTCTCCAGAAGGATTGCAACAATCACTTGACGTTATTCATAAGCACGCTCAAGAATGGAAGCTAAAAGTAAACACCAAAAAATCAAACATCATTGTATTTAGTGGTAACGGTCAGAACAAACACAAAAAAGATTTTAAATACGACAATGAAACTTTAAATATTGTCGACAAACAAACATATCTAGGCATAGAAATGACATCTTCTGGTCGTTACACCTATGCAAGAGAAATAATCAGCATAAAGGCTACCAAAGTTATTTCTATCATTAAACGATTTCTATCCAACATTGATTCATCAACAATTGTGATACGAAATAAACTTTTTGATGCTTTAGTTAAACCCATACTTTTGTATGGTTGTGAAATATGGGGACCCGAACTTTTATCATACAAAACACATGTCGATAAAAGTACAATTGAACAAGTTCACATCCGGTTTTGCAAACAAGCATTAAATGTACCATGGTATGCAGAAAACGTAGCATGTAGAGCAGAACTAGGTCGATACCCTTTAGCAATAGACATTAAAGCATCTATCTTATGCTATTTTCAAAGATTAGAACATAAGATAACCAATCCCATATTAAATGATGCATTTCTGTACGCCAAAAAACATACTAAATCTGTTAGTTTATTAAATGATGATGAAGCATTAGGAATTCTCTCCGATAATGACACATCAGCCCCACAACTTTCAGCGAATTCTTGCTCTAAAATTAAACAAAGGTTAAGAAAAAATTATTTCCAAAATTGGTCGAAGGTCCGAAATTGCGCGTCAGTTAGCTCTAGAGAAAAATTCACTCACAAAGAAGTTAAAAAGGATTACCAATTAGAAAAGTACCTCACTACAGTTAAAAATCCAGTGCATCGAATAAAAATAACAAAACTACGATTAGGGGTACATTCCCTACGCATACAGACTGGAAAATATGAAAATGCAGGAGCATCCATACCAGTTGAAGAACGAAAGTGCTTGGTATGTAAGGAAAACCACATAGAGGACGAACAGCATTTTTTAATGTATTGCAAAGGGTATAATGATATTAGAAAAGAGCTTCATTCCATCGTGTCACAAACTGATCCTCGCTTTGTAGATTTAACTGATCATGAAAAAATAAAGTACCTTCTTAAACTAGATAATTATGCTACCTCTAGAATCATAGCTAAATATATCTTCCTAATGTTTCAAAAAAGAAAAGAAATTTTAAATTGAAAGTTATATCAATAAATAGTTGTATAATTAATAGTCCAATAATTACCGTAAACGTTTGCATTGTAATTTCATTGTTTGTTATTAAGTAATTTGTTAGCATAGTTGCTATAACACCTTTATTGTAACTAGACCAATACCTCCCTTTGGAGTGTAAGGCACAATAAAGATTTACTGTTACTGTTACATAGTCAGTCAGTCAGTTACTTAGTCAGTCAGTCCGTCAGTCATTCAGTCAGTCAGTCAGTCAGTCAGTCCGTCAGTCATTCAGTCAGTCAGTCAGTCAGCCATTCAGTCAGTCTGTCAGTCAGCCAGGTCATTCATTCATTCATTCATTCATTCATTCATTCATTCATTCATTCATTCGTTCATTCGTTCATTCCTTCATTCATTCAGTCAGTCAGTCAGTCAGTCAGTCAGTCAGTCAGTCAGTCAGTTGGTTGGTTGGTAACTTTTTGGATTTATTTTCTGCAATGAACCATGTATATCCATAAAACATTGAATATTGCAAGATTTCTTTGCGGTAAAAAAAGCCTTACGTGTCCTCTTCACTTTAACTCGCCCTCCAAAACTTTCTCCAACAAGTGTCTTGAAGTAACAACGAATTGCTGATGTTCAAAAAAATATGCATAAGGCCATATTGGTCATTTTGTTCGAGCTACAGTGAAATTGGATGGCTTATTCAGTTATTATCTTTAGTCAATGTTTGTCATGTTTTATGCTTCAGCAAAAAAAACCTGCACCGTTCGACGTGGAACGAAATCCCTTCTTGTTGCCATTCCTTAAATCCAAATGCAGCAACTTAAAACCGAATGCTAGACCACTAACTGCTTGCATTACACACATATAAGGTGGGGGTTTTGGCACAAATCGCGACAACTCGCTCGGCTCGCCTCGCTCCTTGTCGCGATTAGTGACCAAAACCCCCACCTTATATGTGTGTGCAAAAATCGCGAGCGGCACCCAAAATCTATGCGGCTTGAGAGCTCACAAATCTCAAGCACCATTGATGTGCCAGAAAAAATTCCTATTGAACAAATGTTTCTCATTGGTATAAACGCCAACATGACTGCTGCAAGTTATTCGAAAGAAGTTTTGCAAGCACTCTTGAAGGAAATTCGCGGCTTTAAAGAAAATCCACAATGGAACAACAATTTTTTATTGGCCCAATCCGATTTCAATGAATGGCTACGAGTGTGGAAAATGACCATACCAGAAGGAAGCCGAATCAGCAAAGACCTTTTTGTCTTTCAAAAGAAAACAAAAGGAAAGTTTGTTTATTTGGTAGAGAATGAAATAAGAGATTTGAAAAGCGTAAAAGTAAGTTTTGAGATGAAAATAAAATTTACAAAAGAAAATTTTGAGACTGGTGTAACACAAGAGATGGAGCATTATTTTAAAGAAAAAGAACCGCACGTTTTTAACGAAAATAATAAACAACAGATAAAACAAGATTTCGATAGATTTATTGAAAGAGCAAAAGGTCAAATTGAGGCTTGGTCAGAGCGCGGCTCAGGCTGGGTTATTGAAAGAATAACCGAAGCGTACGTCAATGTTGCACGCTATCAGCCATTGCGCGGAGGAACTTATTTGCCTCTCCCAGCCAATTTGGCAAAAAAGAAAGCAATAATCAACGTGCAAAACAGGGATAACGAATGTTTGAAGTGGGCTTTGAGAGCTGCACTTTTTCCTCCAAGGGACGGAAAAAACCTTCAAAGAACAAGCAAATACCCGGCCAACGACGGAATTAACTACGCAGGCATCGATTTCCCCACACCTGTAAAACAGATTGACAAACTCGAGAGGCAAAACAGCAACCTCGCAATAAATGTGTTCGGCTGGGAAGACAATCGTGTGATTGTGCACAGAATAAGCAAAAAAGAAAAAACCATTCCTCGTATAAACCTTATGTTAATAGAGTCAGGATTAATTCAGCATTACTGTTTTGTAAAAAAAGTAAGCGCTTTACTCTTTGATCAGAGCAAACATCGTTCTGCAAAACACTTTTGCATGATGTGCCTGACCGGCTTCACAAGACCTGACTTGCTCGAGAACCACGAAAAACATTGCAATGGCATGAACGGCAGGCCAACAAGGATCGAGATGCCGGAAGAGGGGAAAAACACCCTTTCTTTCCAAAATCATCACAAACAGATGAGGGCGCCATACGTGATATATGCGGACTTTGAGGCTTTGGTCAGAAAGATTCAAGGATGCGAGCGTGGGCCAGAGAGCAAGCAAAAAAGCTACACTGAGAAAACAGAACAGCACGAGGCATGTGGTTTTGCTTACACAGTTGTAAGGAGTGACGGAAGAAATGAACGGCCAGTGGTTTACAGAGGTGAAAATGCTGTTGAAGTGTTTTTGAACTGTCTTCAAGAGGAAGAGAAAAAAATAAGAAATAGTTTGTCATCGCCAAAACCTCTTGTGATGACAGCAATAGATTGGGAAAAATTTAAAAATGCAACTGATTGCCATATTTGTGAAAAAAGTTTGATAAAAGATTACTTTTTAGACTCTTTACCTGTATGGATAAGTGAAACAGGTAGAGTATACACTTATGATGGGCAATGGCATAAAAAATGTTATTACAATGTAAAGAAAGAACACGACAGTTCGTTTCTCATTCTAAAAAGATTGACAGAAGAAGAGCACAAAGAAGCTGCAGAAGAACAAGATGACTGCTTATGCTGTGGACAACCTTTGCTTCAGCAAAACTTCAGAGATGCAGTTAAGGACCATTGCCACATAACAGGCAAGTTTCGAGGAGCCGCGCACAACGCATGCAACCTTAAAATGAGAATAAAACCAAAAACGGACCAAATACCAGTTGTATTTCACAACCTTAGGGGCTATGATGCACACCATTTAATGCAGGCGATGTCAAAGCTGTCTCAATCGACACAAAAAGAGGTGAAATGCGTAGCCAACAACATGGAGAAATACATAACATTTTCATTTGGCGGTCTGCGCTTTATTGACAGCTTGAACTTTCTACAAGGAAGCCTCGATTCACTTGTAAGCGCAACACCGAAAGAGTCATTGAAAATAACAAAATCTCTTTCTTCACAAAATTTTGAACTTCTTTTAAAAAAGGGAATTTACCCTTACGAATACATGGAATCGTGGGAAAGGCTTGACGAAACAAGTCTGCCAGACAAAGAAAAGTTTTACAGCAAGCTAAACGACGAGCACATAACAGACGAAGAGTACGATCACGCAAAGAGGGTATGGGAAGCTTTTGGATGCAAAACGCTTGGTGACTACCACGACCTATACGTGAAAACAGACGTGTCCCTGTTGGCTGACGTTTTCGAAAACTTCCGAAAAATCTGCCTTGAGCAGTACGGGTTGGATCCTGCGAATTATTACACGTCGCCTGGCCTTTCTTGGGACGCACTCTTGAAAAAGACAGGCGTGCAGCTTGAGCTCCTTACAGACTCAGAAATGCATCTATTTGTCGAAAGGGGAATAAGAGGAGGTATTTCCATGGTTAGCAAGAGATATGCAAAGGCAAACAATCCTTATGTTGAAGGCTATGACCCAAGCAAGCCAAAAAAATACATAATGTACCTTGATGCAAACAACCTTTATGGGTGGGCAATGAGCAAGCCACTGCCAAAAAGTGGTTTCAAATGGAAAAGAGTTATGCCGACTGAAAAAGAAATAATGAGAAAAAAGGAGTTTGCAAGAACTGGCTGGATATTGGAGGTAGACCTTGAATACCCCGCAGAACTTCATGAAGAGCACAACAGCTACCCATTGGCACCAGAGAAAAAGAAAATAAGCGAGGAACTTTATTCTGATTACCAAAAAAAATTAAAAGATAAGCTTGATCTGGACCCACCAGACAGCGAAAAGCTTGTTTTGACTCTTGAGGACAAAAGTAACTATGTTGTGCATTACCGAAACTTGCAGTTTTATCTTAAGCAGGGCATGAAACTAAAAAAAGTTCACAAAGTAATGGAGTTCGAACAAGAATGCTGGATGGAGCCGTACATCCGGATGAACACAGAATTCAGGAAAAAAGCGAAAAACGACTTTGAAAAGAACTTTTACAAGCTCATGAATAACTCAGTTTTCGGAAAAACAATGGAAAACCTGCGTAACCGTGTTGACATAAAAATAGTGCGAAGCAATGAAACAAACAAAATACGAAAATTGATTGCAAGCCCATTGTACTCAAGGCATGTAATGTTTTCTAACGATCTGGTTGGAATAGACATGCGCAAAAGCAAGCTTATTCTTAATAAGCCTGTTTACACTGGGATGACTATCCTTGACAACAGCAAGATACTAATGTATGATTTCTTTTACAACCATCTGAAAAAGGTATACGGTCCACGTTGCGAGCTCTTGTATACGGACACAGACAGCCTTTTGCTCGAGATCGAAACAGATGACATCTACGAAGACATGGAATGGAACAAAACTCTGTATGATACAAGCGACTACCCAAAAGAGCATCCACTCCATTCATACGAAAACAAAAAGGTCTTGGGAAAAATGAAAGACGAATGCGCAGGAACCCCTATAAAAGAGTGTGTTTGTCTCAGACCGAAAATGTACTCGATAATGACTGAGGGAGAAAGTAAAAAGGTTTTGAAAAAAATAAACGACGCATTTCCGGGAACATACATATCAGAGTGTGTTTGTACGGAAACGAAAGTGTTATCGATAAAGACTGAGGACGAAGATGAAAAGGTTTTAAACAAAATAAAAGACGAATTTCCCGGAACATACATATCAGAGTGTGATTGTAAGGGGCCAAAAAAATTATCGATAAAGGCGGACCAAAAAAAAATCAAAAAAGCGAAGGGTGTAAAAAAGAGCGTTGTAAAGAAGCAAATTGTACATGAACAGTATAAGGAAACGCTTTTTAGCGCTAAGCAGTTATGGCATGGAATGAACATACTTAGAAGCGTGGGACATGAGATTTACGGAATGCATCTCAACAAGGTCTCGCTGTCGCCTTTTGACTCAAAGCGATGGATAGCGGATGATGGGATACATACAAATGCTTACGGGTATAAGCCGACATAAACAGAACGTTTATAGCTTTTCTGGTGGTAACTGTGTATTTGGAGGAATAACAAGCAATTCTTCACGCACGAAGCCGCGCTTGGGGCCATCGTGCAAGTAATAAAGCACTGGCTGATCAGGTTTAGTAACAGACCTTTCAATGCTGTAGACTTTTAATGACCAAATCGGATCTGTAGCCCTTTTTACGCCGCCTTCCAGCTCGCCAGGTTGGTAAAGATAGCGCACATTAACGAGAGAGGGGAGCTTTTTTTCTTTTAAGCCAACAGGTCTTGTATATTTTGACGACGGTTTGGAAAAAACAGCCTTTTCTTTGATTGCGGCAGCTGGTTTCTTGCCAGTAAGACCTGTTACTTCGTTGTTCAGAGCTGTAACAACTTCGGGTAGCCTTTTAACCCACGCTGTCGACCTCTGGCCAGATGGCAGGGTCATCTCGACACCGTACTGATAACCAAACAGGCGCTCTGCCAGTGTTTGATTAAAACGTTCAACAATGGCTTGATCTCTGTGGATGTTAACACGCCCGCGCCTAATATAGGTTTTGTGATTTTCCATTTCTTTGGTAACAGCGCCCATGAATTCGCGCCCGGGGTCAACTTGCAGCATCTGTGGCCATTTTAGTGCACTTCGCCTGTAAATTGTCTGAAAACCTTTTGCAACCTCAGTTGAATCTTTGGAGGTCAAAGGCTCGGCCTCTTTGTAACGGCTGGCAACGTCAACAACAGTCAGCGCGTATTTGTAAACTTTTCGCCCTCGCGGCAGTTTGTCGTGTGGCAGAAAAAGAAGGTCCGCCTGGTGGACCGCGTTAGGAGTAGAAACATCGAATTTTGGGCGAGGAACGTATCGTGGTGCCGGAAGGTAGATCTGCCAAAGGGCCTGCTTAACGAGCCACTTTTTAGCAGCATCTTCGGAAACCTTGGCAGCCTCGGCTAATTTTTTTATCGCGGCAATTCCTTTCCAATAGCCCTGGGGGCTATAGTAGACTTTCGAGATCTTTGCATCCATGCGTATACAAGAAAAAAAGAAAAGTTTAAAGAAACCGAAAGGCAGCGTACCCAAGTGCAAGCGCGCCAGCACCAACGAACATAAGTTCACCTTGTTTCTGCTGCTCGCTTGGCTGATAAAAATCAGAAAACTTGGGCTCTTTCGGTGAAATAATTTGTTTTTCAGGATGTGCCTGGTTGTAGAGTTTGAAAGCGTAGTCAGTGTTAGTGAAGTTCTGTTTGGCCTGCTCTTTTATTTCCGCGTTGGTTTGTATCCAGTCGAGGAGCTTGGTGCGGTCGCGAGAGTATTTCGCGTAAGCGGCCTGGTAAGCCTCGAGAGCTTTGTCGTGTCTTTCTTTTTCTTTTAAAGCGGCGTCATCTCCGCCACCCAAAGCTCGAGCAAGGTAGTTGCCGCCAATGAAAGCAGCAGCGTTCAAGATAGCTCCGCCAGCCATAATCGCGATGCTTGCCATTGTGTGTCTTTGTTCTTATATTATGCGAATTTTTTTTTAATTGGTGGGGAGGATTTTCTGGTCCTCGAGATATTGTTTTAGTGCAATACTGCCTGTCACGACGGCTGTGAACTTTACATAGTTCATAAAACTGCTGCTTGGGTCGGATGTGAAGTTTTCTTTCACAACTTTTTTGGCAGCCCAGCCGATTCCGGCGGCTAGACCTGTAATGGTGGCTGCATCCATGAGTGTTTTCACGAGTTTGTTGTCGGACATGACGGTAGAACTTAGTTCAGTATAAAATAAAAAAAAACATTTAATTGAAAATTCATTGTTCCCCTTCTTCTTGAGCGCTTTCGCGCACTTTCACGAAAATATCTGGGTTTTTTGCAATCCAAACGATTGTTTTGACGCACTTTTCCGTGAAATTTATCCAAACCAAGCCAACCGTTGAAACTGCAGCAACGGTTAACATAAACTGTTGGATGTCAGGGACTTTCCACATTTTATTATAAAATGATGAAAAAATATTTAATTGAAAGTTTATTAGTCCATCGGACGAATTCCTCTTTTTGGTTGCGGAATTTTCGATGATGCGCTGATTCGCTGCCGCTCTGCAGGAGCCTCTTGAGCTGGCTCGGGTTCTGGTGCCGTGCCTTTGGCTGGGTGGGTTTTGCTCTTGATAAAGGCTTTGATGTCTTCGCGTTTGACATAAGTTGTAATAATTGCAACGCCAATACTCATCAAAGAGATCCATTGATTTGTGCTTAGACCGCTGGATTCCGGCGGAGACTCGGTCGGAGCTGGTTCCGTTACGGGTGGAGTTACATTTCGCTTAGCAGCCGCAGATTTCTTTTCCTTTTCTTTTGCAATTATGGCAGCGGCCTCGACAGCAGCTTTTTTCTGTGCTTCACGAGCCTGTTTTGTTTTTTCAGCTGCAAGCTTGCCAGCAGCCACTCGCTTTGGATTTTTGGCAGGTTTTGTTGCAGGAGTTGTTGAAGTGACTTGTGGAACGTTTTCTTGAACAACTGCAGGTTCGCTCGGTATTTGTGTTTCAGGGTCCGCCATTTATTAGAAAAAATAATATATTTAAATGAAAAATGCTTAGCAAACTTTTTTGGTCAGCATTTAATGAGCATTGTTCAGTAATTACTTAGCATTTTCTTAGAATTGCTTAGTAATTTACTCAGGAAGATCTTTATGCTCGCTTTCTAGAGTCGCTTGTGGTGCTGTGCTGTAATCAATGTGCTTTGCTGTTATCAAAGCAACAGAAGCTGGAGCAAGAAACTTGCCGTATTTGAAAGACAAACCGCCGACAAGATTGGAAAGCTCGTTGTTGATGATGTAGTCATTTTTTAGCTCTTTTTGCAAAGCTTCAATATTTTTTAAGGGCACGAACAGACTTGCGGCTTTCGTAAAAAGAGTGAGCGCGCTGTCAATAAGATTTTCTGTGGTCTTGGCCCCAACATACGCTTCGTACCTCTTGAAGTACTTTTCGACGTCTTTCTCGGTCAAGCGCTTTACCTGATCGTGAGTTAGCTGCACACCGATTGCTTCTTTAGACTTGCCTGTTGAAACAAGTCTTGCAAGCTGTTCACGTAAAGCTGGAATGTCAGGTCCCGCTGCTTGCATCTCTGACGAGTCGCTTAGCGACACTGGTTCAGGTTCAAGCAATTCCATTACGGACGTTTCCAACATAATTCGTTCACTTGCAGTGATATCAGTGGAAGTTGCGAACGGGTCAGCCATTTATTACTCAAAAAAATATGTTCAATAAAAAAATTCTGTGCCGTAAGGGTGGCGATGAGAAATAACAAGATGCGAAAACTTATTTTTTTTTAGCTTTGAAATGACTTCTTTGTAATCTTCATGGGAAAGTTCGCCAGAGTAATCCTCAAAGATTGCCTTCGTGGTCTTGGCAGAGGGGGTGTAAAAGAAAACGATTGCCGCAACATTTTCGCGGAATGAGGCTGTTATGCTTGTCATTTTTTGAGTCAGCACCCACACGCTCAAACCTGCGTGGCGAGCAGAGAAAGCAAGATTTACTAACTCCCCCGTTCGACCTTTTACATCTTTCGAAGCAGCGCAGTCGTCGAGGATGATAAGCGTGTTCGCACCCTCAAAAAGAAATCTTGAAAGCTTTAACCAAGATTCAACCTCGTGCTGCTCGCAAATGTAAACATAAAAGCGCGGATCTTCCTCAGCAAAGCGATAGTAAGTCTTGTTGTGCGCGAAAGTCGGGCATATGAGCACGATGTAGTCAAACTTGCCTCGGAAAGGGCCACAAAGCTGATTGACCACGTACCTTGTTTTTCCTGAGTTTGTTGGTCCAACAATGAGGGCGTTAAAGGGTATATTGGCAGGATCCATTTCAGAACTTCGTTCTTATATTATAAAAGCACAGATTCTAACTGCCTGCCAATTATATTCATTTGGGCGTCGCTGATTACGTAAATGTGGCAGTTCAAATTACCTGAGCCGCTTGTTTTCCTCTCTAGCTCAAGCTGTACGCCATCCTTTGTGTTCACAAGGCGCGTGCCGCTTCCGTGCATCGCGTGGTCAGCCATGGAACGCAGATCAATCAGAAGGCCAAACTTGTCTTCGGTATAAAACTTTTGCAGGTTCATGTGCTGCGTTTTTTTTTCTTTCATAAAGAATCTTTTAACTTCTTCCCAAATGTCCATTCCTTCGATGCCGTTGTTGTACAGCATGTTTGGCGAGCCGTTGACAGTGACGCTTACTTTTGTAAGGTCCGGGTTAATGTACTTTTCTGAGCTCCTTGCACCTTTGGCATATTGCTCAATAAATAGGAGCAAGATACCTTTTAGGGACCTCCTCTGCGGGTTGACCCTGAGATTCAGACGTGTGTCGGAGCCTTTTGCAAAAGTCACCACTTTGTCCCTCTGGATGTGGTCGTAAGCGAACTCTTTGCCGCCCGAATAAGCGCTGAATGCCTCATCTGCAATTTCTTTGCTTCTTATCATCTCGTACTCCAGCTGGATGTTTGTCAGCTTGTATTTCAGTTTTGTTGCATCTGAGCCTCTTACAACATGTTCGGCTGCCGCGAGCTTCAGTTCGAACACAAGATCGTTGTATAGTGCCTGTGGATAAAATGCTCCGTGGTCAGTTAAAATCTGGTGATCCAGACGGATGCGGTATTTATTACCATATAGCTCATTCAGCTTTTTTTCTGCGTCGACTCCTGAAGTTTTCTTATCGCCAGCATTTGAGCGAATTTTGTTGAGGTCCTCGCTCTGAATGCCCTCTGGCACCCTGTCGTCGCGCTCCTCCTGCGAAAGGAAAAAATCCTCAAATATTTTGTAGATGTCATAGCCCACCGTGTCCTGCACGACGGTGCCTTCATACTTTACAACAAACTTGTCGACAAGAGCTCGGCTGACGTTGTCAACCAGAAAGTTGTTGGCATGGCCTCCGCTCAAGTCGATGTTGAAGCGCAGCGCCAGCGAGCCAGGCACAATGACCTCGTTTTCGTTCAGCTTTGGCACTGAAACATACAACGTTTCCTCTGGATTGGCTTCAGTGCGGTCAAAAGTGATTCGTTTTACAGCTCGCTCGGCTTTCAGTGCGCCGAGGGTTTTCTCTACGCGTCCCGGTCGAAGGTTTTCTTGAACAGCAGCCATCTCTCGATTGGTTTTATTGTTAAATTGAAAAGTTTAATTTGAAAATATATATATAAATTACGTGATGGCAACAGGTGGTGGTGATTTTGGATACGAGGACCCTGATTTGGACCGAGATCTTGACCACAACAGTGATAACGATGATGAAGAGGAACAAGAGGTCGACACAACCCGACCATTTCAGCCCGGGATGGTATCCACACCCTACCATGGGGGTGAACAACATGAAATGCAAACAATGCAGCACGAACAGAGCGGGCTGCCAGAAACATCCTACGACGAAACACCTTTGCTTGAAAGAACCCCTTCAATAAGTGATCTTCAAAATGAAAGTAATTTGCGACAAAAACTAAAAAAAGCAGTAGACATGATAAAAGGCAAATTTCCCAAAGCAAACTTTGAAAAAATAAAAATCAGAAGAGGCAAAGGGAAAAATGAGGGTAAAATTGTTGCTGTAGGAACAAAAAAAGGCGAGTACAAGATTCTAAAAGAAAATGAGTCAGGCTTCATGAAAAGCTTTTTAGACAGCTTCAAAGATGAACTTGGGCCGTCAGCTGAAGATCTTATTGCTCAAGACAATGATAGCATAAGAGATGAACGCCAAAGATTAAGAGAAGCTGAAAAACAACTTCAAGAGGCCCAAAAACTCGCATCGGAAAAAGAAAAAGCCGCCCTAGAAGTGCAAGATCTGAGAAACAGAATCGAGCGAACTCAAGCTCAGATTGAAGCACTTACTCAAGAACACGGTTCGAATCTTGAAAGTGATTCAGAACTACGGAGACTGCAGCAACTGAAAAAAAATTATCAAAAGGATCTTGACAACGCGAAAAAAGAGGTGGTAGCCATTGAAAAACAATCGAAGCAGAAGACAAAAGAACAAACACGGGTCGACCAACTCAGGGCAAGCCTCGCTGCCAAAGAGAGAGAAAGAAACACTTTGCAAGAAAGGCTCAACGACACAAGAGCGTTGGATGATCTAAAAGAGCAAGAAGCCGAGCTGAAGCGACAAAACGATGAAGATCAAGCAGTAATACAGGATGAAAATACCTCCCCCACTGACAAACAAGCTGCTGAAGAAAGAGTTGCTGAAAGAACCGAGGAGCTCGCACGTTTGCAAACACAGATTGCAGAAAGAGAAAGAGCGCTTCCACTTCGTGAGAGGATCAAAGAAATCTTCAAAAAAAATGGCGTGACAGTAACAGCAATCTTTCTTGCTGCTGGTGTCACGATTGGTGCTGTAATTGGTGCCATTACAAACTCTTTGAAGGCTACCGGCAAAGCGTTGGGGAAAGGCTTAAGTGATGTTGGCTCAAAGGTGGCATCAGCTCTGCCCGGTCTTATTGGCTCGATTGTAAGTTTTCTTTTCAAAACAGCTGGTCAAGTAATTGGCTTTCTTGCAGAGCACACCTGGCTGCTTATACTTGCTGCGGTTGCTTTTCTTGTTGAAAGATACATCAAGAAGAGACGTTAACGCATAAGGGCGTAGAGCAAAGCTGCAGCTCCAACCGCACCAACAGCGACAGTTGCTTTGTTTATTTCGTGTGCATCATTGACTTCGACCTTTGTTGCTTTAGCGCTTTGCGCGCTTTCAGCTTCAGCACCTTCGGTGCTCGTTGGTGCCGGAGTTTTTTTTGTGTCCCTTTGAGACTCCTTGTGTATAGGATTTGAAGGGTGGCTGTTTGGTGGGTTTACCTTTGAAGGTCCTCCGGCCATCAGTTTAAGAGCTGCTTTTTTTGTTGATTTATTAACATCATTATTTAATCCTATTTTCATTCCTGCTACAGCCTGCTTCAGCTGATTGTTGTAGCCGACAACGCTTTCTGTGTTTATCACCATACTACCCGGCATCAGCCAGGCACCAGGGCAGACGGCGAGGTTAAGCCGAACCTTGGCCTCATCGATGGCAAGTTGGTATCTTTGAACTGACTTTGCCAGATCTGGTTGCCTTATAGCGTCTTCAACCAACACGAGGAACTCACTTTGAGCCTCCTTTGCGCGGCCGCCTGTGCCAAGTATGCTACTTCGAACGTTGACCTGCGAACCCAGAATACAGTAGACAAAAGCCTCTATCGACTGGTTTACTCTCGACAAACCTGCCTGAGTCAGCCCTTCTGCGGCGTTAGGACAAAACCAGTCTGCCTGTGCATATGCAGCGTCGTCTGGCTCGATATATTGAATTAAGTTACCCTTGCTTGCAGCTCCCCCTTCGTCCGAAAATTTATCGTAATCTGGGTATTTTGCTCCAGAATTTTTTGGTCCAATGTTAGTAAACCAGATATAAACATCACCAAGCCCATGATTGGCGCCTCTTGTGAAACGAAAATCGCTTGACGGGTCGACACCGAACTCAGCGCATATTCTTTTATACGAAGCCACGTCGTACTTGTTGTCGAACTGGCTAAACGTTGGGTCGCCTGGCAAGGCGCTTACGCTCTGAATTCCGCCCATCTGAAACAATATTCGCCTTATTGTAAAATAAACGTGAAAAAGGTAAAAATTACGCACAACAGGTGGCAAACTGAGAGCTGAGTGTTCTTCATCAAAAATTTCACGACTTATCCCACTGCCTGTTGTCGCGCACCAGACAGCAAAGTTAAGTTGTTGAGGCCAGTAGCCAATATTTGGGCTAGCAAGCCACCTTTTTGACTCTTTTCCTGATGTATGCTTCAGTTTTGTTTTTTGAAAAATCTCTCTTAATTTCGTTGTGAAATATTGATCTGGTGTTACGTAGATGTTGATTTTGCTGTTAAATATTTTTTTCAAACTCGGTGCGGCTTCGTGAAATCCAACCGCGGGGAATTGGTAAAGATGCGCCTTTTGCGCCGCTTGGTGACAGCTGTTGTGGAAAACCGCCTGAAATTTGATTCACCCCCAGTGCTTTTTTCATCTCTGGGCTCCAATATTTGCTGTCAGAGCCAAAAACATTTATCAAATGGCCTTGCTCTGCCTTGTAATAAATGTCTGCCGTTGCTGTGTGGTTGTACGCGAACTCAACCTGTGCAACAAATTTTGTTCGGTCAGCGTTTGGATATTTTGCAAGAAAAGGTTTCCATGCATTGTCTTTTGCCGCTTCAGAAATTTTAGTTGCTTCTGGGGTTTTCATCCACTTCATAAAATCTCTTTCTTTGGAATCAAGAAAAATTGATTGAGAAATGTCATCAGCTCTCGGAATAGGCGGAGCCATTTTATATTAAAGATTTATTTTTCAAAAGATAATTATAAAGATGGTTGTGCTCACTGTCACCACAACAGAAAATCCGAAAACTGTTTATTTTGACCAGCCTATTCCTAAACCGAGCTATATCCGGCTGCTAAGTTGTTCTCTTTACAACAGCTGGAATAGTTTGGAAGAGGATGGAATAGTTTCTTACAAAAAAGGGAACGAGGAAAAGGAGGAAATGCGTTTTATACGGCAAGGAAACTACTCACTCGACGACATTGGGGATATTTTTGAAAAAGGATTTCCAGAGAAAAATATGTTTTCTGTAAAAAAAAGGCATTACGGGTCGTTCCTTAATAATAAAAGCAAACGAGGCCAAAATTAAAACTTTTAGACTGAATGAAAGTCTTATTAAGTTCTTAAATCTGTGGGTTCTTAGTGATACTGATTTTCTTAATCAAATTGTGGTAAATAATGTTTCAAATCCTAAAAATTACTTCATCAACTGTGACCTTATTGACAAGCAACAAAGCTTGCTAAATGGTAAGCCTTCAAGCCTTTTAGCTTGTTTTGACATACGAGGGAAACCGTATGAAAAAATTCATTACCAAAATAAGCATCTTAACGTCTTGCGCGACGTTGCGGCTGAAGAAAATGTATCATCTCTGACTCTTTCGATAAGAGATGAAAATGAAAATCTATTCGAATTTAACGGCTTAAATCTTGCATATGAGATAGAATTAAATTAAATTAAATACAAAAATAAAATTAAAAGTATACGACCATGTCTTCAGCTAACGTGCTCCCAAGTGCACCTGATTATGGTGTTAGCGAAGAAAACAGCGTAAAACACGCGGAAACCCAAACTTTATATCCTGTTCTGCCGCAACAGAATGACTTCCGTTTGCAAAAAGCGAATGAAGTTTTGAAATATTTAAGCGAAGAAGTTGACCACTATCGGCTGGTTGCAAAAAAATACAAGCGAACAAAGACAATTATCAACTACGCTTGCTTCATTGCTGGTGGCGTTTCTGGTGCCCTTTCAGCAGGGGGGGTTGGTGCTGCAATGACAGGGATTGGCTTACCTGCGGCTCTTCCGATTGGCATAGTCGCTGCTACGTTCGGTGCCAGCGCTGCAGTTTTAACCGGTTTTTACAAAAAACTCGAGCCCAAACTTATTAAGCACTGCAAAATCATGGCCCTTGCCATGTCAAAGTTTGATACCGTCAACCGAATTCTTTCCAAATCTCTTGTTGACGGCAAAATAACAGATGCTGAGTTTCAGAGCGTTCTTAATGAGAAAGAGAGTTATGAGATTCAAAAACAAATATTTCGTAAGGGCACACTTCCAAAAGAAAGTAAAAAGCAAAGAAGTCCTGACATTGAACGGCTGAGACAGGAGATAAAAAAACAAGAACTGCAGAAATTAAAAAAACGTCTTGCAGCCGAGTCGAAATCAGATTTGAGAAAATAAACACTGGATTTAATCTGAGTGTTCAAAAAAATAAAATTAACGCATGACACAAATCGTGACATTGTGTTACACACAGCGTGACATTGTGTGACACAGAGCGTTACAGTCACGCGTGACGTTGCGTGACAGGTCAAACGAAAGGGCAAAACCCTGGTCGGGGGGTGCTCGTTGGCTGTTTCTTGCCTAGCCCCGGCTAGGACTTTTTCCCCGCCGCTGACAAGGCGGCTGTCCCGCATTTTTACCTCTGCCGAGGTTTGAAATCCCGAGGAATTTCTGAGCACCCCCACGTTATCAGTAGGGCCGAGGCGGGTTCACCCAGGGGTATCTCCCACTGAAAGGAGTCCCCCTATACCCCGTAATTCACCATCCGCACAAGCCATTATAACAGGATTCAAGTGGTTGGCCATCCACTACCTCCCTTGACTTCACCAGAATTTGTGAACTAACAAAAAGTTACGGCCGCGTTAACTTATATATAGTTCACTTTGTCACATTTTTCACTTGTGGTACCCTTTCACCTATTTTGAGCAAGTACGCATGCGCTTTTGGGCATCAGGATGATGTCATCATTAATTAGACACTTGGTAAAGTTTGGTAAATAGGCTAAAATGTTGGTTCTTTTCCAAGCGATTTGCTTTATTTTAACCGAACTTTCTACTCCCGTTTGGCAAAATGAGGTCAGACAGATAACATATCAAGTCGTGGAAGCAATGCTTGAAGCAGAAAAAAAATTAACAGGCCCGATTGAGTCCGATGTTTCGGGAAAGTTCTTTCGATCGATCGATAAACTTCTGTGATCAAATCCTGTTATTTCTCGATTTCTTCTCTTCGCTTCACTTCGCCAGCTTCTGTGGGGGCACAAAAAATTACAGCGCGTTAACTGAGCGTATTTTTTTTGTAATATCTGTTCTGTTTCGTTTTTTATCGGCCCAAACACTAAATCCTGATTAGGCCGCCATGTTTCTTTCTGCTCGTCCAAGGGCCTGAGAACTAGAAATATGGTTTCCAGACTCTCTCTGAAAATGTCACGCAACTCACGTAAGTCGCTCGCGATTTTGCGTGCCGCTCGCAGGGCAACCATTTTTCTGTCAAAAAAAAAAACGTTTTTGCACTTTGTCAGACAATTTTTGCATGTTTTTAACACGTGTTGTTTGTCAAAAAGTTTGCAAGAAGCTTTTTGTCAACTGATTTTAACAATTCGATGGTTTCTTCTCTTATGAAAAAGTTTTCCTTTTTTGCATTTTTATGGTAATTAGGACGCATGATGTCTTGTTCTTTTGTGTTGTTTGAGATTTTTTTTGGGCATGTTGATATGATTGATTTCCTTCCTTTTCCCATTTTATCTTTATTGGGCATTTGTTCAATAGGAATTATTTCTGGCACAGCAAGTCAGATTGATATTTTTGAGCGCCCAAGCCGCAGAGATTTTTGTTTGCCGCTCGCGATTTTTGCACACACATATAAGGTGGGGGTTTTGGTCACTAATCGCGACAAGGAGCGAGGCGAGCCGAGCGAGTTGTCGCGATTTGTGCCAAAACCCCCACCTTATATGTGTGTGCATTTCATGTTTATTCTTCGCAATATTATCCGTGATCACAGAATCAAGTTATGACCTTCAATTCAAAAAACTGCTCTCACGTTCAATCGCTTTCGCCTTTAGGAAGCTTAAAATGTCTATCATAACCCGAATTAAAACTTCAGTGAAAAAGATTACAATCTTAGCTGTGACCAAACAAACAAGAATACTAAGACTGTGCCGAAACAAATGACTTTTCTATTTGATCTCCCTTCCAAAACTTTTCCCTTTTATTTTTTGCCCCGGCCCCAGGTCAAAATCGTCTCTACTTGAAGATTGCATTGCGTTCAGCTCAACTAGTGTCGCAAGAAAAAAAATCAATCTCCCTCACAAAACTTCAGAAAGTCCAATAATCCTTCGCCAAACAAATTTCTCTTTTGCATAACAACAACAGAAAAACTAAACTAAACTGAAAAGCTAATTAAGCTTAACTGAGAAAACAGTCGACTGTCTTTCCACGTAGGGTTCATGTTTCCAATTCATGTTCTATTTTGCAATGAAACTGAATATAAGGTCTTCGGCCCAAATTATATTCGCGTGGTTTGTTGACCAAATGTTGAACCGCCGCAGTAATAACGGTGTTTGGAAGCAATAAAACATAGGATAATCGGCATTGTAATTTTGAGGAAAGAAAAATGGCGGCCGATGCATAACTTTTACTTGCTTCTCGTTATCTTTATTTTGGACACATTGCAATTGATCGGTTTTAACCTTATTTCCTTTGCCAAACAATTCTTTTTACACACTCTAGACATAAAACCATCAATGTTTGGATATTTAATATTTCAAGGGCATTTTTAAGTTTACGACGTGATCCTAATTGAGAAGTGATCATGATAATTATGCAAAGAGCTTAAAGTAAAAGCGAATTATATTGATGACAGAATCTACATCAGCTCCATATTCTTGTACAATTTTCCGGCCGCCATATTAGATCCCAAAAGGGACAAAAACATGGCTCTATAATTTATTAGTTTTCCGACGATATTTTTCATGTAAACGAACAGTTTTTGTAGCATTGATGAAAAACAACAACTGTCTTTCTGTGAACGGAAATAAAAATGCTAGGAAACCTGAGAAAATAAGCTATTTTCCCGCAAGTATACGTATCGTATGGTATCGTACCTATGGCGCAGTAGTCGATTTTCGCTTCTCCGGCCATTGCAATTGCTCAACTCATTGCATCGGGTAGTCCCTTAAAAACAATGTAATATTGAAAGCTTTCCGGAGTTTTCCTTGTATTTGCAGGCCAAACATTGTTTGAATTTAGCAAGGTCTAGCAACGAAAATTGCAGCAGAGAAAGCTTCGTCCACCGTGAGTCGCTTTACGACTGTTATTTCGTCCACCATGACAAGTCGTTTCATGCCGACTTAGTGTCTAGAGGCAACCGTTTTTAGATATTGTTATCTAACATACTCAGGATTCATAAGTACCTCTCACTTTAGCAGTTCTGTGTCAGTTTTTTGCTTCAGTAACGCTTACATATGACAAACGTGGTGATTCACAACGCTAACTTGTCAGGCTCTAGGACTCCACTTTGTGTCACGGCAGGAAAGTGCTGACGGCTGATAAAACCTTGTCGAAGACAAACGGGAAGAAGATACAGATCAAGAACGGCGGTTATGCATAACAGACAATCGGCGAACAGAAAAGGCCGTGCGTCAAATCCAATTATTTTTTTCTTGGTTGCTATGATGACCACACGACGATTGATTTCGTGGCGAAAGCGACTTGTAAATGTGTTCATGTTCGGCATTTGCATGCCATAGGGACTTGTACTTAGCCTGCGAATACAGCCGCCTCTCATTCGCCCCCTCTACGAAGAGCGAAACGCGCGGCTGTATTCGAAGGCTAACTTGTATCCGACTTGTACTTTACACTTTGGTATTTAACCCTTGTCGCCGCTCTCACGCCAATCACTCGACGCAACCAGTTTTGCCCGTTAAAATTGCCGATCGATGACGAGTTTAATTTTTGGCTAGCATTTGTTTATTGCAAAAAGGCTTCTTTACTTCGGTGTCATGTAATTTTTCTCTTGTTATTGCTTGTATGTAAGTTTTTCATTACAAGTCGTGTCCTTCCTACATAAGTGTGTCTGTTGTTTTCTACGTATTAGAACATAACGTTTTCTCTGCGGCGGAGCGCAGTGACATAGCAAAGAACAACTGTTCAATTGCGCTCTTATGAGTTCTCAACGATAATAAGACTGTGCCGAAAAACACTTCTTTTCTATTTGATCTCCTTCCAGAGTTTTCCGTTTATCCTTTTTGCCCGGCCCCAGTTCAAAATCCTTTCTACTTGAAGATTGCGCTTCGTGTATCCGAACTATCATCGCACGCAAAACTCTATATGAATCATTTCATGAACTTCACATCAAATAATTTTCTCCGTCAGAAAACATTTCTTCAGAAAGTCCAACAATCCTTCGCTAAACAAATTAAAAATAGTTCCGTCCTCGTCATGTAGGAATCAAAAAATGTTTTTTCCTCATTCTCTCTTTTAAACTTGAATTATATTATTGTCTTTTCCGTAGGCGGAAACCAGGCGACTTCAACGGCCACAGTTCGTGTGTTTCGAATACGCGCTCAATTTTGCATTAACTTATCAAGTCTTTGACCTAAATTATATTTGCTTGGTTTATTGACAAAACGGGCCGCAGTAATAACGGTGCTTCGAAGCAATAAAGCAGAGGATAAACAAGCATTATTATTTCAGCTGGGAACAAGAAACATTTCTCGAAAACGTGTCAATTGCTCTGTAAGGCCCTCCTATATTTCGTGCGTTTTTTACCTGGACAATTCTTGTAAAAGCAGGTAATTAAAGAGAGGCGAAACTGTTAGAGAAGTTTTCAATGGAGTGTCGTAAAACCAAGAGCAGAGTAATCACTCTGGCCAATCACAAAGGACACAGACAAACCAGTGAACCAATCAAAACTCGAAGCAAGTACATCTAGCCGGCACGAACCACATAACATAATTAAAGAGCGATTGAATGATTTAGAAAATAATCTTAATCTATAGTAAAGAATTATTTTTATGTTGTAAAAACAAAATAACTTGAGCGACGGGTTTAAATAAAAACCACAGACCAACTAATTATTTCGGTTTTTAAATCGTTTACCAAGGTCCCCACTACCATGGCCCAACTGTGCCATTTTATGCGAACGTATTTTATGCATAATTTATGATAATTTATGTTTTAATTAAATTTAAGAGGGTCTCAATGGGGTTAACCGTTAGCCGTAAAACGGCCAAAAATTTAGCTGTTAGGCGTAAAAATTGGAAATTTTTACCGTTAGCCGTAAAATATGTTAACCGTAAAAAATCGGTCAGTAATTATAAATAAACCAAACTAGTTCAATTCATCGTCCCAGAATTGCCCTGAGACCAAAAATATGTTTTTCAATAATGGAAATTGATTTTTAACTTTTTAAAACAATGAAAATTAATTTTTAACTTCTGTTAACCGTTATGGAAATAAATTAACCGTTAGGCGTAAAAAAGCCAACATTTTAACCGTTAACCGTAAAAGCCGCCACCCCATTGAGACCCTCATTTAACTCTGAAGAAGAGAGAAGCCTGTTGCGAGCTCGCTTGAGCCCCAGAGCGATTATTACAAACAAATACGTTTCTTGCTAGAAAAGGGTCAGGTGAAAGGTTAAGGTTCATGAGCTGACACAGGCGAAATTGAATCATCAACAAAATGGAAAGCAATACATCGCCTGATGAAATCACCAGGCAATTTGTGTTTTATATCATTGTTTATCAGAGTTACGAACAAGTGTTACAATGGGTCAGAACCAGTCTAGTACCCAGGTCTTCCCTTTCCGCTTAACGATTTTGCGCGAAATATCGTGACGTCAGCGAATGATACCGACACGCCAACCCGTTCCCAGGCCCTTACATGTATTCGCGCTCGCTCGAGAGAAAAGGAGAACGCCTATAGGGACTAGGCTGGGCCAAAATGAGTTGATTTCAGTGTGGGTGAGTTAACTTGTGCGCGAATTGACTGACATTTTCTCAAGCTGTTACTGATACCTCTCAAAGTTGAACACAGCTGTGGAAACAGTGTCGACGGCTCGTGTTTTTACAGCTCTACAAACACGAGAAAGTGAGAATTACAGTCGACCGAAAACTCGAACCCTCGCTAACTCGAACCTTGCGCTAACTCGAACCAAAATCGATTTCCCCTGGATTTCTGTCTTACATTTACTGTAATTTTACCCTCGATAACTCAAACCATGCTTGTCAATACGTGACAAGTGAAAACAAACAGTGTGCAGTAGTCCAAACTGAACATTGACTTTCCTTTAAAGCAGTCGTGTAATCTTTGTCCATTTTTTGCATTGCACAAACAGTGTCAGTCTGTTCGATTTCGCTGGTTTAGGGTACATCAAACTACAGTTCATTGTATCTTCATACTGAGCGTTGCTGCTTATTACCTTCTTTAAAATGGCAATAAATCTCGTGTCCCTTGAAGTGCAGTGTAATTGGCACTGATTTGTACAGTAATTTAGAAATGAATTGTTCCATTTTCACTCGACTTATCTATACTAGTTACATGTAATTAATTTTTATTTAAAAGTACAGTTTACGAATTGAAAAACAGTAAACACCGTTTTCTCCTTATTTCCTGTCACTTGTTCTGAACTCCCGAGAACTCGAATCTTCTTCAATTTCCTTTGAAGGTTCAAGTTATCGGGAATCTGCTGTAGAAACCGCTGTTAAAACAACAACTAGCGATTTCTCGGCGAATATCTAAAATTAGTTTTCGCAAATAATTTCTACCTGATAGAAGATCGGAAAGTGCGTGTCTCTCCGTATAAATGGTTTTGAATCAAATTATATTCTTAATTTATATCTTAAATTTTAGATAGGTTTATCTGTTCATTATGGTTGTTTTGTGACGTGTTAACATGATCAACTACGCAAAAAATCACTTTCGGCTGAAAAAAATTTCCGTTGCGAGTTTTAATTTGTTTGCCAGATTAACTAGAACATTCCCAAACCAGACATTCTGCTTGTAAACCTGGGCTGTCTTTGACACTCTTTCTATGGAAAGCCTGCCTCTTTGTAAATGAGTCAAAATTGCAGTCTGTAATCGACCCTTTTCTTCGTCGCTTGATGTTTTAATAATGTCATTCGACTCTTGCGCCACGTCCTAGTGGTTAGGGCGCTGGACTTGTAATCCCGAATCAATCCTTATCCCTGAATCAAATCTTCCTCCCTATCACTAGATGGATTTGTCTTCGGTGGTCCCGAATTTATAACTCCTCCACGCTCTGTAAATGGCCCAACTGGTCAGCCTCCTGCCAGTTGGGGTTTTTTACACGTTTCTGTTTAATATACAATATTATTTTTCCCCGATTTACTGTGTCAGTGGATGAAGAGCCACTTTGTGGAAATGCCACCGCAAAAGTAATTTATCATTATTTTTTTAATAAGCATTTGAATCTGGCTGGCCTAGCGTTGAGGTGGCTGCTAACAACCACATTAGCTAGTAATCACAAACTGAGGTCTTCGTTGATAAATTTGAAGTCCAATTTTTTATGATGATTTACTTGTTAAAGACTTTATACCACGGTAGATAGTGATATATAAAGAGATTTTAACCGCACATAAAAGAGCATAGCATAAATAATAAATCATTAAAGAAGGCTGACATGAAAAGTATCTTGTTTTACTTAGAGTGCTTTCCATTTGTGTGGAAAAAATAGAAAGAATTTTCCCGCATATGGAATAGTATATTTTTTTCAAAAACACACGGGCACGGGACGACTGCGTATCATTTGAAAACATTAACTTTCCAGTGGAAAGGACCGTTCCATTTCATTTCCGACCGAAACAGCCACGTATTTCATTGAAGAGCATGGTGAACGTGCGAAAAATTAAGCAAATTGGTACAGTGATATTCCTACCATTCTGGATCGTTTTTCCGAAAAATTTCCAGTGGGAAGGACCGTTCCATTTGATTATTCACCTAAACTTTAATCTCTCCGTACAAATCATGTGGAAGAAGAACAAAATGTCGTACAACGCTAAATATAAACAGCAAGATGTGAGATGTTTCTTGATGTTTGGATATGTTCAAGTCAAACCCAGTTGAAAATCGTTTGCGCTAAGAGCAAAAAATGAAAGATTTTGCTACACAAAAATAATCTTTGCACGAGGGGAGTGAATGAGTGAATAGGGGTACGCAAATCCGCCGATCAATGCTATTTTTTTTGGCTAAATCCGTAAACCACTATTTTCGTTCAAATCCGAATCCACATAACTTGAAAACTTTGGGTGGTATAGCTTCACTGCAACGGACAGTAGATGTTGCCGAGTTTTTAATGTCAATTGTTTTACGAAGTTTCGTTTTGTTGCTTGTTGCTGCGACAATTTCTCCAACACAACAACGAAGGCGGACCAAATCCACGATCAGGCTTCCTGGCATGAAGAGTCCGAAAACCGCGCCAAAATTCTCAGCTAATCCGCGATCCGCTGTATTTTCAAAGCCCGCGAATCCGCTCAACGTATCACAAAAAATTCGCAATCCGGGTTGGTTTTAAGGCCAAGTCCGTCGAACCGCGAACCTATTCACCCCCCTCTTGCACCTACTTATATCGGTTAGAGAACAAAGAAAATATTCCGATCACGCGAAAGCCCCGACACATTTATAAGGGAAACAGAATGGTAAATAACACACCAAAAGTGCAACATTACCTTTTTAAAAATCTCTTCCTTGTCCTGCATAAACTCTTAGGGTGTCAGTAAGAGACTGAGAGCATTCACTATGAATATTGTTCTCAAAATGAAGTGGGACAGTTTAATTAAACCTGACATGCCAGCGACTTGCATGACAAGTGTTCACCTTGCTTAACTTTGCAAATATTTACTGGCATACTTGCTAAGGAGGCATGGTCTCTAAGGAACTCTTACTCCAAAACACGATCGACTTCATGAAATCCGCCATATATTGCTAGGCGATTTCAAGATTTGCGTGTTATATTCCTTGTCAGGTCTACAAATTAAACAACTGTCAAGATAAGTTCACTTTTGTGTGGGCGAGTTTTTTTTAAAATTTCTAATTTTTATATTTCTACGGTAGCTATACGTGTATAGGTCTCGATTTCGGAGGTGAACCAGTTTCAGCAGAGGTTTGCTTGATAATTGTTCTGGGTAATCTCATAACTTCAATTATCTTGTCCAATCTCATGTGCCTTTTGAAAAATTCTTGTCTTGAGCAACGATTTCAGCTGTTATAAATTAAAGCACTCTTTCTTAGCTACTGTTTGTTAAGCCAAAAAATAGAGTATCACAGGTCGACTGTTTTCTTAAATTTCTGAATGTATTCATAAGAGAAACGTCCCAGTATTTTACAGGGCCGTAGGCAGGGGGCGGTGCGATGGGTGCGTCCGCGCCACCCCGTTGGCCACAAAGGTCCACCTAGTAGGGGAGTGAGGGTTAAAATGACTCTTAGAATGCAGGAAATGTGGACTTCAGTAACTTAATTTTTCAAAATTTCTAAGGGGAGAATACCCTCGGACAAACACACCCCCCCCCCCTCCACCCACGCCAAGACGCTCACGCCTCCGGCGCTCGCACCCACGCGTCAAAAATCCTGCTTACGGCCCTGATTTTAGTAATTCACACATGATTAACTGTTTATCCCCAGTAAATCATGTTACGTTACAACAACGTACGTTGTTCCTGTTATTCTTGCTAGTTGATTATGCATTGACAGTAATATTAAAATTGCTATATCCTCGTTCCTTGGATTTCTAAAAGGCAAGTAACTTTTGAACAACAGTTCTGTCTTGATGTATTTTGAAGATAAATTATTAAAAGAAAGCTCAGAAAGCTCATCTACGGTTCAAATTGTACATGACCTTTCATTTACATATCTCTCAAGGTGTGTTTGTATATTGTCTTGATATGTTTGCAGCTGTGTTTAAAGCAAAATCTCGACCAAGGTAAAAAATGGTAAAATATGCAAAAAAACTATGTGAAGATTAGAAAAACAGTCGATCAATGAATCGCCAGGCCTACACTTGATAACATTTATGGAAGGCAAAAAGGATCTATCACTAACAGTTGTTATATTTATAAACATAAATGTGATACCTTATTACAGAGAGAGAAGCCTTTATTTAAATAGGGTTACTCCATCAGCTTTTACAATAAAAACTGTTATCCTTAGAGGCCCTAGTAAAAAGTAAAAATTAAAAAGTCGCTAAAAGCCTTACAGTGTACCTAAAATGGAAGTTAAAAAGATTAAAATATATAAGAGATACTAAGATATAAGCTAAAATTATGTTACATTTGTATAAAATCGAAAAATTTAAAAATTACATATTATTTTGATAAGAGTTATAAATTTGGCAACCGGAGTAATAAAAAGACTTTTTCGCGGCTTCTGTCCGTACTTTAGGCAAATGCAATAAATCAGCCTGCCTTGTTTGTCTTAGTGCTACATCTCTATTAAAAGTAAAATAATTTTTAAAAAATTGGGGGACTTTTCCATCAATACACCTACGAACTAAATTATAAACATGTCTCTGGCGTCTTGCCTCTGTCGTCTCATAGGCAAGATTCTTTAAAGCCTCATCACTGTTATGATGTTATGAGGAAATTAACGCTCCCGTTAATTAAGGTCTTCAAAATTAACGCGACTTAAATTAAAGCGAATTGGAGGGAAATTTTCTTGTATTAAAATAAAGGAAATTAACGCGAGGGACGGGGCAGTTTTTCAAAATGTCTCTAAAGATATTTTGGCTGCTATACCGCTCTTCTGAAAGCAAGAATAAAGTGTACATATTGACACATTGTAAAAGAGTGAAAAATATAGGCCGGACAGAGGAGAGAAGGATATTGTTTTCTAGTTTCTATATCTGTTCGACTAACGCTCCACTTAAATAATGTCGCGGAAATATACTCTCACAAAAAATAACGTGACTTAAAGGACACCTGGTGTTGGTCCCGTCCATTTCCTTTTTTCAGTCATTTTAACATTTTAATGTAACTAAACTCCCTAACAGACGGACACCTCTCTAAAACGGACAGTTTGCGCCGACGGTGTTCGTTTTAGAGAGAATTGACTGTAATTTAAAGAACTGTTTCAAAGAATCCAACCAAAGCGTGAGAATCACACAGCTGAACTCTGACTTGTCGCTGTAAACTAAGCAAACGGAGGTCGATGCCCCTAGGGCTAAGAAGTTAGATGAACTATTCTGAAGAATCGCTCTGCAAACGAAACAATATCTGGGGAGTAAAGAAGAAAGCGAGAAAAGCTTTTTCACCCGTTCTCACCTATAAACTATTTTCCGAGCCATAAAAAGAGAACAGTCAAACATTCTATTCCAATTTACACGTTGCACACGGGACACCGGACTGGTTCTGTTTCTATCCTACTGGAAGGTGTTAGTTCATCACATATTTCATTTTTCAGTGGTGTTCTATAGTTACACCTTCTCACTGATGATGAAAGTGTAAGATGTTTGTGGCCCACAAAAGAAATCAGCCAAGCAGCATGTGTCAGGGAAAAGCTTTATTAAGAGAACAATGACGACAGCGGGGGTTTTGGGGGGTTTATTTGAATAAATACGGTATTTATCAGTATTCAATATTCAAAGCTATTCATTATTCCGCTTCAACCTCCGACAATTTTGGATCACTTCCGTCTACGAGTACGTTATTTGAGGGTCTGAATAGGGTTTAGTGTTTGGTGTTATTTGCCCATAATTTTTAGTGTTTGCTGTGAAATTGGCCAATTTTTTAATGTTTACTGTTTTCGGAGAAAATACTGTTAAGTGTTTGGAGGTTTTTTGGTGAAAAATTTTGGCATTAAAAATTCTTATCTGTTCTTCAAAAATTAGATAAAATCATTCATGAACTTAGAGAAAATTTTTGGATTTCTCCTCGGAAATCTTCGGTAGTCTTCGGTAGACTCTGGACATCTTCGGTAGTCTGGAAATCTTCGGCAGTCTTCGGGAATATTCGGTAGTCTTCAGAAATCGTCCGAACTGATCGGAAATTGTCGGAAAATGGACGAAAACTTCTTTACTAAACAAAATAATATTGGGCTTTTTGGAGCCTTTATTGCTTCTTTTTGGAGCAAATTTACTGTTACAGTGAATTTTTTACTGTTAGTGTTAAAATGCCTAAAATTTAACTGTTTCATGTTACAGAGCCCAAAAATTAAGTGTTTAGTGTTATCGAGGTAACCCCATTCTGACCCTCTTATTTGTTTTCGTTTTATACGAACGTTTTTAGCCGCAACCACGAATCACGGTCCTCAAAAAATAAGAAGATCACGCGTCATACTGGACTAGCATTCGCGGATCACGGACAGGTTCGAGCTATTTTCATGTGTCAAGCGCTATTTTTTTTCTCAAATCATGCATCACGCATAACCCCTTTTCCACCCTGTAGAGAGTAGGACAAAGCAACGAAAAGTTTTTGACTGATTGTATTTACCGTAAATGATTTAATAAACGCCCACTCTCAAATAAACGCCTCGTATCTAATAAGTGCCTCCCCTGAAGTGTTAAGTTTGCATTAGAAGCCCCACTCTTATAAACGCCCCGTGTCTAATAAACGCGCCCCTCGAAGAATCACCTCAAAAACCAAGGAAATGTTCCATAGAATAAAATCACGCAAATTTATAGTTGGTTAGTTTCTTGCTTGACTCCGACATCGAAGAGGCCAACAACGCCAACATGGTTGACCCCGATGACGATGAAAACTTCGATATCGAAGTTTGCACGACATCTCTAGGTTTTGTATTAGCGCAGAATAGATTAGTCTCCTTCCCAAAAACTCTGTTTTGTATCTTACCCCACTAGCAAACTACGCATCCTATTTGTTTTGTTGACGTTGTTTTTACTGTTTAAATTGAAATAAACGCCTCTCTCTAATAAACGCGTCATACCTACTTAACGCCTCCCCTAGGACCCCAAAAATTTAATAGACGCCTCAGGCGTTTATTAGATCATTTACAGTATCCACCTTTCCCGGCCTAAAAAAGCCTGTTAAATCTGGTCGAATCTGTGGCACCTGAAAACAAGCCGTGCATTAGCGATATTTGACCTGCTCTTGTAGATTATGCAGGAGATCTGTGACTAACATACCGTATTTACTCGAATAAGCGCCGCGGCGCTTATTAAATTTTTCGCGCCTCAAGTGCGGCGCTTATTCGAGGGCGGCGCTTATTTGAGGGCGGCGCTTATTTAAAATTTGGAAGCAACAAAAAATCTAATATTTTACAGTAATTGAAAATATGATCTTTTGATTGTCAGTATTCGTGTCTTGCTGAGGAGAGAAGTGGCGCTAGCTGTCCTGGCAAAGTTCGCGGCCTTCACAACATTAACAGAACTACGTATTGTAAGAATGTTGGATAGAAAACTAATGGGCAAGCGGTAAAACAATCACTTTGAACTGCAAAACATCGCTTTTGATGGAAAGAAATATCCAAGTTTGTTTTAGAGTTGCTTTGTGGTGCTGTTTTTAGGTAAACGGAATTCGCAGAAAAAGCGCTGCATCGGGGCTGCGGCGCTTATTCGGGGGCGGCGCTTATTAACTTTTTTGTCTCAAATGCGGCGCTTATTCGAGGGCGGCGCTTATTCGGGGGCGGCGCTTATTCGAGTAAATACGGTAGTTCGCTGTCGCTATTTCAACAAAAGTCTTGTCGTTCGTCGGCAGTTTTTTCTTCTGTCGATCTTCTGCCTGTAGGGTCGCTGTGTAGGTCGCTGGCGTATTTACCCTCCCCACCCCTGCTTTCCCGAACGAAAAGGCAAAAAGCCCGATGGGAAATTAACCTGCCCATGACGCCTTGCGGGCCAGTTATGGCGCGAAAAAGAAATATGGCGGACGAAAACAACTGCTCACACTGAAGGCATTTGCTGTCAGGAGTCACCGTTTTGGCAACTACTGGATATTTAAAGAATAGAAAAAATGCCGTGGGATTCGGTTGAAGTTGGATTAGCAGGAGGTGAAGAAACTGTAAACTTTGGGCCCAGAAATGAGACTGGTTCGTCGCTGTATCAAGTCGACACCTTGGCGAGCGTGTCACCGAGAGGGGAGGTGAGACTTTATACGTCATGGTGAACAAAGTTTGTAATATTTTTGTCTTCGATTATGCGCATCTTATTTAAGCCTTAAACCTTTTTGTATAGCAGTGTTAAGGAAAAAACTCGAAGAACGGTCTTGGGACTTGTCGGCCGCCTAATAATTTCTACTATGCTTATAAAGCTAAACTGTACTTGCAACTCTTCCTCCCCCCCGCCCCAACCCCACCCTACCCATCCTGGCTACAGAGTGACACTGGGGAAATCGTCATGAATGTTGCTCTTTCTTAAGAACTCCTAGGCAAGACTTCCGTATATTAACTCCCATACTTAATTTGACATGTATACAATATTTTGCAGTGGCGGATCTCCATACTTAATTTGACATGTATACAATATTTTGGGGGGGCCCCCCCCCCCGGGGGAGTGGATTGGGTGGCTAGCCACCCCCTAGATCCACCAAAAAGATACAGTAGAACCCAGTAACTTGAACTCGGATAACTCGAACAACCCTGGTAACTGCAACAAACTTCCTTTTCCCTTGGATTTGACCTCACTTAAATTCAATCATTTTTACGCGGTTTACTCAAACTCAGATTACTCGAAACCCAGCTAACTAGAACTAAATTTTGTTTCCCCTGATCAAAGTTTGGGTCAAATTTACCCCGATTACTCAAATTCTGGTTCTTGCAGCTCGCCTGGATGCCCATTGAAATATCCCATTATCTCTTCTTGTGTAAATAAATTTATCGGATTTTTAAATTATTATTATTATTATTATTATTATTATTATTATTATTATTATTATTATTTTAAACACTACAGCAATAATTTTTCATTTAAATTAGAGCAAAAAAAGATCATGTATCTGACAGTCATTTTCCACTCTTATCATAAAAATGTGTGATCATGTGAGAGTTTCTGATGAGATAAGTTTAATTTGCACTGTACTGTGTAATGAAGTGCTGAAAAATCGATAAACTATCAATTATAAACTTGGCAAATTGAATATTCAACCGACCCCGAAACCACACTAACTCGAACTGTTTTTCGTTTCCCTTCAGAGTTTGAGTAACTGGGGTTCTCCTGTATAAAGGCCAATACACTTAAGGGTTTTGCTCAAAGGTGCATGCTGCTAGAGCAAAGCTCCTCCATGTGTACCAATGATTTTATGGTATTCATCCTCAGGAGCAGAATTTCCACCCCACAAAATGCTCCCCATTATTAATCTGGGGCAAATTGAAAATGCTCCCTTGTGGGAACTGTACAATGGGTTTTGCACCCCTGTGTGTATATCCCTTAAATAAGTACATAAACATAGAAAAAAGGACAACGACACTGAGAAAGGTGTGAAAATTGTGGATGATTTAACTAAAATGAAATAAAAATATTTGCTAAATTCGGCGACCCCTTCCCCAGCCCTGAAATAAAATAGCAATCAAAATATTCGCTCATGACCACCTTCCTTTGAAAAATCCTGTGTCCGCCCCTGAATTTTTGTGAGCTTTGTTTTATTGCTCTGCTGCATGTGTGTGAACAATATGCAGTATTGGGCTGCGCAGAAATCTTTTATGTGGAGATCTTAATATCAAACAAAAATTTTCATTGCTCAGTGGATTCTACACATAAGCTTATTTTTATGTGCACTAACTGATTTGTGATTTGAAATAAGCCCTACCTCCCTCTGTCAGGGTGCATTTTTTCAGGCAATTAGCAAGTAAATGTGGGGCCGGAAACCTCCACCGTCACCTCTCCCCCTGGTACTTGTCATGCTGATCTCTCAGTGGAGAATAAAACAACACGGGAGAGGCAAACAGAAGACAATAAGTGGCAAAGCTGCTCAAAGCAAGTCATGAGGACAATTTGATGTGCAAAGATTTAAGGAGCATGAGCAAAGCAATTTCCTGTTGGCCAACAGAACATCACCCAGTTGGCCGTGATCGTCTTAAACAGCAGAGTTTAAAAATTACCCCTATAAAAAAACTTACTTCCCTGAAGTAAAAAAAAGTACAAATGTAAATTAAATTTTGTGCACTCACCGAACAGTGAGAATTATTTACACCTGGTCAAAATCTATAGCCCCTAGTCCATGTGTACTTTTAGTTTATGCACTGATAATCAAAGAGGTAAATGCATTTCATTTCCACTGGACAACTAAGCCCTGCTAATAATAGTATTTAATATTCATTTACTAGGAACAGAGTTGTCCACATTTCTGTGCAGCATCCTGTCCAGATGGGTTTTGCCTTGTTGCTTCTTCACAAGTGATTATGTTCAATGCAAGTTGCAGTGATGTACATGCCACGTTAAACTTTGGTGAGAAACACAGTTGCATGATATCCCATATGACAATAGAAGACAAAATTAGTTAGATCTGCCCTGCCAAGATAAAGCTCAAATGTCCATTTTAATTTGTTTATGTTTTAAAAAATCTCCCACTCCTCTAAATAAGCTGCAAACCTCTTTTTCATTTAAGCTTTAGTTACATAGTACTTGACTTATAATGCAAGCTCTCCCACCTGCCTCACATCCCCTGTATAAGTCCCGGCTCTTTCCTCTGCAGAGCTTCCCAAGGCAACATAAAAGTGAGAAAATTATTATGATCGTAAACAAATGATAGGTTTATTATAAATATCAAGACTAAAAATAAATATATCTTTAGTTACTTACAGTGTATAATTGAAGCATACAGCCTTTCTGGTTGTAAATAATATATTTCCTTAAAACAAGAATGTTTTACATAATGATTAATAATCAGATAAAATCATTTCTTTTCAGAGTGCGAGATTGATTCTGTAGGGTGGAGTGAAGATTCTTTATTTCTTGCCATTGGAGAAAGGTAGAGATGAGTTAAAGTTATAGCATTTTTTTTATAATCCTCATAGTCATGTTTAACTTTATTTCAGTTCATGTCATCTTTTTTACAATCATTGATGATAGTTTTGGATGTTGAAATACATGCTTCCTTGTTATACCATAAACCCGGCCTTTCCAAAAAATATTATTTCTGAAGATTACCAAAAATTGTCGAGCAAGATCCGTAGATGTTTCGACTTAATATCGATAAACTTTGGCTCCTCCAGCATTGAAACATGGCAACATCACTGAGTAACATGTATGCGCAAGATAACATAATTATCTTCTACAGTGTAACGATATGATTTTTCTCAGCGAGAGAAATTCTGGTAATCCACTCCAAATTATAATAATAAACTGGGTTAAGCTGTGGCTCAAGTGCAGACTTGTGTGACCTACAATTAACTATCTCATGTGAGAAATCAATACAAAATACACTTTATTATTAATTTTTATGTTATGCAGGTCAGGAACCTTTCACTTTGTTCATTCAGCTTCAAGACGGATTCTGTTTTCCCAGGTGAGAGGATTGTTGATTCCAAAGAAATAAGAGAGACTACAAGTGCAGTGATCCACTTAATTTTAAAATGGTTCCCGTACGTGCATGCATACTCTTGGTAGTTGTACTAAGTTCTGTTTTTTCTCAACGAAACCTGACAGACAGGTTGTAAGTATACTGAGTTACTGAATAAACCCTTCAATGTCAGAAATTTATGGCTTTATTATGTTCTTTATTGCAATCTATTTTTACATGCCGTGTAGTTGGTGTAGTTTGCAACAGTTTTCTTAGTCACTAGGAGTTTTGTAAGCCTGTATTTTTCCTCCTAAGTGTATTCTTTAATATATTATGCAGCAAAATGAAATATTGACCTTAGACACCAATGTAATGAAGCTTGTATGTTAAGGTGTATACATCAAGAAATAGAGTGTAAAAAAATGTTCTTTATTGCAAGAAATTGATTATTTTTGTTTCTTAAGTTTGAAAAATGTTTTCTTTTTCTTTTTCCTAGGAGCTTGAATCCAATGCAAATTCAAACAGCACTCACGACAGTACCTTTCTTTCCATGACGTTTGCCACTCCAACATGCGAAGGTATACAAACAGGATAGGTTGTGATCAATTATATGACAGAATGAGCGCGCTTACGTGTACTGAATTTGATTGCGCAGCTCTGTTAGCTATGTTATAATAGAAAATTATATACCCTAGAGAATGGATACTACTTCTCTCTTCGATTTTTTTCACTTGACTAACCCCTCAAATATTTAATAGATTAATTAACTGTTTGGTGGGTCACTAAATTCATGTAATCCCTCCCCTTTTACATACCTTCAGCCCAAAAAGGTACGGTCCCTTTCAGGCAGAGCCTCCCCATATAGTCCACTATAGCAAGTACCCCCTCCCTATGTCAACAGGTATCATTCTGTTTAAACTAGATGAAACTTTTATTTGACACTACCAGTAATCACCTTCAACTATAAAAGTAATAAATAAAATGCATTTTTTAATGCTGTTGTTCTGGTCTTTTTATGTCTATCTTACTAGGAGATTGCAGCTTAGTCATTTTGTCTGCTTTTGGTATTGTCACTGAGTTTTCTAACCTTTACTTGAAAAAGTTGAATGATGGTAGGTGTGTTGTGCTTCAACTCTCAACTCTCTCCCCCACCCGGGGGCAAGGAACTTAGAAAGATAGCTGGAGTCCATGTTCGAGTTTGTTTAAGACAAAAATGTGAATGCTTTTGGTAGTTATGTTAACTTTTACTATGCAGCAAATTATGCTTCTGACATTGATGTACTGTAAGATTGAAAGTAATTAAGGATACGCCTCATGTGTACATTACATATGTAAGGACAATTCTCACTGACTTACAGTACTTGTGTAATCTGATAACTGAACTGGACTGGACAGACTTTTTCTTTTTAGTTATGTTGATCTTAGGAGATGTGTTCAGTCAGACATCAGTCTACATTGTAAATAACATGTACAACTTACGTGGATATCGGGGGAGGGGGGAGTGTTTGGTTAGTTTTCCTGGTGACTGAGGTGATGTGCCTTCTGAAAGGGAGCCCTAATAGACCTTACTCCTTGGTGAGAATCTCTCAAATAGTAAAGAGACAATCACAATGGAATATCTGAGCCAACTGGTACTGAGCTGCAGTTTTCTTGTTATAATTTTGTTTTAATAGTATAGTTATATTGTATGTTAAATTTTCCTTTGACCATGACAATGTTTGTTCTACTTATTTAACAGCCATTGTTGAAGGAAAGTTTGAACTTGTTACTGAAGTGAGTATTGTTCACTTTAAATGTAGGTTGTGCTTTACTCCAAGCCAGTGGCTTCTTTCAGTTTAAGTAAAAAGAGTTTGTTTATGTATCAACTTTCCCCTGCTGTAAGGATTAGCATGCCAGTTTTGATCATTAGGCCAAAACCCCTATTTTGCCAAGGTAAAATAATCACGATATGCTTAGAGCCTCGGTTCTCATTATTTTTACACTCAGTCCGCATTTTATACCTTAGTCCATATTTTATACCCAGTGTGCAGTCCTTAGCCCATGTTGTATACCCTAATCTGTATTTTATACCCTTCTATAGCCGGAGTCCATGTTTCAGCTGACGGGTTAATTTCCTATCTTATCTTGATTTTAATTTCCAAGCTTCCCGTTGGAGAATTAATATTTTTCACATTTCACGTTTGATAATGATGACATAAAGTCATTGAAACGTCAAGTTGCATGTACTCTTTTATTGTTAATTTTCTTGCTGAAATGTATTTCAAAATGCACTACTAATAAAATTAACATAAGGTAATTAATCCACTTTCAAAGCTACTAAATGAACAAGGCTACATGATTTATAGCTAATAACTAAAAATGATTTTAAATTTTGGAATTTTCCCTATATCTGCAGCTAAGAGGGTTGATCCACGCCCAAACCATAAATCTTGGAGTTGTTCACCAGGAGAAGATATCGGGCATTACCCTTGGACTGCTCTGGGATGCTCCTGTACTCATCACCCATGTAAGTACAATAATTATATTTAAAAAAACACAAAAATTTTTGCTTAACCAGGGGGTAATTATTGAAGCACAATAATTCTTATAATATACACTGCAATCATGGAAATTGATGGAAAAAAAAAACGATTCAATCTGTCCAACAATCTCCCAGCTCAATTGTCCCAACTTAAACAGTTAGAGACTGGAACCCATTCTTTTCCATGTATTGCCATTTGGTCTCTTCGATGTGCCCAGAACCTTCTAGAGTCTTAATATAGAACTTGCCTTGGCATGTTCAGGGTTTTCATAATTTATGAGGTTTTCATTCATGCTCAATTATAAAAAATTGAAACTGATTTTGTTGCCCTCGCTCCCCCCCCCCCCCAAGTGTCCATGTTTATAAAATGTTTTTTGAGAATTTAAGTGAACTCCAAGCTTGCCTGGAACACTGTTTTGCTGGTCTCATGGACATTAGAAACAGCATTTCTGAGAGTTTCATTTCAAAAAATGGTTCTGAGGGAACATGCTCCCAAATGCCGTTACAGGCTAGTGCAGTCACTTCAGCATCCAGAATGACCTCATGGGCGGAAAAAAAATGGTACTGCCCTGCTACTTACTGGTACTTACTTACTACTTACTTCCAGGAAAAACTCCAAAATTTTAGAAAACTATCAAAAACCCTGCATGTTCTGTGTATATATGATGAGATGGTCATGACTTAAGCTAACAGGCATCTTCCAATGACTTCGCTATTGCCTGTTGTGACTCAGAGTTCTTTATTTTGCTATTGTGTTTGGGATCACTGAAGCTGCTATCAGTGATAATAGTAAATGGCTGAATATTACAAGTTCTGCATGTGGTTGTAGGGTGAAGGTGATGCAGCGATTGCTGTGTGGACCAAGCAAGAGCAGGGTGGAATAATTCTCACTGACTCAATCAGCTCATACATCTTAGGAGGTATGTGATCTGCTCTCTCTTGGTTACAGGCCAGGGTATCTATTTTTCCTTAAAATCTGACATCAACCTGTGGACCACTATGTCCCTGTACAGGGTTCCAGATAATTATGTTTTTAAGGCATGGTGTCAAATTCTTGCTGAGCCTCCTGCTAAATCGTTAGTAATTTGTTTTAAAATTGTTGGGTCAGGTAGCTGACTTTGTCAGGTTTTTGAGACCCCTAAGACCCATCTCTTATCTGGAACACTGCCTTTGTTGGTACACCTTTGTTCCTTAAAAATGATAAGGTGAAGCTTAACAGTCTGGACTCCAGACTTATAATTATCAGTAAGCACTTCTTTGGGACCAAGAAAAATGTTAAATTCATATAATTTCCCAGGAACTTTAAATTCTAAAGGTTGTGCTATTTGTGATTAACCAATACTTAAAATGCCAAAGGAAGGCAACAGAAATGGATAGTTGCGAACTATTTAATTCTTCATGTACCCTTCCTTACCAGAAACACATTTTTTTCACATGTTGTCCAATTTGGCACACTCAATTAATTTGAAATAGAAACTTTAATCATGACCAACAAACTAACTTAAAACTACGACTGCATGCCCTTTTGTCCTTGAAGAGTTCAAAAGTGAGAAAAAGAACTCGTTTCTTCCAAGATGTTACATGCGACAAAATGTGATATGCCAAAATTTACAAAATGATATTACAAAGAAAGGAACTAACGAAACTATGCTGCCTAATAAACAAAAGAAACAAGATGTTTCATAATTAAATATTCTTATACAATTCTCTGGTGTCCAACATCATTGTTTCATAATCCATGCCACATTTCATAATCCATTCCCTAAACGGATACTGCCTGAAAAGTAGCATTGTTACTGTGATCATTTGTGCCAAGAGCTGGTCACGAAGATGATAAGGATTATTGTTAAACTTAAAAAAACTGTCAACCCTCTACAAACCGCCGACCGGTTAGCTCAGTTGGTAGAGCGACGGACTACAGTGCGGGAGGTCTTGGGTTCGAGTCCCAGACCGGACCAACACTCAGGGTCTTAAAATAACTGAGGAGAATATGGTGCCTTTGCAATTACATCTGCAAATGGTTAGATATTCTAGTCTTCTCGGATAAGGACGATAAACCGTAGGCCCCGTCTCCTGCATCTTCAGTGTTATGGTCAGCAGGGGACGTAAAAGAACCCACACACTTATTGTAAAGAGTAGGGCATGGAGTTCCCGGTGTTGTGGTCTGGTCTTTGCCCGTTGTACTGTGCTTACTGTGAAATGCTCGGAGATATTAGCTATATAAGCTACTCTTCAAATCCGAGGGTAAACAAAGTGATGATGATGATGATGATACTAATGGCTACCCCTCCATCACACCCAGTTCTCTACAGTGGATTTTTGGTCCCCACCCTTCCCTTCCCTGTTGTCGAACCCGAGACCTCCCACACAACAGTCCAGCTAACCGGTTGATCCATCACTTTGATTTAAAACTTTCTACAACAGCTCTACCTCCTTTAAACCACCTGCCATGTATAATTTCACCCCTGGGTGGCCATTGCACACTGTAGAAAGGTTCAACTGTAATAACTTCTGGATAGATGGTATTAAATTTCCTTTTTTGTTCCTTCTCTTAGGATCTGTTGTTGTTAAAGCAAAAATGTCAAGTGATGGACATTTTCTTGTTATCCTAGATGACAAGGTTAGGATGATGTTTTGTCATTTTAATGAAAACTGTGATGCTGAGAACTAATAAATATATCATTCTGTATTCTGTAAAAGATGCTTGAAATCACATGTGAAAATATTTTTTTACGAAATCATTGTTGCTAATGAGTTGCTAAAATTTGTTGGTGTTTTGTTAAAACATCTTTGAGTTTTCAAGAGTCTTTCAAAATAATTATGTTTGGAACATCTGAAAAAGACCATTTAGTTTAACTTTAAGAAAACCAGAATCTTCAGACTGGAAATAGTACTTAGCCAAAATTCAGTCAGAGTAACCAATTTAGCTGGGCACCTTAAGCAGAAAAGGACTTGCTTTTTAGAGACCATTATTTTTTTAACTCACTTTTCAGAAGCTGTTTCTTGTCAGCAACATTCTTGTATATCGGTATACATGAAACATTTAGACTATGGTATTTATTATTATGATAATTATGATTTTGCTTGAAGAACATGTTGAGTTTGTGGGATGTTGCATCTTTAACAATGATTGCATTTTGGCCACACCTTGCTGTGGATGACTTTCTGCTGTTGAGTTCAAGTAATATCCAAACTCCTGGAATGTCCAAGTATGTACACTAGTCATCTCATAAAGTTTGTATAGATCACTTGAATGTTTATACCAGTGTCATGGGCTGCAGAAAAATTTAAAGCTTACATGTATGTACCATACTTTCTCGATTAAACGCTAATTTTGGCTTTTGAAGGTGGCATTGAAAATAGGCCTGTCAGGTACATGTATTTACCGGTATTTGAAGTGTAATAAGTTGTAGGTAGATGTATTTTAGCCAGATACAACCCTGTACATGTACAGTCCGACCTCTATTAAGCGGCCACCTATTAAGCAGCCACCCTCCATTAAGCGGCCACTTACCAAAGTCCCGATTTATTTGTCACTAAACTGCTGTATTTGATACCTCTATTCAACGGCCACCTCTATTAAGCGGCCGCGGCCACCTTTTTGCTGTCGCAAGTGTATTATTTATATGGTTTTTTAACTCCATTAAGCGGACAGCAAGTTATCTTTCCAAGCGAAATGGTGACAGATGATTATATCGTCCGTGAAATATCTTGAGCTAAATTTTTTCACATACTAACTGTTGATGCAAAAGGCCTAAGAAACTTGTCAACAATGTTTTGCATATTTTTCTGTACATTATCAACCCGAAGAAATACTGTACATTTCAACTACGTGCCCTCTGTGTTAGAGCTAGAACTATGCATGGGCTGGAAATGCACTTGGTGATTTGTTACAATGAATTTTGGATTTATCTTTATATATGTTCACTTTTTAAAAGCATTTTGCTATATAGAGTCAAAAAAATCATGTTTACTGCCATTCCTATCCAATTTATATTGTACCTCTATTAAGCGGCCAACCTCTATTAAGCGGCCACTTTTCAAAGTCCCGAGGGTGGCTGCTTAATAGAAGTCGGACTGTATTTCAAAAATAATGAATGAAAGCTGTTGCTTGGTGAACATCAACCTCAAATAAACTGCAGAAGTCAAATATGCCGGGTCCAGCAGGCTAAGTTTGAAATAAATGCCGGGGGTGTTTTATCGAGAAAATACGATAAGTGTAAGCTTACCTTATGTTCAATCTACAAGAGACAACATGAGTTTGAAAAATAACTGTAAAGTGCAATCTTTACTGAAGTTCAAGGGTGAAGTGACAGAACCCATCACAAGACAAACTTTAATTACACTGTACATGTATTACACATGTACCATGTTTGCATAATGATCCTTAAGTAGAAAGTTGTATGGTAGCTATGACGATGCACAGAAAATTATTTTGTTATTTGAAGTACAAGTATTATGAATCCAGGGTTGGCCAAATGGGGTGGTTTTATTGATAAGCCTAAAGCAAAGTACTAAATATAACCAACAAAAGAGAGCATTTGCCTCAGAGCAAGGATAAATGGAAGGAATTTAAACCGTGTATTGATTATTTTTCCAAATTTTTCTCCCCCCCCCCCCCACCTTTTAGTGTTTTGACTAAGTGAAGTAAATGTAGTGCCAATATGCCAATGAGCATCTGGCAGGACTTTGGTGACCACTGTTAGCAGTTGTGTTAGTGTTGTTGGCAGTGACTGATGTGAAGATCTAACAAAAGCCATCTACAGAACTTAAGGTGGCTGAATACAGTTTTTTCGTGGCTCAATGGCGCGCGCTACGATTTTCTGCTTGACGTCATTATTGCTCGCGCGGCTTAAAATGGCGCTAGCAACTCTAAACAGAAACAAAAAAGAGTTCCATCTGTTTTACCGCGCTTTACCAAATTTTTGTACAAAAGAAAACTTCAAAATACTTTCAGATAGGTCTTGAAACCTGGGACGAAAAACAATACGACAAAAAAGGTGGATAAACAACCGTCAGAGAAGTGCTAATTCTGTTTTTCATTATGGCTCGCGACGCATGGCGTCATATTAGCGCGCGCTCGCACGCGCAATTTGATTCGCTTCGGAGGTCGTAAAAGCCAGATTTTGATCCAGATTTCCTTGAAAACCTAGCGTACAACCTAATATGAAACTTTCACAATTAAATTTAAGGGATGAACCACGTCCACAGCCAAAATTTTGAAAAAATCTGTAAGACAGATTTTGAGCTATTTTAAAAATTGGCAAAATGTCACATTTTCCTATTTTGCAAAAAATCTGTCTTACAGATTTTTATATTATTTGGCATGAATGATAAATCAAAACCAATTTCTTATTTCTGAAATTTTGAGGTAGGGTCATACGGGTAGATTTTGAGAAAAACGCCGTTTTAACTACTAGTGCCAGTCCCCTCTTAAGCACTCGGCCTTTCATTTAAGCTGTGTATTAGCATTTTTATTTTTCAAATATCGCATTAGATGGTTTTAGGATGTAACAAACAGTGATAAGAGAAAGACAAAACCTTTTTGGAGATTGTACAATAGAGTTAAAGGTTGGACTGATTTGCCCTCTCAAAACTGTATTAAGCCACCTTAACCTTTTTTGGTAGTACAAGTAATTTATTGTTTTAGTTTTAGTATGTCCAGGGATGTAGCTAAGAAAACACTCAGCCGTCTCATCAACAAGCCCAGATAACTATTCTGGCCTTGGCAGCTCTAAAAGTTTACCTAAGTCTCTGTTTTCATGTGAAATTTCAGCCGGTGAAATTAGCCGGCAGCTGGCCCTTAGTGACATTCCTGTATGTCTAATCTCCTTGTGTTGATAAATAAAGTTATAAAAAAATTCACCGATGTTTTTCCATGTTTTCAGAACTGATGATAATTACAAGCTTGTTGTTCTCACAACAGCTAATAATCAGGTAGGGCTGAGCTTTACTGGGTACAGCATTAGAAGTCCTGTAAGTGTTATGCTCATCGTTGAGAAATGGTTTTGTTAAGGGCCAAAGTGTATTTTTATATACAAATCATTAAAACTTCTGCCAGAGAGCACTTGTTGAGTATGTGTTTGATACTTTACCTTGTTCCAAAAGGTTACTTTCCTTGGAAAACAAGTCAGTTAAAATTGCACTATTGGAAGGGGCTCTACTCAGTAAACATGGCTTTGAAAAGTTAAATGCCAATTAGACATGAAGGAAAACTACAAATAATTGTCTAGTTTGGTTAGAAACACTGTGCTAGTGCACTGTAGCCACATGAAAATGTATAAAGAAGGTGTTACCATGAGAAATTCACATGCACAAGGCTTAATTTTCATCACATTGTAACCAGGTGTTTGCATTTTGCAGATGCGGTATCTTCAAGTTTACGCATTTCCAACCATGAAGCAGATGTATTCTCTTCAGATTGGTGGTTGCTCCATCTTAGCTGAGTCTCCATCAAATCAGGTTTGTTTTTGTACACATTCATTTGTTTTTTGAATACTTTATAGTTTCATTCAGGTATTGGAGAAGGGGACAAACACATCCTCTTTGTACTTGAAAGAAAGGGCTGGAGACATGACATATACATGTAAGCTGCTTGGCCTTGCAGTAATGCTTTTTGTCAACTTGATTGTTAAAAGTAATAGGGTGGAATCGCTTTGTAATGAATAACGGAGGGCTTTTGTTTACACTGGGGCTTAATATTTTGGGGTTCTGCAAGTTCTGCTATATACATTTAATTGTTACTTTGGCTACACTGAAGAATACTGTTCTAATTCATATTACTGGGGACTGCTGCCGGCAATCTTCTGAGCAAAAGGTCATGTCTGTCCATTGTGACTGGTAGAAATTCGATCTAATTTATTTTCAGTTTTTCAAGATTCATTGGTTATTGCCACAATTATGAACGACATCAGAGAAAAGCGCTAGATTTCATTAGTTGGGTTTTGAACTTCAGAGTCTGTGTGTTAGCAAAAGGCTCAATACCGGTAATATTTGTTTTTGCAAGCAGTCTTCTTTTGTTGACATGCTTGCAGCGCCTGCATGTACGTGTATCTACGTAGATGTACAATTATGACATATATTTTTTCTAAAATGTTGCTTGTGAAGAGTTTGAGGACCTGAATGGTGCATGTTGTTTGTTTACAGGAGTCAATCTACTTTATTGAGGGTGTCAATAACAATCTAAACGCCAGGTAAGCTTGTTTCGAAGCTGTTGTCATTCGAACTGGCATTTCGTTGGCTCGTTGAACATCACTGTACTGTTTGTAAGTTTGTTTCATGACGTACAAGGTCATTGAATGAAAATCAAAAGGTAAATGATTCCTCATGACTGCCAGGTGGAGGAAATGGCAGCTAGCTTCTAAAGAATAATACTACTAGCTCTGCCAAGTTTTTCTAACAAGTCATTGCTGCTCAGTCATGCACCTGGGAGAAGTGAGACACTGAATATAAATAGGATAACAAGAGGAGTTTGGCCAGGCTCATACCCCTGCTCTTTGGATAGGGAGTCCAAATCTAACTGTTAGACATCCCTATTTCATCCTTAGAAGACACCACTCTAAAATGGTCAACCAGAGTTTGTCCCTGCCTCACTTTAGTCATTCCACTGTAACCTAACTCTCTTTAAGATAGATACCTCTCTTACATGTATACACACAAAAGACACTTTAACCCTGCGATGTACATGCAGAATTCATACTCCGACTGTGGTACAAGGGGGGTAATAGAATGGAACCCCTTTAAGGTTCTCGTTCTGTTGATGTGCAGCAAAATTATTTTGCACTGAGTAAAAAGCCCTTAGCTTACTCTACAAGATGACATAAGAAACACAAATTCTAATCTTCTTTCTTTTTGTTGGCTATGACGTCATATGAATGTCATTAGAGCCGCCATCTTGGATACACCATCTTGGATTTCACTATTTTCTAAGAGAGTCGGAAAATAACAGAAGTTGGTACAAAATCAAACCAGAAATTAATGGCTTGTAAAATGAAACGAATTGTTCAATTTTGTAACAAAATGGAATATAAAGAAATGTCAAAAATGATGATTTTTGGACAAACCTGCTTGTAATTATGGTGTTGCCATGGCAAAGTCAAAAATCATATACACTTACCAGTTGACATTGCAAAATTTCTACATGGGTGGAATAAGCAGCACTGAAAGTTTCAGTGTCTTCCATCATAGAGTTAATCCCATTCCCATTCACCTCTCTTTGTTCTTCCAAGGGTTAAACAGTCAGTGGACACTTATTTTTGAGAGCAAATTGTCAGAAAACACAGTAGGGAAGCAAATTGTTTCTTTTAAACTTGGAAAATATTCAGTGACATGTGGAGTTTGTTTTTGTTTGTGAAACATTTGTCACTTGGATGTAGTAGTAGAGCCAGGGCAGCCAGCCAGAGCCAGAACGTACAATACACTTGACTGGCTTCATGGCTAATCTGAAAGTAATGTGAGTTAGTCATCCATAACCAAACAAAAAAAACCTCTATTAACCACATGAGAGTGCTCCAAAAGGAAAACCCTTGTTTTGGAAATATGAAGAAGCCTCAAGAAAGAAGAGTAAAATATTCATTAATGTTAGCTATTATTTGACAGTAACTGATTTATGACAATGTCTACTTCAGGGCAAGTGATGCAGGGCAGATCTCTTGCCTGAGAATCAGGTCTCTAACAGAAGCTCTTCCTGAGAACAGGTAACATGCACCATCTGACGTACTCATTTTTTTTGTTAAACAGACCAAAAAGGGGGTTGGTTCTGTTTGTAGGACTGTGTTGCAACCTGAAATAATTCTTAACAAAGCATGTATGTTTCCATATAGGTTGTCCAGGTTGCTTCACAAACAGAAGTTTGATGAGGCTGAAAGGTTTGCACGGCAGTTTAATCTAGATATTGAGGTAAGAAATTGAGTGCTGTAAGACATTGAGTAAATGTACATAATTATTTATACAACAGGTTTTGTTTGCTTTATGTAAAAGATTTTTTGCATTTTCAAGTAACTGTACTTTATTTCTAAACAGCACTAAATGCAGCAAGCATTAGTTCGGGTCATCTTCATCATGTTAATTATGTAAAGATTTAAATTATAAATTAATAACAGTTACTCTTTTTGTTCCTTAGCTTGTGTACAAAGTCAAGGCTAACTGGCTGCTAGATAAAGTGTCACCATGGAGTTATGAGAACAATCATGGGCAAGAAAATGATGCCTTGGAAGGATTTTCTCTCGCCAAATTAAAGGATTGCCTTGCCCAAATAAAGGTAACAGTTAAAGTAGTTATATTTCAAATAAACGAGACAGCCAAGTGATTTTCGATTCATAAGGAAATGGTTGGAGTTGTCAGTTACAATCTCTTACTAGTAGATGGTCTCTTACACTGTAATACTTGTCCTGTCAGCCTAGTCTCATGTTTTTGCTTTGTCCCATACTCAGGACATAATGAACTTTACATCTTATTTATTGCACTGATGTTATTAATGGTCCCGGAGTACACTCACACTTATCCTCTTTGCTCCTGTAAGTGGAGCATAAGGCTGCAAAATAGAATCAAAATATTTGACCACTTTCCTGTTATCTACTTGCTTATACTTACCGGTATCTTTTAAGTTAACAAGATGTTCTTTGGAGTTGCCATTATTTTGAATGCATTTCTTACATCTTATTTCTTACATCTATCCATGGGAAAGTATGTTACACTGTCAGTATACATGTAGTTTTGTGCTTCTATAAATCATCATATGAGTCTGCATGCCACTGCACATCACCTTTGCAAGTTCGCCCATGTTAGCCTAACATGTGGATGAAGCACATTCTCTACTTTTCACTTATGTACCATGACTGGAGAATTATCTGGAATAGGTTTGAAATGTACCTTTATATGACACACCACAGGTCATAAGCATAGTGTGTTCATTTTAGGATGATGAATATGTCTGCAGATGTTGCCTGCAAGCTGCACTCCCTTCTCTTGAGGAAACATTTGATTTGCTAAGCTATGCTAGAAAAAGGGTAAGTCAATACACCAAACCAGCTGTCCTTGGATAATTATTTTAAGGCGCTTTAAGGATGATCAAGGTTGTATTATTGGTTGGAATAGAAACATCATTGTTTCTTGGTAAAAAGGGATGTGAGGTCACAACTGAAACCCAAGCCAAGTTGGAATAGGTCCATTTCACAATTTGGCTTCATAAACTTTAATGACATCCTCATCTTGTTGGAGCAATTAAGGGCTACCTTAACTCCAGGGTCCTCTTCCCTTTTTAATAAAAAAACAACCTATCTTGTCTGCCCCTTTTGTTTGTTCGTTTGTTGGTCTGTTCATTAGTTCTTGGGTTTTGTTTGTTAGTTGGTTGGTTGGTTTGTTGTCATTGACGTTATTGATTAACTTCTTTACATTGCTTACATGTATCTTCCTTTCCTAGATTTCTACTAATAATGGTGTACAGGTACAGAAGGAAGGTCCATGTGGAACACCATCATGTCTGCTGACTGAGGTGAAGATCATACTAAAGCCTAGTCAAACTGCCCCAACTGCTGAACTTTAATCCAAAATCTTTCAGTGTTGTTGGACCTTTGTAGGCAAACAAATGCAACTTGTTGGACCGATATGCACATATGTTGTGTCGAAGTTTCATCCAAAATTTTCCAACAACATCTCCAAACTACAGTTGAGTTCAATTCCTTGTCACACTTAACAGCTAGCCTGCGAGCAGGCTCTCTATTCGGGGGAAACGTGAACATATTATTATTGAACTCCTCGAGCGCCGAAGGCGCGATCCCACGAGTGCCGAAGGCGCGAGTGCGTGGGCGAAGCGAGCCCCCAGAGGGAGAGCCTGCACGCAAGCCATTGAATTTCAAATCCGGCCCCTCGAAATGTGACAACTTGTTGACAACTCGCTACGCTTCCGGTGTCAATATATCGATCGATGGCTCTTCATAGATCGATCGAACGCTCACGCGTTTATTTCGAAAAAAGTTGTAAACAAAGAGAGTGAATGTTCCTGTATCTGCAAGTGTACATTTTTGGTAAAATGTGGAACTGGTAAATAGGTTCGCATGTAAACGGAAAATTTATTTGAAGCGTCAAATCGCGATGGGAGCCGCGGACAAATGATGACAGATGTACGAACAAATTGAAAAACAATTCGCAAAATTGTCTAGTTTGTCCAGCCGTGTGTGCGATTCGTGTCCTCAAAAAAATTAGAAAATCGAACTTAACTAGTGAGCATCACTCTGCGAACGGCATTTGTAAAGCTGCTTTATTCTCCTGCGCGTTTCGTCCGACTGTCGCGGACTTCTCAGCCAATGCAAAATCAACTGCGAACTGACACTCGTAACGCCGGTTAAATCTCGCAAAGCAACACAGTTTAACCCATCGATTGTCCCTCCTTCACCTGGTCTTCAATTATGCTGGAAAGTGGGCATATTACTAAAACGATAGTGTCTGAGAGTCGCTCGTAAACTTTCTTCTCCGCCATTGCCACTGCAAAGAGTTGAAATATGAAGCAATTGCCGTAACCGGTTTGCATATCCGCAAAAACATCTCGTCCTTCTAGAAGACAATTTACTGCATCTTCCTGTTCTTGGTTTAATTTAAGGAGAATCAAGAATCGTTAGAATCAAGCGAAAGTTTCCAAAATTCTTCATGAACGCTGCTGAACGAACTCGCGTACCTATTCACGGACGCCGGCCGTAGTTGATTTGGCTTTGATATGGACTCTGGTTTTACTCACATTAATTGAGCCTGTCATTTTTGACCAATCAGAGTGCTGCGTTCGTGGACGAACGCGCCGGATTTGAAATTCAATGGAGTGCGTGCAGGCTCTCAAACGGAAGTCAAACGGTTTCTCGATAAGGGTAAAACCAAAGACTATGCAGGGACTGCCGCTTTCAATGCCCTATTACCCCTTAGCAGAAGAAGGCTACGGAGAATCAACTTAGAGCATTTAAAATGGACTCACCGTATCAAACGTGATGCACTACACCGTGAAGTCATGAAAACTCTTCGCCGCTTCATTAACGAAGACGACATGGGTTTTGACGAAGCGGCCGAGTCAGCGGTGGAGAAACGGAAATTCCTGTTAAACAGAGTCATGACAAAGAAATTACTCCGCGATGAGCCTGATGATGACGAAGAAGAAGAAGACGAAAGAGAAGAAGAAGTTGAAGCCGCAGTGTGATACAATGATTTAGCCATGCGACTCTTATAAGAAGGTGTGATCGTATGGTTAAACTTATTATTTGTAAGATGTCACACAAGATGGATTGCTCCAACAAATCACCGGAGAGTGACATGTCACGCAAGATGGATTGCTCCAACAAATCACCGGAGAGTGACAAGAAGGCCGTGAGAAAGAGTGCATATCAGAAAAGATATTATGCAGAGAACAAGGAGCGAATCCTGGCCCAGCACAAACAATGGCGTACAAATAATGCTGAGCGCGTCAGCAGTTACCGAAGAAAATACCGTGAAAACAACAGGGAACGGATCAACGAACGATTGAAACAATATTACGCAAAAAACAAGGAACGGATCAATCATTTGAAAGACTCCGCGGTAAAAAGCAAACAGAAAAAGAGCAGAATCGAACACGGGCCCAAGGGCCTGAGAATGTGCAAGTGGAGACGAGGCCCATTCCCGCCGGTCATGTGACAATTTTTTTCTTTAATTGTGAAGCTTTCGTATAAAGCGCTATATAAACAATTTCATTAATATTATTATGTGATTATGTTTTGTGAAATATCAAATGTTGAAGATTCGCCCTATTGGCAAAGACTGGTATTGAATTTCATTGGCAGAGATGCCAGTACCTCGGAGCAAATTGAAAAAGAGAGGTGATCTGGGGATCAATCCATTGGACAAAAAATTCCAGTGTAAACAAAGTTGTTGTCTTGTAAGAATAAAGCTGGACAAAAACATCAAGTGTAAATAACTTTACTGCCTTACAAAAACAAACCATTAACCCATCCAAGCACTGATTGAAAATTGTGAGTGAAGACCCTCAATTTTTATACTCTCGATTCGATTCCAACCCTCCCTCGGTTTGGACAAAAAGGGGGATACCCCCCCCTCCTCCCCTTACCCACTTTCTTATGTTATAAAAGGAAGAGCGATAGCCAGGCACGTCATTCGCAGCGCTCTACCATTGAGATAGTGTCAGGCGAAGGGGGACACCCCCAGCACGCCACTTCTTTGATGACGTCAGATTAAGGGGATCACCCCCTCTTTGACACGTCACTACTTTGATTGCGTCAGGTGAAAAAACATGCGTCGCCTGCAAACAACGGTAACTAAAACACGCTTTGCTCCATCGTGATCCCTCACACTATGTTAAAATTTCCGGTCAATAGGACCCGAGGCACACAATGTAAACAGGTTTTTCGAAAATAAATACTTTGAACATTCTATTTCCGGTTCTTCACTTTGTTCCTTCTTTTTGCGTACAAGAGGAGGATCCCCTCCCACCCCGTATTGTCACGCAACAACAGATTTTGAATTTTTAATTTACAATTTCCGTTGCTATGTCATCACTCGGTTGCTATGGTTTCTCACTTCATCTATAACATTTTTCAAAATAAATACTCTATTTCCGTTTTTCCTTTTCCGGTTTTTCTACTTCCGGTCATCCATCAATTCGGCATTGTGACGTCCTCGTAACATGAAAGCGAGGTTTTAGAGTCTAAACAACCTATGACGTCATCGTAGCATAAAAGCGAGGCTTTAGGCTCTAAACAACCCTCAACACCCGTAGAAGTGAACAGTTGAACTTTGATCCACACATCTGTGATATCATTTTGACCAATCAGCTTGCAGAGTTTGCCATGTTCCAATGCTCAAAGTTTATCGATACTAAGTCGAAACATCTTCGGATCTTCTTCGGAAATCTTCGGGAATCTTCGGGAAATCTTCGGGAATCTTCGGAAATCTTCGGAAATCTTCGGTATTTAGGATCTATATGGGCGTACAAGACTACTCTTATTTTTGAGATACTTCTTGGCTAACAATAATAGCTTAACTAAGTCAAATTACAAATATTTGCTGTGGAAGGGTAGGTATGTAAGAGATTGTACATTTTATTTTCTGCAGGTCCTGGAAGCACTGGATAGACTAGCAACATTTGAGATGGCATTTGGAATTGAAAGCTTTAGGTGTGACACTCCTTGTGACGCAATGTTTGTCATACTTTCATATTGTTGTGGGGCTTAATTAACTGTCACTTCACACTTGTTGTACTTTTTAACCAAAACATAATTATCTTTTTTTCATTACTTTGCAGTGGTACTCAATGGCAGTATTTTGTCTCAGCTGATCTCCTTGTTGAGCTTACAAAATGTCTGCTGTCCAGTAAAGTGACAAGTGCTGTGATAATCTGGAGAAGACACCAGGTAAATTATACCCTGCTTTCAGAAATTCGTTAAATCAAGAAAAGTTTTGGTTGGGATATGGCTCCAAGCCAGTAAAGACTACAGTAATGTACTATCATGAATAGATTGTCTTGCAAAACAAAAGTACTACAGGTGAACTGGAATTAACTGCAGGTGGAGCATCATGGAAGGGGAATTATAGCTTTGTACCATTTCAATTAGTTTTCCCAGCTAATCGAACTCTACATGTTACTGTACACAAGTTCTGGCTCAACTCAACATGTTTATATGGCATTTGTGTGAAATTATAAATCTACTTCTGAGTGACTTTTGTACCACTGTTGACAGATTCAAACAAATAAGTAATGGTGTCCACCATTGTACTTCGTACTTGTAATTGTGACATGCTTTTGCATGATTTACTCTGAGCTCTCCCAAAAGGGGTTGTACCCACGTCGTTCTGCACACTGAGCAGACCCTCTAACACTAAGCTTTAGGAGACTACTAAGAGCTAGATCATATAGCTAGGCATAAGTCTCAAATGTGACAGTTTTCCAGCTTACTGCTGAGAGTAGCTTCTTGTCAGTATACAAAGATTTACCAATATACTTGTTCTTAAATCATTAAACAGTTTAAATCCCAATGTTTTATATATAATACACCTTTGTATCATAGAGTCAATTTATAGCCCAGTTCAGCATAGAAAAACTGGAGTCCCTACTTGGTTCAATATCTCAAGGCTTACCTTCATCCACCATTATTCCCTGGTTACAAGATGACCTTGTGCCATTTGTCAGTAAGGTCCTGCCGCAAGGTCTGGTAAGTTTAACTTTGTGAGTTAAAAAAGCCTTCCTATTGCCATTAGAGGCAAATTTCACCAAGTGAAGTCTAAGTGCTGACTCATTGATGTCTTGAGGTTTTGGATGTTTGAGAGAAGTAAAAAAAAAACATTTATATCCAATCCCACAAACCATCTCTCATTGCAGACAGAGGTGAATGTAGGTATAAACTAGTGCCTGTATGGAACTCTGCACTAGAGAGCCAAATTTGGTGGAGAAATTGATGGAACTCAACAGAGCACTGAGTTGAACTCGGCAGAGAACTAAGTCAAGTTTTTCATTAAGTCCTATCAATGGTTAAGTGAACAATCTACAGACGTGGACTTAAGCTCAATTTATTTATCATAACTCTTTTTTAATGAGACACAAAGCTCCCTTTTTTCTAATTAACTTTATGTCAGTTATCTGTCGATAATTAAAATTATGCCATTTTAGGCAGTCCTGCAAAGCAGACAAGATACTCTTAAAATATAGATAAACCTTGTTAAGTTTTTAGTGGCGAACAAATTTGGAACCTTGTGCCATTAACAAAACTTTTCCTGAATGCATTGTCAACCTTAGTCATACATACATGGTTTTGATGAAAGAAAGTAATTGTACTTACAGTGAAGGTAAAGAGGCTTTAAAAACCTTTGCTAAAAAATGATGGACCATCACAGTCAACTTCCACTCTTACAAACACGTTTGGGACCAAATTTGGTGACCGTATTAGAGAAGTCTGTAATGTGGGAAGTTGTTTTCAGTAATTTTTCTTAACCTGGACTTTGACTCCTGTCTGTAATAGTGAAGTGTCTGTAAGGCAGGGGTGACTGTAGGGCATCACTACATAATGCATTAATTTTGCTTTCTCACCTATGTTGTATTTTTGTGTATTCAGAGGATGTTGGCCAGTTGGCTGGAACAAAGAGCAAGAAATATGGAGCTTTCAGAAAAGGTCAGGAATTGACACCTTACTCAAACTATAACAAAATCGTACAATCTGATTGGTCACCCTCAGGCCTGATTTTTTTTCTTTCGGTTTATGCAGCTTGCTTGTAACTGGACAGTGTCACTGCACAGTGTACACTTATGTATGTAATTGATAGCCTGCGTAGGCTTTGTTGGAGTTTAAAGTGAAGTGCGCTCAAGCAAGTGGCAAAGCTGCGAGAGGCTTGGGGAAGAGGAGTTGAAAAACCGCCTGCCCTCTTCCTCCCCAAGCCCCTTGCGGCTCCGTCACTTGTTGTTGCCGCTTCGCCGCTTGCTTGTGGGTGCCTTAAACCCCAACAAAACCCCCAGCTAAGCAGGCTACCCCACAGATCACTCATATGAAATCTTGCACACCTAATTCTCTCCTATTACCATTAGTATAACATTATTCGTTGGGTTCACCAACCTAGGTTACCTTCAACTTGTAATTAGGACTTTGTTTGTCTATCAACACTATAAAACCATTTTTATCTAAACCCATGTCATTTTGTTTTAGGAGGGTTGGCCACAAAACGCTCTGCAACTTGCTAGTGTTCTTCTGTCAGCATCAAAGACTGTATCAGGGAGTGCTTCAGGAAGAGGACTTGCCACACCAGCACAGTTTGTTGACCAAGTACTTAACCTAAATATTAGCGTTTTGTCTCATGTTATAAATACATGATCATTATCAGAATTGATGTGCAGTGGCTTGTGTTATGGTTCATTACGTCATACTATATTATGTATTGCCAGGATGTGAGCCTGCGACCTTGTACACGTGCTAGAATACAGCTTTGAGTTTGGCCATCTTGTGTGTTGTTGTTGTTGTTGCATTTCTCCCTCGAAAACATAACAGCTTGCATTTCCATAAGACTTTTTATAACTGGTATCATTTATGTGAAATCCATTTAACAATTTGCTTTTTGCTTCTGTTGGTTAGCTGCAGCTGCAAAGAAGCCTCAAAACCTGATACATTGAGCTTACCAACAGTAGTTGTCCCAAAGTCGTTTTAGGTTCTTTGGGTGCTTGGAATCCTTTCAGATACTGACTCTGAAGTTCCTTCTCTGTACAAACTGCTTTGCAACGGCTAACAACAGGTTTTTACTATCTATATTTTATGTTTTAGGTCTGCGGTCTTCCTGCAACAGCAAGAACTCTTTTAAATAATGGAAGAAACAGCTTGGTATGGTTATTAATTGAGAAGATTATCGTTTAGACTTTGACAGTGGCAATTTCTCAGTCTCTAGTGTGGCATTTACAATACACACATAGTGCATTAACAAATTCCTTTATTTTTTAGCAATTAAATTACTCAAAACTTTAAAATGTCATAATTTTTTATTTTTCCTTGCAAAGTACTTACCAGTGTACGTTATTTGTCACATTCAATGGCAACAATTTCAGACAATACAAATTGTTCATGAACTTAAAACATTGAGTAACAAGTAAAAAATTAATCTTCTCCATCCCCCTCCTTCCACTTCTTTCACCTCCCTTTCCTTCTAGTTGGCCTGGAAAGGGAACTGTAGAAATTAATAATCATTATAATCACTTAAATATGGGTTTAATCTCAAATTATGCTAAGAATCTCAACAATTTTGAACAAACTGAAGACTCTCGATAGTCTTGCTACCCAGTGTTGACATTCATTTTGTATGTCCATCTATCTTTCAGAATGTTGACGATGAATTAGCTAGCCTGATGAACATGGTGCAGCAGCTGACCGATCTTGTTGACCTGCACAACAAATATTGCTGTAAAATAACACTTGCTGAATTCTCTCAGGTGTTGTAACAGTTTCCTTGTTGTTTCAAATTATAATGGAAAAGGGGAAAAAAAGGGGAGAAAAGACGCGGACATAGAAACAGCTGAGTTCTACTAAGTCAGTTATAGTGAATTATGAATTTCTGTGACAATTTTTGTTCCTGGTAACTGTAGTTGCTGTAAGTTGAATTTTTTCACATTGGTGTGAAAATTCCTACTGGTCTTCTAGTGTAGCAGTTGCTATTGTTTGGGGGCTAGGGGCATTGTTCTTGTTGTTTGTTCTATTGTTCTCTCAAATAGTAGCAAGCAATTCATAATCATGGGAGACCTTCCGAGATCTGCTACCCAACCCATTTTTACTTGTAGGCACTTTCTGATCTGCCACATGTTTTTTACTTTCATTCCCTGGTTCTAGGAAACCACTGCTACCATTGTGTTTCGCCTGCTGGACCGTGTGGTGGCTGCTGAACTCATACCAAATGCCATTGCAAAGTACATAGCTCCTTATATGGCCCATCACAGCCTTGATAGGGACACCATGCTTTTGCAGTACATAGAGGTAAAGAAAATGGGAGTTTTCTTTAATAATAAAAATTATAGGAAAAATATAGGGACTGAATAGAAAAGTTATTTTGAGGACAGGCATTTGTAGAACACGGGGTGGGCTTGCAAGCAGTAGCAAACTGTGAGATTCATCTATTTAGATTACATGCTGTTCGTTTCATTGTGTGCTTCATATATCATTTTATTCATGTACATTACTTATGACCCTATTTGTTTCATGGGACCTGCTGAACTTACAATATGATATTACTCCCAATATGTGGCTTCATAGGTCAGTTAGCAGAGCATCACTGGGATAACACAGTTTTTTTCTCTTGAGTGGGGGGTGGGGAGAATCTTGTCGAAGCTCTGATGTTTTCCAGGCTACTTTACAAAGGCAATCAATTGCAGGCAATTGAAGCAATTGCATAAATTTTATTCATCAATATTGGTCGCCCGTCAGAAACAAAAGATTTATTGAAAGTCAGATTTCAAATTTCAAGTACAATGCCAATTTGGATCTTATGTTGTTACATGATTGTTTCTTTAGTTTGTTACTTGAGAATCATTTTTTTTGTGATAACTTGGTGAGCTTTAGTTCTCTCATTGTGCTCTGTTTCTTAGGACTTGTTTAACAGGAGTGCTGGCTTCTATTCAGCGTTGTCTAACTCGTTATGGGAAGCCAGAGTTATTGCAGTCATTTCTTGCATCAAAGAGAAAGAGGTTAGATGAAACGTTTTCTGTACCTAGAGTGAATGATTTACTTAGATCAACCTCTGAGAAACACTCAAATTTTGGAATGTACAAACTTGAATTTACCCAAGAACACAATGTAGTATCCACACATGGCCTGAACCCAGAGCACTCAATCCGGAATCAGGCACACTAACCATTCGGCCAGTCCAGGAATGTCGCTAAGGGCCAGCTGCCGGCTAATTTAACTGGCTGAATAGAACTTAAATCCGGCTGCAATTTCACATGAAAACAAAGAGTTAGGTGTAAACTTTTAGAGCTGCCAAGGCCAGAAAAGCCAGCTGGGCTTGCTGATGAGCCGGCTTAGTGTTTTCTTAGCTACATCTCTGCCAGTCTGCACCTCTTACAAACATGAACCAATGATGGGAAGTTGCAAACTGGTATCTAACTCAGGGTCTGTCCATGTATATGGCTTATCTGACCTCATGTTTATCAGTTCGCCAAAAAGTTACCATAAATTTGGTGGATGGATGGCCTTTAAAAGCTCAATAAGTTACCGTACATGGACTACTATCTTTGGAAAGGGGTTCTCAAAAGGTAGGGTGGGGGGGGGGGGGGCAATGCGTATGTTGATGTAAGTCAGTTCAAATTTTTTCTGATTTACAACTCAACACTTTTTCCTTTTAGTTTTTTTTTGTGCTCATTAACTCTCTTTTCTATCCAGATTCGTTGCAAAGCTACTTTAGAGGTAATGCGCCATGCCATGATTCCTTGGAGTGATAGTGTTGAGAAACTGGTTACTGAGTTCATGGCAGCCTATCCAAAGTAGGTACCCATGACATGACTGTTATATATATTAATGATATGATGATGGTGATGATGATGATGATGATGATTTCAACAGGGACCGTATTCAATAGCAATGCTCTCAATATTGTCATTTAGGATTTTTACAGATATTTGTCAAATAGGCAAAGGTTTTCTTTTATTAACATTTTCTTCCTCTGCTTATTGTAGTTTCATTCAAAAGCTTTTGCTAACACGTTTTGTTGTAAAAAGCACATATTTGTTATCTCAACAGTGACATGGACCTTAAAGAACAGTATCGACTTGTTGAGCTTAAAAAGATGCTATCTCAGTATGGAATGAGAAGCTTTCATGTGTCATATGCCGCACGGGCAAAGGTAAAAAAGATTATTTGTATGCAAGATACCATAACTTGAATGTATCAAGTGCATTTATAATGGTTGAATTTACAACCCTGAAAAGAAGGCCCATGCAATAAAGAGCCAACCATATTAAGAGAAAATGGTCATGTGGTACACCTCTACTGGACACTTATCTACCTATTCATTAGAAATCTTGAGCCAATGTTTGTTGACTTTTCATTCCAGGCAATAGCCAGGTACATTCTAACAAGGGACCAGCCAACTGTGATGGAGGATGCGTTAAAGGTAACTAAACAGACATGTACTGTCCTATGTTTCTGCGAGGTACTTGGTGAGCTTTTGTTGTTAGGTTGTTTTGTGCTGTTAACGACCAACATACATTTATGACTGATTTTCTTAACCTATGTCTAAGCTCTTCAAGTTTCATTGCAAAAGCCCCAAAAATGCCACAACACAAATTTTCACCTGACGTTCCAGAGAGATTGTTAATGTTGCTTATCAACTTCTTAATCTATTGTGCAAGTTTGCAGGGTAATTGCTTGCTCAGAAAACAGCATTTATCCTCGACCCCCCCTAAAAACCCGAAAAACAAACAACACCCCCACGCCAAACAAAAGTTGACTGTATTTGATTATAGCCAGCTGAGGCAAGACCTTACCCTAGCTACTACATGAACCCAGTAGTACACGAAGATACGTACTATTATCTAATAATTGCTTTTCTACCTTACAGGTGGTTACGTCTTACAGTCATGTCACAGAAGATGAGGCCTATGCCTTTCGACTTCAAAAGTTATGTCTTGAGGACAAGGTACACAACTAAAACAGTTGTCATTCGAAAATGGTTTTTACAATGCCTTGGCAGTGGTTGTCATTTTGTTTGTCTGCCCGTTGATGTTGATAAGGTAGAGGGAGTTTTTACGCCCAGCAAGACTGCAGTCCCAGAAGGCCTTGTTGGTATTGCAAGGTACACACAGGAAAGTTGCTCTAACAAAACCATGTGCTTCGCAAGAAAATGAAAATAAACATCCATATGGCTTCATCTGTTTACCTAATATGATAAAATAATGAATGATATTATATTTGTTACAGGTTCCAGCCTGTTTGGAACTACTGGAGTCACTTCCATTGCAGCAGGCAGAAAGATATGCTCATGAATTGGTCACGTGGCTGTGTGGAATTTTAGAGGAAGACCAAAGTGATGAACAGGTTAGACTGACTAATTTTATGTTTTGCCATTTTTGTATTATTTATAGTTATATCCGTCCTTATGCATAAGGTGGAGTTTAGGCCTCACTTCCTTTCTCCAGCTTAGAAACCAGGCTATTCCTTTTTTTGATAATTGAAAATTTTCAATAGCTGTGAATGACATCAACTAAATAAATGTTAGAAAATGAATTGATTCGTTTTTTCAACATTTTTTTTCAAACCAACGTAACATTTTTAAATTTTTATGGATCAACCTGGTTACAAGGCCACATCTAGTTTTGTCCAAAGTATCCCTAGAATTAAAAAAAACAAAGTTATTATAATTAACATGATGTAGCCTTTTATCTACATATTCTACTCTATTGTTCTCACTTATTTTTTGGCTGATTCCCACATTGTATGTTATAAGGTATTGTCTACCCACATGTCGGCTACAGTGAAAACTGAGGATTGCCGAGGTGTGACCAGATGGCCATCGTGTGTCGCATGTTTTTCTTCTTCCCCTCCTCCCTCTCTGCTTATCCACATCTTATTGATGCCAAGTGGATTAGGTTTGGTAGATACTCTGCCCCTCTATCCTACCTATTACATAATTCTTCTCTTCTGAATGTGCCAGAAGGATCAGAGTTTGCTAGATGGTCTGCTTCTTTTTCCTTCCCCTGCTAAGTTTTTACTCTGACTGTTGGCAGAAAGATCAGACTTTGGCATATGCTCTGCTTCTCTTTACTTCCCCCTCTTGTGTGCCTTCTCTTGCGTCCTCACCCTGGTACACAAGAGAAGACACAGATGCTGGATAGATCAATATTTCCTTCATGTTCTTCCCTTGCTCTTTCCTCCAACTTTCATCTCCTCGGACTTACGTCAGGAGGATCAGGGTTTGCAAGATGCTTTGGTTCCTGTTCTTTCTCCTCCTGAGTGTCTTAGCCTCTGACTGCTTTCAGATGAAACAGGGCTCTTCTTACTTCCTATCTTGTGCTTCCACTCTGACTGGTGGCAAAAGGATTAGGGTTTGCTTGTTGCTTTGCCTCTTGTTCCTTCCTCTCACTGTGCCTTCAGTTTGATTGATGCCAGGAGGATGATTGTTAGATGCTCTGGTTTTCCTTTCTTTTTCCTCCTGTGTGCATCAGCCTGTGATTGATGTTGGATGGGTCAGGGTCTGCTACATGTTCTGCCTCTTGGTTCTTCCTCCCACATGTTTCTGCTCTGACTGATGCCAGGGGGGACAAGGGTTTGCTAGATGCTCTGCTTCTTGTTCCTTACGCCGCTATGTGTCTGCTTTGACTAATGCCAGAAGGATTAGGGTTTGCTAGATGCCCATGTTCTCTTTCCTTCCTCCTTCTGAGTATCTCAGCCTCTGAATAAAGCTGGGTGAATCAGGGTTTGCTCCATGTTTTGCCTCTTGTTCCTTCCTCACTCTGACTGATGTCAGATGGACGAGGGTTGCTAGATGCTCTTGTTCTCTTTCCTTCCTCCTTCTGAGTATCTCAGCCTCCAAATGAAGTTGGGTGAATCAGGGTTTGCTCCATGTTCTTCCTCTTGTCCCTTCCCCGCTCTGACTGATGCCAGAAGGATGAGGGTTGCTAGATGCTCTGGTTCTCTTTCCTTCCTCCTCATGAGTGGCAGCCTTAGAATGATGCCAGATTGCTCCAGGGTTGCTACATGTTCTGTTCTTGATCCTTCCTCTTGTTGCTCTTTTTATCTGACTGATTGTAGAACGATATGGGTTTGCTTCATGCTCTGCTTCTTGTTCCTTTCTTCTGCTATGCTTCCCCTCAGACTGATGCCGGAAGGATCAGGGTCTGGTAAATTTATTTTTCTTCTTCTTTCTTCTATGTGTCTCAGCCTCTGATTGATGGCAAATGCATCAGGGATTGTAACATGTTCTGCCTCTTGTTCCTTCCCTCCACCCCGTGCTTTTCATGTGACGAATGCCAGCCCTAGATGCTCTGCTTTTTGTTCCTTTCTTCTGCTATACTTCCCTTTAGATAATGCCAGAATGATCAGGGTTTGCTACATGTTCTGTCCGCTGTTCCTTCCTCCCACTTTGCAACAGCTCTGACAAGTAGAAGGGTTTAGGGTTGGAAGGTGTTTTGGTTCTCTTTCCTTCTATCTTCCACTTGTCTCAGTCTATTATAATTGATATTGGACCGATCAGGGATTGTTCTGTCTCTTGTTCCTTCGATCCTCTTGCTATGCCTCTGCCCTGCCTGACAGCAAAAGGATCAGGGTTTGCTACATGTTCTGTTTTCTGTTCCTTTCTTGGGCAGTGCTTCCCCTCAGAATGATGCCTCCACTCTAACTGATGCCAGAAAGATTAAGGTTTGCTAGATGCTCAGCCTCTACTTCTTGCTTCTCCTCTGACTGGTTCCAGAAGACCAGGTGTTGTTTGGAACTTTAGTTTTTCGTTTCTCTATTCTCTTTCTCTTTATTCCTGATTCTTGTCTGTGTTGTATGCTATTTAGGGGGGAGATGCTCTGCCTCTTGCTTCTTTAATTGTATTGAGCCTGAATGGTAAATATACTAAGTTAATATCAAACATTTAGGAATGCAATTCAGAGAAGATAGTTGCAGCCCAAGCAGGAGTTGCAGTCTTGAAGTTTATGAAAAAGCATGGTAAGTCTCTAAATAATCTAAATAAGCCATTTAAAATTCAATATATTGTTGCAAACGTTTAATCTTTATTTGTGGCAATGTTGCTATTTTCTTCACACATTTTTGTATGTGAACCTATTGTTCTATTAGTAATTTTAGTGTATGAGTTTTCTCTCTCATGATTTTTAGATCTCTCCTCAATTATTGAAGTGGATGATTCTCTTTCTACACTTCAAATGATCTCTGCCCTTCAGGTGAGAGTTGTTTCATCTTACAGTCTGAGTCCAAAGAAATTTAAATCAGATCCTGCCCTTTGTACAAGGTCATACTTAGATCCACCAAGACTTTTCACTAGCATTTTACATGACAAGTCGTGTAATGGTCTCTACCAATAGGCTATTGAAGGTTTGGATCCACTAGCCCAGAGGACAAAATCACTAGCACCAGACAGTTAAAAATTGTGCAAGTGTTGGGGACTTCATTTCAGGCATTTTTGCAACATCATATTTTCACGTTTTCGGTGCTACAATATTTTTAAATTCACACACTTCAAGTTCATTTTCTTCATCTGGAGAGAGCATTATTCTCTTTATCACATTAAATGCATTCCTCCAATGAAAAAAGTATAACAATTTCTTTTCTATAATAATAATAATGATAATAATAATAATAATAATTTATTTCTAGCACATTTCATCAAAAATCTCAATTCTCATAGAAGTAATAAAAATATTTAAAATAACAATAGGATGATAAAATATAAATTCATTAAAATTCTAAAATTCATTATATTAAAAAACTAAACTTCATATTAAATACTAAGGTCATTATAAAATTCATAAATTCATTATAAAATACTAAAATTCATTAAAAATACTAAAGATCACATTATTCTATATTGGCCAGCTTTCTTATTTGGAATCTTTGTTTTGTAGGATGAAATTGCAACAAAATAGGTTAGGTGGGCGAGTTCATTGCTGCGGAAAATTGCTCTTCCAAAATTGTCGGGAAATAATTTTTCCTATTAATCACAAAATTCTACTTACTCCAGGCCTGTATCTACCCCTAATTTTATTTTTCCTTTCAGAGAGAATTTTCCATATTTTTGTCTGTTGAGGAGTACCAGATTCCTGATGTCAGGAATGGGCTATTTGAACAATATCTCCAGAGATATTTAGGGTACAATGAAGAGAAGGATTGTGATGATGAAGATGAAAAGGTAACTAGTTTATTTGATTATTATGTAACACTGAACAGAAATGACCAACAACTTGATCTCCTCTTTGACTGGTGCAAGAATATTTTTTTCCGCTATAAGATGAGTGAGGTGGCATCCTCGGAGTGCCAGGGGCAGTTAGTGGGGGCGAGGGGGAGCCTGAACAGTAAAAAAAAATCGGCAAAGAAAAGTAAAGAACAGGGTTAAGAGCGCCTGGGAACAAAATCTTCCTGGACCAGTTCCAAACAGTCAGAGTTGTTCTGGCTTCTGATTGGTCCCACTAAACCTTTGTTTTTCTTGCCTAACAAGCAGCAAGGCTAGGAGTCGTTTCGTGTGCTCTTCACTTTTCTTTGCTGAATTTTTGTTTCACCCATTTAGTCTTTCCCTTCCCACCCCCACTAACTGCCCCAGGGTCTCCAAGGATGAGTGAGGTGACATGGTGGCCTTTTATTCAGTGCACCAGACATGTTTTGAGTAAGACACTTTACTCACATAGTACTGGCCAACTGTTAGGGCAACCCGACAACATGCTGGAGGGCTGCCTGCAATTTACTAGAAAGCCATCCAGCAAAGTGCAGTCACTCCTGAGCCACTTGGCTTGTCTCTTCATTCTTTGGATTGAAACGGACTAGAAAGACGCTTTTAATGGCAATGGCAAAACCCAAAAATAATTTGAAACCTGATGCAAGTCACTAAGTAATTATATGCAGGCATGCAAGCCATGTAGTTTTATCACACCATATCTCAGTACTGAATTCTTTGAAATTCAGCTGCAATTTGACTATGACTCCACTTGAAATGAGGCATTTTCCTGATTGTCTTGAGGTCAAGAGTTAACATGAGAAGCCAGCTACTAACTGTTGCCAACAGTATCAAATCCTCACCAAGACTAGCTGATGTAATGAAACCACCCCTCCCCCTATTAGACATAGCAAATACAGCTGAAGCAAAAGAATTGTGTGTTAGGTTATGCTACCACTGACTATTGCATGTCCAGCTGGCCTTTATGTATGTATTTGATTTTTCATAGAGGGATCTACAAAAGATTGGCAGTGAGGTATTATCCGGGGCAAAAGATGTGAATTTGACAAAGCTTTTCAGGTATCTGGCCATCAGTAGACATTGAACATTTCATTTGAGGGCAGTGCACAGCACATTTTGTATTTTAACACAGTATGTCTAAACATTGTACTTGGTACCCATGCAAACAGCTGTTAGCAGTTACCTCCTACCAATTATTTTATTATGTCCACAATGTCTAAGAGCAAAATTATTTACTGACGTTTTAAATTTGAGGGTGTTAGGAATGTAAACAGGGCTTGATCTTTTGATCTCTTCTTGGGTGCCCTTTGCCTTTCAAGTACTTTATGGAAATGTTCATGTGTTTGGAGCTATTTACAACACAGAACTTATTACCCAACCCAAATAGCTGATAAGCACATTGATAGGAAATGTCTATCACATCATTTAGCAGTGCATATGTGAAACTGGATGGAAAAGAATTGTAAAATGTAAACGTTGTTGGTAGCTTCGAGACATGCCACTGAAACAGAAGAAGTGGTATTTTAAATGAACATAACATGGTTAAAAATCCCAACTGGCAGGAGGCAGACCAGTTGGCTATATGCAAAGGGAGGATTTGACTCGGTATCACCAATAACAAATCAGGTTGGGTTGTGGCAGGGTGGAGGGCTTGACCACAGAACCTCTGGATTACAACACCAGCACCCTCAACTACCTGGCCATACTGCTTCCTTGACAATGAAGCTATGATTTCCGTGTTCTTTAAACTTTGAGAGAATTATGAACTCATCTTTGCAGACTTGGCGAGCTTGTTGGGGTATCAAGGGAAGAGGTGAGACTGAAGTTAATGTTGAAAGCACTGTCCAGAGGAGATGTATCCTATGCTCTAGATATGTGCAGGTATGTTGAATCAAAAAAATTTATATTAAAAAAAGGGAAAACGGAAAACAGAAAAAACTACTGACAAACAAGCGGCCCTCGGATTACAAAGAAAAGTAAATAATTTAGAGCCTCTTGAAGAAATAAAATATATGCTAGACCTACTATACCTGTAAGTATTAATTTTATAAAAAAACCCTGTAACCTGTACAGAAGACTTCTCATTACCCTCAAACCATTACTATGTCGACCTCTTACTTATGTCTTGAAAGCATATTCACATTTTTCACTAAGGCTAAAGTAGTAGAAGAACAACCACCGTCATGGTTAACCGACATTTTATATACCTGGTTATTTTTTTTGTTCTTAGGGAGCTAATAGAAAGAGCTCCATGTGAATCAACTGCATGCACACTGTACAAAGTAGCCCTCAATCTTTGTGAGAAGCTAGCTGAAGGAGATTCCCTGGTTACTGACAAGAACAAAAATGTGTATGATGTGACACACACCATTCACCAGCTTCTATGCCAAGCCTCAACACACTGTTCACCTGGTATGTACACCTCACAGAAAAAAAGGCAGAAATATGAGGTTACCCCTAGACAGTGACTGCCTTTTTATAGTTATATTGACTGACTGTTTGTAATGGGACTGTGTATCACATTTTTCATGGAGGTACCTTGGAAAATAAGATATAAACGTAGCTTTGACTAATCGGCCTCAAAATAAGTAAAAAGCTGCCAATAACTATTTGAATGTACTCATGGAACAGTGCAGCTGTATTTTGTTGAAAACCAGCATCCAGCTATGAGCTTTAGTGGTTTTGTGAGTGAAATGCAAATGCAAAAAAATGATAACTTTTTATGTAGTCTGTGTTAATAGGAATACAATTATTCGTATGAATTCGTTGCTTACAGTTCAAACAAATTTTAAATTGAAGACGGTGTTTTTGTTTGACCTTGCCCTTGCAAACGTTTATGTTTAAGGCCAAAGCCGTTACAGTGTCTGCTGAGTTGAGTTGACTGCATCTATATACAAGATAATAATCTGCAGAGTTGTTCAGTACACTCACATGACTGCATTACAGTTGCAACAGAAAGATGTTGGCTGGGCTGAATGAGCCAGGCTTGGCATGGGACAAAGCCTCCAGACATACATGTGTGTACACAGAAAAAAAAATTACCAGGTGATTAAAGATACAGATTGCTTACTTGTATCGCATGTTTCCTTTTTGATATTTAGATTTGTTGTGTGACTGTTCTGAGCTGTGCAGGTGTTGTCGCCTGACAGACTGTGTATATTCACAGTGCGAGAGCGGAGATTATGGATTCTCGGTACAATCAACTCCACAAAGGTAAGGAGATTGTTGTCTTGTATTTCCATTTGAAATTGTCTAAAATCGTGATTATAAATTCTCAAGAAGAAATGCACTGAGATAATATGGAAGACGTGTTGGATGGAAAATTTCTTAAAGACTAAAACATGCGCTAGCCACCCACTCACCATCATAACATATTAGCTGTCCGACCGATGGTTGTTGGCCCAAGCGTCAATTGCATGATATCTGTTCTGTCATCATCTGATATTAAATAAGGGAAATTTTTTTCCCCCGGGGGAGGGGTTTTTTTTTTCCCCCCCCCCCCCCCCCCCATTATGGGCTTTTTATTTATAATTTTCCCAAAGAAAAGTTGAGTTTGAAAAAGGCAGGGGCGGCGGCCTGGCATGGCTACCAGTGGTTTGTGAGAATCATAATTTGGTCAGCAGCTCATCGTTCATTTCAGTTTATCATTCTCCTCTGCAGCAGCATAATCATATTCATCTTTGTCATTGTTGTGGTTTTCATCAACACCACTCTGAGTCATAGTGGTCGTCATCATTATCAGAACAACCCTCCAAGTTTATTTTTTCCCTTAGTGGCCATTTGGCCACCGACTGCTTAAATTTGGTCGCCGGTGAAAAATTTTAGTCGCTCAATTAAGCTAACGCTTTCACTCCTTCTTCTCGATTTTATTGCCAGTCTGGTGAATTCAGTTCTATTGTCGCCAGCTCCACAATTTTAGTCGCCATGGCAACTTAAATGGTCTTTACTTGGAAGGTGGCAGAATAAAGTTATTTGACTTCTTTTCAATACTATAGTTAATTCTTTTGTCTATAAGGAATTTCTTTATCTACAGCTCTATAAATTTGTTACCTTCTCCCACTATTTTCAGCTCCAACCAGGATGCATTTATTGAGTGGACATTTGGACAAAGGTTCAAAGAAGACTGCTTAGTGTTGGACTCCTTTGTTGCTCTTCCATTGGCTGCAAAGCTTAGCATGGCAGCTGTTCCTGGTAATGGTATTTTGCAATGCTATACAATTTTTGTGCCAGGAGCAGTAGTAATACTTCTAGTCACGACATACTAAAAAAACCTGGGCTCTTGGTTCCGTGAACTAGTACTGAGTAAAAACAAGTGTTTCTGCCTCGCATGACAATCATGTGCACTTGCATCCACCCTTAAAGAGACTGTGTCATGGCTGAGTTAAGTTTATTTTATTACGTTTTGTTTAATACTCGGAATGAAACTTAATGTTTGCAAAGAAATTATTTCTACGGATCTAAATGACAAAACCGTAGCTTCATTGCAACCAAATATGTCTCCCAGGCGTTATAATTTAAAGATGCAAACAAACAAGATCAACTTTGAAAACTGTTCAGCCCAACAATATTTCAAAAACCTATATCGCATTTTGTTTCAATCTTCGTCACTTTTGGCCATCCATACCTTTTTGGCATTTTGTGTGTTATTGAAATGTTCCTTCACTGTATTAAGAGGTTATTTCTATATTTCAACGAATTTGATGGTCATATCCCATGCCTCAATTTGGCTAAAATCTGTGACACAGTCCCTTTAAGTACATGTATGTGATGTATGTGTAAAGGCCGATGTACACGGTACGATTTTGTCGCATGCGACAGCTTGTGACACGCCTACGACAGTCGAAAGCGCATTGTAGGTTTAATTTACACGACACAATTCGTGTCGTAGGCCTGTCGTAAGCATGTTGCAATCATCTCGCATGCGACAAAAGTGTGCTGCTCTGACTCTCATTTGTGTTATAAACAGGGGATTGCAGTCCAGGTAAACAGGGACCATTCTACCAAAATAGAGTTGCTGGAAGAGGACACCTCTGCCAAGGTATACTTGTGCTTGGTACTGTGCTGAAGTCTTGTTTTATGCAAGTTCTAACATCTTGACCTGTGTTTGTTAAAGAATCAAAGGTAGCTGAAAGTGGTGAAGTGGATAATCAACCCTCGTATTTAATGTTGGCCAGTGCTACTGGAGTTGATGTTATACGACACTTGCAGGAAAACAGCTTGTGTGAGTTGGCTTTGCAGTACTTACTTCAGGTAAGCTGAGATGCATGACCAAAAACTCCTTCTAGGTTCTAAATAGAATAATATGGCGTATCATATTCTGTACTTTACTTCAATTTTTGGTAACATGTAACAAGTTTCAATTTGTTATTGAAGTCATTAGAAATGACTTCAACTACCCACTACAAATCATGCGCATTTTAATACTTTCACGCTTGTTTGATATGGCAGATATAACCTTCATTGTAACTAGACCAATACCTCCCTTTGGAGTGTAAGGCGCACGAATAAAGATATACTGTTACTGTTAGTGTACTTTTAGTCAGTCAGTCAGTCAGTCTCTTTGTTAAAGTGTCAATTACATCTAAAATTAAAACTGTAAATAGAAAAGTTAAAAAAGTAAAATACGATGAATGGTTTTATCTTTCTAGACACTTGGCCTTTGTCTTCAACACTTTGCAGCAAACAACATGCTTACATGTACTAAAGGAAAGGTAAGTGAGTGAGTGGGACCCTGCCTTTTTATTTTTCCATCGTGAATAACTTGACTACAGTTGAAAGGTCCTGCCTACTTAATATATTCACTTCATAACATTGTTTTTTCCAATCGTAACCCTTTCAATGCCAAGTTCAAACTACAAATACTCATTCTGATTGCCACACAATTCTTTCAGTGATCAGAGTATTTGGGACTACTTCAGTCTGTTTTGTTCCTTATGTTTTGGGCTTTTTTTCTTGGCAATTGCCTACGTCACATTCTTGTCCTTCAACTAGGCCATACAAGGGCGTCAATTTGAGACTACAGGATTGAGTAAGAACCTATTTCTGGCCGGGGCCTAGTGCAGAACTTAAAGGCCTGCTTGAGAATATAATTTACATTTTTTGAGGGTACAAGGATTGAGTAAGAACCTATTTCTGGGCCTAGTGCAGAACTTAAAGGCCTGCTTGAGAATATAATTTACATTTTTTGAGGGTACAAGACTTAAAAGGCTCAAATGTCTCATCTCTGAGACAGAAAAAAAACAGAATGTCGTATTGTTGCGCAAAGGCCTAATGGTTGTGGGACTTAATTTTGGGATAGGGAGGTCAAAGTTCAATGTTTCGTAAGGTCATTGTGTTGTATTAATGGGAAAGACACTTAACTCTCACCCCAGGGCCAGGTTGGTCAAAAGCCAAATAACACTAATCCAAGATTTAAAGTTGATTAAAGGTTCAATTTCTCTTGAATAAAAGTGTTTCTCTTGTATAACACTGTAAAGAAAAGTGGACGTCAAAACTGGAGGACTTAAAAATATAAACAAAAGAACCTCACTGAGAAGTTATAAACAAATTATCAAAATTTATGCTAATCCTGCGTTGAACAACCCTCCCCTGGAATGAACAGGTACCAGCGAACAGTTGGGGCAATCTGACAAATTCTGGGGAAAATCTTCAAATTCAATTAGCTAGAATCTCATCCAGGGCTTTCAGTAGTACTCTTAGTTACTTCATTTGCTTGTTATCACAACCTACATCTGGATCTTCTAGGCAGAAGAAAAAAGCAGTCATATTGAAAAGCAAAGGCTGGCTAAAATTGCTGCCATGGGCATTAAAATGATTCATGAGCTTTCTGGAAACCTCTTGAGAAAGGTAGGCACTTCAGAATTCTTTCTGTTTTTATAATGGTATGTCTCTTAATTCAATTCACTGGCAAGTCGCAACTTATGTTATATCTCTTTGTTCCAAGTGTTCAATTGTGCACTTTCTAACCTAGATAACAATTTACATCCAGTTTTTCACAACAGTATCTTAAATAAGGCACCCTTTATAGTATGTTCGAGTATATTTAGTTTTAGCGTTACACACATATAAGGTGGCGCTTTTGGCACAAATCGCGACAACTCGCTCGGCTCGCCATGGCTCGCCTCGCTCCTTGTCGCGATTAGTGACCAAAAGCGCCACCTTATATGTGTGTACAAAAATCGCGAGCGGCACCCAAAATCTATGCGGCTTGAGAGCTCACAAATCTCAAGCTCCATTGATGTGCCAGAAAAAATTCCTATTGAACAAATGTTTCTCATTGGTATAAACGCCAACATGACTGCTGCAAGTTATTCGAAAGAAGTTTTGCAAGCACTCTTGAAGGAAATTCGCGGCTTTAAAGAAAATCCACAATGGAACAACAATTTTTTATTGGCCCAATCCGATTTCAATGAATGGCTACGAGTGTGGAAAATGACCATACCAGAAGGAAGCCGAATCAGCAAAGACCTTTTTGTCTTTCAAAAGAAAACAAAAGGAAAGTTTGTTTATTTGGTAGAGAATGAAATAAGAGATTTGAAAAGCGTAAAAGTAAGTTTTGAGATGAAAATAAAATTTACAAAAGAAAATTTTGAGACTGGTGAAACACAAGAGATGGAGCATTATTTTAAAGAAAAAGAACCGCACGTTTTTAACGAAAATAATAAACAACAGATAAAACAAGATTTCGATAGATTTATTGAAAGAGCAAAAGGTCAAATTGAGGCTTGGTCAGAGCGCGGCTCAGGCTGGGTTATTGAAAGAATAACCGAAGCGTACGTCAATGTTGCACGCTATCAGCCATTGCGCGGAGGAACTTATTTGCCTCTCCCAGCCAATTTGGCAAAAAAGAAAGCAATAATCAACGTGCAAAACAGGGATAACGAATGTTTGAAGTGGGCTTTGAGAGCTGCACTTTTTCCTCCAAGGGACGGAAAAAACCTTCAAAGAACAAGCAAATACCCGGCCAACGACGGAATTAACTACAGAGGCATCGATTTCCCCACACCTGTAAAACAGATTGACAAACTCGAGAGGCAAAACAGCAACCTCTCAATTAATGTGTTCGGCTGGGAAGACAATCGTGTGATTGTGCACAGAATAAGCAAAAAAGAAAAAACCATTCCTCGTATTTGCCTTATTTTGATTGAGTCAGGATTAATTCAGCACTACTGTTTTGTAAAAAGAGTAAGCGCGTTACTCTTTGATCAGAGCAAACATCAACATGCAAAACACTTTTGCATGATGTGTTTGACCGGTTTCACAAGAGCGGACTTGCTCGAGAACCATGAAAAACATTGCAATGGCATGAACGGCAGGCCAACAAGGATCGAGATGCCGGAAGAGGGGAAAAACACCCTTTCTTTCCAAAATCATCACAAACAGATGAGGGCGCCATACGTGATATATGCGGACTTTGAGGCTTTGGTCAGAAAGATTCAAGGATGCGAGCGTGGGCCAGAGAGCAAGCAAAAAAGCTACACTGAGAAAACAGAACAGCACGAGGCATGTGGTTTTGCTTACACAGTTGTAAGGAGTGACGGAAGAAATGAACGGCCAGTGGTTTACAGAGGTGAAAATGCTGTTGAAGTGTTTTTGAACTGTCTTCAAGAGGAAGAGAAAAAAATAAGAAATAGTTTGTCATCGCCAAAACCTCTTGTGATGACAGCAATAGATTGGGAAAAATTTAAAAATGCAACTGATTGCCATATTTGTGAAAAAAGTTTGATAAAAGATTACTTTTTAGACTCTTTACCTGTATGGATAAGTGAAACAGGTAGAGTATACACTTATGATGGGCAATGGCATAAAAAATGTTATTACAATGTAAAGAAAGAACACGACAGTTCGTTTCTCATTCTAAAAAGATTGACAGAAGAAGAGCACAAAGAAGCTGCAGAAGAACAAGATGACTGCTTATGCTGTGGACAACCTTTGCTTCAGCAAAACTTCAGAGATGCAGTTAAGGACCATTGCCACATAACAGGCAAGTTTCGAGGAGCCGCGCACAACGCATGCAACCTTAAAATGAGAATAAAACCAAAAACGGACCAAATACCAGTTGTATTTCACAACCTTAGGGGCTATGATGCACACCATTTAATGCAGGCGATGTCAAAGCTGTCTCAATCGACACAAAAAGAGGTGAAATGCGTAGCCAACAACATGGAGAAATACATAACATTTTCATTTGGCGGTCTGCGCTTTATTGACAGCTTGAACTTTCTACAAGGAAGCCTCGATTCACTTGTAAGCGCAACACCGAAAGAGTCATTGAAAATAACAAAATCTCTTTCTTCACAAAATTTTGAACTTCTTTTAAAAAAGGGAATTTACCCTTACGAATACATGGAATCGTGGGAAAGGCTTGACGAAACAAGTCTGCCAGACAAAGAAAAGTTTTACAGCAAGCTAAACGACGAGCACATAACAGACGAAGAGTACGATCACGCAAAGAGGGTATGGGAAGCTTTTGGATGCAAAACGCTTGGTGACTACCACGACCTATACGTGAAAACAGACGTGTCCCTGTTGGCTGACGTTTTCGAAAACTTCCGAAAAATCTGCCTTGAGCAGTACGGGTTGGATCCTGCGAATTATTACACGTCGCCTGGCCTTTCTTGGGACGCACTCTTGAAAAAGACAGGCGTGCAGCTTGAGCTCCTTACAGACTCAGAAATGCATCTATTTGTCGAAAGGGGAATAAGAGGAGGTATTTCCATGGTTAGCAAGAGATATGCAAAGGCAAACAATCCTTATGTTGAAGGCTATGACCCAAGCAAGCCAAAAAAATACATAATGTACCTTGATGCAAACAACCTTTATGGGTGGGCAATGAGCAAGCCACTGCCAAAAAGTGGTTTCAAATGGAAAAGAGTTATGCCGACTGAAAAAGAAATAATGAGAAAAAAGGAGTTTGCAAGAACTGGCTGGATATTGGAGGTAGACCTTGAATACCCCGCAGAACTTCATGAAGAGCACAACAGCTACCCATTGGCACCAGAGAAAAAGAAAATAAGCGAGGAACTTTATTCTGATTACCAAAAAAAATTAAAAGATAAGCTTGATCTGGACCCACCAGACAGCGAAAAGCTTGTTTTGACTCTTGAGGACAAAAGTAACTATGTTGTGCATTACCGAAACTTGCAGTTTTATCTTAAGCAGGGCATGAAACTAAAAAAAGTTCACAAAGTAATGGAGTTCGAACAAGAATGCTGGATGGAGCCGTACATCCGGATGAACACAGAATTCAGGAAAAAAGCGAAAAACGACTTTGAAAAGAACTTTTACAAGCTCATGAATAACTCAGTTTTCTGAAAAACAATGGAAAACCTGCGTAACCGTGTTGACATAAAAATAGTGCGAAGCAATGAAACAAACAAAATACGAAAATTGATTGCAAGCCCATTGTACTCAAGGCATGTAATGTTTTCTAACGATCTGGTTGGAATAGACATGCGCAAAAGCAAGCTTATTCTTAATAAGCCTGTTTACACTGGGATGACTATCCTTGACAACAGCAAGATACTAATGTATGATTTCTTTTACAACCATCTGAGAAAGGTATACGGTCCGCGTTGCGAGCTCTTGTATACGGACACAGACAGCCTTTTGCTCGAGATCGAAACAGATGACATCTACGAAGACATGGAATGGAACAAAACTCTGTATGATACAAGCGACTACCCAAAAGAGCATCCACTCCATTCATACGAAAACAAAAAGGTCTTGGGAAAAATGAAAGACGAATGCGCAGGAACCCCCATATCAGAGTGTGTTTGTCTCAGACCGAAAATGTACTCAATAATTTATGGGGCGCAAACCGAAGACCAAAAAAAATCAAAAAAGCGAAGGGTGTAAAAAAGAGCGTTGTAAAGAAGCAAATTGTACATGAACAGTATAAGGAAACGCTTTTTAGCGCTAAGCAGTTATGGCATGGAATGAACATACTTAGAAGCGTGGGACATGAGATTTACGGAATGCATCTCAACAAGGTCTCGCTGTCGCCTTTTGACTCAAAGCGATGGATAGCGGATGATGGGATACATACAAATGCTTACGGGTATAAGCTCAAAACTTTTATAGCTTTTTTAGGGTTCGCTTCGCGAAGGTGGTAACTGTGTATTTGGAGGAATAACTAGCAATTCTTCACGCACGAAGCCGCGCTTGGGACCATCGTGTAAGTAATAAAGTACTGGCTGATTAGGTTTAGTAACAGACCTTTCAATGCTGTAGACTTTTAATGACCAAATCGGATCTGTTGCCCTTTTTACACCACCTTCCAGCTCGCCAGGTTGGTAGAGAAAGCGCACATTAACGAGAGAAGGGATTTTTTTTTCTTTCTTGCCAACAGGTCTTGTATATTTTGAGGACGGTTTTGACGAAACAGCCTTTTCTTTGATTGCTGCAGCTGGTTTCTTACCAGTAAGACTGGTTACTTCGTTGTTCAGAGCGGCAACAACTTCGGGTAGCCTTTTAACCCACGCTGTCGACCGCTGGCCAGATGGCAGGGTCAACTCGACACCGTACTGATAACCAAACAGGCGCTCTGCCAGTGTTTGATTAAAACGTTCAACAATAGCTTGATCTCTGTGGATATTAACACGCCCGCGCCTAATATAAGTTTTGTGAATTTCCATTTCTTTGGTAACAGCGCCCATGAATTCGCGCCCGGGGTCAACTTGCAGCATCTGTGGCCATTTTAGTGCACTTCGCCTGTAAATTGCCTGAAAACCTTTTGCAACCTCAGTTGAATCTTTGGAGGTCAAAGGCTCGGCCTCTTTGTAACGGCTGGCAACGTCAACAACAGTCAGAGCGTATTTGTAAACTTTTCGCCCTCGCGGCAGTTTGTCGTGTGGCAGAAAAAGAAGGTCCGCCTGGTGGACCGCGTTAGGAGTAGAAACATCGAATTTTGGGCGAGGAACGTATCGTGGTGCCGGAAGGTAGATCTGCCAAAGGGCCTGCTTAACTAGCCACTTTTTTGCAGCATCTTCGGAAACCTTGGCGGCCTCGGCTAATTTTTTTATCGCGGCAATTCCTTTCCAGTAGCCCTGGGGGCTATAGTAGACTTTCGAGATCTTTGCATCCATGCGTATACAAGAAAAAAAGAAAAGTTTAAAGAAACCGAAAGGCAGCGTACCCAAGTGCAAGCGCGCCAGCACCAACGAACATAAGTTCACCTTGTTTCTGCTGCTCGCTTGGCTTATAAAAATCAGAAAACTTGGGCTCTTTCGGTGAAATAATTTGTTTGTCAGGATGTGCCTGGTTGTAGAGTTTGAAAGCGTAGTCAGTGTTAGTGAAGTTCTGTTTGGCCTGCTCTTTTATTTCCGCGTTGGTTTGTATCCAGTCGAGGAGCTTGGTGCGGTCGCGAGAGTATTTAGCGTAAGCGGCCTGGTAAGCCTCGAGAGCTTTGTCGTGTCTTTCTTTTTCTTTTTAAAGCGGCGTCATCTCCGCCACCCAAAGCTCGAGCAAGGTAGTTGCCGCCAATGAAAGCAGCAGCGTTCAAGATAGCTCCGCCAGCCATAATCGCGATGCTTGCCATTGTGTGTCTTTGTTCTTATATTATGCGAATTTTTTTTTAATTGGTGGGGAGGATTTTCTGGTCCTCGAGATATTGTTTTAGTGCAATACTGCCTGTCATGACGGCTGTGAACTTTACATAGTTCATAAAACTGCTGCTTGGGTCGGATGTGAAGTTTTCTTTCACAACTTTTTTGGCAGCCCAGCCGATTCCGGCGGCTAGACCTGTAATGGTGGCTGCATCCATGAGTGTTTTCACGAGCTTGTTGTCGGACATGACGGTAGAACTTAGTTCAGTATAAAATAAAATAAAAACATTTAATTGAAAATTCATTGTTCCCCTTCTTCTTGAGCGCTTTCGTGCACTTTCACGAAAATATCTGGGTTTTTTGCAATCCAAACGATTGTTTTGACGCACTTTTCCGTGAAATTTATCCAAACCAAGCCAACCGTTGAAACTGCAGCAACGGTTAACATAAACTGTTGGATGTCAGGGACTTTCCACATTTTATTATAAAATGATGAAAAAATATTTAATTGAAAGTTTATTAATCCATCGGACGAATTCCTCTTTTTGGTTGCGGAATTTTCGATGATGCGCTGATTCGCTGCCGCTCTGCAGGAGCCTCTTGAGCTGGCTCGGGTTCTGGTGCCGTGCCTTTGGCTGGGTGGGTTTTGCTCTTGATAAAGGCTTTGATGTCTTCGCGTTTGACATAAGTTGTAATAATTGCAACGCCAATACTCATCAAAGAGATCCATTGATTTGTGCTTAGACCGCTGGATTCCGGCGGAGACTCGGTCGGAGCTGGTTCCGTTACGGGTGGAGTTACATTTCGCTTAGCAGCCGCAGATTTCTTTTCCTTTTCTTTTGCAATTATGGCAGCGGCCTCGACAGCAGCTTTTTTCTGTGCTTCACGAGCCTGTTTTGTTTTTTCAGCTGCAAGCTTGCCAGCAGCCACTCGCTTTGGATTTTTGGCAGGTTTTGTTGCAGGAGTTGTTGAAGTGACTTGTGGAACGTTTTCTTGAACAACTGCAGGTTCGCTCGGTATTTGTGTTTCAGGGTCCGCCATTTATTAGAAAAAATAATATATTTAAATGAAAAATGCTTAGCAAACTTTTTGGTCAGCATTTAACCCTTTAACCGGCAATCGTACATATGTGTACGAAAATCACCAGCAGTGATTGAAAAAACTCTAGCTTTTACATATCTGGGCACATGATAGTAATGACTGCTTTTTATGGCAAAGTGATAATTTTCATAGCTTTAAAAGCCAACTAACTGACTACAACTCTTGATTTATGTTGCATATGGTTGTTTGTTCAGCAGCAAATCTGAAAATGCCCGTTTTCTACGTAACAGGACAACAACAAAAAACACACATCTTTGCCTCCATTTTTTTAATGAAAAAATAATTCTGACTTCAAAAATATACATTTGCAGCAAACTTCAACCCTATTCCCTTCCGTTCACCAAGGAAATTTCCCATCAATCATTCAGCAGACTCAGCAATTACTATTCGATTAGAGCTATGCTTGCAAACCTGTAATTTCCTCGTTGGTGACCGAAAGGGATGCTTGGGAAAACAGTCATGGCGGCGGCATGAAAGGCTTCCTACCTTTATTCCATATATTTTTTATAAGTGTCGAGCCACCCAATCCTGCCGGCAAAATGTTGCACCGATTGCATTCTTTGGAAGTCAGAACTCGTCCAAAATGCCTTGGCAGGTCTTGGAATCCACCCACAGAACGGCCAGAGAGACAACTTTACCCATGAACCGCCATCTTTCGATTCGAATATTTCTGGCGTTCCAATCAAGACAAAATCATCTCTCACCTCTGGTTTCTTTCAGATGCTGGCCTCTACCCACCATTCTAGCTTAATGATGCCAGCCTGGGGGCTTCTGCAGTGAAAACTGACTCGAAAAATCACTTATAAACACAAAACGAGCCAAATCCAAGCCCAACAGCTCGCCTACGAAAGGAGCAACTGCCGGCTACTGACGTCACAATAAAAATTTGAGCCCTCGGTGTTTCGAAACAGCACACATTTTTACTTGAACTTCTTATATGCAATCACGAAGTTCTACAGAATGTCTAAGCCCAGAAAAAACCTTTAGAAAGTCACAGAAATCTGCCGGTTAAAGGGTTAATGAGCATTGTTCAGTAATTACTTAGCATTTTCTTAGCATTGCTTAGTAATTTACTCAGGAATATCTTTATGCTCGCTTTCTAGAGTCGCTTGTGGTGCTGTGCTGTAATCAATGTGCTTTGCCGTTATCAAAGCAACAGAAGCTGGAGCAAGAAACTTGCCGTATTTGAAAGACAAACCGCCAACAAGATTGGAAAGCTCGTTGTTGATGATGTAGTCATTTTTAAGCTCTTTTTGCAAAGCTTCAATATTTTTTAAGGGCACGAACAGACTTGCGGCTTTCGTAAAAAGAGTGAGCGCGCTGTCGATAAGATTTTCTGTGGTCTTGGCCCCAACATACGCTTCGTACCTCTTGAAGTACTTTTCGACGTCTTTCTCGGTCAAGCGCTTTACCTGCTCGTGAGTTAGCTGCACACCGATTGCTTCTTTAGACTTGCCTGTTGAAACAAGTCTTGCAAGCTGTTCACGTAAAGCTGGAATGTCAGGTCCCGCTGCTTGCATCTCTGACGGCATACTGCCTGGTTCAGGTTCAAGCAATTCCATTACGGACGTTTCCAACATAATTCGTTCACTTGCAGTGATATCAGTGGAATTTGCGAACGGGTCAGCCATTTATTACTCAAAAAAATATGTTCAATAAAAAAATTCTGTGCCGTAAGGGTGGCGATGAGAAATAACAAGATGCGAAAACTTATTTTTTTTTAGCTTTGAAATGACTTCTTTGTAATCTTCATGGGAAAGTTCGCCAGCGTAATCCTCAAAGATTGCCTTCGTGGTCTTGGCAGAGGGGGTGTAAAAGAAAACGATTGCCGCAACATTTTCGCGGAATGAGGCTGTTATGCTTGTCATTTTTTGAGTCAGCACCCATATGCTCAAGCCTGCGTGGCGAGCAGAGAAAGCAAGATTCACCAACTCCCCCGTTCGCCCTTTCACATCTTTAGAAGCAGCGCAGTCGTCGAGGATGATAAGCGTGTTCGCACCCTCAAAAAGAAATCTTGAAAGCTTTAACCAAGATTCAACCTCGTGCTGCTCGCAAATGAAAACAAAAAATCGAAGATCTTCCTCAGCAAAGCGATAATAAGTCTTGTTGTGCGCGAAAGTCGGGCAGATGAGCACGATATAGTCAAACTTGCCTCGGAAAGGGCCACAAAGCTGATTGACCACGTACCTTGTTTTTCCTGAGTTTGTTGGTCCCACAATGAGGGCGTTGAAGGGAATATTGGAAGGATCCATGTCAGAACAGAACTTCGTTTGCGTTCGTATATTATAAAAGCACAGATTCTAACTGCCTGTTAATTATGTTCATCTGGGCGTCGCTGATTACGTAAATGTGGCAGTTCAAATTACCTGAGCCGCTTGTTTTCCTCTCTAGCTCAAGCTGGACACCGTCCTTTGTGTTCACAAGGCGCTTGCCGCTTCCGTGCATCGAGTGGTCAGCCATGGAACGCAGATCAATCAGAAGGCCGAACTTGTCTTCTGTGTAAAACTTTTGCAGGGTCATGTGCTGCGTTTTATTTTTTTCTTTCATGTAGAATCTTTTAACTTCTTCCCATATGTCCATTCCTTCGATGCCGTTGTTGTACAGCATGTTTGGCGAGCCGTTGACAGTGACGCTTACTTTTGTAAGGTCTGGGTTAATGTACTTTTCCGAGATCCTTGCACCTTTGGCATATTGCTCTATAAAAAGTAGCAAGATACCTTTTAGGGACCTCCTCTGAGGGTTGACCTTAAGATTCAGACGTGTTTCGGATCCTTTTGCAAAAGTAACAACTTCTGCACGCTGAATGTGGTCGTAAGCGAACTCTTTGCCGCCAGTGTAAGCGCTGAACGCCTCATCTGCGATTTCCTTGCTTCTTATCATTTCGTACTCCAGCTGTATGTTTGTCAGCTTGTATTTCAGTTTTGTTGCATCTGAGCCTCTTACAACATGTTCGGCTGCCGCGAGCTTCAGTTCAAAAACAAGATCGTTGTATAGTGCCTGAGGATAAAATGCCCCGTGGTCAGTTAAAATCTGGTGATCCAGACGGATCCGGTATTTATTTCCATATAGCTCATTCAGCTTTTTTTCTGCTTCGACTCCTGAAGTTTTCTTATCGCCAGCATTTGAGCGAATTTTGTTGAGGTCCTCGCTCTGAATGCCCTCTGGCACCCTGTCGTCGCGCTCCTCCTGCGAAAGGAAAAAATCTTCGAATATTTTGTAGATGTCATAGCCAACCGTGTCCTGCATGACGGTGCCTTCGTACTTTACAACAAACTTGTCGACCAGAGCTCGGCTGACGTTGTCAACCAGAAAGTTGTTGGCATGGCCTCCGCTCAAGTCGATGTTGAAGCGCAGCGCCAGCGAGCCAGGCACAATGACCTCGTTTTCGTTCAGCTTTGGCACTGAAACATACAACGTTTCCTCTGGATTGGCTTCAGTGCGGTCAAAAGTGATTCGTTTTACAGCGCGCTCGGCTTTCAGTGCGCCGAGTATTTTCTCTGTGCGTCCCGGTCGAAGGTTGTCTTGAACAGCAGCCATCTCTCGATTGGTTTTATTGTTAAATTGAAAAGTTTAATTTGAAAATATATATAAATTACGTGATGGCAACAGGTGGTGGTGATTTTGGCTACGAGGACCCTGATTTGGACCGAGATCTTGACCACAACAGTGATAACGATGATGAAGAGGAACAAGAGGTCGACACAACCCGACCATTTCAGCCCGGGTTGATATCCACACCCAAACAAAAAGGTGAAGAATATGAAATGCAAACAATGCAGCACGAACAGAGCGGGCTGCCAGACACATCCTACGAAGAAACACCATTGTTACCTAATTATGTCGAAGACATAGAAGAAAGACTAAGAAATTTAAGAAGGAACACAAATACTTCATTATTGGACATAAGAAACGTTTCTACTAATGTTACGAGTGACATTTTATCACCTGAAGATCAAGAAAAAGAAATACAAAATGTAAAAGATTTTATAAAGAAAAGGTACAAAAAAGTGGATTTTGGAAAACTTGGGCCAATTCGTTTTTCATCAAAAAAACCAATGGAAATTGTTGTGGCAGGTCCAAAGGGTGGTGAAACAAAGATAGTATTAGATGACGGAAGCGGTTTGCGTTCTGATTTCTTAAACAAAACTTTCGTTAAAAAAGCACTTGGTCCAAAAACCGAAACTCTGATTTCACAGGAAAAAGAAAAAATACAAAATGAACGCAAAAGATTAAGAGATGCCGAAAAACAACTTAAAGAAAGACAAAAAATTGAATTTGAAAAAGAAAAAGCCGCCCAAGAAGCGCAAGATCTGAGAATCAGAATCGAGCGAACAAAAGCCAAGATGGATCAACTTGGGTCAAATGTTGAAAATGAATCAGAATTGCGCAGACTTAAGCAACTGAAAAAAAATCTTGAAAAGGATTTTGAAAACGCAAAAACAGAAGTTGCTGCTCTTGAAAAACAAGCTAAGCAGAAAGAGAAAGATCAAACACGAGTCGACCAACTCAGGGCAAGCATTTCAGAAAAAAATACTGAAATAAGCACAATGCAAGAAAGGCTTAACGAAACAAAAACTTTTGATGAACTTCGTGAGCAAGAAGATGAGCTCAAGCGCCAAAACGAGGAAGACAAAAAAGTTATTGAAGATGAAAATGCCTCACCATCAGAAAAACAAGCGGCTGAAGACAGAGTTGCAGAAAGAACCGAGGAGCTCGCGCGTTTGCAAACGCAGATTGCGGAAAGAGAAAGGGCGCTTCCACTTCGTGAGAGAATCAAAGAGATCTTCAAAAAATATGGCGTGACAGTCACAGCGATCTTTCTTGCTGCTGGTGTCACGATTGGTGCTGTTATTGGTGCCATTACAAACTCTTTGAAGGCCACCGGCAAAGCGTTGGGGAAAGGCTTAAGTGATGTTGGCTCAAAGGTTGCATCAGCTCTGCCTGGTCTCATTGGCTCGATTGTGAGTTTTCTTTTTAAAACCGCTGGTCAAGTAATTGGCTTTCTTGCAGAGCACACCTGGCTGCTTATCCTTGCTGCGGTTGCTTTTATTGTTGAAAAATACATCAAAAAGAGACGTTAACGCATAAGGGCGTAGAGCAAAGCTGCAGCTCCAACCGCGCCAACAGCGACAGTTGCTTTGTTTATTTCGTGTGTATCATTGACTTCGACCTTCGTCGCTTTTGCGCTTTGCGCGCTTTCAGCTTTAGCACCTTCTGTGCTCACTGGTGCCGTAGTTTTTTTTGTGTCCCTTTGTGACTCCTTGTGTATAGGATTTGAAGGGTGGCTGTTTGGTGGGTTTACCTTTGATGGTCCTCCGGCCATAAGTTTAAGAGCTGATTTTTTTGTTGATTTATTAACATCATTATTCAATCCTATTTTCATTCCTGCTACAGCCTGCTTCAGCTGATTGTTGTAGCCGACAACGCTTTCTGTGTTTATCACCATACTACCCGGCATCAGCCAGGCACCAGGGCAGACAGCAAGGTTAAGCCGAACCTTCGCTTCATCGATAGAAAGTTGGTATCTTTGAACTGACTTTGCCAGATCTGGTTGCCTTATAGCGTCTTCAACCAACACGAGGAACTCACTTTGAGCCTCCTTTGCGCGGCCGCCTGTGCCAAGTATGCTACTTCGAACGTTGACCTGCGAACCCAGAATACAGTAGACAAAAGCCTCTATCGACTGGTTTACTCTCGACAAACCTGCCTGAGTCAGCCCTTCTGCGGCGTTAGGACAAAACCAGTCTGCCTGTGCATATGCAGCGTCGTCTGGCTCGATATATTGAATTAAGTTACCCTTGCTTGCAGCTCCCCCTTCGTCCGAAAATTTATCGTAATCGGGGTATTTTGCTCCAGAATTTTTTGGTCCAATGTTAGTAAACCAGATATAAACGTCACCAAGTCCGTGGTTTGCGCCTCTTGTGAAACGAAAATCGCTTGACGGGTCGACACCGAACTCAGCGCATATTCTTTTGTACGAAGCCACATCGTATTTGTTGTCGAACTCGCTAAACGTTGGGTCGCCTGGCAAGGCGCTTACGCTCTGAATTCCGCCCATCTGAAACAATATTCGCCTTATTGTAAAATAAACGTGAAAAAGGTAAAAATTACGCACAACAGGTGGCAAACTGAGATCTGAGTGTTCTTCATCAAAAATTTCACGACTTATCCCACTGCCTGTTGTCGCGCACCAGACAGCAAAGTTAAGTTGTTGAGGCCAGTAGCCAATATTTGGGCTAGCAAGCCACCTTTTTGACTCTTTTCCTGATGAATGCTTCAGTTTTGTTTTTTGAAAAATCTCTCTTAATTTCGTTGTGAAATATTGATCTGGTGTTACGTAGATGTTAATTTTGCTGTTAAATATTTTTTTCAAACTCGGTGCGGCTTCGTGAAATCCAACAGCGGGAATTGGCAAAGATGAGCCTTTTGCGCCACTTGGTGTTAGCTGTTGTGGAAAACCGCCTGAAATTTGATTCACCCCCAGTGCATTTTTCATATCCTGGCTCCAATATTTGCTGTCAGAGCCTAAAACATTTATCAAATGGCCTTGCCCTGCCTTGTAATAAATGTCTGCCGTTGCTGTGTGGTTGTAAGCAAATTCAACCTGTGCTTTAAATTTTGTTCGGTCAGCGTTTGGATATTTTGCAAGAAAAGGTTTCCATGCGTTATCTTTAGCTGCTTCAGAAATTTTAGTTGCTTCTGGGGTTTTCATCCACTTCATAAAATCTCTTTCTTTTGAATCAAGAAAAATTGATTGAGAAATGTCATCAGCTCTCGGAATAGGCGGAGCCATTTTATATTAAAGATTTATTTTTCAAAAGATAATTATAAAGATGGTTGTGCTCACTGTCACCACAACAGAAAATCCTCACACTGTTTATTTTGACCAGCCTATTCCAAAACCAAGCTATATCCGGCTTTTAAGTTGTTCTCTTTACAACAGCTGGAATAGTTTGGAAAAGGATGGAATAGTTTTTTATAAACAAGCGAACAAGGAAGAGAAGGCGCGTTATATACGGCAAGGAAACTACTCACTCGATGACATTGGAAGTATTTTTGAAAAAGGATTTCCAGAGAAAAACATGTTTTCTGTAACAAAAGGCATTACAGGTCGTTCTTTGATAATAAGAGCAAAAGAGCCCAATTTAAAAACTATTGGACTAAATGAAAGTCTTATTAAGTTCTTTAATTTGCCTGGGTTTGAGAATCACGCAAGCATTGAAAAAGAATATTTTGAAACATTTGAGATAAATAATGTTTCAAATCCTAAAAATTACTTTATCGACTGTGACCTTATCGACAAGCAACAAAGCTTGCTAAATGGTAAGCCAACAAGCCTTTTAGCGTTTTTTTGACATACGTGGAAAACCGTATGAAAAAGTTTGTTACCAAAATACACATCTTAACGTCTTGCGCGACGTTTCTGCTGAAGAAAATGTATCATCTCTGACTCTTTCGATTAGAGATGAAAATGGAAACCCATTCGATTTTAACGGCACAAATCTTACATATGAGCTGGAATTGAATTAAATTAAATACAAAAATAACTTTTATATATACGACCATGTCATCTGCTAATGTTCTCCCGAGTGCCCCTGCTTATGGTGATCGCGAAGAAACACAACTTTATCCAAGCCTCCCAACAAATGCCGAGAATTTTCGGCTGACTGAAATAAGTAAAATTGAAAAAGAAATATCCGCTGAAGCTGAGCATTACAGGCTTGTGTTAAAAAAATATAAAAAAGTCCGGAAAGTTATTCACTATTCCGTGGTCTGTCTTGGCGCCGTGACGGCAGCTCTGTCTTCTGGAGCTGTTGCGACTTCACTTACTGGTGTTGGAATTGTTATCGGCGTGCCTGTTGCAGCAGTAGCAGCTGTATCTGGCGCAGCTTCCACTGGCCTGTCAGTTATCAACAAAAAGCTTGAACGTAAAGTTAATAAGCACTCAAGAATCCTCGCTCTGGCTGTTGCAAAACATGACTCGATAAACAGCTCTGTCTCACAAGCTCTGAATGATAATCGTATTTCTGACAAAGAGTTTCAACTGATCTTACGAGAAATGCAGAAATATCGTCAACTTAAAGATACTTTACGCTCAAACTTTGCAAAAAAACAAACAAATTCACTCCAGCCAGACATCGGAAAAATTCGGGAAGAAATCAAGAGAGAAGAACGCAAAAGATTGGAAAAACTTCTCGAAAGCGCCACCGACATTTCGAAATAAAATTTCAGTCCAATAAAACATTTTTTCATTTTATAAAAGAATGATTGTCTGCGCTCATCTTGTCGTTTATTTTGTGTTTGAATATTTCACGCCCGAGTGTCAAAAAAATATTCGAGTCATCACAAAAGAGGTTGTTGATTGTCTGAACAACATTTGAGGCTGTCGTTCCTTTTTCCACAATCCCAGATCCACGATCCTTCCTTTCCAAAAGACCCAAGCCCCCTCAGCCTGCTTTTCACGCTCTGACTGCGACAATTTTTTTTTTGCAACGGCTATGTTTTTCGGACACCTGAATAAATTCATATGTTTTTTTTCTTGCATCCATTTGCCAAGTTGGTGTAGAAATTTCGGCGAGAATGAAGCTGATCATCATTAACGTCACAAGATTTTAATTATGTTAGATTATTATTTGTTTTTATTATGTTAGATGTTACAGAGTTTGTTGCTTGACTTTTTTAATAGAAATTATTGAGGCCAATTAAAAATAGCTATTTTTTGTGATGCCACATTATTTGCACAACAGAAACAAGTCGCATGATGGACCACTTCCGGTTTTTTGCGGTTTTTCACATACCAAGTGGATTCACTTTTGCTGAAAACTTTTTTCACTTTTAGTTTCACCTAAACTTGGAATGTAAAAACCGCAAAAAAAAATATTTCAGCAAAAGTGAATCCACTTGGTATGTGAAAAGCGGAAATGTTTGAGTAAACATTGTCTTCAAGAGAAATGTTCTATAAAAAAACTTATTTAGTAAGTCTTCAAAAATCTAAAACATCAGTTTCCAGAACTTTTTTAACCCACGCATCATTGTCTTCAAGAGAAATGTTCTATAAAAAAACTTATTTAGTAAGTCTTCAAAAATCTAAAACATCAGTTTCCAGAACTTTTTTAACCCACGCATCATTGTTTTCAAGACAAATGATTTATAAAAAAACTTATTTAGTAAGTCTTCAAAAATCTAAAACATCAGTTTCCAGAACTTTTTTAACCCACGCATCATTGTTTTCAAGACAAATGATTTATAAAAAAACTTATTTAGTAAGTCTTCAAAAATCTTTGTTATCTGTTTCCATAACTTTTAACCTACGTATTATTAACTATAAAAACGGAACAACAAACTAATAATAATTGAACCGTTTTTGTCCTTACACGCAAGAAGTACAAAAGTTTATTGAAGTCGCTTTTGGTAAGTAATAAAAAAGACTTATTTAATTGTTTTTACTATTTTCAGCTTTTATATTTGTCTATTTAATAATAAAAAGCTTTTTTGTAGTTAAAATGGCAGCAGAAGTTACAACTACGAAATCAAAGATCAGAGCAAGACTGGCAAAGAAAGTAAACGAAAGGGAAAAGTTGTGTAAACAAAGAAACAACCTAAGAAGAAAGATCAGAGTAATTACTATGGATCTTGAAACAAAGGAAGAAGAAATTCATATGGTAGAAGCAGAAATTCAAAGACTAGAACTTTTAAATGTCCAAGCTGACGAAGAAGTTGAAGAAGACTAAGATTGTAATAAGTCACTCACGGCCAGTCTAATGCTAGAAAGTTATTAGCGCAATAATTCACGGTATATTTGCACGTGAGCCAAAATATTGTTGTAAAATGTGGTAGAAAGTTCTTAGCACAACAGTTACATATAAGTCACATAAAATATTGTTTTTTGAATAAATAATAACTCGCAAATCACATGTGTTTTGCTTTATTTTGACTTAACGCCTGCTAAAATGACAAAAATAGCATTTTCAAGTCGTTTAAAGAATTATACGCCAAAAAATATCAGATTGAGTTAATGCCAATATATACGTATACACGTCAGGGGGTTTTCCCTTTTGACTTCCGGTTTCCGCTTGCGGGCACCCATACGTGACGGCTAATTATTCAGGTTTCGCTTCCCGAAGCTGCCTTCTCTTTTGGGCAACCATTTTTTGTGTCTGTAAAATTTCAGTCAAAAAAAACGTTTTTGCACTTTGTCAGACAATGATTTGCATGTTTTTAACACGCGTTGTTTGTCAAAAAGTTTGCAAGAAGCTTTTTGTCAACTGATTTTAACAATTCGATGGTTTCTTCTCTTATAAAAAAGTTTTCTTTTTTTGCATTTTTCTGGTAATTAGGACGCATGATGTCTTGTTCTTTTGTGTTGTTTGAGATTTTTTTTTGGGCATGTTGATATGATTGATTTCCTTCCTTTTCCCATTTTATCTTTATTGGGTATTTGTTCAATAGGAATTATTTCTGGCACAGCAATTCAGCTTGATATTTTTGAGCGCTCAAGCCGCAGAGATTTTTGTTTGCCGCTCGCGATTTTTGTACACACATATAAGGTGGCGCTTTTGGTCACTAATCGTGACAAGGAGCGAGGCGAGCCATGGCGAGCCGAGCGAGTTGTCGCGATTTGTGCCAAAAGCGCCACCTTATATGTGTGTGCGTTTCCCATTCTCCAACATTTTGGTATGACAAAACCCTCAAAGTTCCAGAATAGATAAGCTGTCATGTAGTATTGCATTTAAAATACCAACCTAATAGTAGGCCTACCTCCTTTTTGCCTTTAGAGCAGTTTTTACTTAAGTGTCGCAAAATATTTGCATTTGCATCACTACGCGTAGTGATTGGTTAAAAAAACCCTGATTTTTTGCTTTAAATCCAGGTATTCAACTGCAGGTCAGTGGACCATGATGTGGGACTTGGCTATCTGTGTTCCATTCCAAAACAGACTGCTTTTCAGTACTTGGTGACTGGGACAAATTTCCTTGGCCAGAGCTGTACCAAAATTTTGGTAAAAAGGCAGTTAAGACAACCATATAATGTCCTATCAAATGAATCACTTGTTCGTTCGGCTCGTTGATTGGTCAGTCAGTCAGTAAATAAGTTTTAATAGTATTCCAAATGAGCAGCATCTCACAAGTGAGTTCTGGAGGGTTCTGGAGTAGTGAGGTATTGTTCTTCCCACGAGGATATCCATTCAGCATATGTAGCGCACTTTTTTGTATTTATAGCATAACTAAGGTTTCTATGAATTTCCGAATTGCTGTCAATATATTTTGGGGGGTTCAGAAATCTGCCAAATAATCGTCATAGTTGTTTTGTGTTAATATCGGAGGGTTGCTAAACACTCCCTGAGGGTATCACTAAACCTGTCAAAAATCGCCAGTAGTACTTTAAAGAGCACACCGTGATGGCATCATTTGGCTGCAACCATGAAAATAATTTGCTTTTGTTGTTGTTGTTTGTCATGTTTGTAAGGGCAGTTGTTATTTAAACCCCTGGGATTCTGAACTGAAACAGCTGAAGAAGTGCTCGATGATGAAAAACCTAATGGTTATGTTATCCTGTATCCGAGTCACGAGTGGCATATGCAAGAATCCTGATTCTCCAAGTAGTAAAGCTTCTCGTCTTTGTTTTAGGCCTTTGCCAAGGTTGGAATGGACTATGCTCAACTGTGCAATGAGCCTGCTGTGCTACAGAAGTGCCAGGAAATAGCAACCAATGCAACTTGGGGAATAAAGCTTGGAAGGCTCAAGGTAATTGATTGGTATCTAAAAGGCCTGAGTATCAATATGCCACTTGTGGCTTTGAACAAAATAACCTTAAAATTGAAGGGAACGTAAAAATATAACAACGCTATCCACCAGAAAGTAAACCAAATGGGAACAAGGATAGAAGATTTAGGGATATTTCACATGGATTAAAGTGAAATCGGGATTGTTATGTACATCCGTGAAATTAAAAAGGCAGTTAGCATGCTAATACAGTAAGGTAAAGTCTGTGTCCGAGCCAAGTGGCCCATACAGCCGGAGCATTCAATTGAGTGAAGCAAATCCAAGGGAAATGACTTTTGGATCGAGTTATCAGGAGTTTCAAGAAATTGGAATTCTACTGCAGCAGTCATTAATCTAAGCAAGGAAAACTCTAAATATAAAGAATTGTTTCTATTTCTAGATGTCATTAAAGGATGTCTACAAAAGTGATCGAGAAGAAAAGTTAGCTATTCTGCCAGACCTGATGCAGAAGCAACAGATTAGCCTTGAGATGATTCTGGAGTTTTGCAGGTATAGAAGATAGTATGATCAGTAAAGCCTTTTTCACAGGGCTACCATTTTACAATTACAATTGTTGACAAAAGAGGCCCTAATGTTACCATTTTCGTTGACTTGATCAGAAACTGCTATTACTTATTATCGCTTGCATGCATCAATTGCCAAATTCATCATGAATTGTAAGTAAGGGTGCCGGTTAATGTAGTTAATATTCATCAGTGGCAGCTAGAATGATTTTCTTATATTATCGAGGAAACAAAGTTTACAATATTATAGTTGCATAAACAATCATTTATTTGTTGACCTTGTTGATTATGATGTTAATTCCAGCACTATCCAAGTTTCAAAAGTTAAACAGTGTGCTATATGAAATTCATATATTTGTACTGCGGATATACATTTTAAGCAAATGGAAGATCATCGCAGTAATGTACTCAACTAAAGCAGTTGAGAAAAGCAAGCCTGAAAAAAAAAATTCAGGCTTGAACAGGAATCGAACCCATGACCTATGCGATACTAGTGCAGCGCTCTAACCAACTGAGCTATCAAGCCAACTGGGAGCTGGTCACTTGTGAGTTCGTAATATACCCGTGGATGGAGAAGATATGAAATGAATATATGAAATTCATATATTTGTACTGCGGATATACATTTTAAGCAAATGAAAGATCATCGCAGTAATGTACTCAGCAGAGCACTAGTATCGCAGAGGTCATGGGTTCGATTCCCGTTCAAGCCTGAATTTTTTTTTTCAGGCTTGCTTTTCTCAACTGCTTTAGTTGAGTACATTACTGCGATGATCTTTCATTTGCTTAAAATCATTTATTTGTTGACCTTGTTGATTATGATGTAAATTCCAGCACTATCCAAGTTCCAAAAGTTAAACAGTGTGCTATATACCAACCCTAGTTCAATAACCTGCTATGTGACTCTCTTGTTTAACACGATTCACAGGGCATTTAAATTGGACGAAGATAGCGCTCTTCTGACATATGTAAGGCAACAGCTGCTTCCACCCACCCCTCCCTCAACACACAACCCTCCTCTGTTAGACAGTCTGGAAGAGATGCCTTACCAGAGAAATGTCAGAAAAGTGGTTCATAAGATCTCGTGTACATCATCACTTCTTAAACTACTTGTGGAAGTTGGCGCAAAGGTACTATATTGATTCACTGTTGTTTAGTTTTCAGAGATTTGCTTAACCCATTGGCTCCCGTGCCGGCCTAAACCGAGCATGACGAACATTGCCCTTTGTTCCACTTGTGATGTCATCACCTTTGTTCAAAAAAGGCATTATTTATACTCAATCTCTGACTGACTTATTCCTTTAGGCTCCTCGTGGAGCAAAGGGCATCGTACTCAATCTCTGTGGAAGGAAATGTCTTTCCAATGATGCCCAGATAAGATTGACTGGGTCAATTGAGCTTGAAATACCCACAAAATGCCTTTTGCACTTTGCCTTTTGCGCATACACTTTGCCTTTTGCGCATGCCCGAGCATAAATGTCAAAAAACGTGATGCTAGTGAAAAGAAAGCCATGCCTTCAAGTTGCAAGTGATGTTTTGAGTAGGTTGGAGCTTAATTAGCTCATAACTGACCAGAAAATGTAAAAACGTCCGAAAAAAAAAAATCTCTGGGAGAAAATGGGTTAATATCCATCATTATACTGTTCTTTGTGTGTGCCTGACAGTGGTTAAGAGAAAGGAGATAGAAATAAAATGAAAATAAATAAAATCCTTTACCGTTAAAGACTTATGCAATTAAAACCTGTCTGATTCCGTTGTACCTCGTGTATCTAGACAGATATTGCATATTTTTGTTTGTCTCGGATTGAATATTGTTCTCCTTACTTGAAAAGCGCAGTTAAAAACAAATCATAAAATAAAATCTTATGGTCATCACTTATTGGCCTTAACAGACACTCTTGACAAGGTTTGACCGTAACTTAGATGTTATGTTTAGTGTCATATTTATTGCTGTAGACTAACTGGTCCCTAGAGAATCACTTAATTTTGTTTCCTGAGAATCTCAACATTGAGATTCGACGGAAAATTTAACTCATATTTCACAGAAAATAAGTCCATCACATTAACTTATTTATCGAGGGACCAGTCATTTAAAGTGGAAAGCCTACAATGCAGGTGTATTTTAAAGCATTATGAAGACATCTACATCTACTTCTACATTTTGGGTTCTTGCGAAGGAAGGCATGCTCCCGTCACTGCAAGACATTAAATAAAAAATAATAAAATGCCGGGATTCTTGACATTAGAAGATTAACAACAAACAGTTTTGTTGTTACATGTCATTTGACTTTGAAGTAGCCAATGAGAACGTGTGCTGTTTGCAAAAAAAATCCAGTTATGTAACAACAGTTTTAAGTTGAAAGGCATATTATAAAATAGATATGTTGCTCTACAGGTGGATCCCTACGACTATGATATTATTATGTTCATACTAAAGCTGGTTAAGGAACTCTCTCATGAGGAGACTTCCACTGTTGATAAGGTATGGATGCAGTTTGTTTGTGTGATTGGACTGTGGGTTTTAAAAGACTGTCAAGTTTGACAGGCTGTAGGCTGAGAACTATTTAGTCAACAACAACCTTTAATGTACTCTTGCACTTACACTTACATGATTTTAAGAGAGAAAAATTAAATACAGTTGAACTCCGGCAACTCGAACTCTAAAGGGAAACGAAAAACAGTTCGAATTAGTGGGGTTTTCGAGTTAGCTGAGTAATAATGACTGAAAGTGGGTCCAAGGGAAATGGAAGTTAGTTCGGGTTAGCGGGGTTTTTCGAGTTATCCGAGTTCGAGTTATCGGGTTCTACTGTAAAGTAAGAGTTAGAGTACATAGGATCTTTAAACAAATTAAATTACTTGCCTGGTATACGTAGAGCGATTTTCACTAAGTGTGGAAAGTAATTTGCATTTGCTTTGGTGTTGCATTACTACACTTAGTGTAGTAATGCAACAGTATGTTTTGGTTGAAAGAAAACTTGTGCCTCTTTCTTAACCAATCCTGAGAATGAAAACCAATCATGACTTACTCATACAGATTTTCCTGCACTTTGAAATTGATTTCCTGGTTTGTCTGTGTTCTTTGTGATTAGCCAGAGTGTAACTCAAACGGAAACTGCTCTGTTGCATATCATTAATGTTGTGCATTGAACTTGATGCTGCAAATTCGATATTTGCTTGAATGGGATTTCATGTCAGATGTTAGATTCTGGATTAAGAGTGCCAAGATTAGTCCTGGCCAGAGTCATTGGAATCATATTGAGTAATGCTTATTAAAAGCGCTGCCATGGCATTTGTACATTTTTTCAGTCCAGTTTTTGACGCTTTGTGTACTGTTGCGTTTAGTTAACTAAACTTGTCCTCCAGTTTTCTTTGCATAATAATTATTGATGGCAGTAAAATGATGAGTAGTATATGGGGTGTGAAATTCTCCCTTTTTGAGATCAGTCATTGTTAATAAACTTAACGTATTCTTGGTTTTCATGTTACGTCATAAAATTCTGAAATCAAAATTCACTAGGCCTGCTAAATTTTCGTTGTCATTAGGCAAAAGATAAACTAAAAATATATATTTTTGCAAATTTTCAGATCGATAGTGTCATTCGTTTTTAAAACAGAGCATTTTGAATATTTGAGTTCTCCGTCGTATGTGACATCAAGCTGAGTGCCGTGACAAAGCTGTTTTGTTTGAAAAAAGGCCTTTCCTTTCCATTTTGTGCAGATTGAACATTCCAGATATAATAAGTGGTGTTTATGTGAAAGTGTACTAGCTCTTAAGCCAAGGATAGCCGCTGTTGTAAACAGAATTGAGTTCCAGATGGTTTCTCTGACATCACGGCGGCCATTACTGTGTCCCTCGGCAGGACACAGTTATGGCGTCTCCATACAAATCTTTATAAATTTGCGTGGAAAGGTTCGGAAAATAACTCGCGAACGGTACACCGCACAGACCCGAAACTTGGAGAAATTGTTTATCTATTTATCATCTATAATATTGGAAATTCATAGCTTCTGTAGTTGAATGGTTTCGAATTTATTTTTTGATTGCGTGACAGTGAAAACCAGCAATATCTACCTATCCTTTGCAGGAACGCCTGTAACATAATTGTTGATTTTGCATGCTTATTAATATGTTGTCTCGGGTTTTCAGAGGTCACAATTTATACCGAAACCATGATACGTTCATGTAACAACTGACTAGTAGTATAATTGGTGTCAAATTCTCTGTCAGTGATAACTCGAAACTTACATCCTTTGCAGGGAATACAGCTGCTTGACTACTTGTACCAGTATGAACGCAAAGCAGCACCAACTGGTTACGAGAGATCATTTTACAACTCATCCCAGAATTCTGACAATGAAAAGGTAAGGATCTGAACACTAGAACAGATATTGGGTTTTTACTGTCAATTATCAGACGACCACGTCCCAGGTTCAAACCTCAGACCTGGCATTCAATATTTTGAAACTAAGGACTAGTTCGATATGCTGTTTTTAGGCGAGTTTTTATCATAAGAAACTGGTCTTGCAATTGACTAATGATAAGATAGGCATGAACTAATACTCACTTCTACACCTTCAAGTTAAAATTCCTCATAATTAGCTTTATTTCACTGGCATTCTTAATATATAACTTTCACCCCCTTTTTTTAAATGTAAACCTGACTTTTTGTCTGTCACAGACCACCTTAGACAATGCGAAACCACTGTCTCCACTTTCAAGATCCAGGCTTCCATATCATTCTTTACTCTATGGGGATCAGTGGAAGATTCTCGGTAAGCAAACAACTGAATAATGCTTTCTTTGTAATTATTACATGATTGTCATTAAATAACTTGTATTTTTATTGTTTGCTTTAAATAACAGCCCCAGAGCTTTCCGAGGAAACAGTTCCCAAACTTTTGGGCATTGCCAATTTGCTGAAGGTGAGGACTACTTCTCTCAGTAAAACAGTTATGAATTCTTCCCTCGATTTTTTTTATAACTCATAAAGGAGTGTTAGACTTCTGTTCAACAGTAAATGCTATGCCATAACTGCTCGTGGACTGTTTGGAAGTTTTGCTGTTTGATAAAAATTCAAGACAAAGCATAAGGCTGGTTATGTCAGGCTAGACATAGGTAAAAGAAAAATCTGCATTGGGCCTGTGTCCCACCTTGAGGGAGATTACCCTGTTTTTTTTTTTAAATCTTTATTAACAATACAATCCATTACATTGCCTTACATACAATACAAATAGGACATTACTTACAATAATTTTACAATACCACAATTAATGCCAGGCAACTGCTTACATTACATTTTTTATCATGTTATTTCCACAATCTAGCAATTATAGTTACAGTTTTTAAAGCACATAATTTAACATAATTGTGGACTTAATTTTTAAAGAATCGTTTCCTCAAACATTCTCCATTTTTTCCTAAACGAATTTATATTATTCGATTTGAGGGAAATTTTCCCCTGGTTTTTTAAGAAAAAGCTTACCCTGGTTTTGGAAGCATTTAGTGAGAAGTATTTCTTCTCCTCCTGCATGGGATGATACTCCATTCCAGGGTTATTCCACAGCATTAAATTCACCAGTACCTATTTGTAAACCTGAGTAGATAGAGGCACCATGAGAGTAAAGTATCAAGCGCAAGAACAGAATGTAATGGTCCCACCCAGGGTTTTAACCCGGTCTCCCGATTGAGAGTCAGTGGGGGGCACAATGGCCTAATGGTTAACATATTTGACGCCAGGCCTGACGTAAGCCAGCATTTTCCGAAGAAGAATCACGCAAAAAGCCGTCAGAAGAATTTAAAAGCTCACCAACCTTACACTGTTGTTTCCTGTTCAGCTTTCCAGTGATCAGATGTATCTCACAGCCATCCGTAACCTGGCACGGCCTTCATCAGGTTCGACAGCGCCTAGTGACCTTAGTGATCCTAACATGAGTGCAGTCGGTACAGATCCCAGCCAACTGGTCAAAAGTTACAACAGTGAAAAGGCCAAGAGTATGCTGTTATCTATCAAGAACAAGGAAATGGCCATTGCTGCTGCCAAGTGGATTGCTCAGCAGCTGCCTCTTGGTAAATGATCCGTTTATGTTTTTGTTTTAGCTTTTTGTAATCTCCTTCACAGGCATATTCTGGGTTTTTGTACTCATTGTACGGTGATAGGTCGTTTCAGGTAGCAGCACCCAAGCTTTGGAACTCTATGCCCAGCAGCATACGATTAGCAAGAACTTTGACGTGTTTTAAAAATTTAGCTAAGACGTTCCTTTTTAAAAAGTGTTCTTCTTGAATGTTTCAATTTTATTTTTTTAACATATATTTTTAACTCTTTTTTATGCTTTTTATTTATTTTTTTTTTATCTTTATACATTCTTTTTTAAATTTTATATTTTTATAATGTAAGAGCATAGAGACTTTAGTATTATGCGCCTAATACTGCACGTAATACTACCTATCAATTTCCACCTCAAGTCATATGGATCCCGAGCTTTGGCTGCTTCCTCACCTGAAATCTGGAACAGTCTGCCTGTTTTTATCCGCTCATGTAACAATTTGAGTTCTTTTAAATCCAAACTCAAAACTTGTCTTTTTAAAATTATTTTTCTAAGCGATTTTTACTTTTTTATTACTTTTAACTGTTAAAGCTGATTTCCAGTCCGTACTGCGCAGACTCGGGATTTGTTTTCGTTTTTGTTATGAATTCGTTAAAACGTTACCATTCGGTAATAGCATACATAAAGAGTTTTAGTCCGCCATTACGGTTCGTTTCGTTCAAGAATTTCCGATGAGCTGAAACGTCGGTTTCAAATAGCTTCGAGGTTCTCCTACCCCTTATTATTGTTTTGCAAGGATATCTGGTGCTAAACATTCCTTCGTGTGAGGCTCACATAAACATTGGAAGCGGAGATTGCACAGTACGGACTGGAATTCATCTTTAAGATTTATACATCTCATTTTTAACGTATTTTTACTGAATTTTATTTTATTAATTTCAGTAGTGTTTTCTAATTTTTTAGCATTATTGTAAAGCGCCTAGAGCATTATTCCATGGTCTGTACAGTTTCTAAGCAAATTTTATTAGGCATGTTATGAAATACATTAAAGACCCTCTCATCAACAGCAAAATTTTCTGATGTTGTGATTTAACACTAAACTCGCCAGGAGTATTAAAAAAAATGGTCAAGAACAGTAAAGAAAATTTTGAAGCTGAAAAAATGAGTGAAGAGATTATCAACATTTTTAAATTTGTATTTCCTAGGTGATGAAAAAATAGATATACTCAAGACTTGCGTGGACCTAGCTAAAACCTGGAAAAGCGCATGCTCTCAAAAGGTAAACTAATCAGTTGAAATTGTGCCTGCTCATGTGTGGGTATTGATAGGAAATACCTGAGAACTATCTTTGTACAGTGGAAGCTCTCGTAAGCAGACACCCTCCGGACGCGAAAAAAGTGTCTGTAACTGGAGCTGGCCGCTTACGAGAATGGTTCTCTTAAGTGACCACTAGAGGTGTAGGGCATAGATTGCCGCTTTCGGATGCTTGCCCAAAGCTTAAAATCAAAGAAAAAGTCTAAGTCGCAATCTCTGAAAGTGTCCACGGCCGCTTAAGGGAATGTCCGCTTACGAGAATGTAAAAATACAGAGTTTGCATGATAGTTGAAATGGGGTTTCAAACAAGGCAGCTGTAAGTAGAGCTGTCTGCTTACGAGAGTGTCCGTTAAGAGAGCTTCGACTGTATATTATATTTAAAGTCGTATTATATTAAAAATGCCTACATGTAACTGTATCTTAAAAGACTTGTTTTCCTTTTTGGTTCCTCCACACGAACCAGACTTCTGCATGAAGTTAAGTACTACCATGTGCAGGCTTTTTGATTTTGTTCTAGTACATAGTCCAACCATTACACTTAACATTGCCGTGCATGTTTTAGGATGAGGAAAAGGCAAAGCTTACTTACAGCCGCCTGTTGGAGCTTTGTCGGGGTGTGGCCACTGAACACGTGCTTCAGAAGTATAATATTGCAGACCCGGCCATTGCATCTTTGACCAGTAAACCGGCCAAACTTGTTTGTCAACTGTATGAGGATTATGGAGCTAGGGAACCAGGCACTGCCCACCAACCGCCAGGTACTGGTACTAGTAAGGACATAGTGACAATGGAAAAAACATCCCTGTGTGCTTAATTTTAACACGTTAATCAGGTTCAAATTCAATTTAGAGAAAGATGTTTATTAAGTCCATATGCATAAAAGATTATTACTGTGTTGAGGATAACCGTATTTACTCGAATAAGCGCCGCCCCCGAATGAGCGCCGCCCTCGAATAAGCGCCGCATTTGGGACCAAAAAGTTAGCGTTGCAGTCCCAATGAGGCGCTTATTTCAGGAATTCCGTATAACTAAAACTCAAGCGGTTTTTTAAGTTAACACCTAAACCAAGCCATCGATATAACACCACACTCTTGAAGGATACAGCTACCAGAGATAAGTTCAAACTCGAACTCTCAAATAGATTTCAGGCACTGAGCACCCTAAGTAAGGAAGCTGAGTCAGCTGAGGAGATCTGGGAGGAATCAAAGGCGGCTTGGAAGAAGGCTTGTGACGTTGTCTTGGGAAAACGATCTTCCCAACAAAGAGAATGGCTCTCCGTTGGAACTCTGGCGAAGATTGCAGAAAGAAGGGAAAAGAAAGCAGCACTTAACACCACTAAAACCAGAGCTGCAAAGGCGCAGAGGCAAGCCGAGTATACATAGGTCAACAAAGCAGTTAAGAAAAGTGCAAGAAGGGACAAGCGAGACTTCATAGAAGGGTTAGCACAAGCAGCAGAAGATGCTGCAGGTAAAGGGGACATGAAGGAGGTTTATAGTATCACCAGGAAACTCTCCGGGAAGCAAAGCATCTCCCACCACCAGGTGCACAGCAAGGATGGAAAGCTTTTGACATCTGAGAATGACCAACTAAACAGATGGAGAGAGTACTTTGAAGAACTACTAAATAGGCCACTACCACCTATCGCACCTAATATCCCACCCGCCAATTCACTCTTGAACATCAAGACAGAGCCACCTTCAAAAAGCGAAATCAGGAAAGCATTACAAAAATTGAAGAATGACAAAGCCCCGGGCCCGGACGGCATACCCCCAGAAGTACTAAAAATGGATATGAAGTCATCTGTGGATTCCCTACACAAGCTGTTTGAGAAGATCTGGAATACAGAGCAAATGCCTGAAGATTGGAAATGTGGTCATCTGGTGAAAATACCTAAGAAAGGGAACCTGAAAGAGTGTGCAAACTGGAGAGGCATCACGTTATTATCAATTCCTGGGAAAGTTTTTAGTAGAGTGCTCTTAGAGAGGATGAAGGAAGAGGTGGAGGCAATACTCCGCGATGAACAAGCCGGCTTCCGTCAGGAGCGCTCGTGCACAGATCAGATTGCTACGCTCCGGATGATACTTGAGCAATCCCTTGAGTGGAACACGTCACTGTATGTAGTTTTTATTGACTACGAAAAGGCATTCGATAGTGTAGATAGGACGACCCTCTGGAAATTGCTCCAGCTTTATGGAATCCCGGAGAAGATCATCCGGTTGATCAGACTGGCCTATGAACCATCAAGATGCCAAGTTATCCATGGAAACACACTAACAGAACCGTTCACAGTACTGTCTGGTGTACGACAAGGATGTCTACTATCTCCCTTTTTATTTCTGTTAGTCATGGACTGGATCATGAAGGAAACAACAAAAGATCAAGCAAGAGGAATCCAATGGTCACTGTCGAAACACCTTGAAGACATCGATTTTGCAGATGACGTGGCACTATTGTCCCAACGGCACAACAACATGACACAGAAGCTCGAAAGCATGAGAGAAACAGCTGCAATGATTGGTTTAAAGATTAACATCCAAAAGACGAAGAGCTTGAGAGTAAACCAGAGAAACAATACCAACTTTGACATCGGAGGAGACGAAATCCAAGACATCGAAAAGTTCACCTATCTTGGCAGCATTGTCTCTAGTGAGGGTGGAGCAGACCAGGACATCGTAGCAAGGATCGGAAAGGCCACAACTGCATTTCATATCCTAAGACCAATATGGAGATCACGTGCAATCTCAGTGAAGACCAAGCTACGAATCTTCAATACCAATGTGAAGAGTGTTCTGTATGCCTGTGAAACCTGGCGTGTCACCAAAGCCTCCAACAACAGGATACAGACCTTCGTCAACCGTTGTCTCCGGCATATCCTCCGAGTTCAATGGCAAGACAAAGTCAGAAATGAAGATCTATGGAAGAGAGCAGAACAACAACCTCTCCACCTGCAAGTCAGGAAAAGGAAATGGCGCTGGCTAGGCCATACGCTGAGAAAGCCATCTGCCAATGTCACCAGGCATGCCCTTCGATGGACACCTCAGGGTAAAAGGAACCGAGGAAGGCCTAAAACAACATGGAGAAGATCAACTGAGGCTGAAGTACAACAAACTGGGATGAGTTGGAACCAACTGGAAAAAGTGGCCGAGGACAGGGGAAGATGGAGATCTCTGGTGGACGACCTATGTTCCACAGGAACTTAAGGGTTTAAGAAGAAGAAGAAAAATAGCACTACAAAGCAACTCTAAAACAACCTTGGAAATTTCTTTTCGTCAAAAGCGATGTTTCGCGGTTCAAAGTTATTATATTTTACTGCTCGCCCATTATTTTTTCCTATCCAAAATTCTTACAATACGTAGTTCTGTTAACGTTGTGAAGGCCGTGAATAAGCGCCGCATTTGGGACCAAAAAGTTAATAAGCGCCGCCCCCGAATTAGTGCTGCAGTCCCGATGAGGCGCTTATTCGAGGAACTCCGTATAACTAAAAATAGCGCTACAAAGCAACTCTAAAACAGCCTTGGAAATTGCTTTTCGTCAAAAGCGATGTTTCGCGGTTCAAAGTTATTATATTTTACCGCTCGCCCATTATTTTTTCTATCCAAAATTCTTACAATACGTAGTTCTGTTAACGTTGTGAAGGCAGTGAACTTTGTCGGGACAGCAATCAAAGTCCCTTCTTTTAGTCACTGTCGGTCGAAGTTTCGTCTATATTAAATTGTTTGTGGCGTCCAATTTTTAAATAAGCGCCACCCTCGATTAAGCGCCGCACTTGAGGCGCGAAAAATTTATTAAGCGCCGTGGCGCTTATTCGAGTAAATACGGTAATTCAAAATACTAAGCTTGATGTTCGATTTTAATTAAAGATTCTTTATTTCTAGACATCCACAAAGCTACAGAAGAAATTGCGAACGTAAACAACACGAAAATAGAAAAGATCAGGCTACATTTGATAGAGGTAGGGTCAGCACTTCACAAAAAGAGTACCACTTGACACTAACAACTTAGGAAGTTCTGTTTTGTTTTGGTGATGTTATTAGGACTGTGATGTGGGCTAAGTCTGCTTTAGGACGATTTCTTTACCCCTGATGCCTCTAAGAATGCACAAGTTTTAAACGTCTAGTTAGTTTTTTCATTTTGCTTTTTTCAGAAATGGCTGCCTTCCTCCGCGCATGCCTCAGGAGGAGACACAGAGGTATTTAGAAAAAACAGTATGTTTGTCTGTCTATTGTTTGCTGCCCTCTCATACAAGAAACTAGAAACTGCGGATGCTTTAGACTGAAACATGGACTATATTAGTTTTAATTTTTTTTTCATTTGGAAAATGTTTTGCTGTCTTTGAAGGAAATTACTTCAAAAATGTAATGTAGAGATTAATAGTTGTAGCCTCTTAGAATCCGGAAGGGCTTGTTAGTAAAGGTTTCCAGAAATCCTGGTAATAACCAGGAATTATAATCCCATGTGAAGTAATTTGCAAAACCTCATATGTGTCCTGTACATTACTTGTGGCAAAACAGCAAGGAGCAGAACAGTTTGACCACTTTTAATCAGTTCACATTGTTCTGTGTAGATTTAATCCAATCAGAAGTCTTTTTGTGTTTTATTTATATTGAATTTTAACCAACAAGGAAAGCGTATTGGTTTCAAACACGTAGTGTTCAGCTAGTGCCATAGGGATGTAAAGCCTGCAGAGGTTTTTTGTAGCTGCCGCAAGGCGACTTTGCACACATTTCGTGCCTATCATGTCGGCCAATATATTTTCAATTGACAAACAAGTACTGAGTCTCGCCAGTTTGTCAATATCATGATCATACGTTACTAGAAACAACTTTATCAGTCTGTGAGACAAACATACACGTACGGATCCTTATATTGGCATTATTACGTATTAATCCAAGCAAAAGGGCTTTCTAAAACGGCAGTGTTCAGTTAAGCAAAAACTGAAACTTCACTTCTAGTTTGCCACACCTGCCAGCGAGGAGAACAGTGAAAACGAAGAAGATGAGCAGAACTTGAGAAGGTAAATATATGTAAATAAACTAACACCGTCAGTGGTGATAATCCATACATTTCGTATAGCGCTCCTTGGTGGAACTTGATTTACTATCAAGACCTGACTCGTCCCCAGTCGTCTTCATACAGCACGCGGCAAAGGGAGAAGCACGCGTGTGAGGTGGGGGAGCAGGGGAATTGCGCCCCCTTTCTGGTTCCTATCTCTCCCTGCGCTGTACCTTTGCCGCGTGCTTTATGAAGACGACTGGGGACGAGTCAGTATCAAGTCAGTTATTCTCAGAACCTCAGGCCAGAATTGGAATTTATATTCAAAGAGGAAATAGATCGAATAAGGCAATCTTTATTAACGTCATTCCATAATGACTGCAATGTCAGCATCTTTCATCGGCCATTTGCATGAATTTAAATTAAATTTAGCGTAGCAATTTTACAGATATGGCAAATTGACAGGGACTATCCTGTGTAGTAATTTGCAAATAGGAGAGGAGAATGTTGAATGTTTGACAAGTCACTTCCTTTGAAAGACGTCAAATTTACAAACGTATGGCAGGCAGTGTAAATTCTTACTTTTGAATGCATCGTTTAAAGCAGGTTTTCAACCAATTCTTTTTCAACTTGGCACAATAACTAAATTTTGCATGCCTCTTGTTAGTTATGCAAGGCTGTTTCTCAGCCATGCCAGGTGCTGAGCTGCACCAAGGCTGGTTTGAAGTATTTTTTTTTTGTGTGTGTTTTCTCTTTTTGTCCAGGGTCATTTACATCATGCAAAGCAGCGACCAACAAACTGCTGTCAGATTTCTCCTCAATCTTGCAAGCAAGGTAAGATTTATAATTTCTTTACTCGAAATAGAAAACCTGTTGGCTCTCAAAGCTTTTCTCGAACCCATATCGACAATTTCTGCTTACAGTCAACTCTCTGTAAGATGGACACCGTCCGGACCGGCTCCAACTATCCGTCGTAGAGAGGTGTCCGTCTTATGAGGAGTTTAGTTACAGTAAAATGAGTGAAAAACGGCAGGCAAGGGACCATTAAGAGAGAGTTAACTGTATAAACCACTGGACTCCAAAATCTTTTATGTCGACACAAAGAGACAATGAGAAGCCATGCTGACCTACTTTGATCCTGTTTAGCTTTTATGACGACACAGGGACGCTGTGAAGGCATTGTTGACCTATTTCGTTCTTTTTTCAGACGGGCTCCCCAAGTAACTGCCGCCTTCGAGCACTACGAGCTCTTTTCGCTATAGCTCCTGGAGAATTTATTGAAAAACTCTGCAACACTTCAGTCAGTGTGATCAGGTGAGATCAGAAGTCGAGAGGGTGGTTACTCATTGTGATATGTGTTTGAAGAAGACTCTTTACCTTTTCAGTGCCTCTCCCTGCCTAGGAGTATAAAGAAATACTAGAAAATTGTAAAGCCACCTTGGTCAAAATGCTTGCAGAAGCCAGAGTTAGCGACTCTTGAATCACTGAGCTCTTTAAACTTGAAGCCTGTTTTACTTAACTGCACTGACAGTAACCTAGTTTCGTATTTACTCAACTGATGTTTATGAGCTTGGTCGTATTAGCTAAGAGGCTCTAGTTGGAGTTAAGAGGAGTTATAGTCAAAAGGCGGCGAGTTGGAGGCTTACTTTTGCTTATTTCTAAACGCTTACAGTATTTACAATTGAGCGACAACAGACCACTGAATTACTTTCCCTTAACCTTTGCTTGCCATATACCAAAATAAATAAAGTCACGAACCATTAACTCATAACACCACGTACCTGGTGTCTTTGTTACTGCTGACAGGCAGCAGATGCAGGCTCTAGTTTGTCTGGCGGAACTTGAGGGTCTGCACATCCAGCAGTCAGCCAGCGCCTTTGACAAGTGCAACAAGGAAGGACTGGTACGAGGGCTGTGGAGGAATCACAAACATGAGAGAAAGGTTCTTGTTTCTATGCTCAGATTCTTCATTTGAACGGTTTTTACCAGGATATACTGATTTTAAAACAAGAGCAATTGATTTGTCGAGCAGTGGACTGAAACAGTTTTAACTAAGTAGTGAGATTTATGTGACAATATGGTTTTGAACATTTGAACACAAGCACGCTATAAAAAAAAATTACCATCCAAAAAAAATTGGGCTCTAAGGCTTGGGGTGAAAACATACAGGTGCTGAGATATAATGTTAAAGGAGCTATGTCACGGGGATTTCGCGGATTTTGGGTCTAATAAGTGGTAGGCAACGTAACCCATGAAGAACATCATCTTTGAACATTTAAAGGAAGATATAACAATAATTTACCTGGAGAAATCAAACAACTTGCTATAAATATATCGATTTCTTGAAGAAGCGCAGAAATAGCTTGAAAAGTTAAGCCTTAATTTTTTAAGTTGCAATCCATTTTCATCCTAGCCATCTGCTGCCAAAGTGCTTGTTAACAGTTCCAGTGCTCTAATATAGCAATTGTTAATAAAATTGGACCATTTATTTTAGGTTTCCTACGACCCAAATATATATTTTTGCTATTAAAAAATCTGTTAAAATCCGTGACAATGCCCCTTTAGACAGTTTTTTTAATCCCCTTATCCTTGGAGCCAAGTTAGAATTTTAATATATCGGTATACGATAGAACATTTTGTTTCCTCACAATGCTACAGAAGTTTATTTTAGAGATGCAGGGAATAGGCTAGCTGTGTATTTTCTTTCATTTGCATATACACCAAGCAAGTTGCACAGGGTTTTGGTTTGGCAGTGATGTGGATTAAGGATATAGTCCTTACCGATAGACTGGTTTCCAAGAAAACTTAAAGGATTTTGTTGTGTGTTGTTTTGTTTCAGGCCGTACGTCTTGTAGCAGACTTGTGTCTAGACAATAACATACATGATCCTCAGCTATGGAACAGTGTTTTACAGCAGCTCCTGGCTTTTGGAATGGTGAGTTGACAGAACTTTTACAAACTTTTGATTTAGTAGTTCCATAAGTTTGCGGTACGTTGTTCTCTGACAAACGATCGCATGGAGAAAGGGCTTCAAATATCACTTGGAAGGCCATGCTGAAGAGGACTTCTGTGCATCGAGCATGGGCCTCTTCTCACACCAAAGAATTCATGCCCAAAACTGAAGCTACAGTAGCCATCTTCGTTTATCGATGGGCGTCCTTAAGCTAAACTAGGAGTTCTAATCTCCTCGATTTCAGTGTAACAGCTGTAATACGTGACGGTGTCTGTTATTGTATTAAATGGTTTTCCATTTTGTTTTATTGTTTTTTGGCAGATAAAATACCTCAGGCGAGTTCTAGTAAACTTGGCAGGGATTTCTGATTTATGGCAGGTAAGTTTTGGTCCTTTTTTGTAAGTCCCCTTATCATCACAATTGCATGAAATAATAAGTTGAATTGAGCCAGTTTTGTGCTACATCTCATAATCTGCATAATTTGTTACGGCTGGTTCCTTAAAAAATTGAACAACACACACACACACAAAAAAAAAATTGTCAATTGTAGATAATCTATCCGAATCTATCCGAATTTAAGGTTAAGTGTGACTCCGTGTGAACACATATGAGGTGGTAAATGTGTAGGCACTGTGCTTAGGTACTTTGTATTTAGACGGTACGTGTTGTTTACACTCGCTGTAATGGAACAAATGCTAAAAATGCGTTATTTTTCTCTTGGACATTCAAAACAATCAACTGCAATCTCTTTTTATCAAAAAGTTCAACTGATCGTTTTTCGTTGAATTTCATTCTAAGTACAATAAATCCTCAACAGGACCCTTTGTCTGTAATTATACCATTGGTTTTATTAGTCACTCGTGTGATAACAGACCGAATTGGATTCAACTCAGTGCTGTTACTGTTATTTTTTGTTTTTGCCTTGTAGGTTCGTTGTTTGCCACAGGTGTGGAGAAGTGTGTTAACGGCCCCCTTCAAGTCAGGTAGGCGAGATCATGCACTAAGATTCACTTGTCCCTTTAAACCAAAACCACCGTTATCACGTTGGCTAATCACAAAGGACACAGACAATCCAGTGAACGAATCAAGATCAAGACAAATACGTGTTGCTGACGCGATGCGCGGGAAAACGCTTGTGAGCGAGGCACAATTGGTTTTTGGTCAGTTTCACTTCTGATTGGTTGAGGAAGCGGCGCAAGTTTTTTTAAGCCAATCACAAAACAAAGTAAAGCAAAACCAGGGTTACTTTCGACACACAACTGCAGTAGTTAGCAGCTCTTGCAAGCTTCTAATTGTAAGGGTCCTGCAGTGTAGCAGTTGATTTTGTTGCTGGGGCTAGGGGCATGGTTGCGCTTGAGCCATTCATGTGAGATCTTGCGAAAGCTGTTCCCCCACCAACAATTAAAAACCGCTCTATACTCTAGGATGTGCAACTGTTGATCAGATAACATTCCTTCTGAATGGTCTCGTTCTTGTCTAGTTTCCACACCATTATCAGAAGAGGAGGTTGCAGCTTGTGAAGAATCGGCATCATTGCTTCAGAGGTAAAAAATAACTTTCTTTTAGCTATGTTTTATGTTTAGCAGGTCTGCAGACCCTGCATAATTTCATTGATTACCCCTGAACGTTCACAGGAAGTCACAATTTTAGATTTCTTGCCGTCGTCTTTTCTTCTGGGCAACTAACCGTGATGTGCTTCTAGTGGTCTACACAGATCTGTGTAGTGTCTTGGATCGGTCATTGGTTGGGGGGAATAAAACAAAAGATATCGCATTGAGGTTGAGAGATGAATAAACCATTTCATTTCTTTTTCCTAATTCTCGAAGCCAAGTTTTTCAGAACTTGCCATTTGTTGTATACGGGTTGCCAGAAAGTGTGGTGAAGCATTGAGAAATGTGCCTCTGGTGATCTACACGGATCTATGTAGTGTTGGTTGAGGCGAAGATTCAAAAACGAGTAATAACCAATCAGAGACACTACATGGCCAACACTCTTCAGAGCGTCTTCATCGGTGTGGATTTTTTCGGGTCGATTATTTGATTCTACTGACCTCTACTGCTGTTACCTCAAGCTATCAAAACGTTATGTTCGTGTATTTCCACTTGAATAGTTTCCCTTGCGTCATCTTTCAGGTGCCCTCTTCTGCTTGACCTGGATGTGTACTCCATTGCTGTGCAGTTCCATAAAGTTGGTCTCCAGGCCCACGCGCTGGCCTGTCTCATGCTCATCCCATCAAGCACTGCGCGTGAGCAGCACATTCAGGTGTGATCTGGGCTCCTATTTTATGTCAAGTGCAAGTCTATGTCACCTATATGGCTACAAGTCGTATTTATGGGTTAGAGACTGTTGTGAGTGTTTTGTTGACAAATACACGCACGCGCTGGCCGTACAATGAACGAGAAATTTTCAATACTGCACGAGGCATAGCCGAGTGCAGTATTGAAAATTTCGAGTTCATTGTGAGTCCAGCAAGTGTGTGTATTTGTCAACAAAACACGAACGAACAGACTCTAACCCTTTTAATATACAATCTGAGTACACTGCAAGCGATCATTGACTTAACGAACTTCAAACAATAATTTTTAAAAATAAGAAGTGTAGTAGTACATAATTACACGGGATTTGATCAATAATACAAATATCACAAATAAGCCGTACAAAAAAAAAAGATAACAATGGTTCATAAAATCGTTCATCAGCTGTGGTCGTTCATAAATACAGTCAGCGAGAAGCTTGTTCAAAGCAAGTCGATGGCTTTTCACAATCAAGCAAAAAGCAAGTCAACCGCACACAAAAATGTATCTATTGAGCTGCAGTTTACCTTTGAGCATGAAAGCGCTTCAAGTTGTTATCCTCTTCGATTATGTTTAGTATTGGATCGTTGATTATTTGAGGAATATATTTATCTTCCACTTCTGCAAGCCACTTCTGATTTTTGTGCATTATTGTCAATACTGCACTGTCGGAGTTTGCTGACGACAGGTAAAGCAAAATCACGTGATCTATTTTAACCAATTGCGCGCGTGGATTTTGGACAGTGAACGAAGATTGTATATTAAATTGGGATATCGTAGTCTCCTCCGCAGTCGTTATGTGGGTCTGCAAATGACTTTGGGGCATAGCACCGCTTTTCCGCCTTTTTAGTGAAAGTGGCAATGTCAACCCACAAAGTCTCGAAAATCAATTCCGTAAAAACTATTATTTTGATAAGAAAATAGAGAAGAGACTTAATTTTCTTAAAAGGCTTTTGAGGTGCTTCAGACCGGCCGGGAACGATGAGAGGGGGCTGTATTCGCAGGCTACTTCAGGCATGTACTTGGCCTTGAAGATCTGACCCCAGCTTTACTGATAGTCGTATTGAATGACTGTTTTTCTGTGTACCGTTGGGTCCACGGTTGGTTTGTGGGATCGGTAGCGAAAGTTTTATGAACAGCTCTTTTGAACAGAGGGAACTTGCTAAGAAAGGTGTATGCATGCTGGCGATTTCTCACAAAATTGCACTGTTATGCGCAGGTCATAACCGCAGTTTTTACTTTGACTTTATAACTATTTTCTTTCTTTATTCTTTACTTTCAGGCATTGTTGGACACGAATTGTGTAACTGATGTTCTCACTCAGCTAGACGAACAACGTCAACGGGGACACACCCTAACTCAGGCTGATGTTGTAAGCAGTTGTTTGATTGTGCTTTAAACAAGAATTTGTTATGCATTAAAAAAAAGCATTGCAAAGATTAAAAGCACGTCAACATTTTTTTGCAAAAGAAAACACATTTTATCAATAGCTATTGCGGAAACTATGCAGCTTGTTAAAGGATGAATGAAATACCGAGTTAATGCATTGAGTCAATGATTTAGACAACAAATGCAAGGAAACGTTGGTATACTTAATTGTTATATTTCGATATAATTCTATATCATCTTCAGACTAAGGTGACAAACAAGTAGCTAGGATTTAATTACTGAAAGATGGTACATTAGCATTTAAAACATGCATATGAAAATACAAAACAAAGACGTTAATGTCAAGAGAATAAGCATAGTTCCCTGCTAGCTTTAAACCATTGTTCAAAGATTTGGACACGAATTGTGTAACTGATGTTCTCACTCAGCTAGATGAACAACGTCAACGGGGACACACCCTATCCCAGGCTGATGTTGTAAGCAGTTGTTTACAGTTGTTCAGCACCATCTTTGAACAATGGTTTACTCGGTATTTCATTCATCCTTTATCTCCTTTTTATGGAGCTTGTGTAGCAGCTGTTTGCGTTTTGATGGTTGACTGTGGCTCTCCAGGGCTGGCCATCTGTTACAGCTGAGTTCACAATAAATTTGCAGGCGCGAAATGTTTCCGGGTCTTCCGAAAAACGGGCCCCAGGTCGCCTTAATTCCGGAACTTTTTGCTTGAAGCGGGCTGGTTCCAAGTGCAACGCAAAACACATGAACGTGTGAACTGGATTCTCCTGAGCTTGCGTCGTGAAATTAGAGGTATCAACAGGAAAAGTACAAACGCAAATACGAGCAAAAAACATTGGTCAAATCAATCAGCACTTTAATGAAAATGATATCTCTTCATTCTTGACAACTCTTCTGCTATCTTGCCCCTAATTCCCCCACGTATCGTATTACGCAAACAATCTGTTTGCAAAAAATCATACGTGAATACCTATTTTGAATTAAACATAACATTATAAAATTCCTTGCTGGCTAAAGTTGCCCACAACATTAAAGGGACTATGTCACGCATTTTACCAGATTTTTGAACAGCCAAAATTTATATTTGTGCCGCAGGAAACCTAAAAATAATAGTCCATTTTAATTACAAATTTCTATATTAGAGCACTGAAACTGTTAACGAGCATCTTTGGCTGCGGATGGCTCGGATAGAAACGGATTGCAAATTAAAAAAGTTAGTTCAAAGATGATGTCTATTTAGGGATAAGTTGCCTACCACTACATCTATATTTACATCTACATTTATTAAGTTGATAACATCGTTTAAGACATCACATCAACTATAAAAAATAGATACAAAATAAAAACAAAATGTACATGCATAAATTTTAGAACAGTGACATAGTCCCTTAAAGTTTCATTTGCAGGGTAAATAGCTCAATGTGTGTTTTGGATTTGATGATTGAATTGAACGTCCCATATCCGTGTAAGGGAAGTTAGTCTTCCCCCCTCCCCCACCCCGTACCAGGGTTGGGAGGTGGGTTCGAGTGCATGCGATATCCCTTGATTAATTAGAATTGTATCTTAATTAATTGAACTTCGCTGTTTACCATCTTTAGGTTGAACAGGAAGTGTTTAAATATGTCGAACAAAAGCAAGAGTATCAAGTTAGTATTGGAGGAACGTCAATTTATAAGTATTAATACTAGCCAGTAGCAGTGGTAAAAAGAGGGTGAAAGAAAATAAGTGTGAAAGAGAAAACAAAGCTAAATTGTTGGGGCATTTAGTGACTGCTTATTCACGCTTGTCTCACTGGCCCTCTAGCCACCTCTTTTCTGCATCTGCCATGCAGCCTAGTTTTATAAATTTTAAAGGCCCGGCTAAACTAGGAAACATTGTTGCGCGGAAACATTGTTCCTTGTCATGTTTCCTAGGTGGCTAAATTAGCGGGAAGCAAGGCTGACGTATAGCTTTCTCACACAACCTTTTAGTTGCCAGATTCAAGACGTCTAGCCTGGTACAAATTAACAATGGACGGGCGCTCAATTCCTTCCTTATGCTATTGCTGATTAACGAGCGCTTTTCGAGGTTGTATTGCAATCTTTCCTTGCCATTTGAATCAATCAATCAATCAAACTTTATTTATCGAGGGTAACACGTAATAGTTGGTCAACTAATAAATTTGTGGCCCTCTTAAATGTACTAAAAGTTAAAAATCTACTTTGTCAGAATAGTTTTTCGCTTGATCCCATCTCTGATTTTGAAAAACAAATGGAACAACTCAGAGTACAACTGATTGTCTTTAAGGTTGTTTTTGGTATCTTTTGCCAAGAGCAGTTGTCGCTTGGTCTCGTATTAAACACGTTAAAACTCCTAAAGTTTGAGCGTTGTTTTTGCTTTCAGATTCTCGTTGAAACAGCTTATTTTGACAAGTTTTTGAGGTTCCTCATCATGAACAAAACTATAACTGGTATTCTGCTCAAAACGATACAAGCAAACAGGTATCGTACTAACATTTTCAAGCTTTTCGTTTATAAATAGTTGTATGACCCGTTAGTTGCAGAGTGCGATTTTGTTTAGTTCTTCAATTTGCAATTTATTTGTACCTTATTCTTGTATTCTTGGTGTATCTACGTTTATCTACTTGTAAGTCAGTTGTAAAAGATCTTGACAGTAGTGAAATAGTGAAATTTTAAGAAACAGGACAACAATTTCTTAGCTTTGAAGACGTCCACTGACCTCGCCAGTTGCAAAATGAATTACAGAATTGAATGTTATAATATAGCGAAATTTGTGACAATGTTGCAAAAGAATGTTGACTACGTGAGAACTATAAAGCTAGTTTCAAATTAACATGTTTCAAGTGAAAAATAGTATTGACTTGTAACACAATTAAAATCTGCTAGCTAATTGTTCTTCATTCTTCCCAAGTTATTTTAATTTATGTCACCTGTTTTTTGTAATGGTGTTTTATTGCGAGCCTAGTGCCCACTGCTTTGAAAATTGGCCATTTGGATTGTGCGTGTCAACTTCGTATTTCCTGGCGTTCGTTTCTATCAACAAATTTACAGGCTTTTCTTAACCACGTTTGGAGGAGAAAGGGTAATCAAAAACGACGTCGTGGGCAATGCACAGAAAGCTGTGAAGAAACGACCCCTGTAATGAATAATAGCCCCCAGAAAGGCTGCACTCTTTCAAATGCTCCAAACGTAATTCATACTAAAGGTTGAAGGGAAGACCGTGATAATAATGCTAAATATGCTGTGTATTCGTTCCCGTAATTACTATGAGTTTTCTCTTTAGATTGGAGAACGCAGTCCAGCTTGTCCGACTATTTCACCAAGAACACCCTGACGTACCCTCATCGCAGTATGTGACTTCACACCAAATGAAGGGATTTGATGAACTCTGGGTAAGTCATGTTTGTTCTGCCAAAACCGAGGCAAATCTATATCAACTTGTGTAAATCAGGAAATTTCAAAAACATTCCGAAAAAAGGAGAGAAATGTGACTTGAGGTACAGTAGAATAATAATAATAATAATAATAATAATAATAATAATAATAATAATAATAATAATAATAATAATAGTAATAATAATAATAATAATAATAATAATAATAATAATATACTTAATTGACCACTCCCCCATGGGGTTTTTCAGGGCCAATGTGAAACAAATCTTTTAAATAAACATAACATGGTTAAAAATCCCAACTGGCAGGAGGCAGACCAGTTGGCTATTTACAAACGCAGCCGAGGAGTTGAACTCGGGACTACCGAGAACAAATCCATCTAGTGGTCAGAACGGGACTTGAACCCGCTACCTCCGGATTACAAGTCCGACGCTCTAACCACTCGGCCACGCTGCCTCCCGATTTCTCGAACCCTCGGTTTCTCGAAACTCCCAATTTCTCGAACGAATTTTCGTTTCCCTTGGATAGTACTTCTCTGTAATTTTACACCAGATTTCTTGAACGAATTGTTGTTTCCCTCGGACAGTACTTGTCTGTAATTTTAAACCGATTTCTCGAGCGAATTTTCGTTTTTCTCGGATAGTACTTCTCTGTATTTCGTTTCCCTTGGATAATACTCCTTTGTAATTTTTCTCGAACGAATTTTCGTTTCCCTTGGACAGCACTTCTCTGTAATGTTACCCCCGACTTCTCGAAGCAATTTTCGTTTCCCCTTGGATGTTCGAGAAACCGGGATTCTACTGTATTCCCAAAGCAATAGTTGGCCAAAGGACACGAATAATAAAACGCAGTTGTATTACTTCACTTTAGCCTCCTCGGCAAAGCAACATTCTTAAGTGTTTCTTTTACTTTCCACAGGCTTTCCTGGAGATGCACGACATGTTAGAGCCCTGTCTTCCATTTCTACCAAAGCTAGACGCTGACCAAGAGGATGAGCCCACAGAACAGCAGTCCCAGTGCCTGTGGGTTGAGGGGGCAGAGCAAACCATGGAACAAACTAATATTGAAGATCAACGTGATGACTTTATGATCACACTTAACGAGGACTGCAGTGTGGAGTTTCCACTCTAAACCAAACAGATTCAAATTATTTAGCTGATGGAAAAGCTAACTACAAAATAAGCGAAGGAACACTTGCAATTTTGCAATTTATCCGATCCGGTTTCAACACTGCTTAAGATTTATAGTTTATTAGAAATAGCAAAGAACGCCGTAGAAGAGCCTGCAGTCTTGCGCTTAAACAAGATATTCTAATAAACAACAAAAAAGATCGAACATGTCAGCTTCATTTCTTCAATGTTGTCTTTCATTGAAATTCAATCTCGTCCCCGGAGACCGTTTTTTTTTGTCCAGCACAAGGAACACGGACTCTCTCAAAGTCTGATGTTTAAATCCGCAATTCGGGGACTTCTGGTTTATATTGCCCAAATCTGATTAGCTGACAGTCGAAAATGAACACTCTGTGCAGCTCAAAAAGTCGGGCTGGGCCAAAGACGCGTTCTTGGTGCTGACCAAATGAAAAGCAACGGGACGAAATTGATTCCATTGTTACCCCGCTCGTGTTTAATGACCTATTGTAGCTTTAGTACAGACCCTCCACAGTCCATTCCCCACGTTATCCTAAAACTAGACAACCTACAAGTTGAGCTCACAGTTAGCGTGAAGCGCTAGCAGCGAGAAGCGAACTAAATTTGAGAAAGTCTATCCCAAAACCAAGACTTGTCTACAAGTCGAGCTGAGAAAGTCTGTCCCGAAACAATTCGATGTTATCCTGAATAAATTTCAAGTGTTATTCAGAATCAATTTCATTTTTAGAATTCATATTTGGCGCTGTCTCGCACACAAGTGTTTCTATATGAGTGTAAACCGTGGAAAATATGTTCGAATTGTTAATCGGTGGTTCGTGACACAGCCCGTAGTTGATAATATTGCATAAGCTGTCTGCATTTAATACTATCGACGGTTGACGATGCTTGTTAACTAAACAGATACATGAACTAAAGCGACACTCGCCCTTTGACAATCACTATTTTATTTGTTTTTATTATAAAATATAAACAAGACCTAAGAAAGGAACTTATCTCAATAAATACCCGTAATGACATATTTACAGCCACAATTGGGAAGTACAAAAATACTCAATAAAAAAATATACGATTTACGTCAACTTTTTAAATATCATAGTTACATGTCTCATTGATTTATCACCTTCAAGTCCACTGTTCAATTGTCGTGAACAAAACCGTATTATTTACAGCGCCCCTTATCAAAAGGAAACGTCCAAATGACTACATGTTGTCATAAAGTTTCGCACACAGCAGCCATGTTTAGTTTAATATGGTCATCTGATTGGCTAATTTCTGACAGTATTTTTATATTTCGCCTTAAAATCCATCAACTATTTTTTCCTCGCACGCCATTGGTCTAAGCACGTCGCATCACTGGGGAATATCAGATAGCATCCCCCAAGTGGTATTTTTTTTTTGTCAAGTTTTCAAACGTTGCACGTTTAGTTTTCATCCTAAAGTTAATTGTTTTAAAATTTGAATAGAACTGGACATTTTAAACAGATAAGCAATTATTTTGAAAGCCAACAGAATTACTTGACTTTTGATAGCGGCCTCGTGTAAAAAAACGAATAACAAACAATAGCTTCCATTTGGCTTCAACATACATACACTGATATTTGTCCTTGGATATTATCTGCGCTTCATGGATCACAATTTTCCTCGAGGTCCTCGGAGACCGTTCGCTTTGTCGGAACAGATAATGTCCGCGGGCAAAAAACTGCATATTTTCGCACCAAATGGAGGTTATTGTTTAAGTCACATGGCTTCCAAGTATATATACAAAACCTACAAAATAAATACCTTATATAAAACGGTTCGGGTTTAATATAGTAGTAAATTAAATCCTTTTTCCTCCGCAGAGGCTCCTTCAGTTGATGGGGGAAGGCGAAAAACATCAGGCTCGCGCGCTTACTTTTTACCTCTCCCCATTACGAAAAAAAAAGAGGCCTCTTTTTGAAGGTCTGACTTGTGAAAATTAACAAACTATATTAAACCCAAAGTCGTTTGATTGGATTTAATAATCATGATTGTACAATTCTATTTTTTTTCACCACGGTGCTCAGTGACCCGACTTCTGCCGCGCTGCGGATACGGACTGTAACATAACTAATGATCACACGATCTTGCGTTTTTCAATGGAAAAAGTTCAACATTGTTAAGGAATGAAGTAACGAATGACGGAAGAAAATGAAAAAAGATGTGAAACGTATGCAAACATAACATGGACCAATACGCCTTGTCCCTCCAAACGACAATATTTGAAAGAGTTTACCACAATATAGGTTTACATGTACGTTTATGTCGTTTTATACCTGTGGACGAAAAGGCGTGAACGTATAAAGGATATCCCTTTACAGACGTAAAGCATACGTGTGGACGGGGCCTGAGATTTTATCCCCCCCCCCCCCCAACTCCCTCTCCACTCGAATGTACGTTTGGATCACGAATTAAAGAACATACGTATGAATCCCTCAAAATAGCTTTCCCTAAGCCAATCGTATGGTATAACGCTAACTACATGACAGCACACAGCGTGCTGGTAATCCTCTCTGTTCCCAGTTTGTGCCTTCCGTCGCCATCGTCTTTAGTTTTTTTACTCGCGGATCCTTTAGAACTTTTCATCCCAGACTCCTTAGTTCCTTTCCCAGAGTCCGAGCTGCTAGTGTTCTTAGTTCCTATTGAATCATTTGAAGAAATCCGCGGCAACTTGAACCCATGGGATGATGATACGGAAGGACACGGGGCCACCGCGCGGGACGGCCGGAGCACCCGGGAGTTCCGGGCGCTCCGCATGTCCTGGGTAGTCTTGCGCATAATCTCATCCACTGAGACGCTGTCGGCGCCCAACTCGGCCGACTTTCTCGCTAGTTCTAACTGAGTTTCCAAGTGTTTCGTTCGCTGCTGAAGACGCTTGCTCTCGTTCTCAGAAACTTCCAACTGTCAAACAAACAAGGCAGCGGCCAGAGTTAATTGTTTGAATGCAATAAATATGAAAGCCGGATTCCTTCCTGGAGGGGATACTTGGGTATGTGTCGCTCGCCTCTCAGAACCCCACCCCGCCATAGTCTATTCTGCTCATCTTAGTTAATGTTCTTTCAAATGTAAATTACGCGATCGTAACTTAGTTACGTTATGTTTCTCGATCTACCTTGTGAACCTATTTTACTAGGTTTTCCTAAAACTTATTGAAGCATTTGTTAAACGAAGAAGACTTCACGTTTCACCTACAAACACTACGGCATATTTGCTATCCAAAATAAATTATCTAAAATACCTACAAACATGCCGTCACGTCGAAAATATGATCCACTGATTCTAGCCACTGTTGAAAATGCAACCCTATTGCTGTCAACCCACTCGCGAGAATAGTAACATCCCTAGGTATCACTCTGTAACTAGGAAGAACCCCCTCTCCCCAACCCTTCACTCTCCGGGACAAAATCAACTCCATGCAGTGCACAGCGATACCCGAAGTAACAGATGCTACAGATTACAGTGAGGCCAAATAAATGAAGGTAACTGTTAGAACTAATGGCAATTACCTTTTCTTTCAACTCAGTGAGTTCCTCATCCTTGCTCTCGCAAGCTTTCTTTAGAGTGAATAATTCTTCAAGTAACTGTCGATTCTGAGATTTGAGTTCCTCAATCCTCAAGTCCACTCCTTTACTGGCGATACTAGCTCGACTAGCACTCCTGAAACAAAACAAAAATAAATAAATAAATAAATAAATAAATAAAATAACTTTTTCAATAGTTCGTGTAGCGTGATCGTCCGAAATGGCTAAAAGTGAGGCAAAAACTTACACCCGCTTTCATTGTTACGTGCATAGAGCTTTCTTTCGACATCCATCTTTCGACGTGCTGAAATGAGCCAATCAAAACCGATGCATTCTGGTGCTTGTTTCATGCAAATGAAGCTAAATGAGCCACAAGTTCAGAAGGTCATGCTAGTAGGCTGTGATTGGTGGATTTCAATCTGTCGTGTCCGTTTAGCACGTCGAAAGATAGCCGTTATGCACGTTTAAACACTGAAATCGGGTGAAAACTCATAAAACTGCTCTCGCACGCTGTAAATCGCCGATTAAAACACAGCAAAATAAAACAATGCGAGATGTTCTTACTTCCTTTTATTACATGAAATTAGAAAGCACTGGTACCTTGTTACATGTATGCCTGTTACGTAAAATTTTCATGAAAGTGACGGGGATACTCGTCGTCTCGCTTAGAGTTGTAAATTTCGGATTTTTGGTCTCGTTTAGGGTGTTCCGGACAAAACAATAGCCATTAGCCATAATCGTCTCGTTTAGGATTACACACGAAGAAATACACAAATACAAGTTCTATTCTTAGTTTTTTGGTATCTTTTAGGGGTAAATAAAAGGCTGAGCCACACCCAGATTGGTCTCTTTTAGGGGTTGTTTCTAAAATTTCCGACGAGCATTCCCGTCCGTTTCATATAGGAGTCCCCCCGGGAAACTTACATGTAAATGTTACACAACAATTACTTCAGAAACTAATTCCGTGATTCTGAAAGTACTGGGTTTACGATGAGAAAACACTGGTCACCATACCTCATTCTGAGGGGAGGGGTGGATACCACCATGTCCTCCTCGGAACTTTGATGTACAAGTTGATGTTTGTTTAGTAACTTTGCCTTCCTTGTCTCCAGTTCTTTTGCTAGAGTATCCAGCTCCTAGGAGATGAACAGACGTATATGAATAACTCCAGATTATTATAGTTTTATCTGCGAGATGTACCTTATTGTTATTAATTTTCGCGGGACTTTATTTTCGCGATTTTCAAAAAATCGCGAAATTAAAGACCCGCGAAAATTTATTTCAAACGTTTTCTATTGTATTTTTTATGTTAATTATGTATTTTTGGCCAAATCGCGAAAATTAAGTCCCGCGAAATATGCCCGTTCCATTTTCGCGAAATTAAGTTCCCGCAAAAATAAGTAACAATAAGGTATTTAAGGATCCTCTTAGCAAAAAGGCGGCTTCATAAATAGAGATATCTATATATACGATAAATGATCTACCTTATAAACGCCCAGGGCTTCTATTAAATTTTAGGGGTTTTACACGGGGCGTTAAATAGATATGAGGCCTTTTATTAGAGAGAGGAGTTTTTAATATTTCACTTTAACTGTAACAACGTCTACAAAACAAATAAGACACGAAGTTTGCCGGCGCAGAGTAAGACAGAACACAGAGTTTGTGAGTAGGAGTCTAATCTATTCTGCGCTAATGCAAAGCTATCGATGTTTTCATCGACATCAGGGTCAACCATGTTGGTATCGTTGGCCTCTTCGATGTTCAAATCAAGCAAGAAACTAAATAAATTACGTGATTTTACTCTATGGAGCGTTACCTTGGTTTTTGAGGCGATCCTTGGAGGGGGCATCTATTAGTCACGGGGCGTTATTAGAGAGGGACGTCTAATACAAACTTTACACCTCAGGGTGAGCGTTTATTAGATACGAAGCGTTTATTTAAGAGTGGGCGTTTATTTGACCCTGTTAATCATTTACGGTACACCAATTTTGCCAAAAGGCGCTAAATATCAAGCGTGGCCGAGTGGTTTAGGGCGCTGGCGTTGTAATCTGGAGGTCCCCGGTTCAAGACCTGCCCTGGCCACTAGCTGGATTTGTTTCTCGTTTGTCCCGAGTTCAAATCCTCGACCACGCTTTGTATATAGCCAACTGGTCTGCCTCCTACCAGTTGGGATTTTTAACCTTGTTATGTTCATTTAAAAATATTTGTTTCCTCTGTTTCAGTGGCATGCCTGTAAACTAGCTATCTCGTAGAGATATGAAGCTAAGTGCATGACCACTATAAACACCATTTATTATTTTATTTATTATTATCTGATTTCGTCTTCAGGCGCCCGTTTCAGAGTACTAAACAGGCTACAACTGTCTCATCGTACTTTGCATCTGTTTTCTACTTCTCCCAGCTCCCGTTCACCTTTGTGCCAACAACACAGACTACAAAATGCCAATATGGAACCACAAGTAAGAACCTAACATTTAAGAACCTGTTAGGCTAAAATTTGCAAATTAGACCCCATTTGTTATAAGAAAGAACCTATTTAGCCTAAAATTTGGAAACAGGTTCTTAATTTCTAAAATTGATTAAATTTTTACGTTTGGGAAAATATGATATGATTAGTGCTTCATTTTGGCATAAACACCATGTGGCATGCAAATTTTATACAAGAAAAGGGCCCAATACCACAAAAATCTCTATAACAACATTGATTTTTTTTTTTCTTCAGAAATTAAGAACCTATTAAGAACCTAATTAGCCTAAATTTGCGTTAATAACCCCTTATGTAAGAACCTGTTTAGGCTAACCTGAAAAACAATAGGTTCTTACTCGCAGGTTTTTACTGTATTTCGCTCCTAACGTCCTTTGCATGTCACACATACATGAAGTATCACCACAAGAGAACTCACTTACGTTTTGTAAAATACCTAAATCTTCTTCTTTGCTATTGCACACAGCATGACGTCGGTTTAAGTATTCTTCATACTCACGAATCTGTATTTCAAAAAAGCAAAAACGCATTAGAAACTACGTGTACGTGTAATTCCCATAAATAGCAACACAAGAAACTACCGAAACTACTGGGATTCTTGGTTTCAAAGCACCCTTACATCTTCACTTCGACCTTGGTCGACCTTTTCACACTTGCAGAAAGTCGTTTTGACTACAACGACCACGATTCATTACGTTTTCCCTTCATTGTTAACATGTATATTTTTTAACCCAGTTTGCCCTAATTAACAAAATAAACAAAAAATTAAAGGTTTCTAATGGTTTTTATAATATTATTCATGTCAACATGCAACTAGTATAAATTATTCCCTGGCACACAATTTTATATACCTCTTTGTCGCGTTCTCGAACTTCTTGTGTTCGTTGGTTAAGGTCTTTTTCCATCTGAGATATTGTTGCCTGTGAAAAGTAAATAAGATTCTTATTTTCTTATTTGCTGTATCACAACTTGAAATTGTCAACATACATGTACATGTACATATGTAGTAAATAGACACACTATAACATTTTAATAAGTTTTGGGAAGCTTTTTGTTCTTACTGTCACTCTAAACCAAGTTAGTCTGCAAAGAATAGATAGAGAGGGCTGCTTTATCTCAGACTCACCTAAATTAACAAGTTTTGAAAAACAACAGACAAATCTCTTACAGTTTTCAACAACTGATAAAATCACTTTGACTGACAAGCTTGGCAGAATACATAATTATTTAACTTTTTTAACAAGAAAATTCTAAATTAAGTTGACTGGTGCAAGCTTTGGTCTGAAAGAGAATGCAGTGCTCGTGTCAATCACAGCACAGGAAAAGTCTTTAATTTTTTCTTTAAAATATGTATTTTGTAAAATTCACCATTTTCTTGTAAGAGCAGTTTCTTTGAGTGGAGAGTTTAAAAAATGAAAATTGAATGTTTACGATATGACACAAAAACATGCCCAGGAGAATCAAACTGTGTGTGCACATGAGTAAATTGAAGTAAACAGACAGCAGGTACTGGTTTGACTAAATTACCGGTACATCTTTAAAGGGTACCTTATTCTTACTAATTTTCGCGCGTACTAAATTTCGCGAAAACTTGAGAGCAGAATTTCACGAGTATTAATTTTAGCGATTGCAAGAAAAATTTAAAAAAGTGTATTAAATTTCGCGATTTTATCAATTTTTTTAATGGATCAGTCGTCAAAGACTAAGGAACCACTAGAAATGTACAAAGGTCTAGCTCAATGTAACTAAAAGGAGCCTACAAACGGAAACTTTTTTGACTGTACTATAGAGGTTTTGGCCAATTTACAAGCTAGAAAAAGTAATCAGAGGAAAGAGGCTAGTCAAAAAACAAGATGGGGAAATATTTTCAAAAGTAGGTAGCTGCAGTTCCGAACATTTAAATTTTTCATTGTTTTGATATATATATTATGGTATAAATTTTTGCATGTTTAAATTTCGTGCAATGTTTTTGCTCGCGTATTAAATTTCACGATTATTTTGAATCACGCAAATTAGTACTCGCAAAAATTAGTAAGAGTAAGGTATATTATTTCATTCATAAATCACTCAAATTATACCTCATGTTCATAATATCTTTGCCTTCTCTCCTCCAGCTTCTTTTCATTTCGGAATTCTTCAAGTTCCTCTTCAAATTTTTTCCTAAAACAAAAAATGTTAATATCAATCATTTTTCTACCATTTTGAAAAGGATACTAAAATAAATATTTGTATGGGAAGCCAATGTCAATTTCAGTCTATAAAATTGGATTTCTGAGTATTTCCAACTATGTAAGCTAAAGATGCCTGGTGAAAGAGGTTCCTGAACAAATTTGAAAGATATGATTTGCTGAACAGATAAATTAATTTATTATATAAAATGCCATAGCAAGTGGTAGCAGATCGATAAAATTGGTATCACACGTGTGGATAAAAATGATATCCACACATGTGTGATATCATTTTTGACCAATCAGCTTGCAGAGTTTGCCATGTTTCAATGCTCAATGAGCCAAAGTTTATCGATATTAAGTTAAAACATCTTCGGTTCTTCCTCTTCAATCTTCGGGAAAAGTTTGGAAATTGTTCGGAAACATTCGTAGGACCTTCGGACATTTTGAAAATCTTTTGAAAATCTTTGGAAAATCGCCTGTGAACAAGTGAGATATCGATTTGAACACTCAAAGATAAATTTCATATCTCTAGGCAACCAGGTATTATCCTCTTTATCTTGATGACATTAGAGGTGGTAACCTAGCAATGATTGGTTCTTACTTTTGCTCTTCTCTTCTTTTGTCAATGTCCTCCATGTCAGTGATGTAATGTCTTTTTCTGTCCTCTAACTCCTTTTGCAATTTGTCCATCTACAAAAAAAATTCCCCAAAACTTGTCACACAGTGACAGCATCCACATACTGTACATGTACAACTAATGATTGTTAGAAGTACATAGGTATAATGTAGGAAGGGAGGTAGGTAGGTAGGTAGGGGGTCATCACAAAGTGGGAGGCAGCGAGGAATGTGATCCACCCCGGTTAGCCTACGCTAGGCACTTCGGTTAGCCTATATGCCTAAATAGCACTCCAGTTAGTAGCTTGCGGTTAGCCTTTTTTTTAGTAGGGATTTCTGCCTCGCTGCCTTGCCTTGCACGCCTCGCTGCCTTGCCTCGCATGCCTCGCAGAAACAAGAGACAAGCTATAATCACTGCAATGCAGCATGGAGATAATATTAGTGGAAATGTTCACAGTCATACCTCTTGTTTTGTGTCATCTCTTGATTTCTTCAGCCTGGTGCTTAAATTAGACATCTCTTTCTCAACAGACTCTTGTTTTGTTCTTAGAGATGACTCCAAGTTAAGAACCTTAAAATATTTTGAAACCATCAGCAAATGGAATATATAATTACTTATTGTTCAGTGAATTAATTAACAGGGTATATATTGTACAGATCTCGGTTGAAGATTCAAGAGGTGTCGTAGGGGATAACCATGGAGGTGGGTCTAGGAGGTCTTCATGTACACAATTTTCCTTCTCCCCTGCCTGAAAGAAAGAGCCTTCAGTTGTTAAAACAAGATTGTTTTATGGCTGTGTCCTGTATCAATTAAATTTCATCTGGAGTGTTAAGAGTGACAAAAATTGTCTACAGAATTTTACTTTTATTACAAAATACTGTTAACCACAAGGGAGAGTTCAACTGAAAATCCCCCCCCCCCTTACACCTGTTAAACAATATCTACTGTACGTGTACTGCGTGCAAGTTTGGACCCCTCCTCCAAATGGAAATTCCCATGGGCCTACATGTACAGTTGAACCTCTTTAATACGGACACCAAAGAGATGGAAGAATGTCTGTACTTTGGAGGTACCTGTATTGCAGAGGTTGGGTTTACATTAACTTTACATGTAGTCTCTTTCGGACCAAGTGAACTGTTCGAAACAAGGAGGTGTCTGTATTATAAAGATGTCCATAAGGAGTGGTTCGACTGTGAATACCGTTGCTTACATCTTGCGTGAACACGTGCTGCCGAAACATGAGCTAAATATCTTAAGTTTTAATTTTAGTGAACATGAAAATATGGTTGCACATACCGTCGCTTGCATCTAAGCCTGAACACGTGCCGCCGAAACATGATCTAATTGGGTATTAACGTGGCATGATTGGTCGCCAAACATTTGAAGTTTAGCAGATCGTAACGTGTACTTTCACACTTAAAATGTTCAAAACAAACACTGAGTACAGGCGAAACTTTACACTAGAAGTGATTCAAGTGAACCTGCAAATTATGCATATCAACACAGATCAGGATCAATTTTTTGGAAGAAGTCTCTATATCCAATCTTCCCGCCGTTTCAAAACCAGAATGTGTTGAACTTTGGGCGGAAAAGTTGCCGTTACGGTCTGCCAAACTTCAAACGTTTGATGACTAAACATGCCATGTTAATACCCAATTAGATCATGTTTTGGCATTACGTGTTCATGCTTGGATGCAAGCGACGGTATGTTCAACCAGATTTTCATCACTAAAATTAAAACTTAAGATATTTTCTCTAGCCAGTTAAGATAACTAAAATATTAATGTAATATTTCAAGTTTGAGACTAATAGAGTTGCACAAAATACAAATTGTTTGCCTCACCTGGGTCCTAAGGTCTGTCAATCTTTTATCCTCGTATAATTTACCATTTTGTACATCCTGTTGTTGTAAAGGTCCATTTAAAAGCTTTTCTTTGACTGAATCAGTGATGCCATTAACTGGGTCTATAGTTCCATTTAATTTTGTTGATTTTAAGCTAGAATTTGAGTCAGTTGAATTGTTATTTGGCTCTGCAGTAGGAGTACTTTTATCAACTAAATAACCAAATTTGTCCGATCTAGAATCATCCTCGCTGGAATCTCGACAATTGTAGTCTGAATAGTCAGATTCTTCTTCTTCTTCTTCTTCGTCATCATCAGAATCATCATCATCGTCATCATCATCATCATCATAAGTATTATTGCCATTAAATTTGTAATTCACAAAATTAACATTGCTCATAAGATCACGATGATTGTCGTCATCCGATCCCTGGCTATAGCTGTAGAAGTATTCCTTGTTTCTTTCCATGTTAAACCGGACTTGCTTCTTGGCTGGTGCATCCTGTTCAACAAGTCAAAGAACAATATTATTATTTTAGAAGGGCTGTCATTAAGTGCTGTAACTCGTAACACCTGTTATGGCTGAGTTCACCCAATGTTAGCGGTCAAGCTGTCAACAGTGTTACATTACACCTGCATACTGAGCAAAATGCTACGGGTGATAACTACAATGTAACAGCTGCTTAAAAAATTAAAGACAACTCTGTTTAGCATAAAGTACACTGTATAATACCAGTCAAATACAAGTTAACAGTCTCTACTTGAAACATAATCCTCAAAACTCTATGTTTTCGAGAATCAAGAACCAAGTTTTAACGCTTAAGGCTGCGGGTTGAGTTTTGTCGAGTTTCTTTTCGTTTTCAACTTTTCTGTGCTTCATAAATTTAAAAATGTGACTACTGGTTCTTACATCTAATAGAAATGATTCGGCAAAAAGGTTAGTATCAGTAGACCCACCTTTCTAAAACCATTTTTTGAACTATGAATTTTATCTGCTTCTTCCAACAATGTGTCCAGGTTTGAATCTGATGAACACTGCAAAAGAACAAGGTACAGTCAACTCTCACATTGCAGACACACAAAATTTTACTAGAAAACAAAGAATTAATTAATAAATCAATTAATTAGTTGAAAGTCCTCAGCCCAGGACATTTGGCTCAGCTTGTTGATTTTTTCTTAGCTACACCATTATCCCTGATTATTATTCAACAAATGCGTGCCCTGCCCATATAATAATTATGGTCAAAATGTTAATGTTATCTCGTATCCGTACATAACAGATATCCTGCGATATACGTAGGTTGGGAAGATTAATTTTGTCCGAAATCTTGTAAAGCGCTGCATAAATACAGTTTTTCTATCTGCAAAATGTGTTTCGTTGACAATTTGTTAAATAATAAAACAATTATCCTGCTCAATCTTGCGGAATATCGTCTGATTTTAGCCAACTCGGCCTACAGCCTCATCGGCTAAGTATCAGGGGATATTCCGCATGATTTCGCAGGATAACTGTTAATTATACCACTTGCATACTGTGCACACTGAACGTCACCTACCTCTGATGATGAGCGGTGCTGCCGCCCAAGAAATTCAAAGTCTCCATTTAGAAGTGGTTTGTGATTAAGGATTATCGGGTCTTTCACCATTGTACGAGACGCTTTTTCATGAACCTAAAGAGGCAATATAGAATAGCTTAACTTAGACACTTGTATTAAACTCATCAACAATAGATAAGCTTGGGGAAGGTGTCTGGAAATATGGTCAAGCCACGAGCACATGAGCCGAGCATGGTGGGTAACATGACAACCTTGTGAGCAGCAACCACCAGGCACTATCACACTGAAAACAGTGGAACAATGATACCATGATCCTCGGCCACTCTGCATGCCCGTCGCATGGGAGACAGTTGACCAGCATTGTTTCCTGTTAAACTTAGTCTAATTACATTTAACCCATTTAGCATGTGAATAGGTGCTACAATACATGTACACATGAGCAGTTCAGAGCTGTGCTCCAGCAGAGCCCAGGTGCCACAGGTCACTTACTTTTGTCTCTGGGCAACTTGTATAACTTTGCTATCATGAAAGCTTTTAAGAGCTAAGGACCCAAGATTTCTTACATAAGAGCCTTTGGGCACCCTGCAGTTATTCTAAGAGCACAACTTTGCAGTTCTACCATTGTAACTGTAATTTGTCATCTTGGCCATATTGGCAGAATTTTAATAAAGAAAACAAGTTAAATGCCTACACACTTTAAGTGTTTGGCCCCTCTTGAGCATGTGTCAAAGACCCTTGAATCATATGCATGCAAATTGTATATAATAAAGATGGGAACCTGTCCAGAATTGCGACTGTGACACATTGACTGAGAGTCAGCCAATAGTTCACCAGCACTCAGCCCATAATCAACCTATATATCAACCAATTATCAACTGAATGTCGAAGGACTATTGGCCAATGAGTTGACTGACTGTTGACCAATATTTCAACTGGCACATTGGACAAGATTACCCATAGTAAAGAGGCCTTTCAAGGGGTAAAAGTGCCAAGTGACACAATTCAACAGCAACACAATAGGGGGAAAATGACAGCGACATTTACAGCTGTTGGCTAAGAGACATCAGTTCTCAGAGCCATGCAACATTGCGAAACTGCGACCCCCCTTGGAAGGCCTCAGTAAACATGATCCAAATTTGCTACTACATAATAATAATTATTCAGAAATCCTAATCCTAAAGAAATCCATCAGAGTTTTAAAACCATGCAATCTGTGGCATGTCAAAAACAAAGAAAAGCAGACAAACTTAGAAAACCAATACTATTTCTTTATTCAAGTGACAGAAAAAGTTGTGGAAAAAGTATCATGAAGAGATTAAGATTCCTATCAGTTTCTCCACAGACTTCTAACTTTTGAAAGAAGCAATTTACTATGCCAAACATTAAAGTTCTTTTGAAATGTATCACATGCATCCAAAATTAACTTTTGGAAGAGTCGAAGCGAGAATTCAAGACTCTTGAAATATTAAAACAAAACAACATGCTATGTTTTTTTTTGTTTTGACAGACTCCGTATAGAAAATCTATTGTTAATGATTCGTCTCACTGACTTGTCATTGGGACTTCATCATTGCCATGTCATTAATTCATCAAGTGAAATTCCTTTTATAAATCACTTACTATGCTTGTGTTAGTTTTCAAATGATACATGTTCACAGAAAAGTCGAAAAATAAAAAAAAGTTTGTTGTGTTTTTTACAAACAATGTTTTTTATTAATTTCTGGAGCTTTACACGAATAAAATATTTCATTACTTTTAGCGTCGCAAAACAATCGTGTTCAAAAATTAACATAACAAAACTTTTTCCTTGATGTACTTAACTACAGATAGTGAATAATGGAGAAGTGGATTTCGTCGCTATTAAGTTTAATAGTTTTGGCTTTGGAGTCTATAGAATTGTTTCAAAAACCATATTTCGCCGAAGAAGACTTGACAGTAAAAAAATCAAACACTTGAATACTGTCAAATACGGTGTAACATTCGGACAAACCTATCTAAGAGCAATGTTTATCACGTCAACAACAAAAATATTAGAACCCTTTTTTATGTTTTAATGACAGGAAAACGAGAATAATCTGTACGCAATAAAATTTATTCTAATTTTTGAAATCTGCCTTAGCTTATCAAAAAACGATTTATATCTCCTGCCATTGAAAATTGTACGTTTATATTGTATTGGAAGTTACAAACCCTCGATAAAGCAAACATGGATTAATCGCTTTTTCGACACGCTGAAAGCGACAATATGCGTTCTCGCGAAACTTCACTGGCATCCGTTCATCATATTTTTAGCACGAAGGGCTTCTGTCACAAGCGTTTTTCACGTACAGAGCGAAAATAGACAAAATTAAAAAGATAAACTGAGTTAATGAATCTTAAAAAACCTTTCGCTACGGGATCGCCGCACTACAAAACGAGTTCTCGAATCGAAGCCCTACAATCGATCGCAAATCTTGATTGCAGATCGGATATTACGACCAGACGGAAACAAGGAAATTATACTCGAAGACTTCGACACTGTAAAATCATCCTACAGCCACAAAGTCGGGCTTCTTTGTCACTTTTAGAAGGAATAATTAAACGTACACATGCAAAATCATGGCGACCAAGGTAAAAAGCCATCGCATACCATGGTTGCCCCTCATGAATTATTACATAGGATTTCGCTCAGATGAAGTTCCCGTGACTAGAACAATTTTACAGCATACCTGACTATAGTCTGCTTTCCTTTCCATTAAAAGTTCAGTCATTTCGACCATATTGAGCGCATATCTAGCTAGCCCATTTCTGCTACACACTGACTTGTCCTTCGCTCGTTCGCAAAGTGATCTTACACGAAGTACTGGAACGTCGGATTATGATTGTTCACCATGGAAACAAATTTGACATTTGACAGGTTATGATGACTGCAAGTACATTTCGCGGGGTTTCAAACACATGCACCATCTTTCATTTTTTCGCTTTTTTGTTCACAGAGCATCCAAGTAAAACTGATCGTTTAGCCCTCTAGTTTGAAAGAGGGTGGTTAAGGGTTTTTTTCCCGTGAATTCTGAAACGTGTGTGTTAAATGGCGTGACCAGTTGCCCGTGACCAGTGCATAACCGTGACTGATCGTCATTCTGGGCCCAAGGTCATGGTCACTCTAATCCGACTACTGCGATAGGTAATTTTTGAAACATTTTTATCTTGGTTTTGTGATATGGTCATTTTATTTGTCGTGAAACGTAACCTAGAAAAACAAAAAATATAGACGGGAAACTGGTCCTGATGGCTAAAGCGGTCAAAAATAAACAACGTGGTGTACACCATCCATTAACCAAACTTCCCTTTATTTCGGTTTGCAATACAAACCTTCCTCAGGAGCTGGGCGAAAAATAAATAATCAAATAACAACCCACTCACTACAGATCTGGGCGTGAATAACGGGCAAGCTTTTTTGAACCCTAAAAGAGACCATTTTTCATGCTTGATCGGACGGTCTAGACTAAAATGAAAAAAGAACGCCTGATCGCAGGTTATCTAGACTAGGGCTGTCCCAAAGTTGCTACTTGCTAGTGAAATGTATAATAAAATATAGTTTGCTTTTTGAAAAAAAAATTTTGCAGAAGTGCATAAACTAAAAAAATGTTTGCAGGGGAAAATTTTTCATACCCCCCAGGCCCCCAACCGTCCAAGAAAATAATGGTCCGTCCCAAAGAAAACAACCTGGAGGGGAGACGGTAAAGGTACGAGTTAGCGGGAGTACGCCTTTCCAGATTGTGCTCCCAAAAAGCTAAAAAAGTGCTCCCAAAAATGCCAAAAAGATGCTTAAAAAGTGCTCCAAAACCAAAATAGTGCTCAGAAGTTGCTCCAAAAATTAAAAAAGTGCTACCAAATAGTTTTAATTATTTGAAAGAAAAGATGCTTTCCAATTTAGATTTGCAACTAAAAGGCAAGTTTCCATTGAATACAAGTCAATAATTGCACAAATAAGGAATAAAATAGAATAAATAAATAAAAACATGAAATCAAGGCTGTCACGTGATTTTTCTGTATTTTTAAGGAGTTTGCATAAATTATGAGGGGTTGATGACGTAGGTACGGGGCCCTGAGGGCCGCCGCACACGTCCCACTTGTTGAATAAATTATTGTAAAACGTATAGATGCCTTAAATGTTATTAAGACGGAATCCACTAGGAAGTCGAGTAATATTTATTAAAGTTGGACAAAAATCAATTTCCAGAATAATTTAAATCCTATTGCGTTATTTTCTACCCTTAATAAAAGGTAAAGATGTAAGTAATTATCCGTGATAACACCAACAACAATTTCTTATCAGAGTCTGAGAAAATGAATTTCAAAGTTCACAAGGTATGGGCAAAATCTCACGTGTAGCCATTTTGTAAATTCGTCTTAAGCGATTCAGTGGAATTCAGCGGAACTTCAAAATGTGTTTTCGATGTGTGGTGTTGCTAGAAAAGATTTCTTTTGATAAGATATTTGAAGCAGTAACAAAGAAGTTTGCAATAAGGTGGAAATAATTCTGGTACAACAATTTCTTATCAGAGTCTGAGAAAATGATATTTAAAGTTCACAAGCTATGGGCAAACGCTTACATCTTTTAAGCGATTCAGTGGAATTCAGCGGAACTTCAAAATGTGTTTTCGATGTGTGGTGTTGTTAGAAAAGATTTCTTTCGATAAGATATTTGAAGCAGTAACACAAAAGCTTGCAATCAGGTGTAAATAGTTTTGGTACATAATTTTGTCCAACAACTACTCGAAGTCCTGGCGGATTTCCTCTTAACTAGTTTCACAGCCCACAGGCTACCCAATATTTGTAGTTACCGACGTACCACAGCCCACAGGAATGGATACCCAATCAAATGTCGAAATCACCAGTTTTAGCCTAGTTGAGATATTATTTGTAGTCAAGGGAACTTGAAATTGCTATATAAAACAAAAAAATCCAGTAATTTGCTTCAAATAAGCTAGAAATTGGCTTGTTTACTAAAAAAGTTGTCAGAAGATGCTCTTTGGCCAAAAAAATGCTCTCTGATCAAAATAGTGCTCCCAAAGCCAAATTGCGCTAAAAAAGTGCCGAGCACAATCTGGAAAGGCCTAAGCGGGAGGCCCGAGTTATTGAGGGTTCGAGTTACCAACGTCTGCAGTTTGTCTTCGTGGCGCAATCGGTTAGCGCGTTCGGCTGTTAACCGAAAGGTTGGTGGTTCAAGCCCACCCGGGGACGTTTCATTTTGCTTTGGTCAGCAGAAGATCATTCCAATATTTGTATGCTTTTTTTATTTTATTTTTTCAAAAACTCCTTGTCGAACGAAAAATGCCATGTTTTTCCACTCCTATCCCTCCTAATTATCATTATTACTATCATCATCATCATTATGATGATGATGATGATGATTATTATTATTATCATTATTATTATTATTATTATTATTATTATTATTATTATTATTATTATTATTATTGTCTTATTATTAAAATTATTATTTTTATTATTATTATTATTATTATTAATAATATTATACAATAACTTCATTTCACATAAATATTATTATAATTATTATTATTATCCACTTACTTTTACGCTATTGTTGTTGTTGTCGATGATTGTTGAAGTAATGTACTTTTGGAAAATGGAAAGCAAACTGAAATTTCAGGTTTTCAGAGGCGCGACAATTTTGTGGACCGCGCGATTGATTCATAGCGATCTCACTTGGAAAGTGATCTGCATTTTGCTGCTTTGTTTTCTTCACACGAAATGGTTGAATTCTCGTTATATAAATAATAAACAAATTATAGCATAGAAAGTGCGTTGTATGGATTTTTATTTAGGATTTGCAAAACTTTGGAAAACGAACGAGTTAGCGCACTCCGTACGTCGCACTTTCTATGAAGTAATCTATCGTCTTTCGTTTCTTTACTATTTAGGGTTTCAAGTCTTTCAACCCTAAACGAGACCCTGACCGCATTGCGGGAGGAGACCATTATATTGGAGATGTCCGCATTACATATACAGGAGGTATCCATTTTATAGGAGGTGTCCATTTCATGGGAGGTTTCCGCATTACTAGAATGTCCATTTTACGGGAGCAGTCAGTTTTGTGTAAGTTGTCCGCATTACGGAAAGGTGTCCGCTAGCGGCCGTCTGACTGTACAAAGATATAAAAATACGGTCAGTGAAACCAAACCCATACTGCTTTCTCTCCCTTAGAATGCACCACACCCTTAATTTCATAAGGGTCTGCTAGTCATGCATTTCTAGACTGAGAATAGGCCATTTTCGAGTCACCCTTTGCCTCTGTTTCAAAACGAGTCTAGGCGTGAAACTATTCAAATGTAAATGATTTTGATCTGCGTGAAAATGGACCTGTAGGTGAAACTCATTTTCATATGAATTGTTTCGCACGTAGACTCGTTTTGAAACAGAGGAAAAGGGTCACTAAAAAAGGCCTATTAATTACAGAAGTCTTACCTTGTAATTGCACTTATATTTGGACTGCCATAAAAATGTGATTTAGCACCTGACGGACACCTCATTATATTTCTGGGAGGGCACATTTTTTTTTACATTTGGAGAGGACCGGCACTTATTGGAAAAAAAAAAACGCTAATTCAGCTAACGCGAAACTGCCAAGTCTATTGACCGTGATCTTAGTAAAATCCGTTCTAATGAATTTGAATAAAGTCTAAGCTAATAAATACAAATCGTTAGCTCAGTGTAAAAGTAAACTAAGGTCAACAGGCAAAACGAGGAAACATGTCTCCAGAAACACTCACAGCGCGTGCATGTTTACCCAACTGTTTCCCAGTTTTGCCACACGGCAAGCATGGCCAGCGTCAATCAATTTGTTTCAGAAGAAGCAAAATTTGCTTCTGCTACACGGCAGAAACTTCTGTTTTTCCGCGTGGCATTAAGACTACAATCCCGGCCAAAAGGGTTGAGACACTTTGCTAATTTTCACCAATTTCAGTACTACTACTCATTTTTGTCAATCCCCACCTCCCCTATTTCAATGTTGTCAATGTTGTCGTTTTATGGAAACAAAGCCTGGTGAATTGCAAACCCCATAAAACAACATTGAGTTGGGGGAGAGGGAGATAACATGTTTTTAACAAGCTTGCCAGTCAAGACATTCGCGAAAAACTGTGAAATGCGTTTGTCTCAACTGGTTTCGTCCGGGATTGTAGGAAACAATTATGGAAACATGTTTCCTCGTCGGTACACTGGTCAGTAATAATTGAAGGTGGTGGAAGCCGTATTTTAACAACACTTAACAACACTTTTGTTGGAAAGAAGGCTTACCACAAAAACAGCTTCACCTCGGAGGGCTTTTGTTAGAAGGAAGGGGGCTTATTTGTACGAGGGTGCTAAATTGCATCATTGCCTTGATTTATTACGATCTCTACGGTTAAATCACGAACCTTACAGAGTACCTTCCAACGACCTTAAGTTTGCGAATATCATCCTCAAAAGTTAAATTGTTTCTTTCTCAGTGCATGGGTAACTATAAATAAATAGATAACTAGATTATATCGCATTAGAAACATCTCTCAATCAGAACAGATTGCACAGTCAGTTTACAATCAATTATAAAAAGTAAGACCTACATTCATATGAAAACCTGTTATCAGCAAAAGTGGTAGTATTTACAAAGAAGCAATAAACTAGAAGACCTAAAGAGGTGGTACTTTATACATAGAAAAAGTTGCCACTATGTTGAGTCCAGCGCCAGTCCATCCCATTCTTTGGGGTTTGTGGTTTGTTCCCAGTTGTTGGATTTAACCCCCTTACATGAGGCAAGTTGACAGAGTTCAAGGACATGGCTAGCGCATGGCCATACGAAATAAGTTACCTAAAATTACTTAATTACTTGCTTATTAAAGAAGACAGCCACATGTGCTGGCGCCTTGTCGGGGTGGGGTCCCAGGAACTCCAGTGCTATGACGGTGGGAGTCATATAACTCCTGGCAGATTCAACCATGCTGTAAAGGTCTGAGAGCGAAGGGCCTGGCGAAGCTGGCACACCGGCCCTCCAGGTTAGTGGGTTTGCATAGGGCCAACAACCCTATCAGCAAAAACAAAAAATTACGGAAACAGCGGCAAAGAAATTTTCGAGAAATGGTTGTGACGGGCTTGCAGAGTCGATGACTCATATGACTGCTAGCGGTGAAAACCGAAAGGAAGCTGCTAGCACGAGGATACAATACAATACAATAGTCGTTTAATGTGTCATACACTTAGCAATAAGGTGTGACATTGCAGAAATGTCACACCAGCTAGTTTATAGGTATTCCACCTAAATTAGTTAAGAAAAAAAAAAATAAAAATAATGATAATAAGTGAATAAATAAAAAAATTATATATAAGTCAGGATGATGAGATAAAATCTAAAGTAATTATTATATATATAATATGCTGTACAATAAATGAGTTGATACTACTAAAATAAGGTTAAAAGGCCCGAAAGGTCAATTTTCATTATACTATTTTTAAAGGCCTTAAAAGATCTGTTGGTTCTGTACGAATCTGGAAGTAAGTTCCACAGCTTTGGCGCTAGGCAACGCCACGATTTGAGACCGTAGGTGGTGGTGTTGACCCTTGGCTGTTTCAGGATGTCGGTTCCTCTCAGATCGTATCTGACGTCTCTAAAATCCAATAACTTTTTAATGCTCTTGGGAGCGTGATCGTTATTAATTGCTTTAAAAACCGTACAAACTATATTTGCAAGTCTTTGACTTAACAATGAGGATGGAAGTCTTAAACGCCAAACTGACGTTCGTACAATGTATGAAGTTGGAAAATTGGCTCATATTATATTACCATGGAAATGAGGCGCTACGGTCTGCATATCTTGGGTGTGAGTGAGTGCAGACAACATCTACGGGCGAAACTGTGTTGTATTCAGGACGCAGTGATGACCTGCACTACGTAGGAGTCGCAATCATCCTAAAGAAAGGAACAAATCGTGCACTGCTGGAATGGAAACCTATTAACAGCCGACTAATCAGAGCCACACTACGAGGGAGGCACACTAACATCACCTTTATCCAATGCTATGCGCCAACCAATGATAGTGATGAGGAAGAAATAGCAGCTATGGGGACGAAAACGTCTTTGACTAGTCTCAACTTTTTTAACTACAAAAAATTAAGTAAGTGTGATTTATACCTCATGTACGAAAAATGATAACCTAGAAAAATGAGAAGTCTCACGATATCAAAGTAATTTTACAATTATTTTAAAGTAATTTTAAAGTATTTTAAAGTAATTTTACCGTCTGTAATGTACGGTATGATAGTCTGGGGGTCGTGTGGCTCAACACTTTTTAGTGACTTAGAAAAAATCCATGTGCGTGCCGCCAAGATAATTTTCGGCTTAGACTGGTTCACCCCTTCAGAAGACGTACTGCGTCAAGCAAAGTGGATACCATTGAGGCAAATGTACATCCGCAGGGTACTTTGTTTTGTCTTCAAATGTGTATCTGGAGGTGCTCCGGTCCAATTACAACACTTGTGGACGGAGCAGAAGACTAATTACAATCTTAGAAGGAAAAATTGCTTGTCAGTACCAAGACCAAAGACTGACTTTCTCAAAAAGTCGATTACTTATGAAGGGGCCACATTATGGAATTCTTTGAATAACGAGGCCCGCCTTAAAGAATCGTTGGCAAGTTTCAAGGGTGCTTTGAAAGTATTAGGGATTTAGAGGCTGTGTATGTTTGTTTGTTTGGAATGCTTAGTTTGTAGTCTTTATTTGTTATTTAAGGGTTTAGTTAGCTTCAATAGTAATTTGTAAACACGACCACATCAGCTATGCTGCAAAACATTTATCGTGTATAAATAAAAGCTTTTATTATTATTATTATTATTATTATCAACTGAGCGCTAAATAGTCACTCCCTCCAGCATTCTCGTCCCCATAGCCCTTTCGTTTCTCTTAGACGGCTGGGCCTTGGCACGAGAAAACGAAGGGCTCTGGGGACACAGGATTTCCAGTTAGGCTTTTATAGATTGTGCTAGCATAATTTTTAGCATAATTTGAGCAAACTGGCATAATTTTTCCCAATTAGCACTGCTAGCATAATTCGCATATTTTGATAATTATCGGATCATTTTTCATCCTATAATTTGATCATTTTTGATTTCAAGTCCTAAGCACACGTTATTCGATATTTAATGTTTTAGTACAATTAGTAGCATTTGCAGTTCACTGATCCCGGGGACTGGGGACTGGGGCCTGGAGTGCACCGGAACCGGAGGTCACATTGTAAACCATGTCAGCCCCAGTACCTCTCATTAGGCAAGGCTACAAAATGGCGTCGGCCATGCCAGTCTTGCCAGATCCGAACGAAAACTTGTAACGTTCTCAGTCTTTTGCAGTCAAGAAAGTATTGCTTGTTCAACCTTCGTCGGCTGCCGCAGAAAGAGTTTTTAGCCTGCTTTCGGCGTCTTTCCATGAGCAGCAAGACAATGCACTAGCAAGTGTAATGCTGCAATATAACAATCGCAGACAAGCTACATGAGCGTATAGACTAGTACTAGTGTGCATGTAAACCTGAACCACATGTTTATTTGAATTTCATTGTGGTATTCGTTGCGTTTCTTTCTTGTAGACCAACGGCTTCTAAAAAAAATATATTTTTTGGACTTTTTTGCAATTTTTTCAAAGAGCATAATTTAAAAAAAAGTGGCATAATTTGGAAAAAACGAGCATAATTTTAGCATAATTTGGCCAGAAAAAGAGCAGTGCTACCAGCATAATATGCTACTTTTACTAGCACAATCTAGAAATGCCTATTTCCAGTCCTAGATTCTAGGACTTCCGGTCTTCATGTATGCAGTCAGGACGTTTCAAAAGAATGTATGAGAGAGTCGTTAAGTTTTCGACTTCCGTTTAGGAATTCTTTGTTCCAAACAGCCAATCAAAAAAAAAATCGAATTAATTCAAAAATCCTATGTCCCCAGAGCCCTTCGTTTTCTCGTGCCAAGCCGGCTAAGAGAAACGAAAGGGCTATGGGGACGAGAATGCAGTGAACCGACAGTGAACCTCGTTTCCAGGCCGTCTCTCCTTTTTCTCCAAACAATATAATGATTTCACCTATATCTGGCCAGAATCGAGTACCTAAGAAATTTTCAGAAAATTTAGCAAAACTGCGCTAAAACAAGCCGCAGCTGTTATATTTGAATTTCTTATATTTTTTCTTATTCAGACCTACCCTGCAGTGTAATTGGAATTTTTTTAAAAAAAGTTTGATGTTAGATGAAATCCGCAATTGCTTCCTCCGTTCTTTTTAGAAAAATCTAATCATTCGATCCAGTTGAATAGAAAAAAAGCAAACAAACAATTTGCGGAAATTTGGTAGTACGTAAAGTTACTTAGTAATGTTAGCTTAAGTACTTATTATAATTTTCATTATTGTTACTATTTTTGTGGTGGTGAGATGCGTGTGAACGAATATAAGCGGATTGCACTTAGAGCAATCGCCTTTTCTCTCGTCATGTCGTTTAGAAAACGTGACACGATTGCAAACTAAAGAAACAAGACATGGTCGCGCCACTTTCTCGCTCCTCGTCTCGATGAACTAGTGAAAAAAGAGCTGTTCAAATGAAGTTAGTCTAGGGAACGCGGCAGTATTCTCATGTACAATCAATTGATTCATGTTTTGATTCGTTTTATTATACTCCTAAGGCAACATTTAGTTATTTTTTGCATTGCACCGGATATGTGGCAGGGGCGAACCGTTATTAAACCAATTCTACAAATTGCTGTTTGCTTGACTTCTGTTTATCCTGCGTGGGTTTTTTGTCAATACATAGACCCTTGTTTTGTTTAAATTATTGTCTACAACAATTACCAGGGTAAAGAAAGCGTTAGCCACTTTAGAATTTCCTATTGTTTATTCCTTGCCAAGGCATCAAGGAGACTGGCAATTTATTTTTTTGAGAGGACAAATCGGACAGATATATTGATTCCGACATGAATTCAATAGTAGTTAAAAAAATAATATAAAAAACCTACTATGGTCAGTCTTATTTTTTCCATTGGTATATTAAAAATGTTCGTGTTCGTTCTCATTATAAATCGAATTGTTTTAATCTGCGTGGGTTTTCTAAGGCAACCATCTAGTCTTATTAAAGCGGCTTTGATTTGAATGAACAAAATTTTTAAAATTACTTCCTAACTTGTCCATTTTATTTATACATGTTTTGTAGTTCCTGTTTAAAATTAGCTGTTATCTAAACCCTTTTAAGATATATTCTTCAAAATTTCTCAGGCTAAAGCAGTTCCGGAAAAAGAAAAACAAGATCAGATATTTTCAGCTGCTACGGGTCAAATAAGTATTTTATTTCTTGCTGTTTCGCCGTTCGCTTAGACCAGCAAACATTGTGAAAAATAAAATTAAATTTGTGTCCTTTAGTGTCAACTAAGATTCTCGCTCTGAAATTTAATTTCTTAACTGGCGAGAAACTCTGTTAGCTGATAATAGAATTGTCCGTTTTAATTAACACATGGGATTACAAAATGAAGGCTTTCTTCGAATTAGTCGGTGTTAGCATGTAATAATGAATGTATTGGAAATACGGAAAATTGTGCGAAACAGCGGGGGTGACCGACGACAAAGACTCCCAATCGCATTATTTAAAGATAAGTCTCTCACGTATCTGAGCGAGAAAACCATTTATTTTCAAACGAAAATGCCGACAAAATGGACAGGAAAACGGCAGAGCCTCTTTTTATCGGAAATGGTATTTTATAATCGCGAACGTTGAAAGAGCGGAGTTATTGAAATCCATTCTTTTCGCCAGGATTATAAGCTGAAGTCTTGCTGTTTTCCACACCGTGCAAACACAGGATTGTTGAAAATAATTGAAAAATTTCCCGGTAAGGGAATTGGTTCGTAAGTGTCAATAGCCCGTGGTCTGAAATTAAAAGAAAACAATAGCCCGCTTGTTTCTAATACTCTTGCCACGTTTGAAACAATTCCTGGCACAAAAAATTATCGCAGTTGTCTGAGATGAATTATGTTACAGTAATATGCTAGAAATTGTTAGTAAAATTGTAGAAAAGTTTTCCCTTATTATTTTTTTTTGTCGTTTTTGGAGCGGCATTGTTAGAATCGCGAGGGAACTGAATTACATGCCGCGCAGAGGAAAAGATTAAAACATCGCTACCAGTAGATTTACATCAAACATAATGTGCCTAACTTGATAAGCAAAACCGGACAAGAAATATAATCAGAATTTAGAGCTGTTTTGGAGCGATTAATTAATTTGCCTGTCGTGTGTCACAGTCTTTCTGGCTCGTCCTAAAATGACTCATGCCTCTGAATCCGTTTTGAAAAGTGATATCGTTCCGTGAGAGAAAATTCTGAAATCAAATCTGTGAAATTCCAAACTTGCGGAAGACAAATATTGTTTTTAACATTGCTGACAGCTAGTCGAAAAATAAGGCAGCTTTTTCCTCAGACTTCGAACAAACTCAATTTACTGCTGATAATTTAAGTAGTGACTGAATTATTGGGTATTCGTTTTAAAAAAAAAAATTATACAATTCACTTTTAGTACGTTTTTGTCAGGCCGCGCATCATTTTTTTTTTGCCCGGTTTTGTGAAAATTCGTTTCAGAATAGTATTCTTCCTTTATCGTTTGTGAGTAAACTGCTTTATGCTTTACGTTAACTGTAACTGACATAGCTGAATAATTCAAGGTCTTAATTTCGCTTTCTTAGTCAGCTGAACAAATAAAAGGGCTGGTTTTTGAATACTATAAATCGAACATCCTTTTGAAGACACTTTCAATTTATCCATCGATGACCCATAGTAATCGTACCAATTTTTTTTTAATCGTACTGAATTTGAACTGAACGTCTTTCTTTTAAATTTGCTGTGTTTTTATTTTCAGGTTGTCAGACGGAAAAGCGAACTAGAAAGTGAACTAAACCCGCAGGTGGTATAGGGATCAATTGATCTGTTTTAATATGTGTTTACCACCAGCCAAAAGCTATCTCCGTGTTTTGCGGTCATGACGCGAGATAATTGAGAAAAATAAAACAACTTAGACAAAAACAGCCGAGCGATTAACACCCTTTTCAATTTCCTTTCATGCTTGAAATGGATCATAGATCACGCACACACCCGCGCATAAAAAGCATTGACAGATCAGAGAATGTTGCTCTGAAAATACTTTCGATTCTCCAATCAGCATAGACAATTGAGGCGTTAATGTTAAGTCGGTGAAAATATAAAAGTGTGGCAACTGGAAATTGCTTAACCAAATTGTATTATTGTCCTCTGCTATGTTATCTCTCATGAGAATAAAATGTAAACATTTTTCCGATTCATCTGCGCGTTCTGCGACCCTTGAAAAGCAAGCATGCGTATCTCCTTCCAGGAGTGACTATCTTCCTTCCTGCCTCGATGAAGCACAGCCGACACCAAAGTGAGGCGGAGCGCGCGAAAATGTGCCAGCTTGAAATTACTCAATGCCTTGAATTTGGACTTTTAAGATATGTAGTAGCTTCCCTCTTCTATGTTAGCTCCCATGCAGCTCCCTTGGCTCTAATGTGAGATAAAAACTCTGGAAAATACAAACATATTTTGAATGTTTGCGTCCTTTGAACCTCGATGCACGGCCGGCCGGAAGGAAGCACTCGTCGTCAGCAGGTCAGCATCAAAGTGAGGCGAAGCGCGCGGTCGCGAGCGCTCAATGAGATAAGAACGTAAATAAGTTCAATCAATTAGTTGAAGATATAAAATGGGAGAGCAGCTGGTTTTGTGATTCATTAATCTACTGGCCTTCGTCGTTAATCGTCGAGGGAAGAATGTGGTGGACTGTAGCGTTTCTTTTAACTTGTTTCGCGGACATTGCGCGAGGTAGTGGCAGTGGCAATGCGAAGGTATGTGTGGTGATCAGTCGTTCGACGTATTCCGCTTTCTAGTGGTATTTTTAACTCAATCGTTGGTTTTGCCCTTTATCGTTTTCGTCATTACTGATATGTTTGTTTTGTAATTTTGTTTCTTCACTTCTTACAGAGATCCGAGGATCATCCATTGCCGCGCTCTCTGCCCGAATCGAAGCTAAACGACTTGGCGCAGAGGACAGACTACCAAACTTTTTACGACGACATATTTCTGAAAGGGATCTATCATGTACGTGTCCCTGGAACTACCGGGCATCACAAAGTCAAGATGGTAAGAGAAATAACGGAAAATGCTTCCGTACTTCCTTTACCTATTCAAGTTAGTAAACAAGCTAGCCACTTCTTCTAATTACCTTTTCGGAGACAGCGTTGTTAAAACAAAGGTTTAGTGTTTCTATATTAAAACTTCGCGTCGTTTTAGCTTGAAAAGACTAATTCTATAATTTCTTGCGCGATTTTTTTTCTGTTCCGCTGGTGAACACGAAATAACGTATATAAGACAGCGATTTTAAAGGCGTAATCTTATTTTGTTTGTGTGAATGTTTGTACCTGTGAAGCGATCGAATTTTGCCAATTCAATAAATCGGGCTATTCATCATGTAGCGCTAAAAGCGATCAATTTTCTAAAAATTATGAATCGGATGCAATATTATACCACTGCCCTTTCGCAGGTAATATAATAATTCTTGTATTGACAGCAATTTCCTTGTTTTCTTTTCCAAAAATACTCTGCGGAAACATACACAGACGGTTGATTCTGCCCGTATCTATCTTTGTATTTTATCCAATATTTTCATATCTCATCGATACTATCATTTTGTAACCACGGTCTATATTCTTGCGGCTTTTTCGCGCGGATTGGTTTGACAAAATATTGAAATAGCGGGTTAAAGTAACATCAATAGATATATTTTTACTTTTACACATTTTTGCATTGATTTAGAATCTTATGGAAAATAACTCACAGCTCATAATTCCAGCTAAGACATCAGCTAATTATGGTATTCAAAAAAGTAGGAACCCTATGGTAATTCTTCATTGGACTAATTGCGTTAACAAATTATGAAAACAATTGAAGAGAAAATTGGTTGTCCTGGTGAATTTTTGTAAGCTAAAAAAACCATATTACATAATTTCTATGTTAGTTTTTTCACGCTTGAGATTTTTTTAGGCAATTATTTTAAATACACATAAAAGAAATTAATAAAATCACTTCTCAAGGGCATTAAAAATTGTTTTTAATTTTAACCCAAAAAGTGTAATAATTTTAGAAACAAGAGTGGACTCTACTTGTCGAACGCTGAATTCAGGCCAATTAGAACCTAGCTGAATCAAGTTCCTACTCTTATTCTAGGAATAAAATAATATTTTTAGTAAGAAAAATATTAATATTATTTAGGGTGGCACTTAGTACGAAGGTGAGATTAATATATTTCCACCAAGTTAGAGACATTCCAAAACTTGCAAAATGCGAGAGGAATTGCAACTCCCTAACAGTTTTGAGAAAAAAAATTTAAGATGTCAAGGCCCTTGAAATTTGACTAAAATTCTGCGAGACATGTATTTGAAGGACCTTTCATCACCCCTATTATGGAATATGGCTGAAATGGAAAAAAAAATCTTTTAAAAAAATTAACAATTGAGTGTTTCATCCCCAGTGACAAGTTGCTGTTCCAAATAATGTTGATATTGAAGTGAAAAACTATGAAGGAAATTAAAAGAAAGGATAACCAAACAAAACATGAAAAGCATTTTGTTAATTACGAAAGTCTCGGTGAGACTTTTTAATTTGTTTCTCATTTGCATAGCGTATTTGCATAGTTGTCATTGGTTGTATTCAAGAAGGATCCTGTTTGTATTAAACTGACCTATAAATCAAATTTTGTCTTCACAATCCACCAATTTCTATTTATGAGTTTGAACTCACCAATCATAGTGCTTGTGATAAAAATAATATTTTAAATTTATTTTTCTCTGTAAAGTCAATAATTTTTCACTGAAGATGTTTTCCATATTGACTGAGCAGGAAGTTATCAGTTATATTATCAGGGGTGTCACGTATCACTTAAAGAAGATCAATTTTTTGATTTAATTTAGGTGCTGGATGACCACAAAATAAAGAATTTAGACAATAATAAAATTGATTAGTTTTTTTTAATTTCATTCAAACAATATGTATTCTGTAAATTAATTCATGTGTAATAGATAACTCCCTCAATTTTCTAATTTAGATACAACCTCTTATTGAGATCTTATTGAAACATTTTTTAAAAGAAGTTGGTCTTTAACAATTTCTCCCTTCAGTTCTCAATAATCTGTTGAGAGATAAATCAAGGAAAAATTAAATCAAACTTAGAAATGCAAATCAAAATGGTACCACATTTTTACTCAGACCTTGCTTAAAATCCAAATGATTTTATAGATGGAGACATTATTTTGGCTTATTCGAAGTGCTCTACTCTGCTAAACAGGCAAGAGTACCTTTCTCTACCCATGAGTAACTGGCATTTTTTTCTCAGGTCTTCAGAACAAGAGTACTCAGCGCCCATAGCGTTTTTTTTTGTTTGAACCCTTCCCCACCCCCCTCAGAAATTCCAATTAAGCCTCATACTTTCCTTAAAAATGGCCTTTGATTCTCCCTTTCCCATCAGAATCCCCAATAACCCTCTGTGGGGTCGGTATGGATATTTTCCAAGAACACAATTCTGCAAATTAAATTTTAATTTGCAAAAAAGTGTGACAATTCACTTTGCAGTAGCAGGGTTCCATCTAGGATTAATCATTTGCGGGAGAAGTCCTGAGTGGCCGAATGCCATGAGTTTCCAAGGGGGGTTCTAGGGGCATGGGCAAAACGTTTTGGAATGAATATGCACTGAGATGCAATCTGGTGCATTTTAATTAAGACACAATAATTAGTGTCCCTAGACAGGGAATATTTACTTCATGTGCACTGACCTTGTGGCGCCTGGATTAATTTTCTGATATAGTTACTTTTAACTGTAATGATAACAATATATTTTGGGGGGAAGCTGGGCATTTTTTGGGGGGCAGGGGAAGCTTCTACCCCTCTAATACCCTAAATAGAACCCCAAGTAGACATGCATATATGTTGTGGTTCAAATTTATCTTTGGTTGAATTTTTTTAAACCAGTTTGATTTTCATATTTCATTGTCTCATATTCATTAACATAATCTGAAACAATGGGAAATAAAAATCAAACTGGTTTGAAAAATTTTAAACCAAAGATAAATTTGAACCACAACATATATATTTGCTTTTAATTATTATCTGTAAGATAGTTTTATTAGAAATATAAGGGGAGACTGTAAAGCAAGTGCAGAAATGGACACATTATATTTAAACATTTTAAATACCACTGTACCATAAAATTTATATACAGAAGCGATGATATCATTTTTTAAATCATGCATGAAGACCAATCATGATCAGTGACTGTCATCTTTCTAAAGGGTTCTTTTAACCTTGTTTTGCAGTTTATAAAGAAAAAATTTGAGGACCTCAATTGGACAGTCACCTTGGATGAGTTTGATGATATCACACCACTTGGACCCAAGCGATTCACAAACATCATTGCCACTCTCAACCCAAATGCTAAAAGACGGCTCATCTTTGCCGCACATTATGACTCTAAATATTTCCCCCCTGACAAACTTGGTAAAGGATCATTCTTTATGGCTGCCACTGATTCAGCAATGCCTTGTGCAATGCTAATTGAAATTGCCAAAATAGTCACTCCTTTATTTAAAGCACGGCAGCAACAGGAAGCAAATATGCCTGAGGCAGATGATGAGGTACGGCTCTATTACTAGCTATTGCTTACAACAAGAATTTCCTACATAGTCTGCCAACTCTTACACCTTAGGCACAAGTCTAACATTTTAGGTGTGAGTCTATGGACCTAAGGTGTGGCATCAGTGGCGCAATGGGGGAGCAGGGGTGGCACAGTGTGAGAGCCCTCACCTCTCACCAAGAATGTGGTCCGTGTTTGATTCCAGGACATAGCGCCATTTGTGGGTTGAGTTTGTTGTTGGTTCTTATCCTTGCTCTAAGCGTATTTTTCCAGGTTGAATCTCCCGTCCGTTTTTTTTTTTGGCAGAAGACCAGTTTAACATTAACTGACCAATTTAAAGCTTCTTCAAGCTTCTTGTTTAGATATACAGTAGAATCCCGATTTCTTGAACCCTCGGTTTCTCAAACTCCTGATTTCCTGAAGTCAACCAATTTTCGTTTCCCTTTGATAGTACTTGTCTGTAATTTTAGCCCTGATTTCTCAATCCTCCCATTTTCTCAAAGCAATTTTCGTTTACCCTGGAGGTTCAAGAAATTGAAATTCTACTTTACTTATAAGTTAGCAACATTTTACAAAAAGGTACATGTATGTATTTGGTGAATCCTCGATGAATGTTGAATAGTGCGGAGTGACCCCCTTCAACTCCCACATGTATCGCCCCGCAAATTGCTATTCTATGCTATTTTGTCAATATCAGGCCATACAGTGATACAATAATGTACTGTATTAATTTGGTTTTTTTACTGTAGCAATCAGATGTCACACTACAGATGGTTTTCTTTGATGGTGAAGAAGCATTTGAACAGTGGACAAAAACAGACTCTCTATATGGTGCTAGACATCTTGCACAAAATTGGAGTAACACAATTCACCCAAAGGGCTCCAACAGTACAATGATAGACTCCATAGTAAGTACCATTTTAGAAGCGCTCAGGATCAACCCTCCAAGTTTATTTTTTACTTAAGTGGCCATTTGGCCACCCACTGCTCAAGTTTGGTCGCCAGTGAAAAGTTTTAGTCGCTTAATTAAGCTAACACTTTCAATCCTTCCTCTCAATTTTAGTGGCCGGTCTGGCGACTTCATTTCCAATTTAGTCACCAGCTCCAAAATTTGAGTCGCCATGGCGACTAAAATGGTCTTAACTTGGAGGGTTGAGGATGTTTTTTCAAGTTACAGAGCTTGATCACTTTATATCTCCTAGCCAATGTATATACCTCGTATTAATATACCGGTAGTTCCAGGTTTATACTGCATGATATGGACTGAGTTCTTGCCCATGGCATTTCAACCCAAGCATGAAGAGTGAGGGCCATAAGTTGACAAGAAAAAACAACAAAGATCTGTATCGTACAGTACACTCGATCACGAAAACAAGATTAAATGTCTACTTTATTGTGGCTCTCACTCTGTAGAAAGGAAAACCTTGCAAGTCTAACAAGCAGAAAGCAAGCCATACTGTAGAACGTAAATCCGCCAATCACAGCGTGTGTAAGGCCATACACAATTATAATAAGTTGCCAATGGTACTTTTTGTTGGTCCTGAGTATTTTTTTAGATTTACATAATGTAGTGCCAAATGATTGATTTGTGCTTTTACTCTTCAAAACAGACTGCCTTTGTGCTATTGGATCTAATTGGTGCAAGCAATCCAGTGTTTTATAATTCCTTCAAAGAGACTAATGATTTATTTGAAAGAATGCAGCTCATCGGTATGTACAATATGTGTCATATTTCTGATTAGTTGACCGGTTCTTCAATATATGATCAGACTATCAGGGCTGCCACAGTTCAGAAAATGGTCGGGGAAAATTAAAATTCTTGATGGTCAGGAAATTGAAATATTTAGGGTCAGGGGAAATTGACATTTTGTAGAAAAGTCAGGGAAAATTGGAATATAACACTGCTGATTTCATACAATTGATGACTAGAAGAAACATTTCTGGTCAGTGTGATCTCAGCAACATTTTTTCTTGGAAGTGGAGGGTGAGACAGCTACCAAATCTGACATTTTGAGTGTGTTTGGTCAGGGAAATTTTATTTTTATCAGGAAAAAGTCAAAGCATTTTGAAAATTGATGTATGTGGCAACCATTACAGCACTATGTCTTTTATTTTTAATTTGCTCTACATGTTTATAACGATAGCTTTTTCCTTGAATGTTAGCCTGCGTTGCAGACGAACAAAACCCTGGTTATATCCGTCTGCGAATTAGAGCACAAAAGCTTGTTCCGCCCCCCGCGTGTTACCAGGGATTTCTATAATTACCTCTGATTGGCTCTTCAATAGGGTCATTCTTTCGTGCACCGTGATTGGTCGAATGGGTCTCGTAACACCATAGTTACGCTTTTGATGAATAACAGATACACAATAAACTTGCGGCGATCACGGCAGATCGGTGAGAATAAACGTTTGAAGCGGCAAAAAAGCAACCGGTTCGAACTATCTGATAAAAAAGAAAACAATAATGACAAGAAGCAAACACAACTGGCAAGCAAAAAGGTCTTTGTCTTGTGGTGAAAGAAGCACACAACGACCCATCCGTCATCCGTGATGAGAAGCAACATGACCTTGCAACACAACAAACAGCCGAACCCGGCGTTACAAATGCAGAATGCAAGTAGTCGACATCTTCACGGAAAATTTAGGACCAGAGCAAATATTTCGAGAGCTCAAAAAATATCTTGCAAACATGAATGTTCAAAGACTAACCGCAATAGTAATTACATATGGCAAATTTAACACAGAGGTGTCAAAACAGTCAAAATATACAAACGAAAAGCCGTGCAGACTAAGACCTCTACACATTTGCTATTAAAGCGACAGTCTTATGGCTCTACGCAATTTAAAATGCCTCCAAATAATACAGCTTACAGCATAAAGTGCCCTTTCTAAACAAGTGAAAAGCGAAATAAATTGAACAGTTCCACAGAGCGGCAAATATACAAATTATACGACAAGAACGCCTCAGTGTAACTGGTATCTGGTATTCATCGAACGCGTAACTATGGTTTCACAAGATCCACTCGACCAATAACGGCGCACGAAAGAACAGCCCTTTTCAAGAGCCAATCAGAGGTTATTATAGAAATCCCTGGTAACACGCGGGGGGCCGGAACAAGCTTTTGTGCTCTAATTCGCAGACGGATATAACTGGGGTTTTGTTCGTCTGCAACGCAGGCTACTTGAATGTATGTCACTGCTAGGCTTATGATTGTTACTTAGGGGGGTCACTGTACGGGGAATAGAGTTACGTGATGGTCTGATAAACCGGCTAGGCTAAAAGTGAGACTTTTGCAACATTTAGACCACTTCAAATATTCAACAATTTTTCATCCCCCCCCCCCCCCCATGCCAACGTTAAATTTAATTCCTTTGGCTTGCCAACAGTAAATGGCTAAAATTTCTGCTTTATTTCTTGCTATTTAAAATATTGTTGTGTGAGCAAAAATTTAATTTAATTTACTGGAGTTTTGTATGCTCATTTTGATCAGAGCGTCGATTGATGAGCAGCAATCAGATATCACGTCACACGCAGCCATACTTCTTCCCTCGTCTTATGGATCGAGGATACCTTGTGGAGGATGATCACATACCGTTCTTAGAAAGAAGTAAGTAACTTGATAAATGTGACAAGTCAGTGAAATAAATTACAGCTTCACCCAAGACAGTAGGCCAATTGTCAGTGCCTGTCTCCATCCAGGAGGATGGCGAAACCAGGCGAAAGATCAACCTGAGTATTGTTAGTAATGGTCCTTACCCAGTGGAATTTTTTTAAAGAAATGGGATACCTTCAGAGGTATTCCTCTCGGGTATGCTTGGAAAATCACTTCAAACCCATTTTACCTTTTTCCAATATTACCATGTACCTCAATGAAATATGCGGCTGTTCCAGTGGGAAATGAAATGGAACAGTCCTTTCCACTGAAAAATTAACAAACGATACACACTCATCCTGCACCATTGTGTTTGTTGGAAAATTGTCCTGTTCCATTTGCCACAGAATTATCAGTCACTTTTTTCTACACAAATGGAAAGTGCTCCAGGAGCTAGATATGTACAAAAACAATCTATCAGTGAAACCTGAAGAAAGATGTTGAGGGATTATCCCTGATATACTAGCAGGGAAGAGTACATGCACGATGTACACATAGTAATACGTTCTTCCTAAGCCTGCATAGCTGGCGGTTTAAAGCGCACACAAGCAAGCGGCAAAGCCGAGAGAGGCTTTTTCAATTTCCTCCTCCCCAAGCCACTCACGGCTGCACTGCGCGTTGTCGCAGCTTTGCCGCTTGCTTGCGGGTGCTTTAAAACCCAACAATACCGCCAACCACGCAGGCTAGTTCTTCCTAGGTAGAGTCACTTTATGTTACAGAACCGGGAGAAGCTCAACAGTAAAGGTCAATGACCTGAATTCAGCATTTGCCATTGCTAAGCAGAGTTGATTTCTTTGTCTTTATTTGCAGATGTCAAAGTCCTGCATCTGATTTCTCTTCCGTTCCCACCATGTTGGCACAAGGGATGTGACAACAAAGAGTCAATAAATCACGAGGTTGTCAAGGATTTGTTGAAGATATTCCAAGTATTTGTTGTGGAGTACTTTGGCCTTTCGGTGGTATAATTAGACAACCCTGCAATTAAATTTTGGCTATCATCTGTTAAAGAAGAAATATTGATATCTGAAAATGATTTTCAGACGAGAAGCTTCTTGTTGCAAATGCATCTTTATTTTTTTAGTTATTTAATTTTACATTTATATTCAAAGTAGTCTACATAATTATGTATTAGGGGTTGTAGCATAGTAGCTTTTCACACTAACGCAGAGAAATCCTGATTATTGTTAATGATATTATTTCTCATGAAATGAGTTACAAATTACACAGAATGATCAATTTTTTCACACCCTTTTTTTCACCGCTCAATCAATGTTTGAGTTGTGATAATTTGAAAAATTCCATACTGATAGTATTGTTAGTGGTGAACTGATCATCAATCAGTTATAATTAGCTGTAAATGTAGGTAAAGTTTCTTCAAGTAAAGAATTGAAAGAAAAAAAAAACAAAGTACCTTGACAAAAATTTAGTGTTAAATGCTCTCTCGCAATTGAAATTTTATTGACAACATATTCTAAAGGAGAGGTTTAAAGTCATGTCCAATGCATGATTGTTAAATTTGATTGATTATCTGTGACTGTTTTACACCTGCTTTAAGTGCTATGTGCATAGCAGCTTTCTATAAACACCTATCTTTCGATGTACTGAACAAACAAGACGGATCGAAATCCGCCAATCACAGCCCACTAGCACGCCCTTCTGAACTTGTGGGCTCATTCGCTGGAAACCTACACCAGTATGCATTGGTTTTGATTGGCTCATTTCTCACAGCACATCGAAAGACGATGTCAAAAGATGATGTAGAAAAATAACTGTGCACGTAACACTGAAAGGGGTGTAATTGATTTTGCAATAAGTGACAGTTTTACTTTTTATATACAGTTCTGTCTGGTATCCTTCCAAATGTCTGAAAGGGACAATAAGAGTTTACAGAAACAAGAGTTTTGATATAATAAGATGCATTATTAAATTAACAGAAATGAGAGAAAAGGTTAAATTTATGATTTTATTTACTTACATTATGTTTAAAATTAATATATTTTATTGCACAATTAAAGAGAAATGTTAATTTTATATGTACCTGCATAATCAAAATTTTAGATAGAATCAAATCATGTCTTGTAGATAGAATCAAATCAGGATGGATTTCAGGGTTGTAGCAATGCATTGAAGCTCAGAGTTGTAGGCTGTTGCCAACCGCTCTTTTGGGGCGCTGCGGTAAGGGGGGGGGGGGAGGTAGGTCCACCGGGGAAGGTTTTGACATGTATCAAGACCCTAGGAAATGCTTTCTCGTTTGACTTTTTGGAAATTCGGTGACTGTGTTTTTGACAGCTCCTAAATTCTAACATTTCATAACAAGGAATTGCACTGATTTCCGCTTGTTTAACAGCACATGTCATTGTGTGTTTGCCTGTCACCCAGCTAACCCAGAAGGCTCTACAGTTTGCACTTGCTAGATGACATTTTAAAAATACGAGTAGGTTGAAATATGAGAAATACGAGTAGGTCGTGCATGTGGGTCACAAACTTTGGTGTCGTGCATTGATAGCATCTCTCACAAGGTCACACATAAATGGCTCACTACCCTTTGAGAGAAAACAAAAACATTCACAACAGCAACAAGGCCCCTTAAGCCCCCAAAACAATAGCAACTGCTACTCTAGAGGACTTGACCAGTAGAATAACAAGCTTATGAGAGGTGCTATGAATGAATTATCAGATTCTCACAACCAGTGCTTTGAAATATACACAGAACAGTAAAGGGAATTTGCATTTGAATTTATCACGGCTAATTGACAATAATGACTAACATGGGTGTGGGGATAGGAATCTTCAAGGGGTGATAATTAAAAGTAAATTAATTAATCGTCTTCAATCCTTATTATTCATATTATGTCACTACAATTTACATTGTAATGTTAGAAAAATTCTGGGAAAATCCAGGATTAACTTCTCTGTTGAATTCACTATTCATCTTAAAGTTGTCACAATAAAATACCGTATGCTTTTACATATTGGATGCTAAAGGTTATTTTTTTTATCTATTGTAATTTATACCTTAAACTGTGGTTACCCATAGGCTGTTCCGAAATTGCGCAGGGAACTGGAGCGAGTTTCAAATTTCTAGTAATCGATAATCTGACACCACCAAATGAAAGATCATGGTGAGATTGGTCATTTGACCAAGTTTGATGCTTATAGGATGAACAGAGACGAAGTAATGGACCTTGAAACAGTCATGGTTCAAAATCCATACAAGCGTTTCTTATTTTGAGACAGCGTCCCCCAAAACCATATAAACTCTTTAATTTTTTATGATTTTTGTGATACTCTTTAAAATGGGCAAACATGGTGATTTTCATCTAAGTTTCTTTCAAATAATGGGTCTTTGGCAGGATTTTTCAGCTATCACAAAATGGAGTTATGTGAGTTAGATCTGAAAGGACATCAACCTTAACAAACATCCACACGGCAAACACGTACATGTAAAGCAGTAAAAATTTATAGTTCTTTTTATTTTTATACAGATGTTTTACAGCAAGGCGCCCAAATGTGTGACCACTTTTAATTTATTCACATTCTTTCGTGCAGATTTAATCCAATCAAAAGCCGTGGATAGCTTGCAGTTGACTTCTGATTGGATTAAATCTGCACGAAAGAATGTGAATAAATTAAAAGTGGTCACACATTTGGGCGCCTTGCTGTAACCCTGTTTAAATAAAGTTCTGTAATTGTCATTGCATAATAAATATTATAACTGTTTATTAACCACCAGTGCAGTTCAAAACTGAATTACAGGGATAAAATAAAAGTATCAAAGATTGACACTACTTGTAATACTAACATTATGTATACTGCTATATGTAATGTTAAATAAGTACTATTGATATCGAATATACCGGTATTATTTGGCTAAATTCTTATCATTTACACGTTTTGTAAACGGAAGTTAATAAATAAGCTGGAATGCCTCGTGCGGTGGGAGGTGCAGTGGCCTAATGGTTAGCGTGCTTGACTCGAAGTCAAACAGGCTGGGTTTGAGCCCTGGCCGGGGCGATGCGTTGTGTTCTTGGCCACGACACTTTACTCTCACAGTGCCTCTCTCCACCCAGGTGTATAAATGGGTACCAGCAAATTTACTGCTGAGGGGTAACCCTGCAATGGACTGGCATCCCATCCAGTGGGGAGTAGCAATAATCTTAGTTAATTAATGCTACCGAAACTGATAAGCGTCAGCTGTATCATGGGCCACTTGGCTTGGACACAGACTTCACCTTTTACCTTTTTACCTTGAGCCACACATGTTCCTGTTGATACATGGTTTAATTGGTATGGCTATATAATAAGCAGGGCCCTTTTCTGAACCGATTCAAGCTGGGCAGAAAGGAAGGCAGGAATGCCCTGCCACATCTATGTATTGTATTGTCTGCAGTCATTACCTTGACTCTTGTCGTTTCACAAACTGTACTCTCACTGGGCGATCAGGGATGATTACTATTCCTTGAATTGTCCGCTCAACTGTTTCACCAACAGGATAAAACAGTTGATAGTTTTGTACGACCCTTGTAAGCAGTAAGTACAGTTCAAGTTCTGACACCCTCCGACCAACACACATTCGTGTACCAAAGCCAAATGGCAAAGAAGCAAATGCATCAACATTGCTTGCTCCATCTGAAGGTTTTTGATTATCCCGCAGCCATCGCTCTGGTTTAAAGGAGCAAGGATCATCAAAGTACTTCTCACTCATAGACATTGCATGTACAAGTATAATGACTTGTGTACCTGCAGGGATTTTGTATCCACTCAACACCAAGTCTTGATCAGTTACTCGGTGCAAGTGAATTACTGGGTACAGTCGAAGGACTTCTTTGATGCATGCTTTTAAATAGGGTAACTTGGACAATGATTTAGCAGTGGCAATTTCTCCTGGCTCAAGGACTGATAAAATTTCTTGGTACAGTTTCAGTTGTTTGTCTTGGTGTTTTGCTAACAAATATAAACTCCACAGGATTGCAGTTGCTGTTGTGTCGACTCCTGCAAAGTACATGTCAACATAAGTCGCTAAAAGATCCTCGTGTGTCATGTCTGAATTCAAAGCCAAAAGTTTTAAGAGTTCCATCTTTCCACTTTCATTCTGCCCTGCATCTTGCTCCTCAAACTCTTTTATTTTTCTTTTTAAGGCCTTCCCAGTAAATTCATAAAGTTTATCATAGCTGTCTGCAAACTGTTTGTAGATTTTTGTCGGAAAAATTTTGTGCAACCAGGGAGGTTGTACATGGATGTGAGTTGTGGTGTACAAAAAGTTGGCAATAGCGTCAAGGAACTGCTTTACTTCCGGTTGAATTTGATCTTCCAACGCTCCAAACCGTTCATCAAATAGCAGCTGGGATACGGACTCAAATGACCACTTGAAAAGCTCGTCTTCAAGCAGCGGAATCTCATTTTCCATGCCGTGACTTCCTCGGAGTTTTTCCAGCCTAGATACAAATTCCGTGACGATCTCATTGAAAGCAGGTTCGTACTCGGCCACGCTCCTCGGTTGAAGCATCCGCTCGTTGACTTGTTTTCGATTCTTGTACCAGGTCAAACCATTATCAAAGATCAACCCTGCTGGTTTGCTAGTTTCTCTTCTGTAGTACTCCATTACAGGACTTTCGGGTCTGCGTGGAATTTGTCCCTCAGATCGCAGCACAGAAGCCACATCATTTGGGTTAGCAATCTTAACATTGTCCTCAAATCTCAAACCTGTGTACTTCGTCCTAAATATCGGACCGAATTTTTCCACATTCCTGACTTGTGACTTTAATATGATTTTTCCTGCATCTAAGTCATTTAGTTTCTGCTGAAAAGCGAGTAGTTTAAGGCCATCCGATATGAACTTCTTTGCCAGGGAAATGCGAATGAGGACCTGGCAAATCTTCCAAGGTAAGTTCCTCTGTTATTGCAAACAACCTTTTAGGACGATTCAAGTTTCTTATACAGTTCAACCGAACCGAAATAGAAGGATAAACACGAAATCCACCACGGATTAAGCGCATTGTTATTCATTCTTTCAGGACAATAACGGTCAATAGCCCCGAGAGTCAATAACCAACACATTTCGGCCGCCATGATGGAAACCCCGAGACACATCACGTGACATATCATTCAGGACGTTATGTAAAACTCGTGAAGTGACTGCATTAAAAGTTTACTCCTGGGGTCAATTCAATAAAACTTTTACACTTGTAATTTACACGTTGGACCGTTGTTTTTATTAACTGCGCACGCAGTTCATGTTCTGCACTTGGTTTTTTTTTTTCTCAGTGACCAGACTGATGCCCCCGCAGGCCCGCTCGGCCAGTCACGCGTCACGCAATGTTTAAAAGCTAGAAATCACCTACTAAGGGGAAATTTTCTAACGCTTTGGTCTTTACTTAGCAAGTTTAGCGTGGAATGTTCTAGTTTGAAGCGTTTGACTCAAAGAAAATACTAAATTTTCATGCTTTGAAAGAAAAATATATTTAGCGGGCTAAAATCTGTAACTAAATACCATTACGTTGGTTTTAAAGAATGTGCTGACATGACAAGTTTCACTTTCGATTGACTAGACATCGAGTCACGTAATGTTTTAAAGCTATTAATCGCCTACTTTTCAAATCATTGCAAATCCTTTGGTCTTCACTAAACAAAATTTATTGCGAAGTATTTCTCTTTTAAGCGTTATCTATTTTTTTGGCTGTGTCATTGAAAGCATTTTGGAGATATGAAGAAAAATTCCCTTCACAAACATGCCCTGACTTGTACCGCTTACGTCATTCGGTAGGCAAGGGAAATTCCCAGTACCACTACGTTGTTGTCAAAGAATGTGCTAGCGGACTTAACAACTCTCACTTTGACAACTTTGCGAATCATCTGGTCTTTACGTAGGAGATGTAGTGTGAAAGAAAAATATGTTTGAGCGGGTAAAAGTTATAATTAGCATGTTAAGTGTGAAATGTTCGACTTTTAGCGCTATGTATTTTTGGTGCTGTGTCATTTAGAGGATTTCTGAAATCTGAAGGAAAACCACTGAGACAAACATGCCCTGACTCGCAAGATTTACGTGATTGGTAAATTAATTCCCCCGGGAATTCCCATTCAGCTAAAAGCAGCTCTAGTGTTCTTCTCAAATTTGATTTAATTATTTGCTCCAATATTCGGAGCGAGTTATTGAATCTTTAAACAGGAATTCAATACAACACTGGATGCTGATTTAAAACACTTTTTGGTTTCACGGATCAGGATCGTGGGAATTAAATTTGGCCAGCATTAGCATATAAGAATAAACGGCACGCAAAGCATGCAGAGGCGATGACGTTTCCCAAGGGAATCTTACAAATTTTTCAGGAAATTTGTCAAAAAATTAACGTTAATAAAAATAGCTGACAACTTCTGTGTTGAACGATTATTCAACAATGTTGCGTTACCTTATAGTGTGACATCGGAATAACGATAGCAAAAATTTTTTTGGGATCACTTTCTTGGGGAGCTTGGAAACCAGGCTTGATTTGGTAGCCGAGCCTTCTCCTCACAATGTAACCTTGTTTACAGACAACAGCGAAATTTTCACAGAATATCCCCTGAAACTTCTTGAGAGTATTAGATGTTTGTTTAGAAATGTCAAGCGATTCCAAAAATTATTTTGGTTTTCTAGTTTACGAAATATCCGAACTTCGGTATACTATAAAATCGCTATGTTCTCGACACTTAAAAAATTTTTGGCTCAGCCCGGAAGTATTAATTGAAACAGAAAACCAGTCACGCAAACGAATGAATGGATGAATATCTCTATTTACTTTAAAAACCCAATAAGAATATTCGAAGTTTGTTTAGAAATGCCAAGCGATTCTTAAAATTATTTCGGTTTCGAAGTGGACGAATTTTTCGAGCTTGTGCATACCATAAAATCGCTATGTTCATGACACTTAACCCTCTTTTATTTTGATGTGCTACACAATCAAGACGGATCGAAATCCGCCAATCACAGCCCACTAGTATGACCTTCTGAACTTGTGGGCTCATTTGCATGAAATCAACACCGGCCGGAAATGAGCCCACAAGTTCAGAAGGTCATGCTAGTGGGCTGTGATTGGCGGATTTCGATCCGTCTTGTTTGTGTAGCACATCGAAATAAAAGCGGGTGTAAGTGTCATGAACATAGCGATTTTATGGTATGCACAAGCTCGAAAAATTCGTCCACTTCGAAACCGAAATAATTTTAAGAATCGCTTGGCATTTCTAAACAAACTTCGAATATTCTTATTGGGTTTTTAAAGTAAATAGAGATATTCATCCATTCATTCGTTTGCGTGACTGGTTTTCTGTTTCAATTAATACTTCCGGGCTGAGCCAAAAATTTTTTTAAGTGTCGAGAACATAGCGATTTTATAGTATACCGAAGTTCGGATATTTCGTAAACTAGAAAACCAAAATAATTTTTGAAATCGCTTGACATTTCTAAACAAACATCTAATACTCTCAAGAAGTTTCAGGGGATATTCTGTGAAAATTTCGCTGTTGTCTGTAAACAAGGTTACATTGTGAGGAGAAGGCTCGGCTACCAAATCAAGCCTGGTTTCCAAGCTCCCCAAGAAAGTGATCCCAAAAAAATTTTTGCATAACGATATACAATACAGTTCTCGCCAGCGACATAGGTCAAGGGCTGTTTCATAATTGCTTACACAGACCAACAACACAGGCCCATTGTATTATAAAAGTAGAGATGTGATCACGTCTGTTGACTGAATTCAGCAGAACTCCTCAAATATAAAATTTTTCTCTTTCGTTTATACTTGGGATCAGGCCTTTCTAACTTTCCAGAAGTATTTCCTTCGTGTTTTTGCGGGGATTTCTCGTTAACTTGATCTCCGTTAACGTAACATTTATTCCTGTAGTGCGTGGAGAAATTAAACGCGTTTTGCCGATGCCCTCAACTGCGGAAGACAACTCACACATGACAATCAAAGATGGCGGAACGAAAAAGTAAACAACAAGAGCTTCTAGTTCCCAGTTTCCTTCGGTTTGATAATGGAGTAATTCTCACATTTTCACATGAATCCTTGATCGCGCCCCAGCATAAGGCGATTGGTCATCGCCTAAAAATACTAAATTGCGTATGGAACTAGTCAACCATGAAATGTCACACAATGTGTTTTCTTACCATTTTGTTTGTCAGTCGCATCATTTTTTGACGCAGGTAAAGGGGATAAGGGAGGGGGGTGCATTTTTCGTTCCCCCCACATTGCTCCCCTAGAGTGGTCACGTGACCAGCGCAGTTTTGAGCTCTAAGAGCTCTTGTTACAAGTGCGCGCAAAATCAAGTTCAATAAATGACGTTACAAGCCGGAGTTACAAGAGTCCGACTAGTAGTTACAGGTGTAGCGCCACGCCTGTAAAAATTGAAATTGAGTCGATTCAATAAAACTTTTTACAGGAGTCCAACTTGTTTTTGTCGCACTCGCCGCTTGTAAACTACAAGAGCAATTTACAAGTCGTAAGTCACTTGTAAGCTTCGAAGACAAGTTGTTACCGGCTTTATTAAAGGAGAAAAACATGTCGTCTTTGAGCGAAGAAGAAGTAGAAGAACTGTTACAAGACGGAATTAGACGACAACCACGAAATGTTTAGCAAAGACGGCTTCTTGATGTCAATATTCACGCGACTTCAGACAGATGAGTTTGCAGAGTATGGGGAGGGCCAAGAGGACAGGCGATAGGAGCTATTTCAATAGTTTCTATAGATCTGTGAATATGAGTGAGTCGATGTCGCGATGATGGGAAATGGACTAATAAAACGACAATTTAAAAAGAATACCGAGATTTCTCCATCATTTTGTCATTAAGTGCAAAGATAACATTATTTTACGATCACATGCTTATGACGACCCCTAAGAGGCTACAGTGTAAATAAATTGGGAAAATTGTCAGAGTTTAAAGTATGGAAGACAATGATGGCTTTCAGACCAGTCAGTTATAAATGATTATAATTTGTTTTTTAGCCCCCCCCCCCACCCTCCAATATTTTACCATGCCGGAGATTCACCAATATTTCTTGACTATTTATGTTCATTAATTAGCGGGGTGATAAATATTTAAAAAAGTGATACAACTCTTTAATAATAACACGAATTTACTGACTTTCATCGTCTTGATATAACTTCCCCAAGACTTTTTTTAATCTGCATTGCCTTATTCATTGTTTGGACCCTCTAGGTCGTTCTTTAGCTTTTTTATTTTTAAGGCGTAAGTTCGTGCAGTGTTGCACTTCTTTCTCCTTGTCTGATGTTTGGGGTTTCTTGTGACAGTTGACGAAAAGGATAGAAAAACTATGGCTTTGTTTTTCTTCACGAGCTGTGTTATTAAACAGTAGTTTTTGTGTTTTTGACAACATACAATCAAAATATCAAGTAAAATTACTTTGCACTGAATTACTTTGCACTTGTAGCAAACAAGCACAATCGGCGTCATTTACAACTGTATGGCTACAGTTGTAACTTACACGTGTAGTAAGACTCGTGCTACACGTGTAAATTCCAGTGTTTGAATCTTTTTTATTGATTTCGTGTATTAACAAGTCGGACTTTACATGCGGTTTTTACAAGTGTAAAACCTACAAGTGTAATTTGTTTATTGAACTGACCCCTGGGTGGAAAGGGGCAATGTGAAAGTTATATTTAATTATGCAGTATATCCAGTGGCCGATCTAGGGGAGGGATCTGGTCCCCCACCTTATTTTTAGGCCAAATATAGCCCGGATGATCGACTCCCCCCCCCCCCAGGGGGGTACTCGGCATTTTAAAGTGACGGGGATGATCGAATGATTTTTTTGGGTTTGAAATTTTTAATTCCAGGATTTTTTTGGGTAGGGAAATTTGGCAAGTATTTTTTTGGGTGGCTTGATTTAACTAGGGATTTTTTGGGGGTATTAAAAACAGTCTCAAAATTTGTGGTAGTGCCTTGACCACAAAGTTCTGCGAATAAAGTACAAACACTGAACGTGTTTCTCATGTTTTTCTTTGTGTTATATCTTCAGATCATTCCCCGTTTCTGAAAAATTTCATGGGTCAGAAATATGGCATGGGATTTTTTGGGGTTGGTTTTTGGTCTAGGGATTTTTTTGGGTTTTGTTGGAAGCCCTAGGGATTTTTTGGGGTCTTGATTTTCGCTCCCATTCGATCATCCCCATCATTTGAAATCTTGAGTACCCCCCCTAGGCCCCCCCTCATTATCTGAAGGTCTGGATCCACCAATGAATTCCTAGCAGAGCTAGTTCAGCATCAAAACACTTTTTACTGGTTTCTGAAATATTAGGCATAGATTTGTTTTCTGAAAACCCATTGGATTCCATTGCCAATGCCAATTGAGAATGTGTAATAACTGAAATAAGTAACTGGATAATAATAGCTGTTTATTAAACACCACTGCAGTTAAAAACTGAATAACAGGGATAAAATACAAGTATCAAAGATTAACACTTCTAATTAAATACTACTATTACTACACTGTACACTACTATAATGTCATAAAAGTGCTACTGATTATAATAAATATACTATTTGGTGAAATTAATAACATTTACACAGTTTGTCCTTGATTGTAGGTAATAAATGGGCCCAAACGCCTCCTGCCAGACATGTTCTTGTTGATACATGCTTTGGTACTACTGGTTGTTATTGGTCTGAGGTGTGGAAGGGGACAGGGGGTCTGAACCCCCCGCTTCCTGAACCTTTCACTCCTGCCTCTCGCCCCATTCCGTAGCCATTCTCTCCTATTTGTTTCATATCTATTGGAAAATGTAATGAAATGTTGCAAAATTTTACTCGTTTTCTCCCAGTTCCCGCCACCTTAAGAATCCTGCTTCCTGCCCTCTCTCCTCCCGCTTCCCACCCCTTTTCTCTCAGGCTCCTGCCTCCCTGTCCCCCTCCACTGAGGTTATAGCTGTGGGTAAGACCTCCATTACTGGGTAGTAAAAAGTGGTTTGGGTGGTTACTGTTCTGTAATTTTACTATTACCGGTATGTATTAAGTGCATAACTAAATCCTCCATGTTGTAATTAAGGCTTGTGAGCTGGGCAAAACTATGGGCATCCGTATAGCCAAGGGATAGATATAATTATAATAAGCAGGGCCCTTTTCTGAACCAAGTCAAGCATGTCAGAAAGGGAGGGAGAAATGCCCTGTGTCTACATCTATCTATATAGTATCTTCTGCAGTCATAACCTTGACTCTTGTCTTTTCACAAACTGTACTCTCACTGGGCGATCTGGGGTGATTACCACTCCATGAATTGTCCGCACCACTGTTTCACCAAAATAAAACAGTTGATGGTTTTGTACGATCCTTGTAAGCAGTAAATATTGCTCAAGTTCTGACACCCTACGACCAACACACATTCGTGTGCCAAAGCCAAATGGCAAAGAAGCAAATGCGTCAACGTTGCTTCCTCCATCTGAAGGTTTTCGATTATCCCACAGCCATCTCTCTGGTTTAAAGGTGCAAGGATCATCAAAGTACTTCTCACTCATAGACATTGCATGTACAAGAATCATGACCTGCGTACCAGCAGGGATTTTGTATCCACTCAACACCAAGTCTTGATCAGTTACTCTGTGCAAGTGAAATGCTGGATACATTCGCAGGACTTCTTTGATGCATGCTTTTAAATAGGGTAACTTGGCCAATGATTTAGAAGTGGCAATTTCTCCTGGCTTAAGGACTGATGAAATTTCTTGGTACAGTTTCAGCTGTTTGTCTTGGTGATTTGCCAGCAGATATAAACTCCACAGGATTGCAGTTGCTGTTGTGTCGACTCCTGCAAAGTATACATCAACATAGGTCGCTAAAAGATCCTTGTGTGTCATGTCTGAATTCAAAGCCAACAATTTTAAGAGTTCCATATTTTCACTTTGATTCTGCCCTGCCTCTTGCTTCTCAAACTCTTTTAACTTTCTTTTTATGACCTTGTCAGTAAACTCATAAAATGTATCATAGCTGTCTGAAAACTGTTTGTACATCTTTGTTGGAAAAATTTTGTTCATCCAAGGAGGTTGCACGTGGATGTGAGCTGTGGTTTGCAAAAAGTTGTGAACAGCACCAATGAACCCCTCTACTTCCGGTTTAATTTTATCCTCTAATGCACCAAACCGTTCATCAAATAGCAGCAGTGATACGGACTCAAATGACCACTTGAAAAGCTCGTTTTCAAGCAGCGGAATCTCATTTTCCACGCCGTGCCTTCCTCGGAGTTTTTCCAACCTAGTAACAAATTCCGTGATGATCTCATTAAAAGCGGGTTCGTACTCGGCCACGCTCCTCGGTTGAAGCATCCGCTCGTTGACTCGTTTTCGATGCTTGTACCAGGACAAACCATTATCAAAGATCAACCCTGCTGGTTTGCTAGTTTCTCTTCTGTAGTACTCCATTACAGGACTTTCGGGTCTGTGTGGAATTTGTCCCTCAGATCGCAGCACAGAAGCCACATCATTTGGGTTTGAAATCTTAACATTGTCCTCCACTCTCAAACCAGTGTACTTCGTCCTAAATATCGGGCCGAACCTTTCCACATTCCTGACTTGCGATTTTAATATAATTTTTCCTGCATCTATTAAGTTATTTGTTTTCTGTTGGAAAGCGAGGAGTTTAAGGCCATCCGATATGAGCTTCTTTGCCAGGGAAATGCCTTCTAAATCCGAATGAGGACCGGGTAAATCTTTCAAGGTAAGTTCCTCTGTTTCTCGAGTATTTTTGCCCGCAGCCAAAGCAAACAACCTTTTAGAACGATTCAAGTTTCTTTTACAGTTCAACTGAACCGAAATAGGACGGTAAACACGAGATCCACCGCGGAATAAGCGCATTGTTATTGTTATGTTAATCTCTTATTTTGGCCGCCATGATGGAAACTCGGGACACGTCACGTGACATATCATACATGACGCTATGTCAACCTCGTTTCCAGGGTCTCTCTCTCCCGCCCCCCCAGAGCGGGGGGGCGGAGAGAGAGACCCTGGGAACGAGGTTGACGCTAAGTAAGACTCGTGAAAAGTTCACGTGAGCATTTCGCCGTTCGCGGGAAGTACGGACACCGGTTAGGGAAAGTTTATGTAAAAATGTCAACGCAAGTTAAAGAGGGAGTTAAGCCAGGATCTGGAGCTGTTAAAGTAACAGTTAAGAAACACAGATGGTACCTTGGCGGTATCGCTTCTGCAATGGCGGCTGCATGTACCCACCCGCTGGATCTGTTGAAGGTAACTGAAGATCTCTTGTGTAATCGCTAAAAGTGAACGGATTGCTTTTCCCGCCAGTATCGACGCTACAGGAAAAAATAAGCATAAATGATGGTATTATTGGCAAGGAAAACACTGATTTTCTGCTTTTCTGTGGTTTATAATCAAGTGAGAAACAAGCCGGCAAAATGTCCGCTTAACTTGATACCTCATGTAAGCGTATTGTGGTATGGGCCCTGCAGTTGTGGGTGGGCTTGAGCAGTCGGGGGAATAAGCGCCAGTTTTGGCAAATCTTTGTTGAAGTACTTGAAGAGTTTTCCGAAATTATAATCTCATCCAATCGAAAACCTAGCACAAGGGTTCACGAGTACTACTCCGAAAGCAATTGCGAGAGCAAATACCTCATGTTGCTTAGCAACTTCTGGGACAAAAAGCGTGGGCTCAGTGACTTCTTGGAGAAGTGATTGCGCCATCCACTGGCACGTGTTTCCCTGACTGTGAGAGCTACATGCCACTTAGCAGTGGGGAGAGGGGGAGGGGTACTCCCTTTAGTGTGCTATACAGGGAGGCTCCACCCAAAAGGGGTACCTGTAGATAAATAAAAGGGTAGGGATTTCAGGAGTTAAAGAATAAAAAAAGGCTAGGGTAAACTGTCATTTAGGTATTTAAAACAACCTTTCAAAATATCTTGAACTGAGGGATCCACCAAATGATGGATTCATTTAAGGGCACCTTTTCAGGCAAAAATGGTATATGAAATGCCAAGAGTTTAGTTGAGGGGTGGAGCCTCCCTGTACAAATTTTTTGGAGTAGCTCCCCCTCCCCTCCTCCCCACCCTCCCAGCCAAAGGGCACATGTTTGAGGGAAATTTACTATTTTACAGCTTTTCGGGTGTGTAGTACTTAAGAGGGTTTGTAAGGGTTTCAAGTCCTTGGTGGCACACAGAGTTCTGCTGTATATTCTTTTTTTGTGTCTCTTGCAGGTTCATCTGCAAACTCAGCAGCAGGTTACACAGAGGCTGACGTCCATGGCAGTTCATGTCGTGAGGACACAGGGTGTTCTTGCACTGTACAATGGACTATCAGCTTCTCTTACGAGACAGGTAATTAGATTACAAAGCACCCGATCATGACACCACTGATTTTAGCAAATATTGGGGAAATGAAGCCTGAAAAAAATCAGGGCTTCAATAATGGCATTCAAACCTGTGACCCCCACAGTACTGGAGCACTGCTCTACCAACTGAGCTATAAAACCACACATTGGGAGCCAGGTCATTTCTGTGGGTCTTTCTTTCCCATGAAGGAATACATGTATTTGCACGGTGCATAGAAAAGAAGAATTATAACTGGTATCATGGAGTTTACAGTTTTGATTCTCATTTCAGCCCTGAAATGTTTTTAGGCTTCTTTTCCACATTAGTGCCCACTAATGTGGAAAAGGTTATTGATACAGGTTATTGTTTTGGGCATAAAAAAGAGTTTTGGGGACTACTCAATTATGGCTTACTTTTCTTCAGTCTCTCTAAGAGTCATGTCATGTCGTTCTCACGATAATTTCATAAAGAAGTTAAAAAAGAAGTTTTCTCATTCAAAATATTTTCTCCACACATTTTTCAGCTTACATATTCCACAACACGATATGGATTGTATGAAGTTGTGTCAGGAGAACTAAGGAAAGGAGATGGTAAGAGTAAGAGGTCTTGGATGCAAAACTGAATGGAACAACAAGGATGAGGACTGAGAATGATGATGATGATGATGGTGATGATGATGATGACGACAAAGCTATGGTTATTGTCATCATCATTACGCTCATTTTTATGTTAGACCAATAAGTTATGGAATGCACACACATTTCATCATATTTGATTTTTTAGTGTCAGTGATTTTCTCTGATGGCTTCACTGGGTCACTCTCATTTTTTATCGGGGCACAGATGTCATAGGCCATGATTGTGACAATGATTATGTCGACAACATACATCCACAACTTTGTACATTAATTTGTGCTCTTTTGTGTGATGTACTGTAAACCATTTAAAGCTAGCTGTGAAATGAACCAAATTATACATACAATGTAAATCATTCATCTGTTGTCTTATTCTTCTGATTGTCACAATGAAACTTAATATATATATTTTTGACATGTAGCCTGAGCAACTAATGAAAATGACAGATCTGTGTTGATGGAATCCCTTTTTTTACTTTGAGTTCATTAATTTTTTAGCCCCTCTACCATTTTACCAGAAAATTGCTGTTGGAGCAGTATCAGGTGAGGTCAACACATGTTAATTTCATGTCGATTTTATTACGAGTTATAAATCAAAGCAACTTTAGAAATTCAGTTATGTCACCCCTAATTTTTATACTGTCTACTGGACAGGTACCGGGTATAATATGGAGTATATGTTCAGATGTTGTGTGAAGATTAATCAAGTGCTATTCGATTGCTGAAGAGGAATAAAAAAAGTTTTGTGGTGGAATATTTAACAGAATTATGGCTGTAGTTTTTGGGAATAACAGAAGGGATGTTTCCTTTGGAATAATCAGCGTCATTTCTCTGGAATAAAGTTTTGGTTTTTTTTGGACTGGAATCGGAGGGGAATAATGGAAATTTAGAGTAGGAATAATAGAATAATGGACACTATGTACATTGTTTAAATTGATATTTTATATGTAAAGAAATGGACTTTATTGATGACATACATACTTAAGGGGGCTAATAAGTTAAATCAACCTTTTCTGCCCCCAATATTTTGTAAGCACAAGCTATGATCAGTGTGGGTAAAA